>NW_026691982.1:9998928-10630714 GCF_021218885.2 Marmota monax | reverse complement strand
CTAGGCCAACAGAGCGCTCTACCACTCCAGCCCCCTGTGAAGATGTTTTAAAATGCGCGGCTTTTTTTGGTTGTTGTTGTTGTTTTTAATTTAGGTATAGTAAGGCCCATAAATCAGGAGCCAGTTGCCATTGCAAAGATATTTATTTACTCATAGTCTTCAAAAGAGGGCACACCTTGATGGGAAGCCTCTCAGGGCCTGGTTATTTAGGAGGCATAAAGAGGGAGGGCCAGAACCTGTTTTGTGGTTTCTCTGAGAATGCCAAAAACAGATTTAGGATTGGCCATCTCTAGTTGTCTTAGACCTGGCCCTGAAAAATGGGACAGAGGAGTATTGCCCCCTGTAGCCTGGTGGAGGAGGTAGTTGGGAATTTGGGCTCTGGATTAGTTAGTTTGCATATGAAAGGAAGGTGGTCTCTCCCCAGGTCAGCAAAACTCTAATAAGGCAAAGCATCAGGAATACAGAGAACAAGAAAAGTGGTTTAATACAGAGGATCAGTTATGGTTTTCAGAGTTATTAACTGAGATTGAGAAGTTACGTAACTACCCAAGTTCACTTATTTAGTAGTATTGGAAGCCAGAATTGACACTTGGATCTGTCCATCCCAGCATCCACTGTCTACTTGCTCCCTGTAGTCAACATATTTAAAGCCCTGAGTCACAGAGCACAATTATGTTTCCAGGAATTATCTAATAAATTTAAGAAGAATTTTTGTTTAAACATCATTAGCCTTTTAAAGTTTGGGTATTTAAAACCAGGGAGTTGGACTGAGGTTATAGCTCAGTGATAGAACTATTGAGATCCCCAGTACTGATCCTCTCACAGGAAACAAAACCAGAGGCTGTTGGCACTTAAAATACCTTTGTATGGATTTAAGGAGAGCACCAATCCCAACTCTGTGGTCTTAGTACCCAGATTTTGGCCTCTGTTGTCCTGCTTTGCTGGGCATGTTTGTTTAGTTTACAACCCATTAGCCATACATAGTGTCCCTATTTAAAGAGGATTCAGTGCCAGATAATTAAAGTCAAAATTGCATAATTTCATATTTGTCTGTGAGAAAATTCAGTAGCATTTGAATGTAATAGCAGTTATTTAAGAAGAAATGTTTTTAGGGCTGGGCCTGGTAGTGCATGCCAGCAATCCCAGCAGCTCAGGAGGCTGAGTCAGGAGGATTGTGAGTTCAAAGCCAGCCTCAGCAAAAGCGAGGCATTAAACAACTCAGTGAGACCCTGTCTCTAAATTTAAAAAATACAAAATAAGGCTGGGGATGTGGCTCAGTAGTCAAGTGCCCCTGAGTTCAATCCCCAGTATTCCCCCCCCCCCAAAAAAAAAGAAGAGATACTTTTTTAATATTAATCATGAATAAGAAAAAAATACTAGTAAACTTAAATCTACCTTTTTCTTCATTTAGCAAATACTTATTTAGTACTTATTCTGTGCCAGTTTTCTGAGAAGTTGGGATATGTAAGTGAAAAAAACAAAGAATCATAGTTTTTTAGAGTTTACTTTTAAGAAAAGGGAAACAAATAATAAAAGGAGATCAGAGTGAGGGATCTGTTGATTTTGTGTTTGTGGGGCAGGTGATAGGCAAATTACATCTTTTTAAAGAAACATAGGGTGGCTTCATTAAGAAAGTAGAATTTGAGCAAAGACTTGAAGGGGATTCGTGAATTTCAGAGAGAAGGACATTTCAGGTTGAGGGAACTTAAGTTTCCTCAAGTTTGAGGGATGTTTGAGCAACAGCAAGGAGACTATTGTATGTAGCTGGAGTAGAATAAGCACCTAAGGGGAAGCTCAGGTGAGCCGTGGGCCAAGGGAAAGGGCCTTGGAAAGTTAAGACGACCATGGCTTTTACTCTGATAAAATACAGAAGGAATGACATGATCTGACTTGTAAAAGGGTCACTCTGATTACTGAGCTGACACCAGATGGTAGAGGGCAAGAGTCAACACAGTCACAGCAAGATAGTAGCACCAAAGGTGGTAAGAAGTCATCTAGTTTTTGTTAATCAGAAGTTTAAAGAAATATATATTTTAAAAAATATTTTGGCTTTATTCTCTCTAGACAAATCTCTGTTATTTTAAACACTGAGTGGAAAAGTGCATATCTCAAGGGTACCTGAAATGTTCTTAAAGAACTAAGTGTTCTTGATATTTTCTCTTGTGTTTTTTGAGAAAATGTTGTGAGAGAGCAACACTACGAGCAACATCTTAGAATCCCTTTAAAACCTACAGGATTTATAAAACCTAGTGTTTGTATAAAAATTGGTTTCTTAATACATTGTCTCTATTTATACAAGCTTTGCCGCAGGAAATCTACAGACAATTGTCCAAAGGTAAAACACATTGTTGCCATGACATTCTCATGATCTCTTTTATGACATTTACAGTGAATGTATATAATAAAAATTTGTTTCATGACATGGTAAGATAGAAGAATCACTTAACATGTTTAAAAGATAAAATGATTACTTTGGCAGGAAAAAAAAAGAAATCTCACAATAATGAAGGATTGGGGGGATATAGATATAGCTCAGTGATAGAGTGTCATAAGGCCTTGGGTTCAATACCCAGCACACATGAAAAAAAATAAGAAGACTTATGAAAAAGAATAATGCAAATAACTTTTTTCATGTTATTTTTCAAATCAAAAGGGGAAGCCTTTTGTTCTGATTGAGAAGGTGTTTTGCCTATAGTTTCATTTTAAGAATTAATAGGATTTAAAGGTTTCCTCTTCCTCCTATTAATAGATGCTAATTTCTTCTAGGTTAAGACTTTGCTTCTATTAAAATGCATGTAGCTGAGAGCTGGGCATGATGGCGCAGGCCTGTAATCCCAGCGGCTCTGGAAGCTGAGGCAGGAGGATTGCAAGTTCAAAGCCAGCCTCAGCAACTTAGTGAGGCCCTATGCAACTTAGTGAGACCCTATTCACAAAATAAAAAGTGCCTCTGGGTTCAATTGCTGGTACCACCCCCACCCCCCAAAAAAATTCATGAAACTATAAGAAGGAAAAACAGAGAAACTGTTTTCAGTCATTAATTCCTTGTAGTAAATTTATTTATGAAAAATTTCAATTTCCTATAAAGGTAGGAATCAGAGCAGCTAAAAGTATGGGCACCTTCAAAGTGGTGTTCCAAAAACAGATTATAGAAGCATAAAAATAAACTTAAATATATCACAATTAGTTTCAGTTACAGTATTATTAAAATAATAAATATTTTAGTATAAATGTACAAGTATTTACCTGTACATTCTGGATGTTGAAAAAAGTTAAATATATAAAGTACAAAAGAAAATTGTTGGGTAGAGGAGTCCATCTTTTCATTTTATTATAAGTATTCCTAAAATTTTTTTTTAGGCGGAATTTTTAAATGACTCTCTCTGACATCACATTTAAGCAACCTGCTTTGATAATACCAATTCTTTGCTTTTACAATTATTGTTTTGGAATATATATTACCTGTTTAATTATCCTTCATATCTGGCTTTTTGATACATTCAACAATCTGTAGGCAGAACTAATACATTATACATTACATTTTAGAGGTTCAGTATCCTCAAACTTTTCTTTTTTCTTTCCTCAGAATGAATTGACAGATACACGTGCAAAATTCCATGTACTTTTTCTTTTCTTTGTGTCTGCAATGTTCTTCATCAGCGTTCTTTCACTCTTCAGCTACCACTGCTGGCTAGTTGGAAAAAATAGAACAACAATAGGTAAGTAGGCTAAAATAAATTATTATAACTATTTAGGAAAAGGACCACAAATGAATATGTAATCTAGAGAAGGAGAGTAAAAGAATTATCAAATAATTTTGTGTTTAAATAAACTGATTGGATCCATTTATTATATAATAAATATGAAGGATCATTGTGTTGAAGGATGAAGAAGTAAAATTGATTTTTATATATACTTTCAGTAATGCATTCTGTATAAAACTATTTTATAAATTTTAATAAAAGTTACTTCCTGGGAGCTGGGGTTGTGGCTCAGCAGTAGAGCACTCATCTAGCACGTACGAGGCCCTAGGTTCGATCCTCAGCACCACATAAAAATAAATAAATAAAATAAGGTATTGTGTCCGACTACTTCTAAAATATAAATGTTTTTTTAAAAAAACTTACCTCCTGCATTTATACAGTATCTTTTCAAAAACAAATCAATGAAAGATAGACAAAGTTTTCATGCTTAAAGGAAGTTCATCCACCGAGAGCCAAAACATTTTTTAATTACAGTTTACCTTTTAGCTAAAACTCATCAACAACATATTTCACATATGTTCTTTATATTTTTCCCTCACAATTACACATTTAACTGGCAGATGTTCTGTAGTTAAAGCTAAAGAATAGTGTTTTTGATATGTCATTATTTCCATCTTTGTGTCAGTTGTCAGTGAAACTTAATGCACTGTATCACTAGTATCAGCATTTTTTTTTTTTGGCTTATTTTTAAAAATCAGAATATTGGGGAAGAATTCAGTGAGGTATTCAAGTAATTGGACAAACATTTTTAACCAAAGGAGATGGCATTTCAGCCACCCTAATGTGTTTTTTTTTTTTAATATTTATTTTTTAGTTGTAGTTGGACACAATACTTTTATTGTATTTATTTACTTTTATGTGGTGCTGAGGATTGAACCCAGGGCCTCACACATGGTAGGCGAGCACTCTACCTCTGAGCCAGAACCCCAGCCCCCCTAATGTGTTTTAATTGAAACATTTATGTAACTACTAATATACCAAGACAAAGAATAGTGGTTTCTGTAATGTTTCATAGAAAAATAAAGACCATATGCTATCTGATTGTCCAAAGGTAATAATTCACCTCCGTGAGGAGAATTAGAAGGAAATAGTTTTTAATACGGAAAAATGAGCAGAGATTTTAGAGAAGCATTTAGATCATTCTAATCTATTATGTTACTGGGTCACGTAAGTTTCAGTGGTCTTCAATTGTAAGGATTTCTTTGCCCTTTCTTCCCCAGCTCAACCTCCATTGTTGAATTCTCTTCCAGTTCCATCATGTCTGCATTCCTTTTCTGTGTAAATAAATTTTCTTATATATTTTTTTTAATGGAAGACTCACAGTTCTCTCTCATTCTGTTTTTTTTTTTTTTTTTAAAGAGAGAGAGAGAGAGACAGATTTTTTTTTTTAATTTTTGGCGGACACAACATCTTTTGTATGTGGTGCTGAGGATCGAACCCGGGTCGCACGCATACCAGGCGAGCGCGCTACCACTTGAGCCACATCCCCAGCCCTAAATTTCCTTATATTTATTAACTAAATTATTGGTCTTCTTCATAGAAGAATTATTGGTCTTCTTCATACTGCCTTACCCTTAATCAGAGATGACAAGAGTTGGCCTACATGCAAAGCTCAGAGTTTATAACCCCCATATTAATTAAAAACTAAGTGATTTCACATAGAAAACCAGAATTATTCTTTTTAAAATTGACAAATCTGGTAATGGTAAGCACATCTTAGAATTTAATAGTAGCCAACTGCTAATAGATGGGGAATGAACAGTTTAATTTGCTACAGCTCTCACTGAGCCTGTTTCATTTCTCATCCTTTTAGTATTTGAGGGATTGGAATTTCCAGGGAACTCACTGTTCTTTCTGAATAATCTTTTTCAAAAAATTTATTTGAAGTTGAATATTTCTTTATTATTTTGCTGCAAACCTGTTGTTTGACTGTATAAAAATAACACCAGCAAATGCAGAATATTATAAAATTAAGACAGTATTGTTCTTTTGACACTATATAACAAATACTTTCCTCCATTCCCAGTTTTTTCCAGTGGGAAAGATCAGTAAGTATATTGACCCAAATCCAGGAGTGGATATAAGCAAGTTACAATATTATAGAAGACTTATAACAAGATTATCTTTGATGTACATACTTTTATTTTAGTTGTAGATGAACAGAATGCCTTTATTTTATTTATTTTTATGTGGTGTTAAGCATCGAACCCAGTACCTCACACATGCTAGGCAAGGAGCCACTGAACTAAAGCCCCAGGCCACATACATGCTTTCTTTCTTTTTTTTTTTTTAATATTTATTTTTTTAGTTGTAGTTAGACACAATACCTTTACTTTATTTATTTTATATGTGGTGCTGAGGATCAAACCTAGGGCCTCACACGTACTAAGTGAGCACTTTACCGCTGAGGTACAACCCCAGCCCACCGTAGTAGTTTTTATCACAGATAATTATGTGAATTTTGATACCAGAGTCTAAAGCCTACTCTAAAAATCATAAAGATCTGTAAAAATGATACAATTGTGTTTATGTGCAGTCATTGGCAAGTTCAGGGTATCTTTTTCCAGTTACAGTGTTAAGAGTAGTTTCTTTTTTAAGTCTTTTCTCTACCACTAATTTAAGACAACTATGCTGAAGTAATGGGGTACCATTTTCACTCTAATAGATTTTACATATTTCTCATATGCTTCTTCACTCAGTAGGTCATCTAGTTCTGAAGGGTCACTCAGTATTATCTTCATCAACCAGTCATCTTTATCTAAGATTTGTTCACAAACTCTAGATTTTCTTCAGGTGCCTCATTAATTTCAATTTCTTCTCTGATAGAGGAAAAAGAGTTCTCTGGCAGCTTTCACACTTTTCAAAGCACCAAACTCTTTTTGTTGTTTCTGTTTTCTTCCAATTTCAGGCAGACTACAGTAAACATTTCCCAGAACTTCCTGTGCCAAAATGCTGATTCCTAACTATTCCAATACCATTTTCTGTAGTTATCCATTCATGTTCCTCAGGGAATTTACACATGAGAGGCAGAGTGGGTCCCATGTGCAGCATCTAGACGGCGCCCACCCTCAGCCACCAGGGCCGTGGTAGGCACGGCACAGTGGACCTGGGGCTGAATGCAGGCCTTAGGTCGTAGCTTCGGGCTCTACACCATTTGCAGCACTGTGTTCATAAGGCTACCAAGGGTACCCCTGCTCTGCCTCTCAACCATTGGTGGCCAGGGCTAAAGTGACACCTTTTCAAAATTTTTTGTCAGTGACCACAGTAAGAAACACATCATTGTATATCTTGACTTAGTACATATATAAAATACTTAAAATTATATAAATAAGCAAGAATTTCACAAAATGTCATTAATGTGAACTACGTACATAGCACTCATATTTTGTGATCTAGTTTGTAATCAACTAAATTGATTATATGACCACACATTGAAAAACACATTGCCTTAGCATACCATTTTCTTCACAGTCTCATCTTCCCAAACCCTGTGTCTTTGGCTAGTGTTCTACTGTTCATCCAGATTTTTATTCTTCTGTCCTTTTTTTTTTTGATTATAGATGGACACAATACCTTTATTTATTTATTTATTTATTTGCATGCGATGGCTGAGGATTAAACCCAGTGCCTCATACATGCTATGCAAGTGCCCTACCACTGAACCACAACCGCAGCCCTATTCTTCTGTTTTTGAGAGTACTTTATTCTGCTATATCATCTATGCCCTTCATCATAATTGTCACTTACCCACCACAAAGCCATTTTTCCATATTTAATGAATTTCTATATTCAAACTAATGCTGTTATCTCAAACAAGCAAAGTAATCTCTTCAGTTCTGTTGGCTGCTCATTCCCATAAAGCACACATCGAACCTTTTAATCACATGGAACTGAAGAACTTCTGAATATGAAATTTTAAACTTCAGTATTTCATTTTCTGACTACCATCTTGTAGCCTTTTTTCTGTTACTGAGTGCTCCATTATCCAACACTTCTCATGAGATTTTCTTTCTCTTCTAGTTTCATTTCTTACCATTGGCCATTTTATATCCTATGATAAAATGACTTCAGCAACTCTTCACAGCATTCTTATATCTTCTGTCCCTAGGTTTCTCCCATGATTCCTTTGCTAATCCATGACCTGGGTTTTCTAACCATCTACTTTATCCACATGGATAAACAGGACTGTTGACAGATCAAAGAAACCTTAATTCCATAGAAAATATTATAATTACAGATTGAAGGTCTCAGATCTCACTGGAACCCTCAAATCTGTTTGACTGTAATGTCATGCATTTCTGGTGAGGTTCTTCACCTGTTACCCATGATATAATTCCAGATTATCACCATTTTTCCTACTCTTCTTACCCATTTGTTAGTCCTTCGCAGAAAAATTAGAAGTCATAAGTGAACTCTTTGTCTTCACACCTTTCTAGCCTTCTACAGACATTTCTCCTTTCATTGTCACTTTCCATATAACTTTTGAGGAAAGATGTCTTTTCTCTTGTTCAAAATTTTTCTTTAGACCCCGCAGCTCAGGAGGCTGAGGCAGGAGGACTGCAAGTTCAAAGCTAGCCTCAGCAAAAGCAAGGCACTATGCAACTCAGTGAGATCCTATTTCTAAATAAAATACAAAAAAATAGGGCTGGGGATGTGGCTCAGTTGTCGAGTGCCCCCCGAGTTCAATCCCCAATACAAAAAAAAAAAAAATTAATTTTTAAATGCCTTCTCATCTCTTCTGGGATCCTTTCCTTCAATTTTACTCTTTCATCAGTTTCTCCCAGTGCCATGGCTTCTTCTCATTATCCTTAGCTTATAAAATATGCTGAAGCACATTATGTTTTTAAAAATATAAAACTCATAAAACATTTATCTTTCTCTAGACCTCACTCTATGTCACTTTACAACCAAGGTTGAAATAATGGTCTATAACCACCTTCTGCTTCATTCCCTTACTTGGTTTTCAAGATAATCACGATCAAGTGCCACCATCTCCATCTTTCACCTTCTTCTATCAAGACCCCTCAAGACCCACATAGGTCCCTATTTAGATAAAATTGGGTTCTTTCACCTCTGTGTCCCTAGGGAACTCTGTGTCCCTAGTGCTTCTCACATGTAGTTTTGTTAGACTGTAGGTTCTTTGATAGAAATTTTGTCTCATTTTATCTTTGAGTCCCAAATACTTGATACTGTGATATCAGGAACATAGTAAGAAGTTCATAAATGGTGAGTAAAGTTGGAAGTATCTTTTAAAAATAGAAGTCAAGTAAAATAAGATATAACATACTTTATTAGATTTTTCAGTAATACCAGATAATTATATTTTGACATGTTATTTTATATGATTGATGAAAAATGTACTTTTTCCCAAATAAGTTTCAGAAATTTATCTTTTAAAAAATTTTATTTTTAATTGACACATAGTAATTGTATATTTATGAAATATAGTGTGACATTTCAATAAATGTATGAAAAGTATAATGATGATCAGATTAGGATAATTGCCATATCTCTCACCTCATATTATTCTAGTTTTTCTTTTAATTGCTTCAAGTCTTTATTTAAATGGTATTTATAGTTTTTTATGTTGAAGTTTTAGTTTTTCTTGTCAAAGACACAAATAATTATATTATTTTATAATTTTTTAAATAGGTTAATTAGTATATATGTAGTTATTTTTTTTTTTCTTTTAACAGAATCATTTCGTACACCCACATTTTCATATGGAGTTGATGCACATGGTTTCTCTCTTGGATACAGTAAAAACTGGAGACAAGTCTTTGGTGACGAAAAGAAATATTGGTTACTTCCAATATTTACAAGGTAATTTATAAAATGTAGTTCTGAGAAATTATGGAGTCTGTGTAATCAATATCTCTGGTAAAATATCTTAAGATTCATTCAGAGAATATAATACATTGTGACATTTTTACAAGCCTTGAAATGAAAATTCAAATACATTGATTGCATATAAAATGTTTTTATTAGATAAACAGTAAAGGAAAGTTTGAACAAATATTTGAATGGTAAGTGGAAAAAAAAAAGATGACTTGTAAAACAATAAGAATCACTTTTTCCTTCCAAATGAAAATAAACTGCGGGCTGGGATTATGGGTCAGTGGCAGAGTGCTTGCCTAGCATGTGTGAGGCAGTGGGTTTGATTCTCAGCACCACATATAAATAAATAAAATAAAGGTCAACTGACAACTGAAAAAGAAAGAAGGGCTGGATATATAGTCAGTTGGTAAAATGCTTGCTTTGCATGCACAAGGCCCTGGGTTCAATCCCCAGCATCAAAAAAAAAAAAAAAGAAAGAAAACATGGGCTGGATTTGTAGCTCAGTGGTAGAGTGCTTGCCTTGCATATGTGAGGCCCTGGGTTCAATCCTCAGCACCACATAAAAAATAAATAAAGATAAAGTTACTGTGTCCATCTACAACTAAAAAAAAATCAAAAGAAAGAAAATAAACTAAAATAAAGAATCTTAAGAATTTACACCTCTCACCCATAGCTACAAAGATTCCATCACGGATGTGAATTATGTGTTTTTCATTCTTAAAGAAAACCAAACACGCCTTCCTTTCTAGCTCTCTGGCCATCTTGATGGCTGCTCTTGGTGGGGGGCCCTCCTACATCTAAGGCAGGAAGATAGTGGCCCCAAAAAAGACGAAAAAGTCTCTGGAGTCGATCAACTCTCGGCTCCATCTTGTTTTGAAAAGAGGAAAGTATGTACTGGGCTACAAGCAAACTCTGAAGATGATCAGACAGGGCAAAGCGAAATTGGTCATCCTCTCCAACAATTGTCCACTTTGAGGAAATCTGAAATAGAGTACTATGCCATGTTGGCCAAAACTGGTGTCCATCACTACAGTGGCAATAATATTGAATTGGGCACAGCATGTGGAAAATACTACAGAGTGTGCACACTGTCTATCATTGATCCAGGTGATTCTTATATCATTAGAAGCATGCCAGAACAGACTGGTGAAAAGTAAAACATTTAAAATTTTTCTTTAATAAAACTTGGCAGAGCTTGTTTTAAAAACACTTCATTCAGAAAAAGAAAAAGAAAACCAAACACATATGCAGTTTTACCTCAAGGGTAAAAGAAAAATATGTTCAAGTTGATTGAATTTTCATTTCTCCCTGTAATTCCCAGCTCTTTTAGGCCATCTGTATACCAAAGACATTATAGAAAAGGGAGGGAAATTTGAAATTAGTGTGGCAGACTGGTTTGAGTCATAGGGTTTTTCCTTAATTAACCAAATTGCCTTTTTTTGTGAGGCTGAAAATGACTTATTTGGATTTCATTTGTGAAGGACATTTCTTCTTAATAGAATTATAGATGTTGTTTCACTGTCTCCTGACTTGCATTTTTTCTTTTGAGAAGTTTGTGGTCACTCTTACTTTTTCACTTTCTATATAATGTGTCTTTTCTTTGGTTGTTATTACTTTGATGAAGTTTGATTATGGCAAACCTTGGTTTAATTTTCTTCGTGTTTCTTGTGCTTGGATTAGTTGACCTTCTTGCCTTGGTTTTGTAGTTTTCATCAATATAGGAAAAATTGTTAACCATTTTTTCTTTTATCTTCTTTCTTATTACTGCAGCAACATCAACTACATATGAGTTATTCTGAAGGGTTTTCCACAGCTTAGTTAATGTACATTTTTGTTCCATCTTTGTAAGTTTCATTTTTTATAGATCTTATTGCTATGTACTCAGATTCATTACTTCCTTTTGTTTACTTTATGAATTGTCTCATGTGTTCAAGATTTTTCTATTCCCAGTGTTTGGAACAGGACTAATTGTTATTTCCTCTAATCAATGAATTCATGTTTTTTTTTCCTCCCTTTCTTTAAAGATATGTTTCTGTTATCTTCTGCTTTGCATGGTTTCTGCCCAACCAACCTCTTACTTTATTCTGCAAATTGCAAATTACTGTCAGCACATCCCCATGGTTCTAAAATTTTAACTTCCCCACTGGTTTTAAGCAGTTTGAACATGATGATATTTCTTGGTGTTTATTCTACCTAGTGATCTTTAAGGCTTCTTGAATTTGTAAATTTATGGTTTTCATCAGATTCGAAAATTTTTATTGATTATGTCTTTAGTTGTTCTGTTGTAGTTTTATATTTTTTGTTTGTGTGGTTTTATTCTTTTGCCTACTGCACTCTTTTATTCCCTTTCCCCAACAGCTTTTTTTTTTCCTACTCTCAAGTATATATATGTTAAATTGCTTTGTAGTGACCCACAAGTCATTTTCTGATTTGCTGTTCTATCCTTGTTTCCCATCTTCTTTTCTGTGTTTGCTCCATCTTGGTTAGTTTCTCTTGTTTTATCTATAAATTCATGGATCTCTTCTTCTACATTGTCTACTGTGTTGGTAAACTTATCCAATGACTTTTTCATTATAGATGTTGCATTTTTCAGCTTTAGAATGTCAGTTTGGTTCTTTTTTATATCTCATATTTATTTTCTGTGTATCCACTTTTCCTTTAAGTTCACATTTATAATCACTGTTTTGAAGTCTTTCACTGAAATTGCTGATTTTCTGATTCTTTTCTATTGATTTGCACCTCCACCCCCCACCCCACCCCTTAGCTGTGAGATCACATTTTCTGCTGCTTTTTATGCCTAGTAACTTTCTTTTGGCTGGTGACATTTTGAATGCTATTTTGCTGAGTATCTAGATTTTATTGTCTGTATAAAGAATTGAATTTTGTTTTGGCAGGTGGGTACTTATGTTTCAGCTTGGGATTGTTGTTGCTGTTTGTTTTGGCACTGGGGATTGAACCCAGGGGTGCTTAACCACTGAGCCACATCTGCAGACCTTTTTCTTAGTATTTACTTTAGAGATGGGCCTCATTAAATTGCTGAAGCTGGCTTTGAAATTGTGATCCTCCTGTCTCAACCTCCCGAGCTACTGGGATTACAGGCATGCACCATCATGTCAAGCTCAGTTTGGGATTTTTGAGGTTTATTTTAAGCTTCACTAGGATGGATCCAGCATAGCATTTTCTCTGCAGCTAGTTTAATGCTATAATAAAGGTGGGGTTTCTTTCAAAACCATGTGTTCAGTGAGATCTCTGTATTCTGGCTGGTCAATTTTAATGCCTCCTTGTGGAAACTGTGAATCTGTTCAACTTACACTTCCCAATGTTCTTTTCCCAGTTCACCTGTGTAGCTTACTGTTCATCAAAAGATTCAAGTACAGTATGTGGATATATCTGTAGCCATTTCTCTGTGTGTCTTCCTCTTTCTCAGCTATGTCTTATAAATTCTTGCCACTTGGCTTCTCAAAGCTCCTATCTCTGTTACCTCAATGCAATATAACTACCTTACTTTGCTTGGATTCCCCTCCTGATGCTGAGGTTCTGGCAAAAAGCTGGGACTCACTTCTTTTTTTTTTTCTTTCTGAGACCACAGTCCTGTTCTGTTTTTTAAAAAGTTATGTTGTATGCTGTCCAGTTTCTGGCTGTTTAAGACTATGGGCAAATTTACCAGTTATTCTCTCTTGGCCTTTTTTGTCCCTAAGTTTTTTTTTTTTTGCTCTGTTGTATACAGTTGTGGTATGTTAAGCACATATACTAAAATTGGAATGATATGGAGAAGATTAGCATGGTCCCTGCACAGGGATGACATATAAATTCATGAAGCTCCATATTAAAAAAAAAAAAAAAAGTGAAAGTAAGATATAACTTAACCTTTTTTGGCTGTAAGCTTCTTGAAGATAGAGATTTTCTTTTGTTCACTGTTATAACCCTAGTGTGTAAAATATTACCCAGAATATCATAGGTATTCAACAGATACCTATGACATTGGGGTTTTTATTGTTTTGTAGTGCTCAATATTAACTAGAGAACCAACCCAGGAACTCACCCATTCAAGGAGTTCAGTACTGAGCTATATCCCCAGCCCTAGATATTTGTTTAATGAATGTTGTTGAATGAATAAACATGTGGAACTTATATCTTGAATTTCATTTAGCCTGGATGATGTCTTAAATGATTATAATGAAAACTCAATTATCCACATACTTGAATAGTTCTGTTTGAGGTGTAAACTAGGCATCATAATCTTTAGTAGATCTTAGTAGATTATTTCTAACTATGTGTAAATTATAAAAGAAAAGAGCCTTCATTAGAGGTAGAAGCCTTCTAAATTAGAAATCCTAGGAATTATTCTCTGAAAAGAACATTTCTTTCTCCCATGCTCCTGAAAGACATTAAATTTGACCACTTTGAATAACTTAATATGATTCAGGTTATCACTGTTTCTCATTATGCAGTTTGGGTGATGGTTGCAGTTTTCCAACTCGCCTTGTTGGGATGGATCCAGAACAAGCTGCTACAGGCCAAAGTGAACATTCCAGAAGGTGTGCTTTTTTTGTCCCTAAGTTTTTTTTTTTTTTGCTAAACAACTATATACTTGTGTTATACATACATATCTTATGAATATGTACAACAATAATCCAGTAAGCCACCATAGATAAGAAAAAAATCTATTTAAAGTTTTTAACTGAAGTTTAATATGTATATGTGCCTAATATGCAGGCTGGGGATGTGGCTCAGTGATAGAGCTCTTTACTGGAACATGTGAGGCCATGAGTTCAATCCCACTACTGAAAGAAAAAAAAAATTTAAAACTAGGACAATCACAAAATGTTGGAAATGTCTGGGCAAACTAGGAAGCAAGTAAATATGGTGCATCTTCCTAAAAAGTGAGGTATTCTTCAAAGAAATTAGTCATTATACTAGTTACCATTTTATTATGATAAGTAGGTTTTTAGCTATACTATCAAAATAATGAGGATTTAAACAATTTTTTCTTATTCATCTTAAGGAATTTTTTCTCATAATATTTGTATGGTAAGCAAATTTTCATCAATTCCGTGAAATAGTTCAATTTAAATGAAATTTTAAAGAATCTAGAGAAAATTCTGCCAAAGTGAAATAGTTGAGCCATATTTATGACAGAAATAGATTATAGAGGAGGAGGGGTCATAAGTTCCAAGCTAACATATTAATATTAGAAGACATAGGCCTTAGAACCTACAACCTAAGGCCTTAGAACTTAGAGTTCTAACATTTATTGTAGTCTCTGAACAAGTCATTGAAACTGTCTGAGCCTCAGTTTCCACCTCTGTAAAATGAAGATAATGAGACTTGCCTCCAGGGGTTACTGAAAGGGTCAAAATGATGTGCATACATACACATTTATAGAGTCTAGCACACTCTCTGGCCCACATCAGACACCAAATAAATTTTTATTCCTTTTCCTCCTTTCCTTCCTCCATTCCCCTCCTTCCCTGGTTCTCTTAGCTAGAAAAATAAGTCAACGCTAAATCACTAAATCATTTTTTCCCCTTAGATCTAAACTGGCGAGGTAGAAAGCAGAAAACTTGGGAAATGACAGGTAATTTTTTTGTACTGGCCACAGTCATAGCTCCTCACCTGTCCTCATACTACCTTATGGCACCTGATTAACATAGTGTTAAAACTTTTCAGACTGGCCTCTGAAGCTTTTTTCTTTTGTCTAATTGTTTCATTTGCAGTTTTAGAATACAGATTCTTGGGTCCAGAGAGCCATTTCATTGGGGTGGGGGGGTCCGTGGGCATATTTTCCTTTTCAAGGTGGCTTTTTCAGATGGCTGAGATCCCATGAGTTGCCCTCACATATTTAGGAGAAGGAATACTAATATGCTGCTTATTAATTTATTAAGTATCCTTAATTTAGCATTAAACAATTTACTAAGTTATTTGTTCCTCTTTTCAGTATTGGCTCAAATCAACCTTTTCCTATCAGACCACTTAGTGAATCAAAAAACCGTTTGTTGGACAATGAATCTCAATGGCTAGAGAATGGAGCTGAAGAAGGTGTTGTCAGATCAGGTAATAATTCTCACCTGAAAACACTGCTTCACCTATTTGGTTCAAATGAAAAGCAACAGATTTAATAAATGTTGAAAAAAACAAAGCAATGTGATATTTTGAAATACTGAAATGTGAAACTGTAATAAAATGTCTTATAAATGGGATGTTTGTGTTTATTGGCGGCTTCTGTGAGGAAAGGGGGCAGAGAAAGGCAGGTATAATGTTTTTTATTGCATTCAGCTGTTTTTTTTGTTTTCCAACCACACATTTCTTCAGTAGTGTGGAAAGTCCTTTTGACATACGCTATTTCAAATAATGTTCTAAATAACTATTATTCAGGATTCTAGCTCATACTTATTGAAACTAATTTTTAAAAATTATAGTACTCTTTAAGAGTGCACTGGACCCAGTGTGGTAAGGCCCACCTGTAATCCCAACTATTTGAGAAGCTGAGGCAGGAGAAACTATAGGTCAAGGCCAGCCTAGGCAATTTAGCAAGACCCTGTCTCAAAAATATTTTAAAGGAATATGGGGACTAGGATGTACCTTTAGAGGTACAGCACTCTCCTAGCATGCATGAGGGCCTGGGTTCCACCCCCAACACTCTCCTCGCCCCCACAAAAGAAAAGATACACTGAATGTGCTTTATTTTTCTATATAGTTCTAGGCTCAAACCCAAGGCCATACAGGTGCTAGGCAAGTGCTTTATCACTTAGCTACACCTCCCCCCTCTTGTTTTAACCTTTCTTAATGACTCATTTCATGAATTATAGAGTAGTTGATAAAATTGAAGTGGGATTTTTAATCAGATCTGGGTTTACTTAACTAGCTGAATACATGTCTGAGGTGTTTCTTTTTTTTTGGGGGGGGGGCAGTATCAGGGATTGAACTCAGGGGCACTCAGCCACTGAGCCACATTCCCCAGCCCTATTTTGTATTTTATTTAGAGACAAGGTCTCACTGAGTTGCTTAACATCTTGCTTTTGCTGAGGCTGGCTTTGAACTTGCAATCCTCCTGCCTCAGCCTCCTGAGCCACTGGGATTACAGGCATGCGCCACTATGCTCAGCATGAGGTATTTCTTAATAGGAATAATAATATTGTCGTGTCTTCCTGCACTGTTAAAAAAAAAAAAAGTTTGAGATCTTAAAATCAATTTGTACCAACTCTAGGAAATAATACTAAAAACTTGCTGTCAGAATTTATCTTCTTTAGAAAGAAGTATTTCTTTGGCTTTTAGCAGCATTTAAACATTTTCTTAAATTAGTAAGTTTAGAATCTTATTTAGGATCTTGTATAAGTGGAAAAATTCATTTTATGGACTTTTAAATTATTGCTGCTTAACATCTTTAATGCCGTTGTATACTATGGGGCTAAATATGAAACTAGACTTCTGACACAATGCTCTTTATTCACTTCTCCGTGTAGAGAAGGCAAATGGTTTGTGCTATAAACATATTTAGTGCTTACATAATATTTGTCTTTACTGTAATCAATTTTATCATTTAGCCAGGAACTTAATATTTTTTTCATGTCATATATAATTATGTGCTTACAGGGACAAATAATCATGTTACAGTGGCAATAGAAAATTGAGTACCACTTGTTCATAACTAACCATTTGATAAAACCAAGGTAAGACAGTATAAAGGTAATTTCCTTGAGCAAATGTAGTTTATATTTGCATATTTCATAACCTCAAAACATTTGCTTTTTTTTTTTCATTATATCAATACAATAGTATAGAAAAGATTGGAGGGTAACATATGCCAAAATTTCGTTTCTCTTACTACTCCTAGCACAATGAAAAAAACATTTGTTGGAGAGATAAATGAAGGAAAAATAGAAATAGTTTATGATTGGTATGTGGACAACTAACTTTTCAGTAAACAGTACCTTATTAGTTTTTTTTTAAAGATGATTTTTGCCCACAATTTGATCCAGAGAAGAATGATTACAGGCTGAAAAAGATTTAAGATGTTCATGATGTTATTTATTTAGTTTTATAAAGACACACCAACAGATTGTTGCTGTGTAACAAATTACCACAAATTTACTGCTTAGGACAACTGTGCACAGTTACTACCAGTTCCTTTCCAGCAGTTCAGTTTTCCAAAGGTATCTCACATGGAGTCTCAACTAGCAGAGCATCAGCTTACTTGATTTCAGGCTCATCAGAGGCTAATCAGGTCCTTACAGCAGACCTGGTGCCTGTGTCCACAAGTAGAGCTGAAGCCTAGGACCTAGGACAGAATGAGATCACAAGCTTGGGATGGCTTGGCAGAGTGTCACATTGGGCAGAGTAGGCTGTGGTCTGAAGAGGAACTAAAGTGTATGTGCAAACATAGACTTGTACCAAAAGCCGTAGCTATGAAACAGCCCTTGTTCCTGGAGAGGCGCTCAGTACTGCTTCTACATTGTTTCTTAATGTAGGCAGGATACTGACTGAAACTTGTGGTTGTTGAGAGTCACTAGCTGAAGTTTCTCTAATGGACACTGTGGGAACTTCCCCACATCTACAGCAAACTCTGAAGAGGTGAAGGTAGATACCTCATCTGATGATTCCCATGTTAACATCAGGAAGTGATGAATTCCCCTCTTAAAATAAATAAATATTTTTTTTTTTTAAAGAGAGAGAGTCCAGAGAGAGAGAGAGAGAATTTTTAATATTTATTTTTTAGTTTTCGGCGGACACAACATCTTTGTTTGTATGTGGTGCTGAGGATCGAACCCGGGCCGCATGCATGCCAGGCAAGCGTGCTACCACTTGAGCCACATCCCCCGCCCGAAAATAAATAATTTTTTTAAAAAAGAATCCCCCTCTGTTAATCTTGATTCCTTAGGAAAAGAAAGGGTTATTCCCTACTTACTGTTTATTAAAAAATCTTTATTAAATTTAGTTACGTTGGGACTGGGGTTGTAGCTTAGTGGTAGAGTACTTGCCTAGCATTTGTGAGGTACTGGGTTCAATCCTCAGCACCACATAAAAATAAATAAATGTATCCATCTACAACTAAAAAAAAAAAAAAAAGTAAAAAACTTTAGTAACATTAGCTGGGCACTGTGGTGCACAGCTGTAATCCCAGCAACTCGGGAGGCTGAGGCAGGAGGATCCAGAGTTTGAAACCAGCCTCAGCAACTTAGCAAGGTCCAAAGCAATTTAGTGAGATATTATCTCAAAATAAAAAGGGTTGGGGATGTAACTCAGTGGTTAAGTACCCCGGGTTCAGTACCTGGTACCAAAAAGTTTTTTTAATTAAAAAATAAACAAATTTAGTAACAATAAAGAATTTATTTCCTATCTTATAATAGAATCATCTTTATATCTTAGCCCACAGAGCCATTTAATATTTTGAGAAATAAAAAAATCTAATTTTAACTAATTCAATTGTTTCTGTTTTCATAGGTGTATAAAAACACATTGTCGACTGATATTTTCAATTTTATTTGCAAGAAAATGATCAAAGGAATGAAATAATTTGAGTATAACAGAAGATATATTTTTTAAAAAAGGAAGCCTTTGTACAGTTCGCTGGATCCACAGGAGCACTACAAGCAGAATGATGCCTTAATTTTAAGTGTCCATTTGTGCAACATTGACTCACAGCTCAAAAGTGACTTGATTTTACTTTGGAAATAATACCTGTTACGACATGCTATAATATGTGCTGTCATCACTTATGTGCATAAGTATTTTTTTTGATATCTGAATTACAATATTAGAATTATTTCTTGGTATTCAGATAGGTTCTCACTCCAAAAACACAAACTAAAAACTTGTCTTAAATGAAGTATATCTAGGGTAAATGGTGGCTGAAAGTGAATAATATCCAAATTACTGTTGCTTGTACTGTATAAGAGAAAGAAAATAACTGCTTTTTTATTGAGTATTTGCTAATTTATAATTACTATTTTATACTTTTCAACATTTTTAATAAAATTTTTTATTGTTGGCTATAATAACACTCAGAATGATTCAGATATCTAATCATTTAGAACATAGAATTCATGGGGATAATTTATTGATGGCTTAGAAGCATTACTACAACCATGTAGTATAGTATATGCCAAAGGCTTAAAAAAATCTTGGAAGTATAAGAAATATTTTGGGTACAATGCTTTTTTTATTACTTTTTGTTGAACTGTCAGGGGTTATTTATATGGGTAGGGGAAACACAAAGGTATTTGTGATATAGAAAAGTTGGGCACAATAGGGATAGATGGAAGTGGCTAAAAGAAAAATAAAGAAAAAGGTAGACAGGATACTGTAAGGTGTTGAAAAATATTTTCAAGCCAGATGCATTAGTACACCCAATCCCAATTCCTGGGGAGGCTGAGGCAAGAGAATTGCAAGTTTGAGGTCAGCCCAGGCAATTTAGCAAGACCCTGTCTCAGAATAAAATAAAAAGGGCTGGGGATTTAGTGCAGTAGTAGAGTTTTTGCCTAGCATGCATGAGGCCCTGGGTTCAATTGCCAGTACTGGGGAAAAAAAAATTTTTTTTTCTTTTTCAGTGCTAAATGTATTGAGAATAAAACATGCTGTTGAGTTGACTTTTAAATTTCAATTTAAGTAATAACTAAATTTTTCTTTGAAACTTTTTATAGTGATCCTATAACTTATAAACAGTGACTTAAAGTATAAAGTAGGAACAATACTTGAGAGTAATACTGCTTTTAGGAAGAAATTCTAAATCTGAGTAGTCATTTAAAAGTCCCAGTCTCTGAGAAGTGGATTCTACTCTTAACTGCAAAATCTTAAATCTGACTTCTTATTAGCAGTTTATTCTCGCCAGATACACTTTTCCTTTTAAAATCTTAACTTAAATGACATGAATTGCTGTATTCTAGAGAATAGTACAATATCATATTAAAAGATAATGTAGAAATGTTACTTCTCATTTATACTATTGAATCAGATACACATCCTTGAAATGATTGGTTGCTTCCAGTAGATGGGTAGAGTGAAATCTTAGCAGCTTAAGTAAGTATCAGAGGCTGTAATTTCCATATATATAAAATGGAAGCATGGGTCCTCAATATTTTGGACTGGATGATTTCTAACATTCTGCAATGCCTGATTTTGCAAAATAACCTTGTTTTTCATCCCTCTAACAAATATTTTAGCAGTTTCTTCTAATGTTAACCAGTATACTAGGGATAACTGTTTAAATCTAGCATAAATTTTATAGCTGATGTTCCAAGATTATAGTTTGAAGGATTTGCTTAATTCCCACCGGCTATTAAATCTTAAAAAGTAATTTTTTTTCCCCTTTAGACCAAAGGAACAATTAAGCTTTGAAAACACTTTGGAGTCCTATAATATGGTTTCTTCTATCTTCATTTCAATTCTTTAATCTTAATTCTGGAAAACTAGAATGAGAGTTAAGAGAAATCAGTTACCAACCAAGAACATGTCAGTTTGGTGGTTTGTATATTATAAAGAGTGAGTAAATGTTTATCTGTACTTCACTATTTTCAGAAATGTTCTGATCCTTTTTGTATATCTATATTTAGATCAGAGGATTTGCATGCACCTGGCTAACAATTGCAAAAGCTTAATTTTCCCCTTTAACCTATTCAGGCACTTTTAAAAGTGGAATTATAATCTTTCTTAATTCTTCTCATTTGTTATTTAATATCTTTAATAGCATAGTAAACAAACACCTTTTCAGAAATTTTCAGTTTAAGACTTTTACTGTAGTTACCTTTGATTTAATTACAGCCAACATTTTGCCATATTCTAAATAATCTAGCTGAATTTATTCATACATTTTACTGACAATTCATTAAGAGCCTACCAGTGGTATAGGAACCAGGAAAAGGCTGCCTCTTTGGTATTTCAACTGGTATTGATTACTGATATCAACTGTTTGAGGAGAAAGGTCAAAATGAAGCCTTGCCAAAATTTCTAATTATTACTATTTTTCATCCTTCAAACACTTGAACATTTGTGATGATACTGAGGAAAAACAAGGTTGAATTTCAGGTCTTGCCATTGCCATTAAAAACAAATTAGGAGTCTTGGTTTACCTGGGCACAGACTTACTTGAAGATTTGATACCTGAGTTCTCTGACAAAATATCATTATGCCAAACCAAAGAGCAGCTGCAGTATATTAGTGGTTGAACATGTTTACACAGCTTAGTGCATCTTTACATGAAAATGATTTTTTAAAAAAACTTTTTACATATTCAATGGTTATGATCCAGTGTGTCACAAGTGAGTATAATTGTAAGATGAGTTTGAATCAAATATACAGTGTTTACTTGAATTTTATTTCTATTAGAAAGCAAATTTTGACTATGTTTACAGGAGCATTTAAGATGATCAGATGTGAGATTCTCCATTCAGTTGTCTTGAAAATGTATACACAAAGGACCTGCATATTTGGGGCATTGAATAGACAGTAACTTACATGTAAGTTTCACTTACATTTTGTTTTAGGACTAGCACTGCTGTCAATGAAAAATATTTTTAACTAATGTGTTATTAAGAAATTAATCATATTTTTGCATTTCAGCCAAAATAAAGACCATATCTAATAACCTGTTAGATACAGGTAGTCTGTAAATCTGAAATCCATGTTTCATAATGATCTAAACTGTATTTTTTTCAATTTCAATTTAAAATGCAGTGTAGATTAAGAAAGTCCATATTTTTCTGATGACTCCTCTATATTATTTTGTTGGGTTGCATAAAGAAGCAAGGATACATTTGTAATAAAAGAGTAAGAAAGCTACTAGCTAAGTTAATTATATTTGTATATGATTGCAGATGAGTCTATGCCCATTTAAAAGAAAAGATGGACTCTATTTTAAAAGTGATCTTTAATAATGCTTTTATAGAAACAAATTTGAAATACAGTTTACCTTGGTTGTCTTATGAAGAACCATAAACCTTGTATTTATTTCTCATTTGTATAATCCTGGACCATTACTTAATGTTGACTCTGTCTTTTGGATGGCCTAACCTACATTAACATTTATGCAGAACAATTAAACAATTTTTTTCAAAAATCATATTTACTTTATTAATAAATAAATAAATATATATACAGTCTTGTTTTTGAGTTTTTTGTTTGTTTTTGTTATAAAGTGGTATTTGCCAGATGAGAAAAATAATTATTATTTTGGTCAATTTGAAAATCTTATAGTATTTTACAGAAATAGACTAATAATTTAGGAAAACCTCCTCTAAGATGATATGTACACGGTGCAATAAAGTTGTATTTACTAGTTTAATTTAATACCTAAAGAGTTTCATTTAGCTTTTACTAATCATAATTTCAGAAGTTACTTTAGGATCTTGAGTATCTTCACATCACTATGAAGTTATTGAGTCGTGGCTAAATGCCAGGTAATAGATTTTATCTTGTTTATTCTTTTATGCCATCTGTGTTTGGGTTCCCTTCAGTTCTAATATGGACGGACAAATAAAAACAGAAGGCTCTGAGGTTGAGCTGATTTCCAGTTCTTAGGATAGTTAAATTTCAAAATGTTCACAAGAACAATAGAGGCCAGTAGAGATGAACCAACCTTTCCCTACCCCATTCAAAACATTATTTTGGGACTAGAGAGGAGGAGTAACGACTAAATGGCCAAAAGCCTGATTTAACACCAAAAAAAGATGTTTACTTTCATTAAATAACATCAATATGGCTTTACTTTTCTCATTTCTTATAGACTGGCTTTTTGGAGCCCCACTGGCAATTAGTAATGCTGTTCTCTTATATATATGTTTTACTATGTCTTCCAGAATTTACAGGGATGGGAACTAAGTTTTTCAATACAACAGATTTTTATGGGTGTTTTAACAAATTTGTAACATTAATGTTAGTGTCTTTGACCCCACCTTGTCAGTGCCTTCCACCAGATAGGAGATAGGATTTAGGTGATGTTTATACTCAGTAATTCATCACTTGTGGTTCTTAAACCCTCTATCTTCTCTATTCTCAATATAAGGAGATTGTTTTCATCAGGATTTCTATCTCTATTAACCTTCTGTTGTACTTCCTCTTGGCCTCTAAGCCAGGTTAATACCTTCAGTGCTACCTAGAACACTGTATTTCTATTACTTATTTCGCTTTGTTGTTTATTATACATACTTTTAAGTGAACTACAATAAATTCTTGAAGACTGATTTGTTTTGTAGTAGCCACGCACAAAATGAACATAAGATCAGAAAGGAATTGTTATGAATTTCATATCTATTAAATTTTCCTGTAGTGTTCCTAGGTTCTCAATAAAGTGAGTTCCAGAACCTACAAAATTTTCCTAAATTTGAAAAAAATTGATCAAATTTTCATGTTTTAGTAGTTGTTCATGTTGGTGCAGTCTCTGGAGAGCACTTTGGTTTGGCAACATTCATCAAGTTTTCAAATGTTCATATTTTTTGACACCTCAATTCTACTTTTAGGAGTTGTATAGATATGTTGTATTTTATATTAGGATATTCATCGCAGGACTGTATGAAGCAAAACAAGATTGCAAATGACATATATGTCTCACCTTAATTTATGGTTGTAAGTGCAATTAAATATCTGAAAGGATATACAGTCAATATGAAGAAGGTTGCCCCCAAAGAAGGAAACCAGAAATAGACCATGTTCTAGCTGGTCAGGGTGGTGCATGCCTATAATCCCAACAATGGGAGGCTGAGGCAGGATTGCAGATTGAAAGGCAGCCTCAGCAACTTGGCAAGCCCCTAAGCAATTTAGGAATACCCTGTCTCAAAAAAAATTATTTTTTCTTAAAGAGGCCTGGGGATTAATAGCCCCTAAATTCAATCCGTGGTACCAAAAAAGAAAAAAAAAAAAGGCTCTGTTTCTCCATATTCCTTTTTGTACCATGTGCATACTATTTAAAAAGAAACAGTGAAGAAAAGATATGATGCCAGACCACTGCTAACCATTTGGGAAAAAATAGAGCTCCTTGTCTTTCACAATGGTACTTCAAAACAATGCCAGATGTCTCACTAACTTAATTATTTTAAGATGAAAGGTACTTCAAGAAAATAAGGGTAAAGTCTTTTATAGTGGGATAAGAAAGGTGTATAATGCTGGTAACAAAAAAACAGTACACTAATAAAAAATGAGGGTCTAAGTATAACTCAGGGGCAGAATGTTTAGTTTGTGTAAGGCCCTGGGTTTAATCCCCAAAACCACAATAATTACTTTAGTGGATATAGAATGAACAAAATTCACACCAAAAAAATAATTATCAGTAGTACAACATATGAAAAGATGTTTACTTTCATTAAATAAATATATGAAAGCAATTAATGTTATTTTTTCTTAGAATAATTGCTGAGGTTGTAGGCATAGAAGCATTTTTGGTAAGAGTATAGAATGATCTAACTTTAAAAAAAGGAATTGGGCAATAAGGGTCAAAGTTTTTACTGTACATAACCTCTGTAGCAACCCTACTTTGGGGGATTTATACAGAAAGGAAGGCTAGTTTGAGAAGCAGAGGGAGAGGATTTATATAGAGAGAGGAGAAGGTGGGGGGGACAAAAGCAGGGGCCAATCAGAGATCGGAGAGTCCCCCAGGTTGGGGTAGCCTAGGCACCCCAGTTACAGAAACAGCCCCATTACCCCAGTTATAGAAACAATACCCCATTAGATATGTGTGCCCCGTTGCTGGGGAGTTATTCTTTATGTTTGCAGAAGCCATATCTTGGGGCCGTTCAGGCACGTATATGGAAGCCATTTCTCAAGCTCTAACTGTCATGTACATGGAGAATCACAAAACCAGAATCACAAGACTGGGGATTTCTTTTTCCCCAGTGATTGCACTTCCATGGTCAGCAGAGGTCCCAACATGAAATAGTGTCAATATTTTCAATTTTCTTAGATTGTCTAATGGGCTAAACCACTCTGAAAAATATCATTAATCAAGTGGGGAAAAAGGCACACTCATACATTGCTGGTGGGACTGCAAATTGGTGCAACCCTAACAGAAAGCAGTATGGAGATTCCTTAGAAAACTTGGAATGGAACCACCATTTGACCCAGCTATTCTACTCCTCAGTCTATACCCAAAGAAATTAAAATCAACATACTATGGTAACACAGCCACATTAAAGTTCATAGCAGCACAATTCACAATAATAACTAAACTGGAACCAATCTAGATGTCCTTCAGTAGATGAATGGATGAAGAAACTGTGGCACATATACATAATGGAATATTACTCAGCACTAAAAGAGAATAAAATTATGGCATTTGCAGGTAAATGGATGGAACTGGAGAATATCATACTAAGCAAAGTAAGCCAATCCCAAAAAATCAAAGCCCAAATGTTCCCTCTGATATGTACATGCTGATCCATATGGGGGAGAGCATGGAAAAAATAGAGAAACTTTGGGCAAAGGGGAGGGATGGCGGGAAGGGGAAATGAGGGCAGGAAAGATGATGAAATGAGATAGATATCATTACCCTAGGTATGACAGCACAGATGGTGTGACACTACGCTACATCATGTACAACCAAAGAAATGCAAAGCTGTGCTACAATTGTGTACAATGAATCAAAAATGCATTCGCTATTGTATATACCTAATTAAAATAAATATAAATAAAATACATCTAACAATACTTTTCACTGAGTAAATAGAAGGGAGAAGTTAATTATGCATTTATTTAGCATTGCTGTTTATAGTGTATATTAAATAACGTATGTTCTATTTTCATGTGATAGAACATATTTTTGTATACTTTTTGGTTAAATTTATAAGGAAGACTTTATTTTTATTTTTTGGTACTGGGGAGAGAATCCAAGGGCACTCAACCACTAAGCCACATCACCAGCCCTATTGTATTTTATTTAGAGATAGGGTCTTGAGTTGCTTAGTGCCCCACTTTTGCTGAGGCTGGCTTTAAATCCTCTTGTCTCAGCCTCCTGAGCCACTGGGATTACAGGCATGCACCACTATACCCTCCCTAACCCCCCAACCCCCCCTTTGGGGTTACCTTTACTCTGAAAAAAAGCTTACTTAAAAAAAAAAATCTTTAACTGGTGGTTGATATGGTATGACAACAATCCTGATAAATACCTTTTACCCCAATTAAATGTCTACTTTTAGTAGTTAAATCCCAGAAGAAAAAAAAATTTTTTTTTTTTTGATGGAGGTGTATTATTGGGTTTGAGTCCAGGGGTGATTTGTGTATGTGTCTATGTGGTGTTGGGGATTAGAACCCAGGGCCTTGTGCATTCACGGCAAACACTGTACCAACTGAGGTGTATATCCAGCCCAAGGGGACATTTTACCCCTGTGCTACATCCCCAGCCCCCACTCCTCTATTTTTGGTTAAATTATTGAGGCTGGCCTCTGCCTCAACCTCCCAGTACAGGGGATTACAGGTGTGTACTGGACCAGAAAATGCTAATTTTAAGAGCATGTTATTTATTTTTTGAAGTATGTTTAACTGGAAAAGCACGTATTTCCATTTAAGTTGAGGCAACTATTCTTGACAGAAGGTAGACAAACTATTGTTGCACAATAAAGCCCTATCAGATCCACTGAAGCCAAGACCCCAAATCATAGTTCGTAGTTTTATTAAGCTTCCATGTAAAATAGTTTATATCATTAATGACTCAGGAAATCCCTGATCTCTCCCTATCAGGTTAAAGAAACAAAACACATTAGGTCAGTGATTAGGTTTTTTTTTAAATATCAAGGCGTTTTGACTAAGCTCATGTTTGTTTGTTTTTAAAAAGATTCTGGCCTGAAGTCTCACATGTACATAGAAACTACAGGGTTGTTTTTTTTTTTTTTTTTTTTTTTTGGCTTGGTTTTTGTTCCAGGATCAGGTAAAGACAGGGCAGATGATGGCTCAGGGTTAGGACCATTTCTTGGTGACATTGAGATGGTTGAGCTGATCTGCAACAAATCTATGTGGGGGAAACTTGGAAGTGTTGGCCGCCTTGATGGCCTCGAAAGCCTGTGCCCTGCGCACGCTGGCGTGGCCGTACTCCTGCTCCGCCGTCATGTAGGGCATGCTCAACCAGTAGTGGTTCTCCGCCTCGATCTCCAGGCGACGGATCATGTTCTGCTTCGCCAACAAAGACACCCCCCGCGGCCGCCGGTGCTTCCCGATCCACTGCCTTCCAGGAATGCGATTGCGGCAGAGAAGAGCAGTGAGGAACATGGTGTCTGCTGAGGAAAGGGCACAGAGCTAGAGACACAAGCTGGAGACCGCCGGGCCAGAGGAGAAGAGGGCTCGCAATCCGGGCTCACACGCCACGGGCGATTCTAGTCCTAGCAGCCAAAAATGCGCACTCACCCCCGCCCCCGCAATACAGCGACAGGAACCAGTCTAAAGTGGAGGAAAAGGCCTCTCCTCGCACCCATAGAGCCCAGCCACTCACCAAGAACTTGGCGACCCTGCCGCGGCCAGCAAACGCTATATGGAAGCACGTGAGCCTCTCGGGGTCACCCGGGACCTTCTCGTGATACTTCAGCTCTCACGAGAGAAGACTTTTGCGCCTGCGCAGAAGCAAGGACGTTTCCGGCATTTACAGATTCAAATTAGTGGCGGGTTTGGAGGGATCCGTAGCGTAGGTTTATCCGCTGGCTCCTAGGTTCTTGTTCATCTGCCTTCACCCATGGACCCGATCCAGAGCTTCTACTGCAAGTTGCGGTCTCTGGCCAGCACACTAGACTGCGAGACGGCCCGGCTGCAGCGAGCCCTGGACGGAGAGGAAAGCGGTGAGTGAGGCGGGCGGGCGGGCGGGCAGGCCGGGCCAGGTGAGGGTCTCCGCTTTTCAGCCGCATTTGGTGAGTTTCGCCGCTACTCGGACCGGCCCCGGGCGGCGGCCGGAAGGGTACCCGCTACTAAAAATGTACCGATTGACCGAAGAGCTTATTTACTGACAGTGGCTAGAAGTGCTTGGAGAGAGATACCGGTGCGGATGCTGCGTCTATCGAAATGCTCAACGTTTGTCGTTAACATAGCTCTGCGGGATGCAAGTGCCACATTTATGATTTCTTTTTTAATGGACACATAATAATTGAACTATTTATGGGACGTGATTTATTCTTATGCTCCTCAATTGCATAGATGTGTCCGGTTTTAGTTCCATGGATAACCATAGTGCTGTTCTTTTTTAATTATTATTTTTTTAGTTGGTGGTGGACCTTTATTTTATTCACTTATTTATATGTGGTGCTGAGAATCGAACCCAGTGCTTCACACATATGAGGCCAGCACTCTACCACTGAGCCACAACCCCAACCCACTGTAGTGTTCTTCTCATGTGATGAAAGTAGCTTGTTATTATGTTAATTACTATTATTGTAAAAGAGAGAACAGCCCTTATGAATAAAATCCTAAATTGCCAGGTTGAGCTCATAAATGTACACACATTTATACATGATGTGCCTTCAAGTCGTGTTTTGTGCTTATCAGTAAAAACCATGTAAAAAGTTAATTTCTTTTTTAAAATGCAGCTATTTAGCATTGTTCTTTATACATGTGTAGTGACTTTTGTCTTACCTGTAGTGTCCACAGTTACAATAAACGTCTGTATTTTCCCCAGTAAATTATATTGCCAACACAAACACTAGCACTCAAGAGTACTGTTGGTATGTATTATAGAAAAAATGAAATTGTGGTAATTAGAGAAAATGATCACAATTTCACCTTTTATGATTACATTGATGAATCATTGAATTGATTGACTTTCTTAAAAAGTATTTATTTTTTAATTGTAGTTGGACACAGTACCTTTATTTTATTTATTTTTATGTGGTGCTGAGGATCAAACCCAGGGCCTAGCACATGCTAGGTGAGCGCTCTACAGCTGAGCCACAACCCCAGCCCTTGATTTTTTAAAAAAATATTATTTTTTTTTTTAGTTGTAGTTGGACACAATACCTTTATTTTTCTGTGGCGCTGAGGAATGAACCCAGTGCAGAGCCACACCTCCAGCCCCAAATTGACTGACTTTTTTTGGTACCTGGGATTGAACCCAGAGGTGTTTAACTACTGAGCCATATTCCCAAACCTTTTTATTATTATTTTTTTTTGAGAGAGAATTTTTTAATATTTATTTTTTTTAGTTTTCGGCAGACACAACATCTTTATTTGTATGTGGTGCTGAGGATCGAACCCAGGCCGCACACATGCCAGGCGAGCGCGCTACTGCTTGAGCCACATCCCCAGCCCCCTTTTTATTATTTCTCTTTTTTTTTTTTTTTTTTTTTGAGGCAGTGTCTTGCTAAGTTTATGACCCAACTGAGTTGCTGAGGCTGGCCTTGAACTTGGTATCTTCCTGCCTCAGCCTCCTGAGTCACTGGGATTACAAACATGCACCACCACACCCTACTCAAATTGATTGACTATTAAATATCTTTGAGATGTCATTTTACATATAATAGAACTTACTCTAAAAGAATTAGTTCGGTGATTTTTAGTATATTCACAGATTTGTGCAACTGTCATAATAAAAAGTTTAAATTTTTGTCACTTCCAAAACAATCCTCCATGCCTCCATTCTTCCCCATAACCATATCCCCACCCACCACACTAGCTTTAGGTAACCATTAATCTATTTTCTGTTTTGGATTTGCTTATTCTGAACATTTCATATAATGGAATCTCATAACATGTAGTCTCTTGTGACTGAAATACTGGCTTATTTCATTTAGCATAATTTTTCCATGTTTATTCATGTTGTAATGTGTGTCAGTATTTCATTTTATTGCTGAATAATATTCAATTGTATGGATATACCAAATTTTGTTCATCTGCTCATCAGACTTGGGTTGTTTTTATTTCAAGCTGTTGTAAATAATGCAGTTATAAACATTTATGTGTGGGCTGGGGATGTGGCTCAAGCGGTAGCACGCTCTCCTGGCATGCGTGTGGCCCCGGTTCGATCCTCAGCACCACATACAAAGATGTTGTGTCCGCCGAAATTAAAAAATTCTCTCAAAAAAAAAAAAAAATTATGTGCAAATTTTTATATGAACACTTTTTTTGTTCTTTTGGATATATATATATATATACACACACACATATCCAAATCTAGAGGTGGAATTGCATGGTAATCCTATATTTAATTTTATGAAGAAAGGCAAATTTGCTTTCCAAAGTAGCTGCACCATTTTCATTTGCATCAGCAATGAGGGTTACAGTTTCTCCACATCCCCATCAATATTTGTTTGTTATTATCTGTCTTTTTGATTGTAGTTACTCTAGTGTGTATGAAGTGGAATCTCATCATGGTTGGGGTTTTTGGGGATTTTTTTTTTTTTTTTTTTGAGAAGGGGATTTTGTTATGTTGCATAAGCTAGATTCGAACCTCAAACTCAGCATCCTCCTGACTCAGCCTCAAGAGTATCAGGGTTGACAGGCCTGGGCCACTGCACATTTGCATTTCCCTAATGAAAATTGGGAACTCCTAACAGCTAAAGAAAGAGATCATCAAAATGAATGTGTTTCGGAAAAGAGAAATAGAGTTCTTTTAAAAACTACTTTTAATCACTATGTGACCAACTGATTAATGACAAAAGAGACAGTGCAGTGAGTACAGGATATTTTTTTTTTTTTTTTTTTAAACAATGCTGGGTATTGAACCTCATGCATGCTCGGCAAGTCTTCTGTCACTGAGCTACATTCCCAACTCAAAAATGTCTTTTGAGGAAGCAGTGTCAGGTTGATTGGATGGTTATCTACATAGAAGAAAAGAATGGAATCTTGATCCTTACTGTATTCTGTACAAAAAAAAAAAAAAAAAAAAAAAAATTCCAGATGGTTATAACTCTAAATGCAAAAGAAAAAAACATAAAGCTGTTAAAAGAAAACATGAAAAAAATATGTATTATAATTGGCAAGGATTTTTAAAGTAGGAAATAAAAAGTATTCATCATAAAGGGAAAATTCGGCAAATAGGACTACTTTAGGATTAAGAAATTATATATGGTGGCCCATGTGTGTAATTTCAGCTACTTAGGAGGCTGATAGGAGGATCACAGGTTTAAGGCTAACTTGGCCAAACCTGGCCAATTAGCTTGACCTTTCACAAAATAAAAAAAGGAGGGATATAGCTCAGTGATAGAGTGCTTAACTAATTAGTGTGTGACCCTTTGTTTAATTGACAGCAACCCTGCCCCCCCCCACACACACATTATTAAAATTAAGAGAGTGGAAGCCAGGCGTGATGGTGCATGCCTGCAATCCCAGCCACTCAGGAGGAGCAGGAGGATGGCAAATTCAAAGCCAGCCTGCAAAAAAGCGAGGTGCTAAGCAACTCAGTGAGACCCTGTCTCTAATAAAAATACAAAATAGGGCTGGGGATGTGGCTCAGTGGTCAAGTGCCCTCGAGTTCAATCCCTAGTACAAAAAAAAAAAAAAAAAAAAAAGGAGTGGAAAGGCAATGTAAAGAGTGGAAGATATTATAATACATGTTTCTGACAGAAGACTTATATCCAAAATGTATAGAGTAGCTGGGCATGGTGGCATGTGCCAGTAATCCCAGTGCCTGGGCAGGCTGATGTAGGAGGACTGCGAGATCAAAGCCAGCCTCGGAATCTAGCGAGGCCCTAAGCAATTTTGGTGAGACCCAGTCTCAAAATTTTAAAAAAAAAAAAAGGACTGGGGATGTGGCTCAGTGGTTTAGTGCTCCTGTGTTCAATTCCCAGTACCCCCACCCCAAAATAAACCTACAAATTAATAAGAAAAAGGCAGATAATACCATATAAAAATTCAAGCCTTACTTCAAATTATCTTCATATAGTCATTAAGTATATGAAAAAGTATCAAATGTATTAGTCATCAAGGAAATGAAAATTAAATCCCAATATAGTACAATTGCATAGCTATTAGGATAACTAAAATTGAAAAGAGGAAAGTACCAAGTGTTTGTAAAGATGTGTAAAAACTGGAACTGGCATGCACTGCTGTTGGGAGTGTAAATGGTAACAGCAAGTTGGAAAACCATCTGGCATTATGTACTAGAATTAAATATATGTATAACCCATAATACAGCACATATTCTAGGTCTTTGTTGCCAATATATGCACAATTCTTTACCCCAAAGACATGCTAAGGCTGGATGTGGCTCAGTGGTAGTGCACTTGCCTAGCACGCGCAATCCCAAACACTGCAATTAACAAACTAAAGAACCATATGATAAATATTTTTTTAAAAAAGATGTTCTAGAAAAATTCAAAGCAAGAATATTCATAATAGTTTTAACAATAGAATAGATATATTGTAGAGCGGAATATTGTTTAGCAACGAACATGGATGGATTAGATAAGAACAGAGGAATGTCATGTAAAATGTTGAATGAAAAAAGACAGTCACAAAAAAATACATATTATCTGAGTTCATTAAAGAAAGTTCATAAGCAGGTAAAACACTTCATGGTTTTAGAATTCAGAGTAAGGTTTACCCTTGGGGGGAATGTCGAAGTCTGGATGCAGCAAAGTAAGGGAGGGGGGTGATGAGGAATCCGCCCTGAGCCATGGCTGTAGTGTCCTGGGCAGCCCCAGACGGCCCCAGGGAGTGTCCCAGACTCAAACTGCCACTGGGCACAGGGAGCAAGAGCCTGGGAGACCGTGCCTCCTGGTCAGGTCTGGATTTGGGCTGCAGCAGTGGTGTCCCGCTCCGCTGTGGGGGGTGGGGGGGGGGCGGGTCCCAGCTCCCGCTTGGAAAGTCCTTGCTGTGCTGTGACCGGCTCGCACACTCAGCAGCCACTGCGCCGCTTCACGCATCCTCCGGTAACGAAAAGTATTCAGTAGTAGCCTTTTGCAATTCCTTTCTTGATAGTCCTTCCTCCTCTGAACCTTCTTCCTCTTCCTGACTAGAGTTCCTGGGCCCTAACTGCCCTTGGTTCCACTGGGGTGCCTCCTTCCCTTAGTAATTTACTTAACACCCCTTCCATATTTTCATCACAAGGACAATACAACACACCAAGACAAAACAAGACACAAATATACTGTATCTATCCTCTCCTTTTTCTCAAAATGGCCATTCTTCCTCTCACCCTATCTGCTTAGGGATGAGCAGATTTGCTCCCGTCTTACCCCCAAGTGTCCCGGGGCTCCCCAGACGGGCCGCCATCTGCTGCAGTCTGGCTGCAGTAAAGTAACCGGGTTGGGGGAGGGGGGGGGGTGAGTGACAAGGAACTTTGAAGATTGATACAGCAGGAGCAGGAGCCGCTTTATTGTAGGACAGTAGGGGTATATATGCACAACTGAAAACACAGCTTAACTTAATTAACATAAACTAGATACAGCAGTCAACCAATAAGGAATCCTCATCATCTTAATTATACACAGCTTAATTTAATTGACATAATCTAGACACAGCAGTCAGACATTAAGGAATCTCCGTTATCTTAATGGCTCGCTGGTATTACTTCTCAAACCATTCCTCTTGGCAAAGTGCCATCTTGAGTTGTCTATGGCTCTCAACAAGGGAAGAGAGGGACTAAAAGTGGGCTTGTCAAATTTTAGTAATCCTCTTTCCCTTCCCCTTCTCTTCTTTTCTTATTTATTGAGCTGAGGGCTGGTTATCCAGCTAACAATTTGTGAAGTTCCTCAAGCTATATACTTAAGATTTTTTGTTACAGCTGTATTATGTTATGGTTCAATAAAGGTTTTAAAGAATAGTCTTTTTTTTTTTTTTTAGCAGTTGACAAGAGATAAATTATAAGTAAATATCTACAAGGATTTTAAGAAACTACATTTAATCTTTTTATTTTAATTTTTTCTTCCTTATTTTTCTTGTATTTATTGAACTTTTTTTTTCTTTCAACATGTATTGAAGACTTTGATGATTATCCAGTGGGAATTTTACATGATCTTCATTCAGAAGTCCAGACTTTAAAGGTATTAATCCTACGATATTAATTTGTTGTATTTCTGTGGTAATTTTTTTTAGCTTAAGTAGAACTTAGAGAAATTGTAATATATTTTCTTTCCTCATGAAAGGATGATGTTAATATTCTTCTTGATAAAGCAAGATTGGAAAGTCAAGAAAACATTGGTTTCATAAAGGCAGCAAAAATATTGATGAAAAAAAATTCAGCGGATATCATAAAAATAAGAGAGTTTTTCCAGAAGTATGGATATAATCCGCGTGTCAAGGAAAGTTCAGGTTTGTTTGACTTTCATTTTATAGAATATGGCTTAGTATTTAAAAAGGCAACATGATAACAACTGTAGGCTTGGCCATAGTTTTTAGTTCTATGTCTGCCATTATATGAATATCATTTCATAAACATTTATTCAGTACTCATTATGTGCTGGTCAGTGACACAATAGAAAAATGGGTTTTGCTCTCTTTTTCACCATGCTAAATGAGAACCAGCATCATGCTACATGAAAGACCTCTGACCTTTGTAAATGAAGAAGTACAACTTAGAATAATTTCTAGTCGATTCTGCCAATAAATAGCTGAGAAACTTTACAGCATGCTATTTCATTTTTCTATGTTCAGTTTCCTTTTCTATCTAATGAGCGATTTTGGCTATATAAATCAGTAAAGTCCTTTTTTAGTTCTAAAATTCTAATGCAGGGTAGTATAGCACATTGTAGCCAAATTACCTTAGTGCAAATCTTTATTCTGCCACTACTTGCTGTATTATCTTGGCAAATTACTTAACCTTGTGTCTCAGTTTTTCATTTGTAAGGCAGGGGTGCTTTATGAGTTTGCATTGTGTAAAGACTAAATGACATAAAATTTGCTTAGAACAATGCCTGGCCTGTCCATCATTCAATTATTAGCTGTTATTGTTCTGCTCATACTTCTAGATGAACAAATGACTAACTTTAATATGCTTCATTGTCTTCATTTCTGTAATAAAATGGTCTTTGTAGGGGCTGGGGCTGTGGCTTAGTGGCAGAGTGATTGCCTAGCACGCATGAGGCACTGGGTTTGATCCTTCGCACCACATACAAAAAAATAAGCAAATAAAATAAAGGCATGCTGGCCATCTACAACAACAAAAAAATTCTTTTAAAAAATGGTCTTTGTACATAAATAAAACATTAATTAAATTCAGTAAATATGTATTGGGATGCAGTTCATACGTGTACTTGCTTAGCATGTATGAGGCTGTGGGTTCAATGTCAAAAAAAAAAAAATTGGAGGATATGTTTGGAAGGTGTATTAAGTAGTGCACATGGTATAATACAAAGTATAAAGTATTTCTTGTGAAACAGCCACACATTCAAATATTTGCTCTCCCAGTATAACGTGTGACCTTGAATAATTTCTCTGAATTGTTTTTCCTCCCTTGGGAAATGGGAATATAGTTCTATCATTGATTAAGCATTAATAATGGTGATGGTCTTATTTTATTAATCTTATCAATGATAGCTCTGTGATAAATACAACAGATTTTTGGCAACTCTTGTAACATTTCTTAGAATTTACAGAAAGCACAAAACCAGAACAGAATTCAGTGAATGAGAAACTCTTCCAAGATTCAGAAGCCATGTAATCATAGTATAAAATCTATAGATGGTTGAGATAGTATGTATGTTTCAAATGTTCTCCCATTATCTTCTCAACTGGGTTTTTTGATAAAGGTGTTCCAGACTGAAATAAGATAAAATTATTTTTGTGTAGTAGCCTTTCCTTTTTAATTTAAGCATCTGAAAATTAATGTTTTAAAATACCACTATACATTGTGTTAAATCTAGAAGAGAGCTGATTCTACACTTAATTAATTTCACACTAATTAATGATAGAATGGTGTCAGAATATATTAAGAAAAACTGGTAAAGCACATTAATCGAAGAAGGAAATTGGCCTTTAATTTGGGAGTATTGATTTTTCATCTTTAACACTTTAGTTTGCTTTCCCTCTCTAATATATGATCAAAATGGCATATGAGTAAGAGGTACATACCAGAAAATTACTGAAGGGATAATTGAAACAGAATTTTTTTTAATATTTATTTTTTAGTTGTAGTTGGACACAATACCTTTATTTCACTTATATATTTTTATGTGGTGCTGAGGATTGAACCCAGGGTCTCGAACGTGCGAGGCAGCGCTCTACGGCTTAGCCACAACTCCAGCCCATGAAATAGAATTTAAGATGTTCTGTTCTGCTGTTACCAGAATGTTACCTCTTTGATTCTTCCTCCTAGTTTGTGAGCAAGAACTCACTAACTCTACCCAAGAGATGGCTAAATGTGAGAATTTTGAAAAGCCTGACGTGAAGGATGATATGTTTGATCCTTCTGTTCCAAGCAGTTCTGTTTCTAAGAAGATTCCACGTAGTCCACAACTTTCGGATTTTGGACTTGAGCGATATATGATATCCCAAGTTTTACCAAACCCTCCACAGGTAGTAAACAACCATAAGGAAGAGCCTGAAATTCAAACTCCACCTACCAGTCAGTCACTAGTTAAAATACTAAAAACTCCAAAATGTGCTCTAAAAATGGATGATTTTGAGTGTGTAACTCTTAATGTAGAACATTTTGGTATCTCTGAACATACTTTCTGTTTAAATGAAGATTATACAATGGGACTTAAAAATGTGAAGAATATTAAAAGGTAAGCAACTTTATTAAAAGGTACATTTTAATTTTATTTCCTAAATATTTTGTATTTATTAATTTTTGTCCTCGATGCAATGTTTCAAACGTTTTTCATTTAAAATGAACTACAAACTGTTGGTTTCTTTAGATGAGAGGCTACATAGAAGGAATCATGATACAAGCCTGAAAAAAGATGATATTTATGGAAATAGGAAAGGAGAAAAAATTAAAGGAGTAAAATTAATAAGAGTTTGTGATTGCTTTGGTTAGAGCGGAGGGTCTAGGATAAACCCCAGATTTCTGGTTTATTGCCTTGGGATGATGCTAGGGAAAGCAACTAAGGTAAGAATACCTGCAGCTTGTGGGAAAAGGCAATGTGTGTGCATGTTGATTTTTGAGGTGCCTGTAAATATTTATTTCCTCTTAAATATTTTAATAATAATTTGAAGCTTAATGTGAATTCAGTACTAGATTTAAAAGATCTGGATGTGATTAGTGTTGAAATGCTAATTAAAACCATGTGAGTTACAATGAACACGCCACTGATTAAAATAGCATCAAATACATGAAAAAATGTTCATCATCACAAGCAATTAGAGAAATACAAATCAAAACTACTCTAAGATTTCATCTCACTCCAGTCACAATGGCAGCTATTATGCATACAGACAACAATAAATGTTGGCAAGGATGGGTTGGGGTGTACACACTCATACATTGCTGGTAGGACTGCAAATTGGTGCAGCCAACGTGGAAAACAGTATAGAGATTTCTTGGAAAATTGGGAATGGAACCACCATTTGACCCAGCTATCCCTCTTCTTGGTCTATACCCAAAGGACTTAAAAACAGCATACTACAGGGACACAGCCACATCAATATTTATTGCAGCACAATTCACAATAGCTAAACTGTGGAACCAACCTAGATGCCTTTCAATAGATGGATAAAAAAATATATGGCATATATACACAATGGAATATTACTCAGAAATAAAAGAGAATAAAATCATGGCATTTGCAGGTAAATGGATGGAGTTAGAGAAGATAATGTTAAGTGAAGTTAGCCAATACCAAAAAACCAAATGCCGAATGTTTTCTTTGCTATAAGGAGGCTGATTCATAGTGGGATAGGGAGAGGGAGCAAGGGATGAATAGACAAACTCTAGATAGGGCAGAGGGGTTGGAGGGGAAGGGAGTGGGCATGGGGTAATTAATGATGGTGGAATGTGGTGATCTTTATTATCCAAAGTACATGTATGAAGACATGAATTGGTGTGAATATGCTTTGTATACAACCAGAGATATGAAAAATTGTGCTCTATATATGAAATAAGAATTGTAATGCATTCTGCTGTCGAATATAAATAAAAAAATAGCAAACAGTATCTAAGGACAAAATAATATAAATATATAATAAAGGTATTTTTGAAGTAAAGATTATTCAGTAAATTATTCTGGGATAATTGGTTAAGTGGGAAAAGATCAAGTAATTTTTACCTCATGTCAAAATAAATTATAGGTAGATCAAAAGTAAATATTTGCTTAAAAAGTAGAAGTAGCAATTTTATATATTAAACAATCAAAGAAAATACACTTGATCTACCAGTAATTTTAGTCTTGAAAAAAAAAATGACAAGTTTTTTTTTTTTTGAGGGGGAGGTGGGTACCAAGGATTGAACTCAGGGGCACTAGACCTCTGAGCCACACCCCTAACCCTATTTTGTATTTTATTTAGAGACAGGGTCTCACCGAGTTGCTTAGCACCTCTCCAGATGCTGAGGCTGGCTTTGAATTTGTAATCCTCTTGCCTCAGCATCCTGAGCTGCTGGGATTACAGGCATGCGCCACCTGTGCCTGGCAACAAATTCTTAATCTGTATCTGTGTACTAGTTGTAAAGTTCTACTTTATGATTTTGAAGTTATGAAGTATGCAGTTCCTTTATTTGAAGTAATGAGAATTTATAGCTTTCCTTTAAGTCAGAGGTTGTTAACCTCTTTTGAACCATGGGGATGGACGGACGGACGGACGGACGAGTGGATGGGTGGATGGATACTTAAATGTTTTGTTGTTCATTTTCTTAAAGGGCCAGGCAGGGTGGCATATACTTGTAATCCCAGTGAATTAGGAGGGAGTAGGATTACAAGTTCAAGGCTAGCCTCAGCAATTTAGAAAGACTGTCTCAAAATAAAAAATAGAAAAAGGACTGGGGATGTAGTTCTATGGTCAAATGCCCCAAGTTTATTCCCCAATAGAAGAATAAAAGAGAAAGAAAAATGTTCCATGGGGCATCTTGTCCATAAAAGAGAACTGAACTAGTCCAAATTTATGTTATGTAATAAGAATTAAGTTTTATCCCAGAGGTTTAATGTTAATTTTTTTTTACTTTATAATTTCCCTCTGAACCACACCAGTGAGAAGACCCTAGAAAGAGAACCCATGACCAATAATTTTTCTGTTACTCCTGGCCCCATAATTCAGCAGCTGGAAAAAAGTGGTGAGTGCAAACATCAAGCTTACTTTTATCTACAACTTAAACAGTATTAAAAAGAAATGGTTCTATCACCTTAGACATTTTATAGTTTTCCATATCTTTTTAATTTGTAATATCGAATTTTATAAAAATACCATCCCATTCAGGGTAAGCATGACTTCATGCAAGAGAAATATAAAATTTTCTGGTGTGTTTTTAATATTATTTTGGATTATGTTTAGTATTTGTCAGCTTTTTTGTTTCTAACGTTTTAACTTAAGACATATGTATTCTTTCACCAATCTTGATGTAGAGCCGTAGTACTTTTTTTTCTTTTAGTTTAGCTTGAACCTATTGGTTAGAGTTATACATTATCTTTCTTACATAAATCACACCCAGAATACACCAGCTATCATTTCAAATTTTTTTAAATGGTTCAATAACTTAAATAAAATATTCATGCAGGTTTGTTTTGTGTGTGTGTATGCGTGCGCTAGGGATTGAACCCAGAAAAACATTGTTGTTGTTTTTTTTAATGAAAATACAAAATAAACAGACACTAATATGGCAATATGTAAATCAGTGGATGTGTAACCGATGTGATTCTGCAATCTGTATACAGGGTAAAAATGGGAGTTCATAACCCACTTGAATCAAAGTGTGAAATATGATATGTCAAGAACTATGTAATGTTTTGAACAACCAACAATAAAAATTAAAAAAAAAAAGAAAATACAAAATAAATCCTAGAGTTTTATGATTTCTCTGAATAATTATTTATTGCTGTCTGATCTATACCAAATTTATTGGTAGAGTTTTAAAATGTCTTTATCAGATCTTTCCAAAGTTTTGGACATATTTTCAGAAAAGTTCTTATTGTACTAATTTCACTGACATGTAATTAAATTATGTTATTAAATTAATAAGTACTGTTCACTTAAACAGGTTTAAAAAATATAACTGACTCATAGTAGCTTATAGCTCAACTCAATTCCCAATGAAGTATGTAAACATTTTAGAAAATGAAGAACTCCTGAAAGTGGAATGGATTTATTAAAGAATAGACTGCTTATTAAAATCCTGTAGTAAATCAGAGGTAATGTGTTTATTGGGGGAATAGAAAAAAGTAATCTAGTTAAAGGGAACTTTGTTAAAGTTATTGTATTTTGGTTTGACCCTGTTTTTATCCCACAAGAGTATCTTTATTAACATTTTCATAGCCCATACTTAATAAAATGCAGTAGTTTATTTATAGCTTACATTGTTTGCTATAGCCCACTCACTTCTTCTGGATTTAGCTGGGGTTTTTGCCTTTTGTATGTGGTGGGGGGTTCTGGGGGTCAAACCTAGGGGGCACCCTTCCACTGAGCTATATCCCCAACACTTTTTGTTTTTTGAGACAAGTTCTCACTAAATTGCTGAGGCTGGCATTGCACTTTCCGTCCTCCTACCTCAGCCTCCTGAGTTGCTAGGATTACAGATGTGAACCACCACACCTGGTTTAAACTGATATTTTTTTTCTTTTTGTACCGGTATCTGGACTCAGGAGCACTTGACCACTGAGCCACATCCTCAGCCCTGTTTTGTATTTTATTTAGAGACAGGGTCTCACTGATTGCTGAGCACCTTGCTTTTCATAAGGCTGACTTTGCACTTGCAATCCTCCTGCCTCAGCCTCCCCAGCTGCAGGAATTAAAGGCATGTACCACCACTCCTGGCTTAAACTCATTCTTGAATGATAATTTAGTTGGGTAAAGATCACTAGATTGAGAGTTATTTTTCTTCAATATTGTGTTTAATATCCTGCTGAGCATTCTTTCTTTTTCTTTTTTCTTTTTTTAATACTGGGGATTGAATCTAGGGGTGATTTGCCACTGAGCTACATCCCTAGCCCATTTTTTAAGATAGGGTATCACTAAGTTGCTGAGGTTGGCCTCAAACTTGTAGTCCTCCTACCTCAGCCTCCTGAGTTTGTAGGATTACAGGTGTGTACCACCATGCTTAGATTACACTTACATTTTTAAAGTTATTAATAATAAAGCACATGGGGCTGGGGTTGTGGCTCAGTGGTAGAGTGCTTGCCTAGCATACATGAGGCACTGGGTTTGATCCTCAGCACCACATAAAAATAAAATAAAGATATTGTGTCCACCTAAAACTAAAAATAAATATTAAAAAAATAATAATAGTAAAGCACATGGGGGGTGTACTTAATAACACAGTGCTCTGAATTCCAATCCCCAGCACCACACACACACACACACACACAAAAGCACAAATTATATTGACAATACTTACAATTTAAAAGTTGAAATCTTCTGTTTGTTTTCAAATCTTCATTTTCATGAACATTTTGTGTGTCTTCTAGATGTCGAGTGCACAAATTCTCCATTGGCACCTACATTCTGCACTCCTGGTTTGAAAATTCCTTCCACAAAGAACAGCACAGCTGTGGTAAATGCCTATAGAATTGAAAGCTCTAATCTTTCTCCTAATGACTCAGATACTGCTTCCAGACTCCAACGGTCTGTTTTTGTTTGTTTTCTAACTCACATAAAACCTAGGTTTTTGTTTTCCTTCCTTAAAGAGAAATAGGATTTTTATTTATTTTTAAATCAGCATTAGGAAGGAATAATTGACATGAAATAAACTACATATATTTGGAGTACAGAATTATATTTTGACATATGTATTAATTTATAAAACTACCAACACAAAAAAGAAAAAAGAATATATGCATCATCCCTAAAAGATTCCTTGTGTTCCTTGATAACCCTCTCCTGACTCCCAAGAGGTTCTCATTTCAGTCTACTTTAGAAACTTAGATAAATCAGGAGAGATTACAATGTATTTCTTGAGGGTGTTTTACCAGCATAGATCAAGAACTTTAAAAAAAAAATTATACCTTTTAATCATGTGTCAGAATTTGTCCTAAAGCCACCTAGGATAAAGATTCATAACAAGTTATAGGAAGAAATACGAAAAAGGGAAATAATTTAAAATATCAAATGAAAGATAAGAAGAACTCAATAAGGCATCTCCGTAAAACCAGATGAAAACAGATTAAGGAGTATTTTCAAGAAATATTTAATCATATGAAAAATTACATGTATGTGTTGTTTATACAACACATTGATGTATATATTTTAAGAAAAATGAATGAGTAGAAATATAGTTCTCTGGGCAACAGGTTTATGAGTGTTTTAATGGTTTTTTTTCCTCTCCAAATTTTTCTAGGTAACAAATTTATTATAATCAAACCACATCAGTTTATTATTTTTGTTTGTTTTGTGGTGCTGGGGATCAGACCCAGGGCCTCACGCACTCTAGGCAGGTGCTCTACCACTGAGCTACATCCCCAGCCCAACCTTATTATTCTTTTTTTTTTTAGAGAGAATTTTTTAGTATTTATTTTTCAGTTCACAACATCTTTGTATGTGGTGCTGAGGATCGAACCCGGGCCGCACGCATGCCAGGCGAGCGTGCTACCGCTTGAGCCACATCCCCAGCCCCGCAACCTTATTATTCTTTAGAGTCAGTATGAACACTTAAGACAACCAGTATTTTAGACGACCACTACTGTAGTGGGATATCCAACAGAACTATCTGGAGTGATGGAAATTATAATCTATGATATTAAATATGGTAGCCACTAATTACATGTAGTTTGGGGGGCTTTAAAATATGGCTACTGATCTGAGGAACTGATTTTTAATTTCTTAAGACTTTGTTTAATTTTAGTTAATTTATATTTATTTAGCCCCTGTGACTTAAATATTGGCCAGTGCAGCTGTAGACAAACGCAGTGCTGGGTTATCAGTTGAAGTGTCAGGTTATCTGTCTGCTGGCACTTGCCATTTACAATGAACTTACTTCTCATGTTTCTATTCATGTGGAAGGTACCCTGCTGACCTGAGAATCTTAACTTCTTTTTTAATTAATAACTCTGGCCCTGGGGAGATGGAGTAATTTACCCAGGTAGTTAATTTAGCATGAAAACTGCAAGTTGAGCTTCCTTCATATCTGCTTTCTTCTTCTTGGGGGTGAGCCTGTTTGCTAGGGGGTGTGGAAACACTTGCTTATCATGCTAGGATTCTCATCTGGCCCAGTTTAGTGTTGCCTGAAATGGCAACATTTCATCTAAATCTGGAGTTTAGCCAACATTCCATTTAGTTCTTACGTTGGTTCTTTTATTGGTAACGAAGATGGTATTTTGTCCAGCTTATGCCATTTCTTTGTCTTCTTCGGTTTTGTTTAGAACAGAGTTATAGAAGAAGAGGGTCATTTGGGGGCTTACTCAGGGACCCCAACAGAACTATCACTGTTTAATTTTTAAATTACTGCTATAACTCAATGATTTATTTTTATTTTCTAGGTGTCCACAAATTATCCATTACCAAAAATAAATAATTCATCAAATGATGTGGAAGTTGAAGATTACACTCCACTAGTTTTAAAATCAGATGAGTGCTTTGAGAATTTTATGGATCCCTTTTCTCCTACAATTTCTTCTTACGAGAATCTACTTAGAACACCTACACCCCCAGAAATAACTGCAATTCCAGAGGATATTCTCCAGGTTATTTTTTAAGACAATTTTATTTTTTTCTGATATTAAAGACTTGAAACTGCATGTAAGCTGTCTTGTCATTAGGCTAATGTGCTGGCTCTTTAGTGTTGACACAATCTAAATTCTAGGCAGATAGGCCCTCCTAAGAACACCTGGTTTCTGAGCTTAGTATAAGCTAGTGACTTCCCATATTTTTAATGAGCTTCCCACATTTTTAGGGATGTTATACCAATGGGGCATGTTTCTCTTTACCTTTGAAATGTATTCTTATCAATATTGTTCAGCTATGATTTCCACACTGACCATTATTCCATTAGAAGTGTTGCAGACAAAGTCAGAAATGTCATTCACCCTCAATTCTTCAGAGCAGGGTATCATTAATTACATATCAGTTTCTTGAACTTGAGGCTTCTTGGGCCTCAGCTTGAGAAACACTGGTTTACATGTAAATATCTGATTTTTGAATGTAAATTTGCCAGTCTTACTACTAATTTCTAACTGCCAACTGTACTAAATAACCAGTCTGATTTCTTTGACAATCCTCTTCTTTAACAGAGTGTTTGGCTGGTATTGCTTAGGCACGTGAATTTTGTTTGTTTTGGTCCCAGGGATTGAACCCAGAGGCACTCAACCACTGAGCCACATCCCCAGCCCTATTTTGTATTTTATTTAGAGACAGGGTCTCACTGAGTTGCTGAGCGCCTCACCTTGCTTAGGCTGGCTTTGAACTCATTATCCTCCTGTCTCAGCCTCCCAAGCCATTGGGATTACAGGCATGTGCCACCACGCCCGCATGCCCTTTTTATTTTTTATTTTGAGGCAAGGTCTCACTAAGCTGCTGAGCCTGGCTTTGAATTTGCAGTCCTCCTGCCTCAGCCTGCCAAGCCACTGGGATTACAGGCCTGCACCAACATGCCCAGCTGGCACATAGAAGTCTCAGTAACTACTCTAGAAAGGTTCCTGGCTTAAGAAAAGCCATAAGAAGGATAACCACTTGGGAAATTAACTAAATGTCATCAGAATTGAGCTACTTGGGAAAATAACCAAATGTCATCAGAATTGACCCAGGATAAGATATTTAATTATTTCTTATCCTGTCTTTTCTGCTTTTCTGGGCAATACCTACAATAGTTGAATGAGTATAGCATGTTCCCATGGTTCATTCTTCTCAATTCTATTTGAAAGGAACAAAGCCTTGTATTTAATGTCACTTCTTTTTTTAATAATATGTATTTTTTTATTTGTAGATAGACACAATAACTATTTTACTCGTTTGTTTTTATGTGATGCTGAGGATCAAACCCAGTGCCTCAATATCCTAGGCAAGCACTCTACCACTAAGCTACAAACCCAACCCCTTTATGTCACTTCTTTTTGGGGGACAGGGAGTTTACTGGGGATTCAGCCCAGGGGCATGCGACCACTGAGCCACATCCCCAGCCCTATTTTTATTTAGAGACAGGGTCTCACTGAGTTGCTTAGCACCACACTTTTGCAGAGGCTGGCTTTGAACTTGTGATCCTCCTGCCTCAGCCTCTCACGTCACTGGGATTATAGGCATGCACCACCATGCCCAGCTTTAATGTCACTTCTTTGTGTAGGAAAAGGATGCTGACATTTCAGAGTTTCCTTTTATGATCTTTATAACTGATGAGCTTTCTTTTAAACATTGTTTCAGATTTTTCCCTAACAGCTTCAGCTTGTAAAGGCTTACTTGCTCTTGGGGATGTATTGGTTGCATTATCCTCAGTTAATGAGGATAATGCCTTTCAAACCTTTACATCCAGTTAAATTTCTAATATCTCAATGTTTTCATTGCTGTTGAATGTCTGCAGGCATGCTAAATAAGTGTTTTAAATAACCTTTAATTTTCCATGGCTTTTCTTGAATGTTTTCTAACATTTTCTATATTTGTTATGTTATTCATATGACTTGACAGAAAAAAAAAAATTTGCTTGTTTTAGATTTTGTCAAAATACAACTCAAACCTAGCTACTCCAGTAGCAGTGAAGGCAGTGCCACCCAGGAGAGGTTTCCTCAAATACAAAAGACAGAATACCCAAGATGCTGGCGACAAAGAAAACTGGTGAAAGTGAGTATTCTACTGTTCTAAAGAAAATATGGATTATTTGAGAGGACATTTTAAAACTAACATAGAATGATAGTAAAAATAGTTTATGGGCTGGGATTGAGGCTTGATGACAGAGCGCTTGCCTCACATGTATGAGGCATTGGGTTCAATCCTCAGCACCATGTAAAAATAAATAGATAAAGGTACTGTGTCCATCAAAACTAAAAAAATATTTTAAAAAATAGTTGCTGGGGCTGGGGCTACAGTTTTCCTGGTTAACAATTTTCTCTTCTTGGCTGAACTGTTGTGTTTCTTAGCTGGGCTTTTATGTAAAAGTGGGATGTTTTTGATCAGATTGTATTTACATGACATCCTGGAACTGTGGCATTCCCTCAAGTACATTGTACACATTTAAAATATAGTCTAAATATTTATTCACAATATGAATTAGTGTGGCTCAGAAAAGGCAGTTACAACCTATTGAATAAATAATTTTAGTTTTAAAAAATTTGGAAAGTCTTTGAAGGAGTCATAATGATGTCTCATCTCAGTTGTTAGAAACAGCCACTAAATACCTTTTTTTTTTGACTAAATGGTATTTTGATTTTTAAATGTTTAAGTAACAAAACAAAGGAAAAAAAGGGGGGAAATTTTTAATCAGTTGACTGTAGGTGTAGACTTTCTTCCTTTCCATTGTCAGATACCACCTTCCCATCATAAAAACAAATAGATAAAAACTTTTGCAAACAACTGTTGTAGCAAGTTCTTAACATTCCTGGATGTTAATACTAAATTTCAGAACTATACAGTTGAAGTTGCAGAAACATTTGGAATAAGTGGATGTTTTACCCTCATATTGCAAAGATTAGTTTTCATAACAAATTTGATATAAATTTTGTTGTTGGAAATCTTCTGTTTAATAAGTTGTTCATTATTTTAAGTCAATTTGAAAATGTGGAACTTCATGCTATCTCTGTTCTTTTAAACAGGAGACAAGGTTTTTGGTATTGATGATGGATAATAAATTTAAAGGTGTCTATATGTGTATGTATTTTTTTTCAATCATGTGCCAGGTTATTTTATTTATAGTTAAGTTTACTTGAACTCTTCAATTCTTTTACATTTATTAGAGATTGTCTATTTTGAAAAATAAAAAAGTGCAGAAAATAATAATTTATTTCATGTAATGCTAAGTTTACATAGATGGTGTATATCTGTAATTGTGACATCTTTTGACAAGCAAATTAGACCATAGAAAGAACATCCAACTTGGAGCTTGGGACATATACTATACTTAAGTATATGTCAAAAGCAAGCCATTCTGGTCAGTGAGGGTTCATGATCAAACTCGGCCTTTGCAGTGTGGAAGTAGCCTCATAAAGGAAATTGCAACCTAAGTAGAAAATAATGTACTGTCTGAATTGAAGCTAAAAGTTAGAGGTAAAAACCAATGCATAAAATTACATTATTTTTAGATCCAAAACTAACTTGAAAATAAATTAATTAAGGAAAACAATTAAGGTGGCAGAAATCAGAAAATGCAGTTATTTTAGTTCCTTATCTCAGAAATTGAAATTATTAAGATTGTGAAAATTTTTCTCTATGTAATAATACTAGATTAAAATTCAGTATCTGTTCCCTTATACTATATGACAATGGTAAAAAGGATTGTCTTGAAATGATCAAATGTACACATTACTTTTAGATGGCAGCATTCCTCTTTTACTTTTTTTTATCCTGGATTGATTGGTAAAATAACCCAATATTGCTTTATACAGATATGTAAAAAGATGAGAGAAGATGTATCAATTAGTTTTTAATTGCATTGTCATTTAGAACACACATGTACAAATGGTGAGGTTTTGACTGCCCATCAGAGCACCAATGCCTTTGTAACAACTGTTGTAGATAAACCTCTTTAAGTTTAAGAGTAGCAAAACCTGTTACAGCACCTGCTTTTGCATATGCAAATATGTTGTTTTGTCCTTTCATTAAGCAAGAAGAGTTAACAGTCTCCTATGGTTGTAAATAAGTCTCAAACATGGCCTACATGGATTGAAATCCTGTAAAAAGACAACTGTGGTTTCTGTTGTATACTCATGGGAGGTTGTTTCTGTTTGGACTTTGTTTCCAGAAGAGTGCGCCTACTTTGAAGGAAAGGTAGAAAGGCAAGTTAATGTTCAGAGGCAAGAACAGGGAAGGTGTTTGCTGTCATTGACTATGGGGTAGTTGTGAATTTTGACATGCCCTAAAGCTACTGAATGCCATGTTGGCCCCTATATACTGCATACCTCAGTTTTCATCATCTGGTGAGCCTGCATCAGGATTTCCAGGCACTGGAATTAACACCACATCTACTTTCCTTTGGAATTGATTGATTCACAGAACAGGACATGCTTGTGGAATCTTCCTTTGCTATAAAATGATATAAATGATTTAAATGTTTTCTTTTTTATTTTTCGTTGTAGATGGACACAATGTCTTTATTTTCATGTGATGTTGAGGATCAAACCAAGTAACTCACATGTGGGAGGCAAGTGTTCTAATACAGAGCCAAAACTCCAACCCCTTGAAATGTATTCTTTAGAAAAAAAAGAATGTATCATTTGTTTATATACCTTATTGCTTATGGGAAAGAAATTTTCAAATAGTAATGCCAGCAGAAAGTGCTGAAAACTTTTGGATTATTGTGTTGAACTTCAGCATATTAGAAACAAAAGTGAGAAAATAAAATCAGGGGAATAAACGGTGGAAGGATTTTCTTCTCATGTGCTATATATCTTCAAAAAGGATATCAGAAGGACATAATAAAAATGGCCTCTCAGAATTTGCAAAATGACAGGAGATTTTATTCCATTGGAGCAGATTGCTTTGGGGAAAGAAAAAGGAAATACTAGAATTGATGAGCAAATATTGTATACTGTCATTATAAATTATATTATTTTGAAGTTTTTTCTATTTTTTTTTGGTAAAAATAGTATAAAAAGCATGTGACATAGAAAATAATATTAAGGATCTGTTGTGTTTTATCTTCAAGTGTGTTTATTCTGACATAGATTTACTATGAACAGGATTGAAAATATTTTATAGCTTTGGGAGAAAATTAATATTTTTTCTTATCTTTTAATAAACATTGTCAAATGATTTCCCTGCTCTGACACAGTGCATTACATTTGCAAAGGTTGGAAGTTAACTGTCAAGGCACCAGACATCATTTTTATTGGGATTTTAATTCTCAGAGGTCCTAGTCTTATCAATTTGTAGGCATTTTCTTTTATAGGTCATTCTGATTTGTAGATCTTTCTTTTTATATCAGTATTAAATACCAAACCTTCTATGATATGAAGTTCATTAGAGATATGCCTTTGATGGCATCCTTTTCCTGGCTTGAGTTTCAAAAATACCTTGATGTAAAGTTTCAGAAGTCATGTGTTGTAAGCCCTCCTTGAATGTGCCTTTTTTAGATCTGCATGGTAAATCAAGGAACATAAATAACACGGTAGCAGATAGAAGTGTGGAGTTAAGACCAGTGAACAATTTTATATGTATTTTGTTATGATGTTGACAGGAGCTAAAATTCAGTAATCTAGTTCAATTGATCTATATTTCAAAGAAATCTCATTTAGTAGCAACTTGAAGGTTTGTAGTATAAAATTCTCTTAATGCTGCTTTTGTTGTATTCTTTGCTAAATTATCTGGTCAAGATTTACCTTTGCTTTCTTAAAGCTGCAATCATGTAACAAGCAGTCTTAAATATTATGAAGGCATTTATGTCTAGACTATGAACTAAAGGTAATCACATATTCAGCCCTGAATATGGTACATTTTGAAAATACTGTTGTCCAAACTTAAATATCAAGGCAATACAGATAAGGGTGTGTGTGTGTGTGTGTGTGTGTGTGTGTGGTGTGTGTGTTTCCCTGCCTGGTGGCTCTGAGATATTTGTCTACTTTATAAACAAGCTAATACACAGTTATCTACTATTAAAATTATGCACAAATAAATGGAGGTTTTTTTAAGTATGTATCCATTGATGCTGGTATTAGTTATACTTTTGAGAATGGAAGTTATTAGTTATTACTCCACTTATTGCTTAGCCTGCTCTTCCAGGAGTGGCTCTGGATGGGCTGGAATGCAAACAGTTGTGTTGGGCCCTTGGCCCAGTCTGTCCTGCAAAGCTGGACAGGACCCAGGGGAGTCAGGTTCCTTGGGCCTGTCTCTGGGCTCTGCCCCCCAGTACCATGGTGAGATGGTGAATGGGGAACTGAAGGGAGGGCAGAGTTAAAGGTTCAGACTCAAGAGCTAACCAATTGTGTGGGTACTTTTGCAAAAACATTAACAGAAATTTGGACCAATAATGTTGACCCAAGAGGTATATATACAGCCCATAGCAGAGCCCACTGGCAGAAGCTGCTATGGGGTTTTCTGAGATTCATTTTGTCCTTTGGATTCAGAACACTGGAGCACTTGGAGCAGAAATTGGCTGTTGAGTTTCCACAGTCAGCTGGCACATCCACAGGCAGAACCAGCTATTAGAGCTGCTTGTCTGCAGAGGCCTGCTATTTTCATGGAGCCCACCCACCCATAGAAGGAATAAACTGTCCATGCACTACAGGGACATTTTATGGAGAGATGTGTACTCATTCATATGGATTAATAACAATGAGATTTGTTGATATGGATGGTTAAATGATGAAGTCTTTAAAGTGATGCCTGAATCTCCTTTTCATAGAATCACAAATAATCTTATAGTAGAGCTTAGGATAGGTGTCATGCTTCAGAGTAAAATACAGATACATTGGTTTGGTGTTCTTTTTCCTGTTGAAGGATATTTGAAAGGGCACATCATTAACATAATCTAAGAAAGGTAGCAAATTCAGATTTTTGTCACAAAAGCAGAAAGAAGTGAGCAGAGTTTTGGTGAATAAGTTGAAGTGATTGCTGTAATACATATTCTGGTAGTTTGAGAGGAAATGGCATGGAGTCAGGTTTGGTTTACAGTAGGGAGAAGACTTGGAGGAAATTGCAGTTCTCCCCAAAACTATCTTTGGGCAAATACACAAAAATAAAAACAATTGAGATATATTCTAGAGGTCTTCCTGCTGTCACTTGCTTATAGATTGGTTGAGCCCATGAATTAAAAAGGTGAATTAGGAATAATTTAATTTCTTAATTAATTGAATAAGTTTTAGTAAGAGAAGCTATTTGGAAACTGTTTCAGAGGAAAGTTTGAGAACCTTATTTTGAAGTTTTACATTGGAGGGGATTAAATAGGCAGTTTAATGTTTGTATACAAAATTCAAGTAGTGTTGATACAAATGATATACATTATGGAGGAATCAGCAATGAAATAACAGGTAAAGGGAAAGAACTTGATAAGATCAGGTAAGTAAATAGTATGAAAAAAGAAAAGTACCACAGACAACAACCTAGCCTCAAGTGCATACAATGTTGCTATAGAAAAAAAAAACACTAAGAGATACATGGACAATTAGTGCAAAGGAACAAATATTTCCAGGAGGGTAGTATGGTCATTTCATTTTAGATTTCTGACCAAACACATGTCCATTGGAATTGGAAAGAGGGAGTTTATTGTGGGTTCTATGGCAGCACTGTGTCAGTTGTAGTTCTTTTGAGTACTTACTTCATTGTTATTACATATTCTCCATACATCATCTATCTGTGTCTTATTTTCTTATTTGTTGGAGGTTATTGATTTGAAGGAAGTGTTTCCCTCTGAAATAAGAGCATATATGTAATGTAACTTTGTGTTGCATTCCATGATATTTTAGCAAGAAAATCTCCATGTATATACCACCTATGTTGCTTCCGGTTTAGAGGAAACTTCCCAGTCACTACCCATCCTCCTCATAGAGAAATGTTTATTTTTTCTGATTGCTTTTTTTTTTATGCAGTAATCCCTTGGGATTTGAAGTGATAATATGTTCTTGCTTGTGAGCCATCTTCCTTTAAAGGTACATTTGTGTCATTCTCTATTGTGAGGTTGTCATTCATCTCAATTTATTTGTGTATTTGTTTCACTGTCTTTTTTTATTTGTCTTTTTTTTTAACCTGAAGATGCTATAATTTTCTTTTCTTTTCTTTACATCTTCATACATGTATATTGTATAATGAAACTTTTTGGTTGTTGTTCTTGTTGATGTGTTGGGGATTGAACCTGGGTCTTGTGTATGCAAGGCCAGCACTCTACCAACTGAGCTATATCCCCAGCTCTCAATATGCCAATTTTAAAGCTACATTATATTGCTGATGTAAATTTATATTGTTTCTTCATTTCTGAGTTTCAAAAAATAAACTTGTAGTTTTTGGTGTACATATTCATTTCACATATTCAAATGTGAAATTGCTGGGTCATAACTATACCTATTCTGTAATTTAGTAGATGCATTCAAAAACTTTTACATAGAAAATTTTTGTTCTCCCAGTCTTTATTTCTTGTAAATGAAAGGGGTCCTGTTGTCTCAGTATCTCCTCAATACCTGCTACCATGTTTTTTTTTTTTTTAATTAGTCATCCTTATGAGCAGTAATGGTATTCCATTATGTTAGTTTTCATTTAGTTGACAACTAATAAACCTCAGCATTTTTCCCTTTTTTCTTGTCATTTGCATATTAAGTTTGTGAAGTCCTCTGGGCATGTAATTGGATATCTCCTTTGAATCATTTGTGATAATCTTAGAACAATTATAATTGTTGATATGAACTATTTGTTAATATTGAGTTAATTATAGGTATTAATACTTGGTTAATATTTGTAATGCATAAAGGAGAAAAAATATTCGCATTTGCATGTAAACAGATGGAGTTGGAGAATATCATGCTAAGTGAGGTGAGCCATTCCCCCCAAACCAAAGGCCAAATGTTTTCTCTGGTAAGTGGATGCTGACCCATAATGGGGGTGGGGGGATCATGGGAGGAATGGAGGAACTTTGGATAGGATAAAGGGGAAGAAAGGGAACATTAGGGAGAGGGCATAGGCATAGGAAAGATGGTGGAATGACACGGACATCATTACCCTAGGTACATGTATGAAGATATGAATGATGTGACTGACTTTGTGAACAACCAGAGAAATGAAAAATTGTGCTCCATATGTGTACTATGAATTGAAATGCATTCTGCCATCATTTATAATAAATTGGAACAAAAATATATTCAATAATTAAAATATTTGTAATGCAGAGATTTTTTTCCTATGTGGATGTATTGCCTATATCCAGTACCCTTGTTAAAGTCTTATAATTATTTGTAACAAGTTATCTAAAAATAATGACAATTGTATTTCTTCCATTATCATGATTATATCTTTTGTCTTTCAGGCTGATTTATTTTAATGTCATCATGAGGATATATATGGATCATTTAATCTTTTTTGTTGTTGATTTTACTTTTTTTAAGTAACCAATTTCTTTATTCAGTAATGCTTCTTGCTTTAAATTCTAAACTATGAATTATTAATATAACTATGGTAAGGTTTTTTGGTTACAGTGTGCTGTTATTTGAGTTTAGATGGTCAGAAAATCTATACTTAAAGTAATGCCTAATTTTATTAGGTATAATTTTAATATTTTTCCTCTTTGTCTCATCCATTCTTTTCATCATTTTCTTTTCTATTTTCTTTCTTTCCATGCCTTGAATCTGTTGTATTTTTCTTTACTTTATATTCATTTCATTGTGCAGAGAACATATGAAAATCATTTTTTCATATAAGAGATGGAATTATCAAATAAAGTCCTCATGAATGAGAGATGCCATTCCTGACCAAGATTTGATAATAATTTCAAAGATAAAGGGATCACATGGCAAATGGCAGATAGGTATATGTCCAGGTCATTCTTTCCTTTTCAGGATCTTGGCTTTCATTGTGTGGTTCCCCATAGGATTGAGGAAGTATGTTTTCTGCCTCTGTCAATCAGAGGCTAAAGTAAGCACTAGCTGTCAGATTTTGGCCTTACATTTTTGAGTCTGTGATATGAATTCTTGGAGGAAGAAGAAATGTTGAGTTTATCTTAGTATTCTTCTCTTCCTCTTCCTATCTTGTATCTCCAAAGTCCTGGCTATGTTATTTACCCTCTAGTGTCCTCATGAATTAGATTTACACATTATATTTTCTTTTAGTTATATGGGTTAGAAAGTTAGATTCAGATATTCCTTCATGGACAGAAGTTAAATTTGTGTGACTTTATTTTAACTTTGCTTTTAATACGAATGTTTTAGAAAGAAAATATATGACATCATTGTTCTGCTTTTTGTTTGTATGTATGTTTTTGTGAATACACACTTATATAAATTGATGTTAGAATTAATACATGTGCTTGATTAGACCAGCTTTTTATATGTGTGTATGATGCGCTTTTTTTTATGTGGGACATCTCTCCTCCCACTCATTGCTTTTCAGAACTAGGAATTTGGTAGCTTCCACCTCTTGGCTGCTTCTTCCCTGCTCCTCAATTTATAATTCCTAGAAAGCATTGTATGAGGAGTCCTAAGTATGCTTATTGGCATTACTAGTAAAGAATTTTATTGGAAAAGGCCAATCATTGCTGCTTTTAGGGAAACAGAATTTATAGTATAGTTTAAACAGATAGGGAAAGGTCAGAAAGAAAGGGACATAGATGTTCAGTAAGTTTAGGAAACAGTGACCTGGTTGGATGGACAGATCACTCAGTGTTGTATCTTCTTTATGGAAGGTCTGCAAATGTTAATATCTGTTTATACTCATAACTGCAAGGATTTGAATACATTTGTACTTTCTGAATAATTCAGAAATAAACCTGACTTCTTGTATATTATTCCATGCAAGGTGACCATCCACTTGCTTCTTTGCCTCTTAGTATGCAAGGGGAGGAGAGAGGCATTGCCTGCTGGCTTATTTTAATCATAATTCTGCTTGGGAACTAGGTAGGGGAGGGACAAAGAATATGGATTTTTTTTTAGAGAAAATGGTGTGTCATAATTTTTGTTATGAAATAAAAAACATTCCATCATTTAAACAAAGGTTAAACGATTTTGCAACTAGAAATTCTGCACTACCATACATTCTTGGCAAAATATTCCATGAGGAGGACATGAAAAACACCAAAGAGAGGTATTATACTAAAGGAAAAATTAATCAAATGAGAAACTAATTCAAGTTAAAAACCAAACTAAAAATCACTGGGAATCAAGTCATGTCTCAATAATAACCCTGAATGTTAATACATAAATTCATTATTCAAAACATATAGACCAGCAGATTGAATTTTAAAAAGAGACCCAACAATATGCTATCTTCAAGAGACTCATCTCATAGGAAACGACATTCATAGACTAAATGTGAAAGGTGGGGAAAAAACATATGACTGATATGGACTGTGTTAGGAAGCGGGGGTCTCCATATTAATATTAAATACAGTAGACATTAAGCCAAAGTTAATCATAAGGGATAAAGAAAGATATCTCATACTGCTTATGGGAACCATACATCAAAATGACATAACAATTATGAATGAATGTGCCCCAAACAATGGAGCATCTCTGTTCATCAAACAAACTTTTCTTAATTTCAAGAGTCAAGTAGACCACAACACAATAATACTGGGTGACTTTAACACATCTCTTTCACCACTGGATAGCTCTTCCAAACAAAAGCTAAACAAAGAATCAATAGAATTCAATCTATAGAACAATCAATAACTTAGACTTAACAGACATATATAAAATATTTTATCCATGAAAAATGAAATACACTATCTTCTCAGCAGCACATGGATCTGTCTCTAAAATAGACCATATATTAAGCCACAAAGTAACTCTTAGCAAATACAAAAAAGTAGAGATACTACCCTGCATTCTATCAGATACTAATGGAATGAAATTAGAAATCAATGGTAAAATAAAGAATAGAAGCTACTCCAACAACTGGAGGCTAAATAATATGCTATTGAAGGAACAATGGATTGCAGAAGACATCAAAGAGGATATGAAAAAATTCTTAGAGGTAATTAAAACACTGATACAATACATAAAAATCTCTGGAACACTATGAAGGCAGTACTAACAGGAAAGTTCATTGCATGGAGTTCATTCCCTAAAAGAAGAAAAAGTCAACCAAAAATGACCTAACCTTCCATCTCAAAGCCCTAGAAAAAGAAGAACAAGTCAACACCAAAAGTAATAGAAGACAGGAAATAATTAAAATTAGAGCTGAGGTCAATGAAATTGAAAAAAAAAATGACATAACAAAAAGTTGTTTCTTTGAAAACATAAATAAAATTGATAATTTTTTACCCTGCTAATGAGAAGAAAGAATGCCCAAATTATTAAAATCCATGATGAAAAAGAAAATAATCATGATGGATACTATAGAAATACAGAAGATAATTAGAAATTATTTTGAAAATTTGTACTCCAATAAAATATAAATTATTGAAGCCATCGACAATTTTCTAGAGTCATACAATTTATCCAAACTGAATCAGGATGATATACACAAGTTAAAAACATTAATTTCAAGCAATAAAATAGGAAACACAATCAAAAGCCTACCAACAAAGAAAAGGCCAGAACCAGATGGGTTCAGAGCTGAGTTCTACAAGACTTTGAAAGAAGAACTAATACCAATCCATCTCAAATTATTCCATGAAATGAAAACTTCAGATCTATATCTCTAATGGACATAGTTGTAAAAATTCTCAGTACAATTCTGGCAAATCAAATACCCAAAAATATATTAAAAAGATTGTACACCATGATCAAGTGAGATTCATCCCAGGGATACAAGGTTGGTTCAACATATGGAATAGACTCTAGTCATATGATCATCTCAATAGATGCAGAAAAAGCATTTCACAAAATACAGCACCCTTTCATTTTCAAAACTCTAGCAAAACTAGGGACAACAGGAACATAGCTCAACATAGTAAAGACTATCTACACTTAACCTCAGGCTGACATCATTCTAAATGGAGAAAATTAAAGGCATTCCCTCTAAAAACTGGAACAATACAGGGATGCCCTCTCTCACCACTTTTATTTAACATAGTTCTTGAAACACTGGCCAGAACAGACAGAAGAAATTAAAGGGATATATATAGAAATAGAAGAACTTAAATTAGCATTGTTTGCTGATGATATGATTCTATACCTAGAAGACCCTAAAAGCACCACGAGAAAACTTCTAGAACTAGTAAATGAATTCAACAAATAGCAGGATATAAAATCAACAACCATAAATCAAAGGCATTTCTGTTTATCAGTGACAAATCCTCTGAGAAGGAAATGAGGAAAACTACCCATTTACAATCACCTCAAAAAAAAACTTGGGAGTCAACTTAATGAAAGAGGTTAAAGATGTATACAATGAAAACTACAGAACCCTAAAGAAGATCATAGAAGATAGAAAGATCTACCTTGCTCCTAGATAGGCAGAATTAATATTATCAAAATGACTATACTACCAAAAGCACTATACATATTTAATGCAATTCTGATCAAAATTCCAGTGGAATGCTGCCGCAGTCTGTCTGGGCACAATCAGGAGCCACTTGTCAAAAGAAACTAACTTTATTTTTAGAACCACACACGCCAAACAAAACAGCCTCTCAGGAAAAACCCTCAGAGCCTCAACTGTCACCACCGGCTTTCCACAAGCCTCTCTCTCCCCCACAAGCTTCTCTCTCCCCCACAAGCTTCTCTCCCTCTCCCACAATCCTCCTGCTTTTGAGGCCGATTGGCTGGGTCACGTGGGCGGAGCCAAAAAAGTCCCCCAATGAGCAGCTCCGTGGTCTGAAAGGGCAGGGAAAGAGCCCAATGAGCATCACCGCAGAGGAGTCAATCAGCTAGATGTTGCTGGGGCCGAGGAGCCAATCAGCTAGATGTTGCTGGGGCCGCTGTGAGCCAATCATCAGCCAGCAGCTGGAAGTTTGCTGGCAGCTGGAAGTTTGCTGGGGCCCCTTTGGCTGTGGCTCTCAACATCTCCCCCTCTCTGTTTAAACAACAAGCATGTGGCTTAGGGACCGTGCCTGTTAGGCAGTCCAATTCAACATATGGTCCTTACCCGTCATCGGATGAACTGACCTCTAGGCGTCAGCCTCCTGTCTTAGGTTGGTACCACTGCAATTGGATCATACCCGTCACTGACTACCGGTCCAGCATACAGCCATACTTGTGGATAGGCCTTTGCACCTGTGGGGGTGTGAGGTTCTTTGCCTCACCTCTGTTGGCCCCCAAATTTTAGACCATCACTAGTAGAGGAGGATGCAAAATGCCATGACATTAAGCCAATTGACGGCTCCTTTGAAAAATCACTGGTGACACCATCAGCAAAAATACCCCAACACTACCACAAGTCGATGCACCAACAGATAGTTCACAATGCATACAGGTGAGCTCACAATGTGTCCAGGCAAGTTCTGCAAGCAGTTCAGTGATGGCTATTGTAGAAGCTGTAGATTGGTTTTATCTTTGACTTCACCAGCACTGGGATGAAGATAGGAATTCTGGCAATAATGGCTAAAGAAAAAATTATGTAACATTACAGAAGACACTAAAAGAAAACAATTTTCTTAACAATTTACATTGTCTTCACCGGCACTGGGATGAAGATAGGAATTCTGGCAATAATGGCTAAAGAAAAAATTATGTAACATTACAGAAGGCACTAAAAGAAAACAATTTTCTTAACAATCTACATTATCTTTAAGAGAATTATTAAATATAATGAAAAGGAAAGGTGAAAGTAAACAAACAGATCTGTTAACCTTCTTTTTTGTTTACATATTAAAACAATCCTCAACAGTTGTTTACCCAATTTAAATTAAACCATATAAATCACGTGAAAAAAAAAATATTTGGATCCATTTTATCATGAGCGCTCATCATATATGATATATGGACATACGTACATTCAAACATATAACACAAAACACAAGTGTGCACACATAATATAATACATACAACACATAACATTATAGTAAAGGCCTTATAACTTTTTACAGGTGAAATCTCCATTGCAATGTTTAAAAACTCTATAGTCAAAAAATAGAACTGATCAGCAAAACATTAACCTAGGTCTGTATGAGCTCAAAAAACAAAATAGAACTTCATGATATGGCAAAGGGCAATAATAAAATAGATATTGAAAAAAGCATCCTGGTTCTGTTGCAGATGTAAGAATAGCCAAACTGGAGTTTTGGATATCAGTTGTTATGGATTTGAGCCAAATCATCTTCTTTTTGGTCTGTAGAAATCGCTTTAGTTAATCTTTCTGGAATCCAAATCGGCTGCTGTTCTCCCTGTGGAAACACATAAACAGACCCCCGACTCCAGACAATCACTGGGTCAGGACCTTGGTTAATCTCTCTGGAATCCAAATCGGCTGCTGTTCTCCCTGTGGAAACACACAAACAGACCCCCGACTCCAGACAATTACTGGGTCAGGACCTTTCCATTGTCCTGTTAGAATATCCTTCCAAAGTACATTGGGCTTATGTACATTTTTTGGACACATATGCCTTTCCGCAGCACTAAGTCCTGATGAATCCAAATTTAAAAAGTTTAGAGTAAAAAGCGTTATTTTAAGTTTATCTTTGGGGAATATATACCCCTTCCCAATTCCTTCTTTTTGCTTTAATAAGTACATTTTAATAGTTTGATGAGCTCTTTCAACTATGCCTTGTCCCTGTGGATTGTATGGGATTCCTGTTATATGAGTAATGCCAAATGTTGAGCAAAATTGTTTAAAAGAGGTAGAAGTATAACCAGGGGCATTATCTGTTTTTAACTGTTTTGGAACACCCACAGTGGCAAAATTTTGTAAGCAATGAGCTATAACATCTTTAGTTTTTTCTCCGGCATGAAGGGAGCCCATCAAAAATCCAGAAGAAGTATCAACTGTAACATGCAAATATTTTAATTTTCCAAATTCTGGCAAGTGTGTGACGTCCATCTGCCAAATATGGTTAGGTATCAATCCTCTAGGATTGACTCCAAGATTAACTTGTGGTAAAAAGGTCACACAATTTTGACATTGTTTTATTATTTGTCTAGCTTGTTCCTTAGTTATTTTAAAGTGCTTTTGTAAAGTATTAGCATTGACATGGAACTTTTTATGAAAATTTATAGCTTCTTCTAGTGTAGAGAAAATATGTATGTCATGTGTAGTTTTATCTGCTAAATCATTGCCCAAACTAAGGGCTCCAGGCAATCCTGTATGTGCCCTGATATGTCCTATAAAGAATGGATCTTTTCTGTCCCAGATTAGACTTTGTATAGTGGAAAGCAAAGAGAAAACAGTAGAAGAAGGGGAAATCCTACCAGCATCTTCAAGAGATACTATAGCATTAACTACATACTGACTATCAGAAAATAAATTAAATACAGAATCTTTAAACATCACAAAAGCTTGTAAAACTGCATTAAGCTCTACCTTTTGAGCTGATTGTTTGGGTACTAAAAATGTAAAAGTTTGATCAGGGGTAGCTACTGCTGCAGTACCATTATTTGACCCATCAGTGAATATATTTGGAGCATTCATGATAGGTGTTTTTCTTGTCATTTTTGGAAAAATTACAGGATGCAATGACCAAAAAGACAATAAAGGATTAGATGGTAAGTGGTTATCAAATGAAACATTAGATTTGCACATGATTATTGCCCAAGTATTTAACTCATTAGCTAACTCATCAATTTGATTCATAGTATATGGAGTAATAATTTTATTGGGAGAAGTTCCAAACACTCCCTTTGCTGCTTTTATTCCTTTGAGTATTAATTGTCCTACAGCCTCAGGATACCTAGTAAGAATAGTGTTAGGGGAATAAGATAAATGTATCCATAATAATGGACCTTCTTGCCAAAATACTCCTGTAGGAATATTTTTTGTTGGTAGTACAATAAATAATAAAGGCAAACTTATATCAATTCTATCCAAATGCATATTTTCCATATATGTTTCAATGATTTTTAATGCCTTTCTTGCTTCAGGCGTTAACATTCGGGGTGAATTTGGATCTGATGGACCTTTTAGGATATCAAATAAAGGTCCCAACTCTCCTGTTGGTATACCTAAATAAGGCCTTATCCAATTTATGTCTCCTAATAACTTTTGAAAGTCATTAAGTGATTTGAGTTGATCTACTCGTATTTGAATTTTTGGTGGACGGACCATGGTTGAGGATAATAGAACTCCTAAATAATTAATTGGAAAATTTAATTGTACTTTATCTATTGCTATCTCTAGATTATAATTTTTTAATAAGTTTGTAAGTGTGGCATAACATTCTAGCAATGTGTTTTTATCTTTGTGTGCTAATAATACATCATCCATATAGGGAAATATTTGTAGTTTAGGATTTTGATTTCTAAGTGGCTGGATTACTTTGTTAACATAAATTTGACACATAGTTGGGCTGTTAGCCATCCCTTGAGTGAGTACTTTCCATTCATATCTCTGATCAGGACCTTCATGATTCAGTGCAGGGATAGTAAATGCAAAACGTGGACTATCCTCAGGATGAATTGGAATTGAAAAAAAACAATCTTTAATATCTATAACTAAAACATACCAGGTTTTTGGCAAAGCAGACAACTGAGGAATCCCTGATTGAGCAGGTCCCATAATAACCCTGTCATTATTAATGGCTCTTAAATCTTGCAATAATCTCCATTTACCAGATTTCTTTTTGATGACAAAAATGGGAGTATTATGGGGAGGTAAAGAAGGTTGTATATGTCCTTACGCTAATTGTTGTTTGACCAGGTCATGGGCTGCTTGTATCTTTTCTTTAGTCAGGGGCCACTGAGGAACCCATACTGGTCTTTCTGATTTCCAAGTAATTTTTATTGTCTCAGTGGCCCTTTCTGAAAATCCAACCTATGTCTGTCTGTTCCTTGGTCTATTTGTGTTGGTGCTGCTATACCTTGTTCTTGTTTTTCTAATCTTTTTCCTTTCCTAAAACCTTGTCTAGTCATAATAGTGGGGGCATTTTGGTTGATGTTATTTGTTAATGTCAAACCTAATTGATCTAGGACATCTCGTCCCCATAAATTTACGGGAAGATGATCCAATACATATGGCTGTATAGTTCCTTCACATCCTTCAGGATCCTTCCAATCTAATACCATTGCACTTCTATGGGGATTAGTCGCCACTCCTAGGCCTCGAAGCGTTTGAGTGGCTTGTTGTAATGGCCAATGTTTTGGCCATTCTTGACGAGAGATGATGCTAAGGTCTGCACCTGTATCCAGTATCCCATTAAATTCATGTCCTTGAATATTTAGTTTTAGCATGGGGCGAGAATCTAAATTTAAAGAAAGCATAGCCCAATCTACACCTGTGGAGCCTAATCCCTTGGAACCTCTTTCTACAGTACGACTGGAAAATTTATCATGTAGGCTGGGTATTATTAGTAACTGTGCTATTCTATCTCCTGGTGAAATTACTGATATACCCTTTGGAGAACTGGCTATAATTTTTATTTCACCTTCATAATCGGGATCAATTACCCCAGGACTTATCATAAGTCCTTTTAGAGTAGAAGAGCTGCGTCCCAATAATAAGCCTACTGTTCCTTTGGGAAGAGGTCCTTTCACCCCTGTGGGAATGATTTGAACTCCCATCTCTGGAGTTAGTACTGCTCTGGCGGAGGCGCAGATGTCCAACCCTGCGCTCCCTCTGGTTTGTCTGATGAGGGATCTGATGGACAGTGTGTCCTGGGCACTACCCTGATGGGGTTGCTGGGTTCCTCGAGTGCTCCGTATATTTGTGGTTTTGGGCCCCGGAGCATTGGGCCCCCCTGTCCATTTTTTGGCAATGGAGCCCGATGCCTTTCTCTACGATATCGTGGATAAACACCTGGTCCTTGTTCGTTTTTTGATAATGGAGTACCCTCTATGGTGGTTTGAGAACGGCATTCATTAGCCCAATGTCTCCCTCTACGGCATCGTGGGCAAATACCTGGTATTCTACTCCTTTGATACCTAGTTTTGTTAAACCCTCCTCCAATGGGGCAATTCCTTTTAAAATGTCCTGTTTGTTCACAATTGTAGCATGTTCTTGGCCTGGCATCTAAAGCCTGTTTTACTGCAGCTGCCACAATTTGCCCTTGTTCATTAATGTCTCTGGCATCTAAAGCCTGTTTTACTGCAACTGCCACAACTTGCTCTTGTTCATTAATGTCTCTACATAATTTAATATATGTGTTTAAATCTTCATGTTTCCATGGTCTAATGATATCTCTGCACCAACGATTCGCTTGCTCATAAGCCAGGTGTTTTAGTAATGGCATTGCTTGTTCTGTATTCCCAAAAACTCTGGTAGCTGTTTGAATAAGCCTATCTACAAATTCAGCATAAGGTTCATTAGCTCCTTGTATTACCTTAGATAATTGACCTTGTAAACCTCCATGTCCTTGTAAAGTCTTCCATGCCTTAATTGCATCTGCAGCAATTTGTGCGTATACGCCAGGATCATATGCAATTTGTTGCTGCTGATCCTCATAAGGTCCCTTTCCTAACAACATATCTAGATTTCTCTGAGGATAACCAGCTGCTGCATTTCGCCTAGCCGTCTCCTTGCAAAATTCCTCATTGGCAACCTTCCATAACAGGTATTGTCCTCCATTTAGCACAGCTTTACACATATTAGCCCAATCTGCTGGCGTCATGTTCAAGTTGTTAATGGATTCGACCATGCTTACAGTGAAGGGTGCTTGAGGACCATAGGTTGTTACAGCCTCTTTTAGCTGCTTCACTGTTTTGAAATTTAAAACTTGGTAAAATCGCTGCCCTCCTGCCTCAAATACAGGGCATGTTAATATTTGAGATCTTGTCTCAGGATCCCAACTATCAACTGTGGGGGTTGGGGGCCTCCCAGCATATGGAGGTGGCGCTGTTGGTTGGACACTTACGCCCTCTGGTGATAGAAAGGTGTTAGTAGCAGTCTCCTGTAGAGGTGGTGCTGTTGGTTGGACACTTACACCCTCTGGTGATAGAAAGGTGTTAGTAGCAGTCTCCTGTTGTAACTTTCCCCCTGATGGCTTTTTCTGTTTTACACTTTCTTTCTCTGTCTGACTAGCTTGAGAGGCCTTCTCTTTTAGTTGAATCTTTTCCTCTGTCTGACTAGCTTGAGAGGCCTTCTCTTTTACTTGAATCTTTTCTTCTGTCTGACTAACTTGAGAGGCCTTCTCTTTTACTTGAATCATTATGCCTTCTCCTTCCTCTACCATTGTCTGAACTGAAGGCTTTGGACTAAGCAAACAAGATATGAACGTCCACAATGGCAATGTGCCAACTGGCAGAGTCCCTGGGCTTTTCTTTTCTATTCTTTTTAAATCTTCACCATGATGGTTCCATTGTGATATATTTAACAACTCCTCCTTAAAAAGCCATGGGCTACATTTTTGTATTGTATCAACGTATGCCCTGACTGCTCTTGATTTTACTGGGATGCCTCCTTCCTCTAACAATTTACTTAACACTCTTTCAGTTTGTTTTTTACTAATTTCTGATCCCATATTTCTACTATAATACAACCCAACAAGATGACGCCAAACAAAACCGAGACAGAATGAAATAAAAAGGGAACAACAAAAAGTCATTATAGCCTTTCTATCCTCCTGACATGTGCATCCGTCCTTTCTCCCTATCTGTTCCTCAGACGTAAATAGTTTTTCCTCAGATGTGAGCGGTTTTTCTTCCGTCTCACTCATCTCCAGGGACAGGCAACTTAAAACAAAAGTGAAGCAAAATAAAAGAGGAATCTTAAAATGGCTACCCATCCTCTCGCCCTGCCCTCAGGGGCGAGCAGTTTCACTTACCCTCAGTCGCTCCCCGTGCGAGCCACCAAATGCCGCAGTCTGGCTGGGCACAATCAGGAGCCACTTGTCAAAAGAAACTAACTTTATTTTTAGAACCACACACGCCAAACAAAACAGTCTCTCAGGAAAAACCCTCAGAGCCTCAACTGCCACCACCGGCTTTCCACAAGCCTCTCTCTCCCACACAAGCTTCTCTCCACCTCCCACAATCCTCCTGCTCTTGAGGCCGATTGGCTGGGTCACGTGGGCGGAGCCAAAAAAGTCCCCCAATGAGCAGCTCCGTGGTCTGAAAGGGCAGGGAAACAGCCCAATGAGCATCACCACAGAGGAGCCAATCAGCTAGATGTTGCTGGGACCGAGGAGCCAATCAGCTAGATGTTGCTGGGGCCGCTGTGAGCCAATCATCAGCCAGCAGCTGGAAGTTTGCTGGCAGCTGGAAGTTTGCTGGGGCCCCTTTGGCTGTGGCTCTCAACAGAATGCCCTTTTGCCCTTTTCACCACTTCCATTTAATGTAGTCCTTGAAACTCTAGCCAGAGCAATTAGATAGATGAAAGAAAGGAATTAAAGAAACACGGATAGAAAAAGAAGAACTCAAACTATCACTATTTGCCAACAACATGATTCTATACTTAGAGGATCCAAAATATTTCACAAGAAAACTTCTAGAAGTCATTCTGAATGAATTCAGTAAAGTAGAAGGATATAAAACCAACACCCATAAATCAAATGTGTTTATGTACCTCAGTCATAAATCCTCTAAAAGAGAAACTAGGAAAACTACCCCATTTACAATAGCCTCAAACAAATAAAATAAAACAAAATATTTGGGAATAAACAAAAGAGGTGAAAGACCTCTACAATAAAAACTACAGAATGCTAAATAACTAAATTAAAGAAGACCTTAGAAGATGGAAAGATCTCCCTTGTTTTTGGCTAGGCAGAATTAATATTGTCAAAATGACCATACTACCAAAAGCACTATACACATTTAATAAATTTCAATCAAAACCCCCATGACATTCCTCATATAAATAGAAAAACACAATTGTGTAAACCATCTCGAAAAATAAGAGACCAGAATAGCCAAAGCAATCCTTAGAAGAGTGAAGCAGGTGGCATCACAATACCAGAGATTCAACTATCCTACAGAGCAATAAAAGCAAAAATGGCATGGTATTGGCACCAAAATAGACATGTAGACCAGTGATACATAATAGAAGACACAGAGACAAACCCACATAAATACAGTTATCTCATACTAGAGAAAGGCACCAAAAACATAATGGAGAAAAGATAGCCTCTTCAACAAATGTTGCTGGGAAAACTGAAAATCCATATGCAGTAAAATGAAATCAAGTCATTATCTCTCACCATTCACAAAACTCAACTCAAAGTGCATCAAGGATCCAGGAATTTGACCAGAGACCCTGTGCCTAATAGAAGAAAATGTAGGCCCAAATTTTCCTCATGTCATATCAGGCCCTGAATTCCTTAACAAGATTCCTATAGCACAAGAAACACAATCAAGAATCAATAAATGGGATGGATTCAAATTAAAAAGCTGCTTCTCAGCAAAAGAAGCAATCAGTAAGAAAAACTTTTCATGTAGGTAACAAGTAAATATTATGAGATGATTTTTGTCCAACTTCTTCATTGAGCATTAGGATATGAATCTGTGGATTCAGTTATTGGGGAGTTATGAAATTTTAGAGGTATTGTATTGTCTTGTTTCCTCATGTTGTCTGTGTTGCTATGCTGAGGTCTGTGAATAAAGTTGGATACATTTCTATTCTACTATTATATGTGGATCCTTTTAGTGAACAATTATCTCTTTGGCATGTGACCTGGCCACACTTATATCTCAGTGTTAAAGCCCCAACTGAACAGGACTAAAATGTTAGGTTCACTCACCAGAATCCTCTAAGAGGAAAGAATAACCAGTAACAGTAACACCATAGAAGCAAAATATATCTCAACTAATAATGACTCCATTAATAAAATTGGAGAAGTGGGAAATAACAATATGCACCTGGCTGAAAAAATAAGATTTAGTGACAGTAAATTTAACAACATGTAGTGAAAGAAATAGAAGAAGAAAAAAGTGGTGGCAGGTAACAGAAGAAAAAATGGAAAGAAAAGAAAAAAATGATAAAGGATGAGACTTCATTAGGATATGAGTCTAAAGAGAAAAAACAAAAGAAACAAAAAGATCCCACAAATTAGAAAAAAACATGAGGGTCAAATACTGAGGGAAACCCATATACAGTAAGTGACCAAAAACCAAGAACAACAACAAGAAAACTTTGAGATTTTCCCTTGCTGATGTAATTAAAAGGAACACACTTCCATCCAGTAATTTTTTTATTTTATCCATTTAAAAAAATAAATGACAGCAGAATGCATTACAATTCTTTTTACACATATACAGCACAATTTTTCATATCTCTGGTTATATAGAAAGAATGTTGACACCAATTTGTGTTTTTATACATGTACTTTGGATAATGATGTCTATCACATTCCATCATCCTTGCTAACCCCCTGCCCCCTCCTTTTCTCTCCCACTCCTCTGACCAATCTAGAGTTCCTCTGTTCCTCCCATGTTCCCCCTACCTACCCCACTATGAATCAGCCTCCTTATATCAAAGAAAACATTTGGCATTTGTTTTTTGGGAATAAGCTAACTTCACTTGGCATTGTCTCTCCAATGCCATCCATTTACTGGCAAATGCCATGATTTTATTCTCTTTTATTGCTGAGTAAATTTCCATTGTGTATATATGCCACATTTTTTTTATCCATTCATCTAGTGAAGGGCATCTAGGTTGGCTCCACAGTTTAGCTATTGTAAATTGTGCTGCTATAAACATTGATGTGGCTGTGTCCCTGTAGTATGCTCATTTTTAAGTCCTTTGTGTATAGGCTGAAGAGAGGGATAGCTGTGTCAAATGGTGGTTCCATTTCCAGATTTCCAAGATATCTTCATACTGGCTGCACCAATTTGCAGTCCCACCAGCAATGTATGAGTGTACCTTTTTTCCCACATCCTCACCAACACTTATTGTTGTTTGTATGCATAATAGCTGCCATTATAACTGGAGTGAGATGGTATCTTAAAATAGTTTTGATTTGCATTTCTCTAATTGCTAGAAATGATGAACATTTTTTCATATATTTGTTGATTGATTGTATATCCTCTTGTGAGAAGTGTCTGTTCAGGTCCTTGGCCTATTTATTGATTGGGTTATTTTTTTGTGCTTGTTTATATACTCTAGAGATTAGTGCTCTATCTGATATGTGAGGGGTAAGAATTTGGTCTTAGGATGTAGGCTCTCTGTTCACCTCACTGATTGTTTCTTTTTCTGAGAAGAAACTTTTTAGATTGAATCCATCCCATTTATTGATTTTTAATTCTTGCATTATAAGAGTTTTATTAAGGAAGTTGGGGTCTAATCCCACATGATGAAGATTAGGGCCTACTTTTTCTTCTATTACATGCTGAGTCTCTGGTAAACTGAGACTCTGGAAAGTCTCTGGTAAATTAAATCCCTAGTTCCTTGATCCACTTTGAGTTGAGTTTTGTGCATGGTGAGGAATAGAGATTTAATTTCATTTTGTTGCATTTGTCCATCCAGGGATTCTAGTTTTAGAATCTAGTAGCTTTGGGGGGTTTCATGGAAGGAACTAGATTTACCTGTTTCTTACTAGTTGCAGCCCAAACAGGCCAAGCCTGGGAATGGTGTATATGCTCAGCTCCTCTCCTTCTTGGCCCCAAGACTGTCCTGAGGGAAAGTTGGAAGCTGCATAGGTATAGTCATGCTCAGTATTTGTTTTTGTACCCAGAGATGTGGTATGTTTCTAACAAGAGCTACCTGATAAACCCTCTACCCTGTGGACTCTGCAGACCAGACCATAGTACAGACCTCACTTCTGGAGTCCTTCAGTCAGTGAATTTAGGTTTTTTTGTGTATATGCAAGAATCCAGGTTCCATGGGGATTCTTTCTAGTGTCTCTGAGCATGGCAGAAGCAGTCTGCCTGAAGAACTTGGGCATGGGCAGTTCTGTCCACTTCATTTGACTCTAAACACAGTTCAACAGCCAGATCAAACCTCACATTCCTGGGGTACATTCCTGCCAGTCTCATTCTTGAGCCCAGTCTACAAGATGGGCAACACAATGACTGTGAAGGGATGTGGCTGCTGTGTCTTGGAGCTAATGTTTTATTGTTTTGCAGGAGTGTCTGGTCTCTCACACAATGGAATCTTTTGAAATGGACTCCCCCTCAGGGCTCTAATGGACTATGCAGGGAATTGCTTGGAACTTTCTTGGTGGAAGTGTAGACAACTTTTCCAAATGCCTCTGAGCATGGTACTGTGTTCAGGAAGGAGAATATTGCTCACATGTGTGGAGCTGCATGTAGTAAATTTTCTACGAGATCCAACCCTAGAACTCATTGTTACATAGCTCCAAGCACCACATAAATTAAAAAAAAAAGTGTCCTTGGCTTCTATCTCTGAGGTAGACCACAAGAACATCCCTCCAGCTGCTCAGAGCTCTCACAAGATCTGTGTCTGAACTTCTTTCCTAGACTCAGCTTGACTCTTGTTGGTGGGAGTCTTCTAACATAGTGAATTCATTTCACAGTTGGGTCTTGGAGATATAAAATAAAAAAGTTTGAAGCTTTTGATCTATCATGAAGAAAGCCTAAAAAAGATACCAGTTGGAGGTAGCTCCTGGGGAGGCACTGAATATACAGGTATATTTCATCCTCCCTTGACATCTCAGGTATAAACCAAGGCTCTCTTCTACTGAAACTATTTGTTAACTTTAGAAGGGTCTGCTTTTCTGTGGATCTCTGTGATTCTGCCCTTTATGCTGTCAGAGGGCAGTTTCCCATCTTCCTCCCAATCAATTTCCCCTAGTCCAACTGCAATCCATTTCTTTTATGAAGACTGTTATTAGTCTAAAAGCCAATCTCTGGATTTTATCTAGCCACTGGTTCTCCATACTCCATAATCAACTCTAGTGTTTTCCCATAGCCTCTTTATGTCTTTGTTCAGCCTCATACTAATTGATCTGATTCAAACTCAGGAGAGTTAGTAAGCCTTATGTGCTTCTTGCTAAAGTCTTTTCTTTCTTAGTATCCTTTGTTTAGTTCTTAGGTGGAAATGTTGTATACTCTGCTTCATGTATGTGTGCTGTAATGTAAAAGTCAAATATAGAAACAGTATCTTACTACTTTGTCATGTTATTAAAATAGATTTTCTGTGAATTATCAAAAGGTAGTTGCACATTTTTAAACCCTCAAAGACCTAAATGAAGCATCTGCAATAGTCCATCTCATCATGACATAAGTCAAACACTTATCACACAAGTATCTTAACATTAAAACAGTCTGTGAACAGGAAATTTTGAATCTTTAATGCTGTAGAAAGCAATTTTGATTATAAAAAATTGTTTACATTTTTTTTCAAATGTCCTATTTTTGGTGGGTGTGAAAAATATTGTTAAGTTCACTGAGGTTATTTCCTTGTGCACATATGTACATCCATGGATATGATATCAATGGATATGCTTATTCCTTCCATCCTGGTTTTAGGGTGTGGGTAGCCACATGAAGATATTAGTTCGGCTTTATGTGAAGAATACAGGTGAGGCTCTCTTTAGAAGACCTTCATTTTTCAAAACGAACTTAGTTGTCTAATTTTTAAGACTCACTGATTTCAAAATAGGGAATTTGGGAGCCTTATTAGAAAAGTGCTAGGAAATCTTTATGCAACTCATTATTGATATCAATTTTAGGAGAATAACTTTGAAAGTGTTCCAAGGCAGACTGTTGGTCATTTACCTTGTGATGCATTCCAAAGAGCAAAACAGTAAATGGACATGTGAATGTAAGAACCATATATTATAAAAAAATTGATTGGATAGAATTTTTGTCTAAAATATGTGCACTAGTATATTTAAACAGTGGAAAAATTACAACTACTAGAATATAAAACTAATGCACCAATAAAATTATGAAAAAAAGAAATTAAGTAGCTAGAGCACTTCAAGTATACATTTATTATAGAACATCAAATTTATAAATAATTGTCAAATATACAGTATCTTAATAAAATAGTTTATCAAAGTAAATTGTTTAAAAAACTTTATTTAAATAAGAAACAAACTATAAATGAAGATGTCATCAATCATGAAAAATTAAGACTAAGAAAATGTTTTTTAAAAGGAAAAAATCAGACCATTTGGCGCACTCCTCTACTCCTAACAAATCTCATCAAGGCTGAGGCAGGAGGATAGCAAGTTTGACACCAGCCTCAATGTTTTAATGAGATCCTTTCACCAAAGGAAAACTAAAAAAGATTATGTTGCTCAGTGTACAGCATACATTGGTGCAATATGGAGTACAAAGAAAAATGAAAGAAAACAGCTAGCAGAAGTGAAGAAAGGAAGGGGGGAGGGAGGAAGGGGAAAAAAGGGGAAAAGGAAGGAGAAGATACTGTTGAGGCCATATTCCAGGATGTGTGTAATCTTAGCAAGTCAGGAGGCTGAGACAATAGGATCACAAGTTGAAGGTCATACTGGGGTTGCAGCTCAGTTCTAAAGTGTCCCCAGGTTCAATTGTCAATAGTAAGTAGGTAAGTAAATAATAATGAAAACAAAAAAGATTGATAAGCTTTACATGATAAATTCCAGCCTACTTTAAACTCGGTTTTAACCAAGGTATGACCCTGTGCCTTCCCGTTGGGACCTCCCCCCAGTGCCTTTGCCCCTCAGATTGGAAGGTGGCTGCAAAGGGAGAAGGGACCTCTTCTTGGGAGGGGCTATCCCCTGGGGTAGAGGGACAGCTAGGCTCTAAAGCCTCTTTCTTTCTTGACCTATGGTGTACAGTCCTGGCCCTGAGCAGGCCTGCGACATGAATGGAGGCTCTACCTGCAATTCTGGGCTGCCTAGGCTGATAGAGTCCTGGGGCCCAGAAAGAGTACATGGCAGAAGCAGAACCCTAAGAAAGAGAGGCACCAACAGCACTCTCAGAGACTAAGGGGCTCTTGGGCCTAGTGTCCCCTGGACAGCAAGGCAAGACTGTAGAGTGCAGTAGAGCAGCCTCAGTGCTGCTGAGCGCAGGCAGTGCTGGTCTGGCCTTGCAGGAGCTCAGAAAGGTCTTCTCTGCATTGAGCTCAGTACTTTTTTTAAAATTTGATTTATTTTATTATTTTGTTTTTGGTACTGGGGGTTGAACCCAGGGTGCTTAAGCACTGAGCCACATCCCCAGGCCCTTTTAAAATATTTTGTTCGAGACAGGGTCTCCCTGAGTTGCTAAGTAGTTTGGCAACTTGCTGAGACTGGCTTTGAACTGGACATCCTCCTGCCTCAGCCTACAGAGCCACTGGTGCTCCAGCTCACCAGTTACTGATTTTTGATCTGGCACCAGGAGGCTTAAGTTTCATCCAGTTCCACCTGTGCCGAGCGGCAAGCTGTGCTTGGGGAACTCCTGGCCAGCTCTCCTTCTACAGTTATCTGCTGGGACCCTGAGGTGCGCCAGACTCTACCTCCTCTTCCAGCATCGCTGACTCTGGGACCCCACCTACACCTTCTAAGTGGGCAAAAGAGCCCGCGCTGACTGGAGCTCACGCAGTGGGTCTTGCAGGAGCGAAGTCAGTGCCGACGGTTAGACAGATCCCTTGGCACTCCTGTGCACGTGCATGCACATGCACGCGTGAGCAACAACTGTTTTTGCGGCGGTTGGCGCCCTGAGAGAAGCCGCGCCTGGACCTCAGCAGCAAAGAGGCTGAGAAGCAGCAGAGTGCAGCAACAAGCCTCCTGACAAGTTGGGGGCATCCCTGAGCAGGTTTAGGGCCTGTGCCGGGTCTGCCCCTCTATGCCTGGATCCTGCCCTATGGGGGACTTACCTCTTCCAACAGTTCTTCACACAGTAGGTGGCTCCACCCTCGCCCCTGGAGAAGGATGAACACCTTTCTGAACACCCTGGGCGCCATCCAAGTGGGAGCTAAGGTCGTGGGCTACAATCCCACAGGCCGCCTACACAAAGCTGCCAGGGATGGAGACTTGGAGGAAGTGAGGCATCTCCTTGTTCAAGGGAGCTGTCATGTCAATGACGTAGATAAGAAGAACAGGTAATAGAGTCCAAGAGGCCGGCAGCCCCTGGTGCAAAGGACCTACTGGGGGAGGTGGAGCCAATGGAGAAGAAGCCAGCATCATCCAGGCCATTCCCTGGAGGATAGGGCAGAAAGGTGGCCTTGTTTTACCTGGATGCTTGGCTTTAACAACCTCAGGGACTCCTTAGCACCTAGTACCCATAGACCTTGGGTCAGTCTGACACCCAGACCCTCTTGTTAAGCAGCTACACAAAAACAAAATTTAGCCGGTTTCCCTGGTGCGGACATATCCCCTCAGGAGGCTGGCCAGACAGCACTGCAGAGCTGCTCACTAAGGGGACAGAGCACAGTGGGCGCCAGGACCCCATTAAGGGGGCTGAGAAGTGGTGGGAGGGGCCGGCAGGGGGCGGGATCATGCTTCCTGACACATTGGGGGCATCCCAAAGCTGGGCAGTGTCTGGGCTAGGAGCTTTGCTGGGTCCACCCCTCTGTCCCTGGGTCCTGCCCTAGGGGGGACGTGCATTCTGTTCTAGCCGCCTAGGAGAAAGAGCCAGGGAAGACATGGAAGGGTCAGCGAGAAGGAGCATCTGCCTGAGGCTGGAGGCAGCTGACCTGTGTCTTCACCCAGCCTGGGCCTATGCCACCTTAGCCCTACCTCTAGCCCTAACCCTAATCCTAACCCTAACCCTAATATTATGTCTCACTAAGAAGAATCAATAAAAAAATAGAAAAAAATAAAAAGTATATTATAGTCCAGGTGGGAAAGTTCACTATATAAAAAAATCACTCATAATATAATTACACCACTATTCTTTATTGCTATATACTTATGTTTACATTTTGTCTAATCTGCAGCCTTGCAAGGGTCTTTGATGTGGGCAGATGATTCTTTGTTCTCTGTACTGATTTTAGTTTTGCAGTTGTTTTTTACATTAGTTTTCTTAGGGTTGCCACTTCTACTCCTCTTTATGTGTTTCTTGCTTCTCATATGCTTTACTTACTAGTTCATGTGTTCTCAGTGTCTCTTGACCAAACCATTTTCTTAACAAGATTATTGAGAATCCCTGTTTTTTTTTTTTTTCTGCAAGTGCTAAGTTAACTTTAATGAGTTCTGAGACAGTAGAATAGAAGTCATGCATGGGAGCATTCATATTCTCCAAAGCACATTGTAGGTTTTCAATCTTGTCACCCCTTCAGGCTGACCACACTAAGGAACATTCACTAAATGCTTTGAATGCAAATCTGCAGATTTATGCTGTCCAGGTATCATTTTCTGTAGTTATCCATCCTTGTTCTTTTGTTTATTTAGGCACAGAGATCAGAACATCTGTTCACAGCATCCAAATGGTACAGGCTCTCAGTCACCAGGGTCAAGATGACTGCAGGCAGGGTATGCACAGGCTGCACAGACTGCAAGCTGCTGCCCTAATGCCCCTTCTCTGACTTGTTCTCAGGAGACTTGGAATAGCCAGAGCCTGAACCCTGGTGTGGTGTATTTTAAAAGAAATATTCATTATTACCAAAGTCTGAGCTCTTTCTATGGTTAACAGTTTCAAATAACCAAATAAAAATGTCAGAGATTAATCATTTTTGAGTTCTACATACAATCTCTTAGGATAATGATGACACTAAGAAAGTGTTTGTAATAAAAACTTGCCCGTCTATGTACCAAATTCCCCATCAACTGTCACATATTGTTTGCCAATAGACAAAAAGGCAGATAAATGAGTGGAACAGAATAAAATAAGAAACACCCAAATATCTGAAAAAGTTTAGAATGTGCTACTGATGACATAACATATTCATAGAAAAATAATTATGTGTCAGTGAAATATGTAATAATTGTTTGTAGAAAACTAGCTGGATTTTTATGTCACAAAAATAATTCCCTGATACAATATGGATTATTAATTTTAAATAATGCAAAATGAGAAAAATGTTAGAAGAAAACACAAATCCTTCTGTATACATTTTATGTGGACAAAGTTCTTAGGAAAGAATGAACTGAAAAATAAGGCTTCCTTTTGTTCTTTCTCTCTTTTAGTTTTTAATTTTATTCCTGGGGTTTGATCCCATTACCTTGAGCTTCCTATTCGAGTGCTCTACCACTAAGCTGTATTCCAGAACACCTGAATCTTATAATTTAAATTAGGGAGAGTACTTTTTTTCAGATGCACAAGTGACCTGTGTATATAGGAAAAAGGACTTTGTGTCCCTGGTAAGAGAAGGAATTTAAGTTTAATGATAAATGAAATACAGTTTTTAGCTACAATACTTGTGAGGATGAAGAGTAGTGGTACTTATGTTGCTGCTTAAGGGTTGAGTTCCTTATGAATTCTCAAATAAATGATAGTATTGTACATGTTAATGTTTATTTCTGTACATATCAATTTCTTTATACTATCTTTAGGATATTATAAAATATGCACGACTTAATATAGCAGTGTGTTAGAAAGGACTCATAGAATTGATTGTAGTCAGAAAATGCATTGCATTCCTAGCATGGAATATAATGTGTCCATTGGAGGAGGCAAATATGTAGATGTATGTTGACCTAGGAAGATGTCTTTTTGAATATCAAATGAAAATTAAGCTTGATTGTACAGAGACACAAAAAGATTGTGGTCTCATGTTAGGCACAAATACGTACCAAATGTAGTAAAATTTATTATTTTCAGAAAGTAAAAATTTCTTCTTTCATTTAATGTTTATTTTATTTCCAATATTTGGCAATTCTTCCTTATCTTTCTGTTTGTTTCTACCTTAGTTTCATTGACAGCAGTAAATATGCTCTGTATTAATGCAGTATTTTGACATTTTCTGTGTTCTGCTTGTTTTTAACTTCCATATGGGTAACTTTGGTAAAATTCCACATTGGCTTCTGCTTTTCCTTTTTCTTAACTGTTATTTATACAATGAATATGTGTAAAATTTTAGTGAGAACTTCTTGTTAATAAAATAATCTTTGGGAGAAACAGGATATGAATCTTGTTTCTGTAGATTGCTATCTTCAGCCAACTTTTAGCCTCTTCAGAAGAGAAGGTAATCTTTTCATCTGTGCTTGTAGATGTAAGTTCCTATACATTACATGTATGTTTCATTCCATAGAGATTTATTTCATAAATGCAATTGTAGATTTGCCATTTTGTTTTAGTTACATTCTTAAGAAAGTAAAAGAAAGCAAATATAAATACTGTGAAAGTATTGCTTTAATTTATTAAACTTTTGTTTAAAAATGCTGAACTCCCCACCAGGCACCTAAGTCTGTAATCCCAGCAACATGTGAGGCTAAGGCAGAAGGATCACAAGTTCAAAGCCAGTTTCAGCAATTTAGAGAGGCCCTTAGCAACTTAGGGATACACTGTCTCAAAATAAAAAAAATAAAAAGTGATGTGGCTGTGGCACAGTGTTTAATTGCCCCTGGATTCAATTCTCAGTAGAAAATGACAAACAAACAAAAAAATATCTTACACTGAACCCCCTCAAGTATACTTTATCTGTTCTTTCATTTCATTTACTCACCATTCATATCCTGAATACCTATTATATAATTGACATATTTTACTATTTCTCAGGTCCTCCTTTCTTAAAAACTTCTTGTTTCCCTGACTGGAGATTTAAAACTGAAATAATAGAACTCAACTTGAAGTGAAGCATTTTCTCAGGCTTTTCAAAAAAAAGCACTTCTGGAGATAAAAGTTTATAAACTGCCCATTTGAAAAGTTAAGATCACATTCATACTGATACTAAGTATGGGATATATCTAATTTACTTAAGTGCTACAAATCTAAATACTGAACAAAGTGAAACATACTAATTCATTTGAATCATACATTCCTTTTGGCTTTATGTTTCTTGAAAAAAAAAAGAAGAAAACTTTGCTTTAAATTTGGTCTTTTGCTGTTTTCTTATTCAGCCCTCTTTACCTATAGTACTTTTATAACTAAAATTTATTTAAATGTCACTCATATGACTAGAACTGCCATTGACCAATTGTTTATCACCTTTCACTTAAGGTAAGCCACCATGGATTGGTGATGTTTCTTTATTTTATGTATGAAGAAACATTTTAAACATTGAAATACTTAGTCCTTAAAATAAATCTGAAAACGTATTAACAATACACAACCAAAATCAAGATTCACTGGTGTCAGAAGCAATGGTGCATACTTGTAATCCCAGTGATTTGGGAGGGAAGGTGAGGCAGAAATATTGCAAGTTCAAGATGAGCCTGGGCAACTTAGTGAGACCATAGCAGAAAATGAAAAATCAAAAGGGCTCTGGATATGGCTCAGTGTTGAGTGCCCTTCAGTTTGATCCTCAGCAGGGGGGATGGAGGGGGAAGGAAAGAAGTCAGTGGAACAGGCAGCTAGAATGAGTTGATCTTTCATTTATTTAGTAATAACAGCTAGTAAATATTATTGTTTCTTCTGAAGAAATTATTTTGAAGGGAAAGGAATTATATGCTATCTAATATTCACAATGGCATGAATAATTGTCTGTTTTAAATAATTGTCTGTCTTAAGTGGGAGCTCTATGACCTCCTAAAAAAAATCTTACTTTTGTAGGACCCCTCTACATTATGCATGTGCCTATGGCCAGGCAGAAGTGGTGGCTTTTCTAGTAAAGAACAAATGCAACATTCACCTCTGTGACAGTGACAACAACACACCTCTGATTAAGGTAGGTGTAGCAAAGTATTTCTGTGAGGGATGAACTATATTTACATACTTAGAATAAAAATTGATTAATATCATTTAAATATAATTAGTAAATCCTATGGAATGTTTGTGTTGAATTCTTGGAATTGACAATCTATTTCTTGGTACCAAACCAACAGGCCATCCAACAGCAAGAAGAAGAATGTGCAACTATTCTTCTAGAAAATGGTGCCGATGTAAATGCCCAGGATACCAATGGTGGAACTCCTCTCCACCATGCTGTCTGTACTAACAACACATCAGTTGCAGCAAAACTGCTTTTACATAAGGCAAATATTGAAGCCCAAAACAAGGTATACATCCCCCATCTTTATTTCCCAAATATTTGAAATACATTTGTTTTGACAGTGATATAAGTCAACAAATGTTGTTCATAAGCAGGGTTTTATTGATTAGAAGAGTAGAAAATGTTGGAACTTTTTTTATCTTATGGATATATTTAGTTAATATAAGTATATATAAATCAACTCCACATTTAAAATTCAGGAGAGTTGTGTGGAAATATGGAGTTCAAGCTCTCTTGAAGAACCACATGAGATCTCCTTTGAGCCCATGTTACTGGGTGCACTGTGCTCAGGGTGCCCCCTTCATACCAGGCATGGGTGTTCCCCAGTTTGTGCTGGCAACCTACAGCATTCATTCACTCAGAACCCCATACTTTGCCCTATAAAAAAGTTTTATATCTCCTGTTTTATATTATATTTTGTTTAAAATTTCATGGTTTTCATGGTAGTATCTATTTATAAGAACTGACTTATGGAATGTATTAATCTCTTTCAAATGGAATTGAATTTAAGAATTTATAAACTGATGTTTTTCAAAACTTTTACTTATATGTAAGATGCATATTTCCATTAGAATTTTTATAAGCTTCATTAGGTTGCTCATAGTTAGAGGTGGATAGCATACACATTGTGCAAGCAGTATTACATCTTTGTCTTCAGCTTTGTCTCTTAAGCATGTGGGTGCTTTAGTCTTTTATGATGCTAAAAATAATTCATGTAGATCAGTATAAAACTTTTGTTGATGCAAAAAATTTCTGAATTGCATTTTGTCTAAAATTATAAATAGCTTTAAGTAGCAATTCAAATGGAACTAGAATGAAAAAAGAAATTTGGTAATGTGGATGTGCAGTATGGTCCCAGGATTATTATTATGAATACATTTTGTATTAATTTTCTAAAGTGTAAGATTAATATCTTTGATCTTATAATAGGAGAAAACACAGGTACCAAATGAATCAAAGTTCATTTGAAGCCTCTCTTTTTTATTGAATTATTTATGTATTCTAATTTGTTGTATATGACAGCAGGATGAAATTCATTTCATATTACACATACAGAGCACATTTTTTCAAAGTCTCTGGTTGTAACCAAAGTATTTTCATACCATTAGTGTCTTCATACATGTACTTAGGGTAATGATGTCTAACTCATTCCACTGTCTTTCCTACACCCATGCCCCGTTCCTTCCTCTCCCTCCCCTTTGCCTTATCTAATGTTTCTCCATTCCTCCCATTTTTCCCCCACCATCACCATGGTGAATCAGCATCCTCATATCAAAGAAAACATTCAGCCTTTGTTTTTTGGGGCTTGGCTCACTTAGCATTATACTCTCCAACGCCAACTCATTTTTACAAATTCCATATTTTATTCTCTTTTAATACTGAATAATATTACATTGTGTATACATACCAAAGTTTCCCTATCCATTCATTTACTGAAGGACATCTGGATTGGTTCTACAATTTAGGTATTGTGAATTATGCTGCTATAAGCACTAATGTGGCTGAATCACTATAGGATACTGGTTTTATGTCCTTTGGGTATAAACCAAGGAGTGGGATAGCTGGGTCAAATGATGGTTCCATTCCAAATTTTAAAAGGAATCTCCGTACCTCTTTCCAAATTGGCTACACCAATTTGCAGTCCCTCCAACTATGTATAAGTGTGCCTTTTCCCCCACATGCTCGCCAACACTTATTGTTGCTTGTCTTCTTGATAATTGCCATTCTGACAGGAATGAGATGAAATCTTAGAGTATTTCTGATTTGCATTTCTCTAATTGCTAAAGATGGTAAACATTTTTTCATATATTTCTTGATTGAATGTATATCCTCTTCTGAGAAGTGTCTGTTCAGTTCCTTGGCCCATTTATTGATTGGGTTATTTGGGATTTTTTTTTTTTTTTTTGGTGTTGAGGTTTTTGAGTGCTTTATATATCCTAGAGATTAGTGCTGTATCTGATGTGCTTTTGGTAAAGATTTCTTCCCATTCTGTAGGCTCTATATTCACTACACTGATTGTTTCTTTTGATAACAAAATTTTTAGTTTGATTCCATCCCATTTATTGATTCTTGGTTTTAATTCTTGAGCTTATAGGAGTCTTATTAAGGAAGTTGGGGCCTAATCCAACATCATGGAGATTTGGGCCTACTTTTTTGAAGCTTCTCTTTTAATTCAAGAGAATATTTTTCTAGTGGAGTGGGAGTGTCTTATGTTGTTTTCTAGGATCTTGAACTATATAGAAGAGAGACAACAGGGTTTGTGAAGCATGGAGGTACCTCCCATGTTACTGGATACCTCTCAGAACTTGTACCCCTGTAACTTTAATACTCCATAAGTGAATGTCTGCCAGGAAAAAGTGTTGTCAATTTGGTGTTAGCAATGGTACAGATATTTCCTTAATAATGGATGCATAAGGCACAATTCTGTGGCATTTCTCTGATAGTGAATCAATGAAATTTTTTGATGAAGCTTGGTATTTCTGTAAAACTGGAAATTCTTTGGAATATTGATTGATATGACCAACTCTAGAGATAAAAGTTTAGCTCATTAATTCAATAGGATACTTAAGACCTTTTACTACTGCACTTTAGGAATGGGGTCATTGAAAAAAAAAGATACAGTCATTATCCTCAAGAAGTGTTTTGTTTTGATGGGATGTGATGGCAATCACATAATACATTGTAAGGTGAAAGAGCAGTTCATGTGGAAGTGCAGGGTGCTAGAAGGAAGAGGCTGCTCTTCATTTATTTTATATAGTATATGTTTATGTTCCTGAGGTCTAAGATTTTCAGTTCAATTGAAAAATAAGAAAAATTGTTAATAAATTGTTCTTGTTGTTTTCCAGGATGGCTGCACCCCACTTTTACTTGCCCTAAAGGAAAACAAACATCATATGGCAGAATTTTTAATTAAGGCGAAAGCAAATATATATGCGGTTGACATGAGAGGAAGGTATAGTAATTTATTCTTTAAAAACACTCACTCAGGCCAAACATTAAATTAATGGGAAGGAGAATATTAATTTATACATATTGCATTAGAGTGAAAAATATGAACACAAACCATGTTTTAGGTAGAAATAGTTGATTTTGTTGTTCACATATGTTATGGTTTGGATATGAGGTATTCCCCAAAATTCACCTGTGAGACAATGCAAGGAGGTTCAGAGGAGAAATAATTGAGTTGTGAGAGTCTTAACCCAATCAGTGAATTAATCCCCTGACAGGGATTAACTGATTAAGGGAGTGGTAACTGAAGTGTGGTAGGGTGTGGCTGGAGGAGGTAGGAATTGGGGGCATGGCTTTAGGGTATATATGTTTGTGTCTGGCAAGTGCAGACCTCTCTCTGCTTCCTGATCACCATGATGTGAGCTGCTTCCCTCTGCCATAATCTCTTGCCATGATGCTCAGTTTCACCTTGAGCCCCTGGAAATGGAGCTGTCTTCTATGGACTAAGACCTATGACACCATGAGTACTTGAATAAACATTTTCTCTTCTACAGTTGTGCTGGTTTGGTCCTTTAGTCATAGTTGTTAAAAAGCTGACTAAATCAGCATGATCATATATGACCAAAAGTTTTAAATAAGTATAGATTTTGGCATTTTTGCTTCAATAATGAATTTCTTAACCTCTGTATTGAATTTTAACTTCCATTTTTTATGCTTTTCCTTAAAATGGTATATTGAGCATAAATAGGCTTTGATAATCTTTCTTTTTCCTTTTGGATGGCTCTAAATTTGCTTTGTTTGAAGAATATTGATATTAACTTATTCCTAATTGAACATTAATTGCTGTTGCTAGATGTTGTTCATTTTCTAATATATTTTGATGCTATTCTTCCCTTTTTTCAAGGTTTTTTATTCTAATTAGTTATGCATAGCAGTAGAAAGCTCTTCAATTTATTATACACAAATGGAGCAGAATTTTCCACTTCTCTCATTATGCATGGAAGTAGGATCACACCATTCGTGCAATTGTGGATGTAATGATGTCCAAATCTTTCCACTGTCTTTCTTATGCCTTTATTCCCTCACTCCTCCCCTTTGCCCAATCCAAGGTTCCTCCAGTCATCCCATGCTTCCCCTATATGGATTAGCATCCATTTATCAGAGAAAACATTTGCCCCCACTTTTTTGAAATTGGCTTATTTTTTTAGCATAATTTTCTCCAACTCCATCCATTTACCTGTAAAAGTCATAATTTTATTCTCTTTTAATTGTAATATTATGTTGTATATATGTACCACAGTTTATTCATCCATTCATCTATTGGAGGGCATCTAAGTTGCTTCCACAGTTTAGCAATTGTGAATTGTGTTGCTATAAACATTGAAGTGGCTGTATCACTGTTTTAAGTTTGCTGTTTGAAGTCTTTAGGTTATAGACTGAGGAATGGAATAGCTGTGTCCAAACGTGGTTCCATTCCAAGTTTTCTAAGGAATGTCCATACTGCTGTCCAGATTGGTTGCACCAATTTTCACTCCCACCATCAATGTATGAGTGTGCCTTTCTTCCACATCTTTGCCAACAATTATTGTTGCTTGTCTTCTTGATAACTGCCATTTCTGACTGGAGTGAGATGAAATCGTAGATGATTCACATGCTTTTCTTTTTCTTAAATACATTTTTTTTTTAGTTGGAGATGGGCACAATAGCTTTATTTTATGCATTTTTTTCCCTGTGGTGCTGAGGATCGAACTCAGTGCCTCACATGTGCTAGGCAAATGCTCTACAACCCCAGCTCTGATGCTTTTATTTCTAATTGGCAAGGGCTGAGGGAAGAAAAAAAGCTTTACTGGCACAAACATTTCCTTTAATGAAGAAATAGGTGTGTGGTGAAGAGAAAGAAGATAAGCTTTAAATTCTCACATGACTATGTTGCATTTCTAGCTTTCCTAGTTACAAAGTGTGACACTTTGGAAACATTACTTATCACTAAATATATTTCCTGATATGAAAAAGAATGAAACATGTTTGAAGGGTTGTACTAAGATGATACATATAGCATGATTGTAATCCTTATCAAATGCTTGTTTTCATTGTTATTAACTGAAGCAATAATGACGGATTATCACCATTATTATTATTATAGAGGTTGTTTTAAGTCTGCTCACAGCCTTTGTTTGCTTGACTTTTAGCTGATTATGAGTTATAATATATCACATCAGACTGGGGAAGAAATGGAGCATTCTTCATTGAAATCTCGTTTGCTTCAGATAAATAACCTCATCTCAGTTATTGTCCATCAAGTGATTTTATGTTTATAACTTGTAATTCCCCATTGGGACAAGAGGTTTCCTCTTTGTTTTTGTCCATTTAGACTGAGAGGTGATTTGCAGAGCTGATCCCCCAAGATGCTTATGTCTGTTAAGATATGTAAAGGAAGATACTAAATTGAAAAGATACATAAAATTAGCTCTTAAAGTACCTAATAACAAAGTTGTTTCTCCATTATTTTAGAACAGCCCTCATGCTTGCAGTGAGGTATGAATCACCAGATATAATCAAGCTTCTTATTGAAGGAGGTATTGATGTCTTTGCGGAAGATGTGGATGGAGGGACTGCATTATGTTATTCTGTTGCTAGTGGCTGCAATATGTAAGTGTTTTAATTAAAGTACTAATCAACGTTAAGTGGAGGTTAAAAATAAGCACAACTATTGCATCTTATATATCATTTAAGTGTTCATAGTTCAAATATGTTAGGAATGGCAGTTACTGAGTCCCTTCATCAGCCATTAACACTGCAAAAGTCTAGTCTAATTAGCAATAATGATTAGTGCAGGACATATTACAGAACTTTTTTTCTTTTTCTGCTGGTGTTATGGTGTTGAGGATTGAATCCAGGTTCTCAAGCATGACCTCTCCCACTGAGATACACCTCCAGCCCATATCTCAGAACTTTAAAATGTTTATTCTTATAGATCTCAGCATTATCCACTTCATTCCAAGTATAATGTCTCCTATGGCAACTGTGATTTTTCTTATTAGGTATTTGCAGTTTTAAATGCTCAGTTTAGTAAAAAATCTCCTTACTTTCCTCTGGGACCTAGTTTTTCCACTATCGTTCTTTTTTTTTTTTTTTTTTTTTTTTAAAGAGAGAGAGAGAGAACTATTTATTATTTATTTTTTGGCGGACACAACATTTTTGTTTATTATGTGGTGCTGAGGATCGAACCCGGGCCGCACGCATGCCAGGCGAGCGCGCTACCGCTTGAGCCACATCCCCAGCCCCCCACTATCGTTCTTGAATCTCCCCAGAATTTGTGAATTCCTTAAGTTCAAGGAAGACAGTTCTCTTTTACCACCCAGCTGGAAGGAAAAAATGGACTTTAAAATCATTATATATTTATGTCATTTCTGTCAATTGTATTGCTGCAGTGTTGATATTAGAACTGGTTAACTTTTACTACCCAGTTGTCCTGACTGATCACTATCCCTAAGTGGAAATACCAATGTAGGTTTGAAAGTTACACTTATTTTTGAAGTTCCAATTTGCATGTGTGGTTATGCTCACTTATGATTCCCAAAGCAGCTGCATTCTGCTTTGGCATGTGAGCCATCTAGCTTTAGTCATATGTGTTGAGAGCCACAGCCGAAGGGGCCCCAGGAAACTTCCAGCTGCCGGCTGATGATTGGCTCACAGTGGCCCCAGTGTTGAGAGCCACAGCCAAAGGGGCCCCAGCAAACTTCCAGCTGCCAGCAAACTTCCAGCTGCCAGCAAACTTCCAGCTGCTGGCTGATGATTGGCTCACAGCGGCCCCAGCAACATCTAGCTGATTGGCTCCTCGGTCCCAGCAACATCTAGCTGATTGGCTCCTCTGTGGTGATGCTCATTGGGCTGTTTCCCTGCCCTTTCAGACCACGGAGCTGCTCATTGGGGGACTTTTTTGGCTCCGCCCACGTGACCCAGCCAATCGGCCTCAAGAGCAGGAGGATTGTGGGAGGTGGAGAGAAGCTTGTGTGGGAGAGAGAGGCTTGTGGAAAGCCGGTGGTGGCAGTTGAGGCTCTGAGGGTTTTTCCTGAGAGACTGTTTTGTTTGGCGTGTGTGGTTCTAAAAATAAAGTTAGTTTCTTTTGACAAGTGGCTCCTGATTGTGCCCAGCCAGACTGCGGCATTTGGTGGCTCGCACGGGGAGCGACTGAGGGTAAGTGAAACTGCTCGCCCCTGAGGGCAGGGCGAGAGGATGGGTAGCCATTTTAAGATTCCTCTTTTATTTTGCTTCACTTTTGTTTTAAGTTGCCTGTCCCTGGAGATGAGTGAGACGGAAGAAAAACCGCTCACATCTGAGGAAAAACTATTTACGTCTGAGGAACAGATAGGGAGAAAGGACGGATGCACATGTCAGGAGGATAGAAAGGCTATAATGACTTTTTGTTGTTCCCTTTTTATTTCATTCTGTCTCGGTTTTGTTTGGCGTCATCTTGTTGGGTTGTATTATAGTAGAAATATGGGATCAGAAATTAGTAAAAAACAAACTGAAAGAGTGTTAAGTAAATTGTTAGAGGAAGGAGGCATCCCAGTAAAATCAAGAGCAGTCAGGGCATACGTTGATACAATACAAAAATGTAGCCCATGGCTTTTTAAGGAGGAGTTGTTAAATATATCACAATGGAACCATCATGGTGAAGATTTAAAAAGAATAGAAAAGAAAAGCCCAGGGACTCTGCCAGTTGGCACATTGCCATTGTGGACGTTCATATCTTGTTTGCTTAGTCCAAAGCCTTCAGTTCAGACAATGGTAGAGGAAGGAGAAGGCATAATGATTCAAGTAAAAGAGAAGGTCTCTCAAGTTAGTCAGACAGAGGAAAAGATTCAAGTAAAAGAGAAGGCCTCTCAAGCTAGTCAGACAGAGGAAAAGATTCAACTAAAAGAGAAGGCCTCTCAAGCTAGTCAGACAGAGAAAGAAAGTGTAAAACAGAAAAAGCCATCAGGGGGAAAGTTACAACAGGAGACTGCTACTAACACCTTTCTATCACCAGAGGGTGTAAGTGTCCAACCAACAGCACCACCTCTACAGGAGACTGCTACTAACACCTTTCTATCACCAGAGGGCGTAAGTGTCCAACCAACAGCGCCACCTCCATATGCTGGGAGGCCCCCAACCCCCACAGTTGATAGTTGGGATCCTGAGACAAGATCTCAAATATTAACATGCCCTGTATTTGAGGCAGGAGGGCAGCGATTTTACCAAGTTTTAAATTTCAAAACAGTGAAGCAGCTAAAAGAGGCTGTAACAACCTATGGTCCTCAAGCACCCTTCACTGTAAGCATGGTCGAATCCATTAACAACTTGAACATGACGCCAGCAGATTGGGCTAATATGTGTAAAGCTGTGCTAAATGGAGGACAATACCTGTTATGGAAGGTTGCCAATGAGGAATTTTGCAAGGAGACGGCTAGGCGAAATGCAGCAGCTGGTTATCCTCAGAGAAATCTAGATATGTTGTTAGGAAAGGGACCTTATGAGGATCAGCAGCAACAAATTGCATATGATCCTGGCGTATACGCACAAATTGCTGCAGATGCAATTAAGGCATGGAAGACTTTACAAGGACATGGAGGTTTACAAGGTCAATTATCTAAGGTAATACAAGGAGCTAATGAACCTTATGCTGAATTTGTAGATAGGCTTATTCAAACAGCTACCAGAGTTTTTGGGAATACAGAACAAGCAATGCCATTACTAAAACACCTGGCTTATGAGCAAGCGAATCGTTGGTGCAGAGATATCATTAGACCATGGAAACATGAAGATTTAAACACATATATTAAATTATGTAGAGACATTAATGAACAAGAGCAAGTTGTGGCAGCTGCAGTAAAACAGGCTTTAGATGCCAGAGACATTAATGAACAAGGGCAAATTGTGGCAGCTGCAGTAAAACAGGCTTTAGATGCCAGGCCAAGAACATGCTACAATTGTGAACAAACAGGACATTTTAAAAGGAATTGCCCCATTGGAGGAGGGTTTAACAAAACTAGGTATCAAAGGAGTAGAATACCAGGTATTTGCCCACGATGCCGTAGAGGGAGACATTGGGCTAATGAATGCCGTTCTCAAACCACCATAGAGGGTACTCCATTATCAAAAAACGAACAAGGACCAGGTGTTTATCCACGATATCGTAGAGAAAGGCATCGGGCTCCATTGCCAAAAAATGGACAGGGGGGCCCAATGCTCCGGGGCCCAAAACCACAAATATACGGAGCACTCGAGGAACCCAGCAACCCCATCAGGGTAGTGCCCAGGACACACTGTCCATCAGATCCCTCATCAGACAAACCAGAGGGAGCGCAGGGTTGGACATCTGCGCCTCCGCCAGAGCAGTACTAACTCCAGAGATGGGAGTTCAAATCATTCCCACAGGGGTGAAAGGACCTCTTCCCAAAGGAACAGTAGGCTTATTATTGGGACGCAGCTCTTCTACTCTAAAAGGACTTATGATAAGTCCTGGGGTAATTGATCCCGATTATGAAGGTGAAATAAAAATTATAGCCAGTTCTCCAAAGGGTATATCAGTAATTTCACCAGGAGATAGAATAGCACAGTTACTAATAATACCCAGCCTACATGATAAATTTTCCAGTCGTACTGTAGAAAGAGGTTCCAAGGGATTAGGCTCCACAGGTGTAGATTGGGCTATGCTTTCTTTAAATTTAGATTCTCGCCCCATGCTAAAACTAAATATTCAAGGACATGAATTTAATGGGATACTGGATACAGGTGCAGACCTTAGCATCATCTCTCGTCAAGAATGGCCAAAACATTGGCCATTACAACAAGCCACTCAAACGCTTCGAGGCCTAGGAGTGGCGACTAATCCCCATAGAAGTGCAATGGTATTAGATTGGAAGGATCCTGAAGGATGTGAAGGAACTATACAGCCATATGTATTGGATCATCTTCCCGTAAATTTATGGGGACGAGATGTCCTAGATCAATTAGGTTTGACATTAACAAATAACATCAACCAAAATGCACCCACTATTATGACTAGACAAGGTTTTAGGAAAGGAAAAAGATTAGAAAAACAAGAACAAGGTATAGCAGCACCAACACAAATAGATCAAGGAACAGACAGACATAGGTTGGATTTTCAGAAAGGGCCACTGAGACAATAAAAATTACTTGGAAATCAGAAAGACCAGTATGGGTTCCTCAGTGGCCCCTGACTAAAGAAAAGATACAAGCAGCCCATGACCTGGTCAAACAACAATTAGCGGAAGGACATATACAACCTTCTGTACCTCCCCATAATACTCCCATTTTTGTCATCAAAAAGAAATCTGGTAAATGGAGATTATTGCAAGATTTAAGAGCCATTAATAATGACATGGTTATTATGGGACCTGCTCAATCAGGGATTCCTCAGTTGTCTGCTTTGCCAAAAACCTGGTATGTTTTAGTTATAGATATTAAAGATTGTTTTTTTTCAATTCCAATTCATCCTGAGGATAGTCCACGTTTTGCATTTACTATCCCTGCACTGAATCATGAAGGTCCTGATCAGAGATATGAATGGAAAGTACTCCCTCAAGGGATGGCTAACAGCCCAACTATGTGTCAAATTTATGTTAACAAAGTAATCCAGCCACTTAGAAATCAAAATCCTAAACTACAAATATTTCCCTATATGGATGATGTATTATTAGCACACAAAGATAAAAACACATTGCTAGAATGTTATGCCACACTTACAAACTTATTAAAAAATTATAATCTAGAGATAGCAATAGATAAAGTACAATTAAATTTTCCAATTAATTATTTAGGAGTTCTATTATCCTCAACCATGGTCCGTCCACCAAAAATTCAAATACGAGTAGATCAACTCAAATCACTTAATGACTTTCAAAAGTTATTAGGAGACATAAATTGGATAAGGCCTTATTTAGGTATACCAACAGGAGAGTTGGGACCTTTATTTGATATCCTAAAAGGTCCATCAGATCCAAATTCACCCCGAATGTTAACGCCTGAAGCAAGAAAGGCATTAAAAATCATTGAAACATATATGGAAAATATGCATTTGGATAGAATTGATATAAGTTTGCCTTTATTATTTATTGTACTACCAACAAAAAATATTCCTACAGGAGTATTTTGGCAAGAAGGTCCATTATTATGGATACATTTATCTTATTCCCCTAACACTATTCTTACTAGGTATCCTGAGGCTGTAGGACAATTAATACTCAAAGGAATAAAAGCAGCAAAGGGAGTGTTTGGAATTTCTCCCAATAAAATTATTACTCCATATACTATGAATCAAATTGATGAGTTAGCTAATGAGTTAAATACTTGGGCAATAATCATGTGCAAATCTAATGTTTCATTTGATAACCACTTACCATCTAATCCTTTATTGTCTTTTTGGTCATTGCATCCTGTAATTTTTCCAAAAATGACAAGAAAAACACCTATCATGAATGCTCCAAATATATTCACTGATGGGTCAAATAATGGTACTGCAGCAGTAGTTACCCCTGATCAAACTTTTACATTTTTAGTACCCAAACAATCAGCTCAAAAGGTAGAGCTTAATGCAGTTTTACAAGCTTTTGTGATGTTTAAAGATTCTGTATTTAATTTATTTTCTGATAGTCAGTATGTAGTTAATGCTATAGTATCTCTTGAAGATGCTGGTAGGATTTCCCCTTCTTCTACTGTTTTCTCTTTGCTTTCCACTATACAAAGTCTAATCTGGGACAGAAAAGATCCATTCTTTATAGGACATATCAGGGCACATACAGGATTGCCTGGAGCCCTTAGTTTGGGCAATGATTTAGCAGATAAAACTACACATGACATACATATTTTCTCTACACTAGAAGAAGCTATAAATTTTCATAAAAAGTTCCATGTCAATGCTAATACTTTACAAAAGCACTTTAAAATAACTAAGGAACAAGCTAGACAAATAATAAAACAATGTCAAAATTGTGTGACCTTTTTACCACAAGTTAATCTTGGAGTCAATCCTAGAGGATTGATACCTAACCATATTTGGCAGATGGACGTCACACACTTGCCAGAATTTGGAAAATTAAAATATTTGCATGTTACAGTTGATACTTCTTCTGGATTTTTGATGGGCTCCCTTCATGCCGGAGAAAAAACTAAAGATGTTATAGCTCATTGCTTACAAAATTTTGCCACTGTGGGTGTTCCAAAACAGTTAAAAACAGATAATGCCCCTGGTTATACTTCTACCTCTTTTAAACAATTTTGCTCAACATTTGGCATTACTCATATAACAGGAATCCCATACAATCCACAGGGACAAGGCATAGTTGAAAGAGCTCATCAAACTATTAAAATGTACTTATTAAAGCAAAAAGAAGGAATTGGGAAGGGGTATATATTCCCCAAAGATAAACTTAAAATAACGCTTTTTACTCTAAACTTTTTAAATTTGGATTCATCAGGACTTAGTGCTGCGGAAAGGCATATGTGTCCAAAAAATGTACATAAGCCCAAGGTACTTTGGAAGGATATTCTAACAGGACAATGGAAAGGTCCTGACCCAGTAATTGTCTGGAGTCGGGGGTCTGTTTGTGTGTTTCCACAGGGAGAACAGCAGCCGATTTGGATTCCAGAGAGATTAACCAAGGTCCTGACCCAGTGATTGTCTGGAGTCGGGGGTCTGTTTATGTGTTTCCACAGGGAGAACAGCAGCCGATTTGGATTCCAGAAAGATTAACTAAAGCGATTTCTACAGACCAAAAAGAAGATGATTTGGCTCAAATCCATAACAACTGATATCCAAAACTCCAGTTTGGCTATTCTTACATCTGCAACAGAACCAGGATGCTTTTTTCAATATCTATTTTATTATTGCCCTTTGCCATATCATGAAGTTCTATTTTGTTTTTTGAGCTCATACAGACCTAGGTTAATGTTTTGCTGATCAGTTCTATTTTTTGACTATAGAGTTTTTAAACATTGCAATGGAGATTTCACCTGTAAAAAGTTATAAGGCCTTTACTATAATGTTATGTGTTGTATGTATTATATTATGTGTGCACACTTGTGTTTTGTGTTATATGTTTGAATGTACGTATGTCCATATATCATATATGATGAGCGCTCATGATAAAATGGATCCAAATATTTTTTTTTTCACGTGATTTATATGGTTTAATTTAAATTGGGTAAACAACTGTTGAGGATTGTTTTAATATGTAAACAAAAAAGAAGGTTAACAGATCTGTTTGTTTACTTTCACCTTTCCTTTTCATTATATTTAATAATTCTCTTAAAGATAATGTAAATTGTTAAGAAAATTGTTTTCTTTTAGTGCCTTCTGTAATGTTACATAATTTTTTCTTTAGCCATTATTGCCAGAATTCCTATCTTCATCCCAGTGCCGGTGAAGACAATGTAAATTGTTAAGAAAATTGTTTTCTTTTAGTGTCTTCTGTAATGATACATAATTTTTTCTTTAGCCATTATTGCCAGAATTCCTATCTTCATCCCAGTGCTGGTGAAGTCAAAGATAAAACCAATCTACAGCTTCTACAATAGCCATCACTGAACTGCTTGCAGAACTTGCCTGGACACATTGTGAGCTCACCTGTATGCATTGTGAACTATCTGTTGGTACAGCGAATTGTGGTAGTGCTGGAGTATTTTTGCTGATTGTGTCACCGGTGGTACAATTTTTCAAAGGAGCCCTCAATTGGCTTAATGTCATGGCATTTTGCATCCTCCTCTACTAGTGATGGTCTAAAATTTGGGGGCCAACAGAGGTGAGGCAAAGAACCTCACCCCCCCACAGGTGCAAAGGCCTATCCACAAGTATGGCTGTATGCTGGACCGGTAGTCAGTGACGGGTATGATCCAATTGCAGTGGTACCAACCTAAGACAGGAGGCTGACGCCTAGAGGTCAGTTCATCCGATGACGGGTAAGGACCATATGTTGAATTGGACTGCCTAACAGGCAAGGTCCCTAAGCCACATGCTTGTTGTTTAAACAGAGAGGGGGAGATGTTGAGAGCCACAGCCAAAGGGGCCCCAGCAAACTTCCAGCTGCTGGCTGATGATTGGCTCACAGCGGCCCCAGCAACATCTAGCTGATTGGCTCCTCGGCCCCAGCAACATCTAGCTGATTGGCTCCTCTGCGGTGATGCTCATTGGGCTGTTTCCCTGCCCTTTCAGACCACGGAGCTGCTCATTGGGGGACTTTTTTGGCTCCGCCCACGTGACCCAGCCAATCGGCCTCAAGAGCAGGAGGATTGTGGGAGGTGGAGAGAAGCTTGTGTGGGAGAGAGAGGCTTGTGGAAAGCCGGTGGTGGCAGTTGAGGCTCTGAGGGTTTTTCCTGAGAGGCTGTTTTGTTTGGCGTGTGTAGTTCTAAAAACAAAGTTAGTTTCTTTTGACAAGTGGCTCCTGATTGTGCCCAGCCAGACTGCGGCAGGAAAAGTGGTCAACTACTTTAATACTTTACTCAAGTCAAATAACAAGAGAACTGAGGATTGATCACTAGATTTGGCAAAGTTGATTTAACAGTAATTTTGGTGGAGTACTAGTGAGGGAAGTCTGGTGGATCTAAGAGGACAGGGGTGAGGAAATAGACAATGGCTTTAGACTGCTCCTTTGAGGTCTTGTTAATGAGGGGAAGAGAAACAGTGCCACTAGAGAGAGAGATGGAGCATAAAGACTTTTTAAAAATGAGCAAAAAAAAGATTTAGGCATTTGCCTGTAAGGGAGCTGCATTTGTTTTATGATGGCCTTGGGCCTTCAAATTTATTTTGTTCAAAATTTATTTTTTTCTGAATCTTTACTACCTTCCATGATCCTAGCTTGTTACTTAGAATAGTGATGCTTCCAGCTTCAAATGTTGGGATCTTTCAAGCACATGTCTTCACACTGGAGGTAGAGGAACACCTGGAGCTGCTTTTTACTACAGAAACAGCCTGCCAAGCATGGAACCCTACACAAGACCCCTAACAAGAAGAATGAGGTGTGAGGACCCCCATGGTCAACCAAGCTAACACCAGCTAGCTCTACCCCTGGACTTTTCAGTGAAATGATCCATAAAAGTCCTTATGATTAAACTAGCTGAACTTTTCTGGTTATTTCAAACTTGTAAGAGAGTTGTGAATGATGTGTTTATCAGGTCTCAGATTAAATGTCATTTTATCAAAAACTTTATGTATCCTGCCACTATGAAGGAGTCCCTCCCTTTTTTTGGTACCAGGGATTAACTCAAGGGCACTGGACCAATAAGCCACATCCCCAACCCTGTTTTATAGACGGGGTCTCACTGAGTTGCTTAGCACCTTGCTTTTGCTAAAAGCACTAGGATACAGGCATGTGTCACAGCCCCCAGTTTCTCCCCTTTTTTAAAAGTTTTTTTCTTAACACCTGTTTTTGTTTGGCCTTCACATTACTTGGTAGAATTTGTAGTATTTATTTGAATAAACATTTATTTAATGTTTTCTGCCCTGCTAGATTACAACCTTTATATGAGTCTTAGGACCTTGTTCATTACCCTGGTATCTAGCATGTTTATTGAATGAATTAGTGATAACATTAAACAATTACTGAGTAATAATTGAATTACTATTTAATTCTTAAATTTGAAGCAGGCACTTTACTTTTCAGATGAGGAAATTGACGCTTTAATGATTCACTTTTCTTTCCCATTTCCCACCCAGGTCTTCCTGATAATCTCCAATTTAATCTCAGATGTACCTTAACGCTCTGCCAGTACTCCAATTCTCATCCTGATCAGGATGAGAATGATGTACAGTAAGTTGTACATTTGGCATTTGGCATTCCTACCTCCTTGTGTTGAACCGACAACAGTACATAAGGTTGCATAAACTCATTTCCTCTTTTGTTCATGCTGTATCCATATTCTGGAGTATAATTCCCACCTGTCTTTCAGGAGTTGGACAAGCTCAAATGTCATCTCCAGAATACTTTGTTATCCTACTTTCAGTAGCAATGTTTCTCATGACACTTTTCTGTCCACCTTTTTCTGAGGAAAGAAAAATCTGTATCTGATCTGTGTAATTGGTCCACAGCACCTGGTACCTAAGATAGTCATGCTACTGGAAAGACCGAGGATAGGGATTAGAGTATTCAGGAGTATTGTAAATTCTCTGCCACTTCCCAATAATTACTATTCAGAATTCACAGATTTTAAAAATCCCTAAGGCAGTTCACCTCATTCACAATTTAAATTGCTTTAATTTCATCAAATTCTGTTAAGATTGTCTTAGTTGGTTGTAATTGGGGTAATTTTAATTGTAGAGTTAAAAAGTCTGAACAGCCAAAGGCACAAAGGAAGGGGATAGAAATACTGAAAACAGCAAAGAGAAAGCAGCTGTGACCCAGCAGAAGTAATTCATTTTACTGACCCAGAACCCACAAAGGCAGGGAAGTTGGAGATGGGGAGGGCGGGCAGCCCTTAAGCAGGTGGGTGCCTGGCTATAGTGGCTGTGAGGTTGATGAAAAACAACTAAAGTTCCTACTGTGGAACCAAAGCAGAATTTCATAGGAACAATGGTTGGAGAGGTGGCTATGAAGGCCCTGATGCCACATATGTCAACTGATAACAATTGATGGTCATAAACTTACTGTACAAAAGAGAACATGCACTAACAGGTACAATAAACGCCCGTTGAATGGTCTGTTTCTAATCAATAAAAAACAAAGCAGACAGATGTCATTTGGCTATTCTTCCACTCATTCTGGAAACCCTGGATATCTTAAAAGAGATTTGTGGTTTGTATAAAAGTCGAATAAAGCGGGTCTATTTATTTTCAATGACTATCTTGGCAGAATTTTATCACTGAAGATAATTCCACTACAAAAACCATGTCAGTGAGTGGAAGACAGACTAAAGAATTAAGGATAAAAGAAACTGTAAAAGAACACTTATTTCTTGAAAAGTTTCAACCAAATTGTTGTTGGCTACCTACTTTGGAGATATTGAAGTAGGCATCAATCTCATTCTAAGATGGAACCCATATGGTCATTGTGTCTCAGTTGTAAGGGTTAAATGAGATAATGCTTGGTTAAAGTTGTTCCCTAAGTATTTGGCACAGCTAAGCACGAAAAATCATAATTATGATGACAAGCTTGGTTTTAGAGTGTTCCCTTTTTAGTTTCACAAAAACGAAGTTTGGAATTTGTGTTTGATTGAACACAATAGATTGGCTGAGTTTGGCTCTTTATTAAAGAATAACAAGAGTTTAAAATTTTTTCAAGGTGGCCAAACAGTTTAATCACTTTTTCTCCCCCCACTCATACTTGCCCTTCACATGCACATGCATGCACACACAACTGATCTCTGAAACATTACCTGAGTCAATGAGCATGGGCATAACCATTCCAGTTTTAGACACTGAAAAGACATGGGCAATGTCGCATACTGTAATTCACACGTTCTAAAGGAAAAATTTCAACTCTGAAAACCTATAAGCAATTGCGGCAGTTAGGAAAGACACTAAAGAACTGAGAAAGATGCTGTAATGGTAACCACTTCTATTTCTGAGAAAATAGCTCAGTTACTACTTAAAACCATACCTTCTTAGCAAAGTCAAAGGAAAACAAGGGCTAAGCCTTGATTCTTAATATAGCCAATAACAAACTCACTGCATATTCTTGAACTTTATGCTTTTGGTAGAAAACTGAATTTTTTAAAAAATATTTTTTAGTTGTAGATGGACACAATATCTTTATTTACTTATTTTTATGTGATGCTAAGGATTGAACCCAGTGCCTCACACTTGCTAGGCAAGTGCTCCACCATTGAGCCACATCCCTAGCCCCAAAAAGACTGAAATCTTTAAAGGAAAAATTTCATGTTGGAACCAACAAAGAATAGAATTGGGCAAACCAACTAAACCACTTTATTTTAAAACTAGTGGGAAAATAACATGAATTAACAGGAGAGCCCTTGTAAGATAAGAGATCACACCATATGAAAAAATTGGCTTCTGAAAGTCCTTAATGTGGTTTCCACCCTTTGGATCTAAATAGTAAATCATCCCCCCTTTCATGCCCCACAAACAGGAAGATACTCATGGCTATTCTCCAAGAGGTGAGTAACTCAGTCCATCTAGTCTGAATGAATATATAAGCTAAGGGTTTGGAGTAAGCTACAGCAAAGAACCACTAAGATCTAGTCATCTGAAAATGTGGACTCACTGTAACAGGGACACCAATTTGACAGAATCAGATTTTAAATGACTATTTTGTATGCACAAGATAAAACTCACTTTACTGAGACTACTTGCACATTTTTAGCACTTTTATCATTTGGGGATTTCAATTTTCTACTGTCAGACTAAAAATAACTAGGCTTTCTACACATTGTTATCTAGTTCATAAACTTCAAAATGAGAAACAATGCATTAAGATAATTTTCCAGTTTAACTAAGTTCTTTTTTCTGGCTAATAACCAGTATTTATTGTTTCTAATCCACCAAGCACTATCTTAGGTCTTTTTTTTAACTTTCATAACCCTATAGACTAGTGTCTCCATTAAAAACCACCACCAGCCGCCCCCCCCCCACTTGATTCAAGTAATTCATCTAAGGTTGCAGAGCTACTGGTACAATCAGAATTTAAATGCTTTGTACATTGGTCTTAATCACTGTGTTATAATGCCTCTCAAATCATACACTAGTCCCCAGCACAGGATGTGTAAGAGGTTCTTTTTTTGTCCCTTTCTCAGTTTTTCAGATCTTAAAGATATTGGCTCCTGCCTTCACAATGTCCTAGCCTCCATTTTAAAGCATATAAATCCTCACCATAACACTATTCTTTAGCACCCAAACCAAGGCAGGCCATGTCTTCCAACACAATTCCTTCAATTTGCTGAAGCTCATACCATTCCAAAAAGCCTCTGCTGCCTCATTGTCATAGGTCATTTTTCTAACTGCATACCTTAGTCTACAGCCCAAACTCATGCTAAATTTCATAATCTCAGTATTTTTATCTTCACCTTTGGGAATAGCCGCCTGCACTACTTTGTATAAACTTCATATAAGAGATGAAACCCTATTCCCATGCCTCCATTGACTTTCACATTCAGACTGATTGTACATATATATTTAACAGTTGTACACATAATGCTAAGAGCACTTTTCTTCATATTTTACAGAGGCGTGAAACATACAGACTTTCTATTAATATCCATACCCATAGTGTATCCAAATCTAACTTCTAAATAGATGCATTACAATTTGTTTAGAATTTAAAGGCTTAATGGCAAAAATCAGGGGAGGAAAGAGTATGTAAGTTTATTTTACATAACTGGCTGAAAAATAAATTTGAGAGATAGTAAATATAATTTAATATGGTCTCATACGCCCTGAAGGAGGCGGTGCTCGATTTGGAGGGGTAATGGCTATGTCCAAATAATCGCCTATCTGGAACTTCTGGGACTGCAAGGTCATGGAATCGTCAGTCCCCTTTCTGCCAGACATGGTGCTGCCAATCTCCTTAACTCTGCAGGAAAAGAAATCAACTGTTACTGGACCATAAATCAATTGAGTATGTGTTACAAAACTGAACATGGGATTCAATTTGCTCTACCTTGTAACAGTTCAAAAATTAAAGTACTAATGTAGCTAAAACAGATATTAAGATAACATAAATACTCTCCCTCCCACAATGCTGAAAGGAATTCATTAAAGGAATTATCCCTATCTGTAAAAACATGCCAAAACTGGGGCTGGGTTATGGCTTAGTGGTAGAATGCTTGCCTAGCATGTGTGAGGCATTGGGTTCAATCCTCAGCACCGCATAAAAATAAATGAATAAAATAAAAGTCTATCAATAACAACAAAAATAGAATTAAAAGTGAGGAATTACTTACCGATAGCCAGGTCTTTTAAGATCCATAAAAACAATTGCAAAATTGAAGTGTGTTCCCTTCTTTCTAGCTTCTGGGTAGACTTCTTTTACTAAACTAGTTAGTTCTTTCAAAGTTGCATCCATCCTGAATTTTTTTAAAAATGACAATTACGTATGATTAGTCATCAATAACGGAACAAGGATAATGACAATGAGTTATTACATGTGTCTGAGTTGGGACTTACGTTAGAAAATGCCAGTGTCTTATATTAAAAGTTAATTTTAAAGCAGTTAAAAATACTATTTGCTCTCAAATATTCCCTATACTAGCTCAATATTGTTTTTGACAAGTCAAGTCAGACTCTTAAGGCTAGAGATGTAGCTCAGTGGTAGAACATTTGCCTAATACACATAAATAAGTGTATACTAAAAGAGATTTTAAGAGGTTCATATGCTTTCTTCTATTGCTATGAAATATCTTGATTCAGTGATTTACCTATCTAAAAGCAGCTAGTCCAAATTCAAATACACAAAATAATTGTATTTTGTCATTTCTAAAACATGTACTCTTCCACATTTAGAATCTCAGGAACTGGAAAACATTTTAGAATCAATGTACTAAGAAAGCATTTTCGTAAAAATGTGCGGTGTTTTTTTTCCTTCTTGAAAAATCTTTATATATAAGCATCTTAGAAATAAAAAATATCCAGTATACATTTTTATATTGTTTTCTTCCATGACAAGTGGGAAAATGGTTTGGGACTTGAAACAATAATGCCAGAAGAATGCTAGAAAATGGCACAAAGACACTGGACACTTGTGAAGAATGAGTACTATGATGTACAGCATCAAGCAGGGAAATCAAATCAAATAGTTCATTTGATTTTAGCTCTGTACTCTAAAAATCACCACCACACCAAAGCACTGGCTTTCAGCTATACTGATGACCACATCATCTTCCATTTTCTATTGCTCCCGAATTTTTCTCAATATATCTGCATAAAGAACTTAATAGTCTTCTCCCCAAAACACATCCTTTTCTCTGATATTCCTATCAAAAATACTATCACCTGCCAGGCATGATGGTGCTGGTCTGTGATCTCAGCAGCTCAGGAGGCTAGGGCAAGAGAATCTTGAGTTCAAAGCCAGCCTCGGCAACTTAGTGAGGCCCAAGGAACTCAAAGAGACCCTGTCTAAATAAAATACAAAAATGGGCTGGGGATGTGGCTCAGTGATTTTAAGCACCCCTGGGTTTAATTCCCAGTACAAAAAAAAAAAAAAAAATCACCCATTTAGATGCCAGGTCATCATCCTGAGCCTGTTCAATTCTTCCCACCTCCTTCCTGTTACAGTTCTTTTTCTACCTAAATACAGATCAACATCTAATTTTTCCTCCATCCCTGCCTGTTGCTTAATTTCAACCTCATTATTTAACCTTATATATGTTGCCTCCAACCCATCTGTGTTTTTCAAAGTTTGTTTTTTTCAGACAAGGCCAAACTATTGCAGCCATGCAGGGAGAAGCTGTGCATGACTGCCTTTCCTAACTTGATATGTGCCCATTGTTTAAAGAAGAGAAAAAGGCATTTGCAAATATGCAATAAATTATATTCCAAATCTCAATCAAGAAAAAACGAGTAATATTAACATCATTGTGAGGCATTCTTCATGCATATACATATTATAGTGTTAGAGGAAAAAAATTCCTAAGATATCAAGCATGTTTTAATGCTGAGATAAAACAAAAATATAATTCATGCTATAAACATTATGCTTTTTTTGAGGGGAGGGGGCACCAGGGATTGAACTCAGGTGCACTTTCCCACATCACCAGCCCTATTTTGTATTTTATTTAGAGACAGGATTTCATAGATGCTTAGCGCCTAGCTTTCGGCTGAGGCTGGCTTTGAATTTAGGAGCCGTTGAGATTACAGGTGTTGAGCCACCATGCTGGGCTAACATGATGCTTTTAATAAAAATTAATTTTACTTTGCCAGAAGAAAATAAAGTCAAATTGAAGCAGTAGGCAAAACTTCAGATAAAAATTCAGTTATTCATAGTTATCCTTCCTCTTATATAATTTTGTAGCCTATTTTAATTTGTCTGAGTCCATAGTCTATTCTATAATCATAATTAACTCTGGTCATTTTAACTTTGTCCCCAGTGAACTCCAAAGTTGGCATAAACTCTGAGGTCAGACCCTGTCTTGGGAGTGACTTTTCTTTAAACCTGATATTTGGATGTTATTCTGTATCAATGACTTGAACACCCAGCGTATACTAATCATATATACCAGAAATCATGCATTTTCCTTCTAAAACATTGTCTATACTGTCACAGTACTTACAATCAACTTGGGGAATATGGTTCACATCTTTTATAACTTCTGACAACATGAACAGCTTTCCACCTTCTGTGGCCTATCTTCTCAGAGGAACAAGTGAAGTGCCATGTATTACTCTCTAACTAGTAGTCTAAAGTTTGAGGACAAAGATAGAGAATGCCAAAGTGCTCCCTTGGAGCTTACGTCTGCTGGGTGACTGTGAGGCTCAGTATTGTGTGTCAACTTGGCAAAGCTATAGCCCCCCAATTACTCAACCAAATTCCAATTTAGGTGTTGCTGTGAAATATTTTGTAGGTGTGATTAAAGGCTATAACTAGTTGGCTTCAAATTAGGGAGACTAACCTATATAACCTGGGTAGACCTGATTCAATCAGTAGAAAGACCTTTAGAATAGACCTAAGAAATTCTGGCTATGGAAACCAATGCCAGCTCATGTTCAAACTCAAGGATTCAGCCTTTCTTTCTGGAGAGGGCCCGCCCTACAAATTAATGCCCCAGGGGTCTAGCCAGCCCCCACAGTCAATTAAGCCAATTCTCTGCAATAATCCTCTTAACCTCTCTCTCCTACTGGTTCTGTTTTTCTGGTTTAACTATGACTTACAGAAAAGTGTAATTCTCTTCCAATAACCTGTTTAATGAGCACCTAGCACAGGAAATATACTACTTCTGTGGTGTTTGGCTAGTTCTTTAAACTCTACACAGCACTGCCTCTGTTGGGATCCTCTTCTACCAATTTCTCCTTACCTGGTCTTGGGACTGCCTACTTTATGGTCAGCCCTTCTTATCTGTGGGTTCCACATCCACAATTCAACCAGTTACAAACTGAAAATATTCAGAAAAATATTTTGGTCCTATACTGAACACAGACTTACTTTTTCATCGTTAGTCTTTGAACAACCGTTTATAACAACTATTTACATAGTATTTAAACTTCACTATGTATTATAAAATCTAAAGATCGCTTAAAGTATGCCAAAGAATGTGTGGAGATTTTATGCAAATACTATGCTATTTTATATGATACAGAGGAATGACATGCTCCTCTAATAAACTGAACTCATTATAAGGAAAGGAAGTATTTTCTTTATAACATCAACACAGTACCTAGAAATTTAGAAACCTTATTTACTGGAAAAAATTTCATCTTGGAAAAAAAGTTTTCCATAAAGCCATTATTGAGTAATTCTTCTCTGTTAAGTTATATGAACCTTCCTGGAACTTTTACCCTTAAATGACACTGATGTAAAAGAATCATATTACTACATAAATTTAACAAGCTCTTCCAAAAATGCTCTCCTAAGTATAAACCTAAAAGAATAGAAAATAGGGATGCAAGCACATAGTTATACACCAATGTTTATGAGCAGCAGCATTTACAACTGCAAAAAAAGACTGAACATTCAGCAAATGAGTAGATAAAATATGGGGTACACATAACAATAGAATACCATTAAGCCTTGAAAAGGAAATTCTAATGGATGAACCTTAAAAACAATGTAAGGGAAATAAGCCAGTCACAAAATGACAAACATTGTAATAACTCCATTTATAAAATATCTAAAATAGCCAAATTCACACAGATGGAAAGTTGATTAAAGCGCTGTGGGAGAGGTAACAGAAAGTTAATGCTTAATAAATACACTTTCTGTCGGAAGGAAAACGTTTTAGCAGTGATAGATGCACAAAAATGTAAATGTTACCAACTGTTCAGATCATGCACCAATTACGGGATTACAGTAAAGTCCTACTCTGGACTAGGGCACAGGAGAGGTATAATGATATAAAACATCTGGGTGCCAGTTTTCTCTAAACACACCAAAAAGCTTTTCCACTAAACTCCAGGTCAGATATCACTAGGTTTTCGGTGGTGATACATTTCTAGTGTTATTAAATGGAAACGATTTTTGAGCATAACAAATATCGCTCAACATCATCACCTTACCATGCAACACCATTTATTCAAGGGAATCCCTCGAGGGCGCTACTGCATTTTAATGATCTAAACATCGTTTTTTGTACCAGGCAGCCATAATGCTGATAGCAATATTGTCAATTTTCAGCAACCTCAAACTTTCAATATTAATCATATAAACTACAAGATGCACAAATCCCCTTTTACCTTACAGACAAAACCTCGGAGAGTCACCCTAAAGGCCCCATGTGGAAATGAGAAATTAGATTAAGGAAAATCAGCTGTTCCCTAGCAAAGACTGAACCTTACGGGTTGGAGACAGAGGTTCCTTGACCCCACCCCCGCAGAGCTCACCAAGTATAGATCTGCAGCTCGCTGGAGGGTACGTTTCCGCGGGAGAATTCATCCATTCGGTGGTGGCGGCCGTTATTGGTGGTGAAGACTCGCAACAGCAGCGGGCATGTCTCGAGGAGAAAGGAAAAAGAAGGGCAAAAGTTAAAACAGCAGCAGTGAATCCGGAGCTAGGAGGCGTTGCGGCCTCTCGGCTGCCCCTGGAGCAAAAACACCGCCTTCTTCCGCACACAGGCCGCATCTCTATGCCTTGCCGGGCCCACCTCACTTCTTCCCTTACCCCACAGAACTGGGGTCCTCACCTTCTCGCGGTCAATTGGCTTCTCTGGCTCTTTCTTAATTTCCTCCTGGGTTACGCGCGATTCCACCGCCATCTTCCTTCTTCGGCCACCGAGACGCTCGCCCTGACCTCCGACCTCCGCAGCGAGCATGAGCACGAAGTCTCTCGCGAGGAGAAGCGCGAGGCTTTATACAGCGCCAGGAATGGGGCGGGGCGTCTCCAGACGCAGGCGCACTTCATTGTGCGGCGCGGGAACCTGAGACTGGCGCGTCTGCGCATTGAGCCTAGGGAAAGGAGAGCGCGGTCTGGGACAAGGAGGAGCCTCTGGGGGAAGTGCTTCTGATTGTGTCTCTGCGGTTAGTTGGCGAGCTGTTTTTTACTTTGAACGTTCACCAATGGACTAAGGTGAAAGTGGTGTTTTCATGCACAATGATGAATACCTTAACGAACCCAAAACACTTAAGAACATTACAAGCATTAACAGCAACAGCCTTAGCAAAAAGTCGATCTTTCTGAAATGAATGACAGATTCATAAGGACCTCTGGGCTATGATCAGAGGCGCTGCAGAGAGTGGGGAGAATATGATTTTCAGTAGGTGGTGATGAAAGTCTGTGCTGGGAAAGAAAATGAACTGGACTCTCCCCATGTAGAGAAATTCAAGCGAGTACTGGAATTTTTTTTTTTTATAAATGACAGCGGAATGCATTACGATTCTTATACGTAAAAAGCACAATTTTTCATATCTCTGGCTGTATACACATTATATTCAAACCAATTCGTGTCTTCATACCTGTACTTTAGATAATGATAACCATATTCCACCATCATTAATTACCCCATGCCCCCTCCCTTTCCCTCCAAACCCTCTGCCCTATCTAGAGTTTGTCTATTCCTCCCATGCTCTCTCTCCCTATCCCACTATGAATCAGCCTCCTTATGTCAAAGAAAACATTCTGCATGTGGTTTTTTTTTGGATTGGCTAACTTCACTTAGCATTATCTTCTCTAACTCCATCCATTTACCTGCAAATGTCATGATTTTATTCTCTTTTATTGCTGAGTAATATTCCAATGTGAATATATGACATATTTTTTTATCCATTCATCTATTGAAGGGCATGTAGGTTAGTTCCAAGGTTTAGCTATTGTGAATTGTGCTGCTATTAACACTGATGTGGCTGTGTCCCTGTAGAATGCTGTTTTTAAGTCCTTTGGGTATAGTCCAAGGAGAGGGATAGCTGGGTCAAATGGTGGTTCCATTCCCAGATTTCTAAAATTTCATAATCTATGGGTAGGAATATATGCTCCAAAACTCATTAATCAGAGGGCTGGGGGTATAGCTCAGTGGTAAAGGTCTTTCCTAGCACATGTGAGGCATTAGGTTCTATCCTCAGCACCATATAAAAATAAATAAAGCTCCATAATAACTAAAAAAATAAAAATAAAAAAACTGGAAAAGAAAAATCGAACCTTCAAAATACATCATAAGAGAGAAAATCATGAGCCACAGAGCAGGAGAAGATGTTTGTGAGCCATGTCATGGACAAAAGCTACTATCCAGAATAGGTAAGAACTAAAGAAAAAGACAACCCAGTTGAAAATGGGTCATATAATTGAACTGGTGCATTAAAAATGAAGTCCCCAAAACCAATAAACATATAAGATGTTCAGGGTCATTATTAATCAGGAGTTCACATTAAAGCCATAGAGATTAATTGGTTTAAAACTATTCCCAAAAAATTGGCATAAAATTAGAAACTCTGACAGTAGCAACTGTTGATAGATGAAACAATTCACACATACTGCTGGTCAGAATGTAAACTGGTATACCCACTTTGGGAAGTAGGTTGGGATTATTTAGTACAGTTGAAGTATGCATACTTTTAACAATTCTCCTTTGTGTGTGTATACACACACGTGTGTGTGTGTAAATATATATATATATATATATATATATATATATATATATATATATATATATATAATCTTGCTCAAGTGTATCCAGAGACATTACAAGAATGTGCTTAGTAGTATAGTTCTCAAGAACAAAAATCTAGAAACAGGCCACATGTCTATTAGCAGTGCAATAACTCAACTGTGGCATACTATACCAAACAAACTGGGTGTGGTGGTACACACCTGTAATTCTAGCAACTCTGGAGGCTGAGGCAGGAGAATCCTCAGCAATTTAGCAAGGTCCTCAGCAATTTAGGGAGACCTTGTCTCAAAATAAAAAATGAAAGCCAGGCAGTGGTGCACACTGTAATCGCAGCAGCTTGGGAGGCCGAGGCAGGATGATTGCGAGTTCAAAGCCAGCCTCATCAACTTAGCAAGGCCCTAAGCAACTGAGCAAGACCCTGTCTCTAAATAAAATACAAAAAAAGGTCTGGGGATGTGGCTCAGTGGTTGTTATGGTTTGAACATGAGTTGTCCCCCCAAAGCTCATGTGTGAGACAATGCAAGAAGGCTTAGAGGTGAAATTATTGGTTATGAGTGAATTAAATTAAACAGTGAGTTAATCCTCTAATAGGGATTAACTGAGTGGTAACTGAAGGGGTAGGGTGTGGCTGGAAGAGGTTAGTCATTGGGGGTAATGCCTTTGTGGTATGTATTTTGTCTCTAGTGAGGGGAGTCTTTCTCTCTGCTTCCTAGCCATGATCTGAGCCACTTTCCTCTGCCACACTCTTTTGCCATGACATTCTGCCTCACCTCCAGTCCTGAAGAATGGAGCTGGCAGTCTATGGACTGAGACCTCTAAAACCATGAGCCCTCAAATAAACTTTTCTCCTAAAATTGTTCTTGTCAGGTCACAGCAGTGAAAAAGCTGACTAAAACAGTGGTAAAGCATCCCTAGGTTCAATACCAAGTACCAAAAAACAAAAACCTACTAAATAAGCCTGGTGCCGGTCTGAAATCCCAGCAACTGACCAGAGAAGCTAAGGTAGAGGGGTTGCAAGTTCAAGATCAATTTCTGCAACATAGTAAGAACTTGTCTCAAAATAAAAAATGAAAATTACTGGGGATGTGGCCCAGTGGTAGAGCACCCCTAAGTTCAATCTCTAGTAAAAAGGTAGGGGGGGGGATCACAAAACTACAAAACAATAATGAAATACTATAAAGGAACAATAATTTACAAATTATTGGTGCATGAAACAACATGAATCAGAAACATAATGGTGTATATGAGTAACCAAAGACAAACGAATATATTGCGAGCCAGGTGTGTGTGTGTGTGTGTGTATGTGTGTGTGTGTATGTATAATATTAAACACAAGTGATATGAAAAAATGCCCAACTGCACAAACCTCAAACCACAGGATTATATGCCTGTAATCCCAGCAATTTGGAAGGCTGAGGCAGGAGGATCTCAAGTTCAAAGCCAATCTCAGCAACTTAGCGAGGCCCTAAGCAACTTAGTGAAACTTTTTCTCAAATATAAGAAAGGGCTGGAGTTGCGACTAGGTGGTTAAGCACCCCTGGGTTCAATCCCTGGTAAGAAGGAGAAGGAGAAGGAGAAGGAACTGAATATACTGTGTGAAACCATTTTTATAATATTCAAAAACAGGCAATACTAAAATAAATTGTTCAGGAAGATTCTCATATGATAAAACTCTAAAAAAGTAATGAAATAATTATAATTACCACAAAAGTCAGAATGATGACTCAGAAGATAGGATTCAATTCATGCAAACCTTAAAAATAGTAAAATAGTATTATGATAAGGAAGAGGCAAGTGGAGAGCTTTGGCAACATTATATTGTTTTTTAAACTAAGTGGTGGTTACATAGTTGTGTGAATTAAAATTACTTTTAAAGAGCAGATTTTTGTGTTTTCCTTACTGTCACAATGCTATACTTTGCTATTTTCTAAAAAGATAGTCCCCTCAAAGAAAAAGTAATGCTTATGAATTGAGAAGAGACAATCTAGTAGAAAAATTGACAAAAGACATGGACAGGCATTCGCAGAAGATTAAACACAAGTGATATGAAAAAATGCCCAACCTCACAAACCTCAAACCACAATGAGACAACATTTTTTTCTAGATTGGCCAAAACGAGGATGTTTGACAAGCAAGAACACGAAGAAAAGGGAATTTCTCTAATATACCTTACAAAAATTGTTGCTTATAAGCACAAGGTGACGTTTTGGATAATGTTCTAACATTTCTTCATGACAACTAGAAACTATCAAGGACTATCATACAAGGACTGTCTTAAAGATTTGAAAGTAAATGAATGAGCCAGGTGCGGTGGAACACGACTGTAATTCCAGCCACTCTGGAGGCTGAGTCAGGAGGATCACTATTTCAAAGCCAGCCTCAGCAATTTAGGTAGGCCCTAAGCAACTCAGTGAGACCCTGTGTCTAAATAAAATACAAAAATGGGCTTGCGACGTGGCTCAGCCGTTAAGTGCCCCTGGTACCAAAAAAAAAAAAGGTGAATTAATGAAACATTACTTTTTTAAATGATAGAATAAAAGGAGAAAATCCTAGAGGAATACATACAATAGGATTCAATTCATGCAAACCTTAAAAATTGTAAAAGTTAGGGCTCGGGTTGTAGCTCAGTGGTAGAGTGCTTGTCTCTCACTCATGAGGCCATGGGTACAATCCTCAGCACCACATAAAAAATAAATAAATGAAAATAAAGATTTAAAAAATGACTTAAAAAAAAACTTAGACAAACATGGTGACAGAGACTCTGGAGGCTGAGGCAGGAGGATTGTGAGTTTTAGGTCAGCATAGGCAATTTCGGGAGACCCTGTCTCAAAATACATAATAAATAAAAAGGGCTGGGGATGTAGCTCAGGGGCAAAGAGCTGTTGGGTTCAATACCACAGTGAATCCATGGTACCACACACACATATACACAAAAGAGAACTCCCCGAAATATTGTTTAGGGGGGAAAAGCCACAAGTGATAAAACTATAAAGGGAAATAAGAGAAAGATGAAACTCAGGTTAGTGTTATCTTGAAGTATAAGCTCAGATAATTCAATGTAATGAAGGGCATTTTAGGCTTCTAAGACACTAGAAATACACCCTCAGGAGGGATATGGTTTTTCATTCTTTAAAATGTAACTATACATTTTAGACATTATTTGATGTTCAATTTAGATCACCTTCAAACATTTTTGTTTTTTAAATTGTGCTTAGGATGCGACCTGACGTGTTCAACTTTTTAAAAGAGATATTTAAATTCCCTTCTCATTTCTGTGATTCTAACATTAAATCTTTGTCAAAACCTCCATAGTACTAGCATGCAGACACACGAGGGCACTCTAATCAATCAATTAGGGGAAAAACATTGAAACTGAAAATAAACTAGCAAACTTTTACTGGGAAGATTTCATTTCTTAGATATAAGTTCTCATTTCAGGACCTTTCCAAATAACCAGTTCTTATCAAAATGGAATTTCCCAATCCTTTGAGGCAGTAGAACTGCAGGTATATTTTATTTAATTTGTATTTTTTAAAGAGAGAGAGAGAGGAGAGAGAGAGAGTTTTTTTTAGTATTTATTTTTCAGTTTTCGGTGGACACGACATCTTTATTTTATGGGTGCTGAGGAGCTAACCCAGCGCCCCGTGCATGCCAGACGAGCGCGTTACCGCTTGAGCCACATCCCCAGCCCAGTGCAGGTATATTTTAGAATGGTTAGAGTAGCTTATCAGCATCCCTCAGTCTACTACTTGGCTTCTTTGGATCAACTCTGAATACAAATTATATTTAAATATATGTACCTTTTCCAATTTTCTTTGGAATTTTTAAGTATTTGGAATTTACAACAATAGAAAAGTATTGTTCTTCTGAGTATACACCCCAAAGGATTTAAAGCAGGAACTCAGATATTTTTTACATCAGTGATCATTGCAGCATTATTCACAAGGGCTAAAAGGTAGAAACAGTCTTAATGTCTTTCAACAGATGAAACAACACAAACACAATGGACTATTATACAGCCTTGAAAAGGAATGAAATTCTGACACATTCTACAACACAGATAAACTTTGAAAATGTTAAGCCATTTCTCCTCAAAAGACTAAAAATGAACTACCATATGATCCACCAATTCCCCTATTGAGAATATATCCAAAGGAAATGAAATTTTACAGAAAAGATACTTGTACTCCCATGTTACTGCAGCACTATTCACAATAGCTAAATTATGGAGTTAATGCAAATGCCTTCCAATCTATGAATGGATAAATAAAATGTGCTATATTTACAAAACGGACTGTAAAAGAATGGAATTCTGCTATTTGTAGCTACATGGATTTTAAATGACCTAAGTCAGACACAGAAAGACAACACATGTTCTCATTTGTGAGAAACTAGTAAGTCAAATCTTTCAGAGGAATGGAATGGATAGCAGTCACTAGACACTGGGAAGGGGGAGGGCTTAAAGAAGTTTAATGAGGGACCAAAACAGAGTGGAGGAATCACTATTTTAGTATGGTAGAGTAATTACAGGTTAAAACACTCTGTATTTTAAAATAACTAGAAAGAAAGAGTATGAAAATCCTGACACATAAAGATGATTGATGTTTGAAGACATGGAAATGCTTATTACCTTGGTGATCATCACACAGTCTACACATCACACATGCATCAAATGACTGTGACTTACCCCAGAAAGATGTACAAATATTATGTTTCAATAAAAACATTATGCAAGGTAAAATAAGGCAGACATAAAAGAACAGAGGCACATAGAATAGGCAAACTCATATATACAGAAAGTAGAATAGAGGTTATCAAGGGCGATGGGGTCAAAGGGGGAAGTGGGAAGTTCCCACTTAATGAGTAGAGTTTGTGTTGGGAGTCTCCCTGAGAACTCTCCGGGCCTTTCAGATAAGGAGCCCCTAATGCAACATGGCGGCGGGCAAGTTGCCAGTGGGCAGATAACAAGTTATTTTGAAAATTTTCTAATTGGCCCTCCCGCCTTCCGTACTCGTGGACAGTTCATGCCCCCCATGAATCTTATGCAGGGCGGACGTGTGTGCACCGTAGGTGATGACCCGACCTTTACTATGATTGGCCCCGGGAGCTTCCTGGTTTAAGATAACTGACTCTCACTTTCTATATAAGCTAGCACCAGCTTGCAATAAGGTGCTTCATCTTTGTCACTGCTATCTGTGTGTGCATTTTAATCTCCGACGATGAGCCTTGGCCTTTCAGTTTGTGTTTGAGGTGATGAAAAAATTCTGGATCTGGATTATGGTGTTGGTTGTACAACATTGTGAATAGACTTAATGCCATGAAATTATACACCTGGAAGTGGCTGAAATAATAAATTTCGTTATAAATTTTATCATAATTTTAAAAATTAAAAAAGTGAACTTCTAAAGTATATGAAAATAAGCCATCAAACTTTCTTCACTTTTCTTTTTCTACTCCCTCTTTTACATGTCTGAACATTATAAATTGGGAAAGGGAGATTATCTTAATTAAAAATCATAAATATATAGTGTGAAATTTTACATACTATGCCTCAGTCAGTCACTAGTAGCTTGGCATTGTTAAGATTAAGGATGGTGCCAGGCACAGTGGCATATGCCTGTAATCCCAGCAGCTCAGGAGGCTGAGGCAGAAGGATCACTAGTTCAAAGCCAGCCTCAGCAATTTAGCGAGGCCCTAAGCAACTCAGGGAAACCCTGTCTCCAAATCAAATATTAAAAAAGGCTGGGGGCTGAGAATGTGGCTCAGGGGTTAAGTGCCCCTACAGGAAAAAAAGTATTCATGAATACCATGTAAAATGTGTCTCTGTATAAGTTTTTTTTTTTTAATCTTATTTTTTTTTTGGTGGGGCTCTTTTTTTTTTTTTTTGTCTTTTTTGGAACTGGGGGTCAAACCCAGGGCTTTGCGAATGCAAGGCAGACGCTTTGCCACTGGGCTACATCCCAGCCCTCTGTGTAAGTTTTAATAGAATATATTTTTAAAAACTTTTTTAGTTGTAGATGAACACAATACCTTTATTTTATTTATTTATTTATTTATCTTTATGTGGTGCTCAGGATCAAATCCAGGGCCTTACATGTGCTAGGCAAGCACTCTACCATTGAGCTACAACCCTTGCCACAGAATATATATCATTCATAGAATTTTCTGATTTTTTTCTTTTCTTTTTTTCTTTTTTTGATACTGAGGATTGAACTCAGGGGCACTTAACCACTGAGGGCACGTCCCTATCCCTATTTTGTATTTTATTTAGAGACAGAGCCTCACTAAGTTGCTTAGGGCATTGCCATTGCTGAGGTTGTACACAAAGTTTTCATACATGTACTTAGGGTAATGATGTCCATCTCATTCCACCGTCTTTCCTACTCTCAATTTTCTGATTCTTTTTTATTTCTGTGGGTGTGTGTGTGTGGTGCTGGGGATTGAATCCAGGGCCTTGTGTATGCAAGGCAAGCACTTTACCAACTGAGCTATATCCCCAGCCTCCCAATTTTCTGATTCTTAATAGAAGTTATGGATTATATATTTGACACTTTCTGAGTGATTATTAAAACTTTTCAAATTCCTAAAATGACACACCTAAAGTATGTCTGTGGGAGATGGAGTATACAGAATTTATAAGCACAATATTGATGGAGTTCTGTTTCAGAAAGAGGTGTATGTAAACAGTCTCGGGAAAGCATCTGCTTGTTACCAAGAGTAGAAAAAAATATGTAATTTCTCATTATATTTCTAGATGAATTAAGCCTACTGGTAGATGATTTTTACTTCAAAGATAGGTTGCTTTTTATCATCCTAGGAATTCTCTGTATTTCCACTGTGAGCAAACATGCCTGGTTAGCATTGGCACTGTAAGTAACACTTGGCCCTGATGCTCCGAATTGGTCTTCCATGTCACCCTTATAAAGCTTTTCATACTAGCTGAAGGGGTAGTGTCTTTAAATTCCTAATTCCTTGATCAAAAACTTTCAAAGCATCCCATTGCAATTTAGCAAAACAAAGCAATTTCATTGCTAAGGTTCTGCAAACCCCTCAGTCCTCCTCTTCTGCCATACCATTTCCAGAATTCACTGCTCTGCAGCTTCATGGATCTACCAGCCTAGGACATTCCCACTCTCACTTCCTCAGCCTGAAAGGGCCTCCCAAGAAGACCCTTGCCCTACCTTCAGTCCTCATTCACATTATGACCAAAGTCCTCTCCTTAGAGAGGCATTTCCCGGTTTCCTTAAGGTAAAGTTCTACCTCTCAGCAGTCACCCACATAGTTCTCATAGTATGCCTTTTTGATTTACTTACTGTCAGTCTCCCTTTCTAGAATGTAAGCTCCCTAAGAAAGTAGAGGTTCTTACCTCTGCACCTCCTGGCTCCTAGCCCAGTCCTCAGAGCCTAGCACATAGATGTTACTCAGTGAACATCTATTAAAGAATATGAATGAACACATGGATTAAATTACTAGGCTGTTCCCACTAAAATAGACTCTAAAGTGTAAGATTTTGAATCCACTTTGCAACCGGTTTCTTAAGTTGTTCTTATTTATAGTACATTTTAACTCAAGAAATTAAATGAGGGGTCATATTGCTTTTTCAGAGAATTGAAATGTCTTTCACTTTGCCCCTTATTTGTTTATGATTTAGATGGAGTCTCACTGTGTTGCCCAGTCTGGTCTTGAACTCTAGCCACTCTCAAGTGGTCCTCCTGCTTCAGCAGGCAAGTAGCTGAGAGTACAGGCACATTACAACTAGGCCTGATTTACACCCCCTCCTTTTTTTTTTTTTTGGTACTGGTGATTGAACCCAGGGGTGCTTAACCACTAAGCCAAATCCCCAGCTTTTTTTATTTTTTTATTTTGAGACAGGGTCTCCCTAATTTGCTTAGGGCCTTGCTAAATTACTGAGGCTGGCTTTGAACTTGGAATCCTCCTGCCTCAGCTACCCGAGCTGCTGGGATTACAGGCATGAATCACTGTGCCTGGCTTGGGTCATGAATTCTTGATCAATCAATTAGAAATTTTAGAGCCATTATAACCATCATGTAGAAATTATCATTTAGATTCTCTTTTTGAAATGAGGCCAGAGAGTCAAATTAAAAGACTGATTTCCTTCAGTGCCTGTGATTAATTGATTCCATGAAATCTTCCTGAAAAACAAAATCACTGTTGTCATAATTACTTATTTAAAACCTTTGCCAATTCATTATCATGCATGTTCAAATAAAGTCATTGCAAAATACTGAGGGCATATTCATTCAATTGAAATAGAAATTATTTATTTTAGGCATTTAACTATTAAATTTGTAAAGAACAACTGTTGGCTTGGGTGGCTTTTCTGGCCCTGCTTCAAAGGCTGCACATGAAGAAAGTTGTGCAATAATTTTGCAGTTCTTTGGGATTAGGAAATGAACGTGAATAGATGTCTTTGTGACATTGATATTGACTGTCATGAATAAGATTCTAAGGACCTGCCTTATATCTACTTGACACTAAAATGTGTTAAATGACTTAAAGACATTTTAGTATGTTAACATAATGATCTCAGTATCATATTCTCACCTTAAAAATTTTATAGTAATAATAATAGTGAATATTTATTGATCACTGTTTCAGGGTTTTTTGTTTGCCGTGTAACAAAACATCTGAAAATATGAAAGCTTAAGACAGTAGCCATTTTATTTGGGCTTGGCTGAGCTAGGCAGGTCTGCTGACATTATTTGGCTTCCTTCATACAAATATAGTTATCTGAAAGCTTAACTTGTGGTGGGATAGAGAGGAAAATTGCCTCTTACATTATGACCTCAGGGTTTCAAGAAAGTGAGAGCAGAAGCTGCAAGGCATCTTAAAGACTTGTTTCATTAGCTATACAACTTCACTTTTGCAGCATTCTATTGGTCAGAACAAGCCATGCCAAGAAAAGTGGAGACCATTTCTTGGTAGGAGCTATAGCTGGGACACAATTCAAAAGGGCATACATGCAAAGCAGAGAAAAATTTGTGATCATTTTTTCACAATCTACACTGTAGGCAGTTACTGCATGTTTTGCCTGTATTATCTCATTTAATTTCCCCAACTAACCTATCAGATGGGACTATTATTAAATGAGAAAACTGAAACAGAGATGTAACTTGATGTTTCTAATAAAGGAAATGTTTATTAAGAGTTCTTAATGAATAAAACTGTATCAATAGCAGAACAATAGAATCTTAGGTGAAAAAGCAGGATGAAATATTACATATAAAGTAATTCAACTATGTTTTAAAGACGTGCACATGCAGGCATTCTGGAAGGAAATATTTTAAAATATTAGCCAATTCCTCTGAGTCAGAGGATAATAGATAATTGTAATTTCCTTTTTAAAATATATTTTCCAAATTTTTCATAATAAATACATATTTATCTTTAGAAATTTAAAAGTAAGCATTGGGGGTGTAAATCACTGTCTAGTATGTGTGAGGCCTTAGGTTCAATTCCCAGCACTGAAAAGGAAAAGCAATCTGAATAGGTTTATATTAAATCAATAGTTTAAAACTTTCCAAAAAGAAAAAGAAATTAAAAGGTAATATTTTTTAAAGTACACCAGTGAAAAAATCTACACCAGCATACAAACTCACACGAATAATAGGTGATACAGGTGCTGAGGGCTTAGCTGGTATTTGTGAGACCCTGGATTCAGTCCCCAGTACTGCAAGAAATAAAATAAAATAAAAATAAAGTAATCTGAATAGGTCTATATTGAATCAATAGTTTAAAATCTTCCAGAACAGCACCAGGCTCAGATGGAATCACTGCTGAATCCTATCAAACATTTAAAGGAAAAACCATATCAATTCTCTATAATTTCTTTAATAAAATAAAAGAGGAGAATATTTCTTAGCTCATGAGTTTCAACTCAATGAGGTGTAAGAAATCATAAAAAGTAATTAGGATTATTCATCAACATTCATTTGCTGAATCAAAATCTGTTTTACTACATTTTTCCGGAAGTACAATTTATATTGTGAATCTCATCAAATAATTGTGAAATTAATTCCAGTATTTAGAAGCATAGTTCCACTTTGTCTCTCCCCTTCCCCTGTCCCTCCCCTCCCCGTCCCTCCCCTCCCCCTATCCCCCTCTTCCTCCCTCCCCTCCCCTCTCCTCTTCTCTCCTCTTTCTCTCTCTAGTACTAGAATAGAATCAGGGCCTTGTGCAAGTGCTTTATTACTGAACTATATTCCAGCTCTTTTTATTTCGGAAAAGGGTCTAAATTGACCAGGTTGCCCTCAAACTTGCTATCCTCCTGCCTCAGCCTCCTGAGTAGTCTACTTTTAATCTTTAGACAAGAGTTGTGCTGTAAGAAAATTAGGTATGCTTACTGTACTTCATATGAATTTTTTAAATTTTGTAAATGTGTCAAAATTTCTTTTCTCTCCCATATAATCTTAGTATCATTGTCTGCATTTTATCGAACAGTTTAATTTAAAAGCAGTTAACACTATCACCACAATTAAAAATCTAAGATTATTAGACAAAAAATATACTCTTTCTTTAAGTCAAAGCTTGCACCTATCTGTTTGGGCAGTTAAGCATTCCACATGGGCTCTCTTCTACACTGCAAGTATCAGAAGCAAAAAGGCAGAGCTAAGAGTTTTGCTGAGCTCTAGAATTTATAATGCTTTCATGAAAAATAATCAATCAAAAACAAGAGGCCAACCAGTGACTCAAAACAAAGTTTCAAATTATTGTGAAGAAATAGGCAGACCCAGGAACGCAGACTTCATGCCTCTCATTCATCTTTGTACCCAACACATCAGCAAGTGATGCTGATCCTGCCACTCATTTCCAGCTCCATCCACTTCTTTCCACGTGCACTGTCACTTTAATCTAATAAATGTGCAGGTCTCAGCTTGTACAGTGGGCATTGTCTATGTGGACATTGTGATAAGTGAAGTTGATGCTTAGCTATTTTGCTAAGAAGTGCACACTTCAAAGGAAAAAAATACGATCTTTTACTTTTTAAAATCTCAGTAGACTTCAAATATTCAACATCTATAAAGAACAGTATGGCAGAAAGAATATCAGGTTTTTTTTTCCATAAGGGTATTAAAAATAATGAAATAGAAACTAATTTGAGACTGGCTCTTTCTTCTTTTAACTGGAGACAAGTCTCATGTCCTCTCTGAAAAATGGAGATGATTAAAAAAAAAAAAAAGACACATAGCTACCTGACAGGATTATTGTGAAGATCAAATAAAAGGAATGTGACACTTATTTAAATAAATATTTTCCAGCACTTTCTGTTGGGAATGCAAATCAAGTCAAGATGGCGCCTGGCACTTTGCCAGGAGGAGTGGTTTGTGAAGCAACTCCAGCGAGCCATTAAGATGATGAGGATTCCTTATTGGCTGACTGCTGTATCTAGATGGTGTTAATTGAGTTAAGCTGTGTGTAATTAGTTAAGTATATATACCTCTGCTGCCTGGCAGAGAAGCGGCTCCTGCTACCTCGGGTGCCCGAAACTTTGAGTTCTCGCTCAGTTCCTGCTGAGTTCACTCACAATAAAGTAGTTCCCGTTTCAACCTTCAAGTTGCTTGTCACCTCCCGGTTATTTGCCCAGCTGGACTACGGCAACTTACTACATGATATGCTTAAGAGGTTTTTTTTTTTTTTTTTTTTTTTTAAAAAGGACAAATTCTCTGCCCTTGTGGTAAGGACATTTGGGTCAAGGAGTCAGAAAATAAACAGCACACCCATTTGTATATGCAACCAGTGACATAAGGACTGTTTCTGTCAAGTACAGGCCACACATTCAATGGTGATTTAATGAGATTATATTACCTATGGAATCGCAGCTATTCCAGTTTGGGTAAGTATACTCCATGATGTTCACACAACACAAACACTTAATGACCCATTTCTCAGAATGTAGCCCCATCATTAACCAGTGGGGATACATGTACACACAGTGTGCATGTGTTTAATTTCAAACCAGGGTACCTTTGACAGAGAACAAATAGGACAATGATTTTTGGTTTGGAGTTTTCTTTTTTCAGGGGGTGATGGTGCTGTGGATAGAACTCAGGGCTTCAAGGATGCTAGGCAAGAAGTCACTGAGCTACATACCTAGCCCTGGCAATGTGCTCCGAAGCCATGTGTGCTGAGAAGGGGAAGCCAGGAGAAGGTCTGAGAGATGCTGGTTGCAGGCAGAAGGCGATCAATCTCTGGGAAGGGGCTAATTAGAGCAAGACCAAACGTGGGGAGATGAAAAATAGTCAGGTGGATGCAGCAGGGAGGACAAAGGATGAGGTGAGACCTGGGAGGTGGGCAGAGACCAGGTTGCCTGATAGAGACCATGGTGTGATTTTGAAATTTAGATGGAATAAGAACGACAGTAGTTGGGATTCTTACTACAAACAAGGAAAAACTCTGGTCGATTTAAGAAAAGCCATTGCCTGAAAAGATGTTAAAACTCACAAAACTGCCACAAAGTCTGACTGAATCAGCTTGAAAAATGTGCCATCAAGCGGGTGTGGTGGCCACACCTGTAATCCCAGCTCCTTAGAAGGCTGAGGCAGGAGGATGGTGAATTCAAGAACAACTTGTGCATCTAGAGATCCAGATGTCGGGTGGGTTGGGGAGGGGAAGTGCGCGGGGGGGGGGGGGGAGACAAGCAATCACCCAGGGAGGCTGGGCAGGATACACAGACTTGTCTCCCAGAACAAGAGCAGAAAGTCGCAGCTGTGGCACCAGAATCGATTCCAAAGGGTTGGCATGCACATCTCCTGGAGCCCAGAGACTCTACAAACACAGGATTGCTAAAAGTTTGGTGTCTCTGTCTTAAAGGTGCCTCTGGGGCATTTTAAGCATAACCACAACTACACTAGGCCAATCATGATACGCTGACCACTTGAGTCATTTATCCACTTTGTAGACAGTGAACAGAAGATGACGGAAAACAGTTATGAGTGCCCTTGTTCATATTTATATCTTAAATACCAAACTGGTGGTTACAGTGTTTTCTTATTCTATGACTAAACATTATGACACACTTTAAAATGTTGCATGTTATAGAAAGAAGACAATTTATTTAGAACAGAAGCAGTCGCTTACCTATTGGATGGAAATGTGCTCTGGTAAGGACATCTGAGGACTCACTTCCATTGAGCTGGTTTCCCTACTGCTGAGTCTTTCAACACCAACAAAAAACAGCCGAACAAAAGAAACTATCTGGGGGAAACCCTGGGCCTGGGCAGCTGCATGAGCTCCCCGGACTGGGAATCACTACCCAAGCTTCGTGCTCACTGACTGGGGAAAGTACAAGTTTTTAAATGCAAGAAGTTAGGCAACTTCCTTCTCTCTCTCTCTCTTTCTTTCTTTCCTTATTTATTTATTTTGTACTAGGGATGGACCCCAGGGGTACTTCACCTCTGAGCCACATCCCCAGTTCATTTTATTTTTAATTTTGAGACAGGGACTTGGTAAGTTTCCAAAGCTGGCCTCAAACATTTGATCCTCCTGCCTCAGCCTCCCTCATTGCTGGGATTTACAGGCCTGTTTCATTGTACCTGGAGAAGGTAGGTAATTTCTGTGTAAGTCTACCAAGGCCTTGCACATTACCTCTTCATTATTTATCCAGGTCTAGGCTCAAAGAATTTTTAAGACCCATTTTTTTTTTTTTTACTTACTCTGTTTTGGCAGGTAGGATAAAAAGCCTCTATTTTTGTTGTTGTTGTTACAATTTTAAATTTTAATTTCATGTCCTGAAAAATAATTCAGCTTGAGAATTAAAATAGTATATTTTTCTTCATAATTCTTCCATAATCTCCGGGTCTTTAATAACACCTAGTTTGTAACTCAGCTCATTTTTTTTTTTTGCTCTGTTATGGTATATAGAGTGATTCATAATTTACACAGAGGATATGAATTGGGAGTGACTAGGTAGCAGCTGGGACCCTACTGTGAACCCTGTGTCTGTCTTTAGACAGAGGGAGAGACAGCAGCCAGCACTTCCTGCTTTGTATGCACACACACACACACACACACACCTATACACACTTACCACTCAAGTTGCTGCTCTGGGCAGAGCCCACCGAGTGGGCAGACACATGCTCAGTGAGTTCGGGGACTTTGCACCAAACAATACACTTCTGAAACTTGAGCTTTACCATCAAAAGAAAAGGAAAGCCTCTCAGAGGCAGCATGGACTGCCACTAGTTTTGGTAGTAAATGTACTTAAAGTCCCTATAAGGTCACCTCCAGAGAATATTTTTTGATAGGTTTGGGTGGTACGCAGTTGGCCTGTGGACAAATTACTGAGAATCATCAGACAATGGGCAGGGCAGGGGCTTTCCACAGGAAGAGCGAGTTAAGAAAGACGAATTCCTGAATTCCTGACTTATACAGGTTTTTTTGATTGGGTGTGTGAGACTTTATAGGGCTTTCTCTCCGCTCCCCACTGTCTTTTTTCCCCCAGTGCTTGAGGATGTGGGGATGGAACCCAGGGCCCTGTGCGAGCGAGGTAAGCACTGTACAACCCAGCCACACCCCCAGCCTCTCTCCTTTTTATCTTCCACCACCATTAATGGCTGCTTTCCTAGGATGCCTGGGTACTACATTTCCCAGGTCCCCTTGCCGCCAGTGTTCTAGGACTTTCATTCTGCCAAGGACAGGTACTCATGAGTTATTTGAAAAGCAAAGAAATGCAGAAGCCAGGATCAGGGGTGCTGTGAGGAGCATAGATCATCTGAGGCTCTGCTGCAGCCCCAGGCTTCCCCTAGGAGGCACCCTGCTCTTGCTGTTAGGTGTGTAACCGCTGTGAGGGGTCCTGACCGGGAAACAAGGGGTTTCTCAAGGCAGTTTCCTGAGTTGGTCTCAGCTGCCATGATGAACCTGCTAACTAACACCTGCTTCCCTGCCTTTTGATTCTTTAGTCTTTCCAGCATGTTTTTTTTTTTTTTTGGGGGGGGGGGCGGGTACCAGGGATTGAAATCAGGGGTGCTTAACCACTGAGCCATATCCCCAGCCCTTTATTTGTTTGTTTGTTTATTTATTTTGAAACAGGGTCTTACCAAGTTGCTTAGGGCCTCATTAAATTGCTTATGGACTTGCTGAATTGCTAAGGCAGGCTTTGGACTATGATCCTTCTGCCTCAGTTTCCCAAGCTGCTGGGATTTTGGCGTGCTGACAGCCTCTGACAGTTTTTTTGTTTGTTTTTGGGACCAGGGATTGAACCAGGGGCACTTAACCACTGAGACACATCGCCAGCTCTTTTTTATATTTTATTAGAGAGATAGGGTCTTGCTGAGTTGTTTAGGGCCTCACTAAGTTGCTGAGGCTGGGTTTGAACTTGCAATCCTCCTGACTCAGCCTCCTGAGCCATTGGGATTATAAGTGTATGCCACCGTGCCTGGCTTCCAACAGTTTTTAAAGTATCTGATTCTGTAAATGACATCCTTTCTGTTTAAAACATCCAGAATGGTTACTGTTCTTTTTTATTGAGCACGAAGATTCTACCTCCAAAAGACACAATGAGGGGAATGGGACCTACAAGGACTGGAAAGTAAGCTTGCCTATCTTTGGGGCAGGCCCCCAATGTCTGTAGTTAGGCTTCCTCGTTGAGACTTTGCTGTGTTATGTTTATAGTGTGTAGCAAGGGCTGGAATCAGCTATGTTATATTATGGTTTCAAGGCCAGAAACACTCTGATTCAGCTTATAGACTCAAGGTCATAAACATTAACCTGTGAGCATGCGCCCCCTTATGTAATCTATTGGCAGCATGCCACCTTTGGCATATAAAAAAGGCCTATGGAGAGGCTGGGGTTGTAGCTCAGTGGTAGAATGTTTGCCTGGAACATGTGAGGCATTGGGTTCAATCCTCAGCACCACATAAAAATAAATAAATAAACAAAGATATTGTGTCCATCTACACTAAAAAAAAAAATATTTCTTAAAAAGGCCTATGGAAAAGACTTAGGGACAAAATAAGGGCTAAAAGACGGCTAAAATGGAACTGCCTCGGGGCTAAAGCTGAAGCTGGAGGCTGTTACTACCTCTGAATAAAGCACATGTTGCATCTTTCTCCACCTGCTGAGCCCCAACCTTGTTTACTGGGTTTGAGCCCCAGCATGTTGTACCTATTTAGGCTGCACAAAAAGCTTAGAAAAAGAAAACTTCAAGCTCAGAGCTTGTAATTTTTGAGGCACAATCAGAAAACCAGAGTTCTTCGATAATTACCCTAAAAGAAACTCTTGCTTTTTTTTTCTTTCTTTTTTTTGTACCAGAGATTGAACCCAGGGATGCTTAATCACTAAGCCACATCCCCAGCCCTTTTTATATTTTATTTAGAGACAGGGTCTTGGCTAAATCGCTGAGGCTGACTTTGATCTCACAATCCTCCTGCCTCAACCTCCTGAGCCACTGAGAACGGCAACCTTTTGTTTCTTGTAGCTGCAGAGCTAATACCTTTTCCAATAGCCCCTGCAAAGGACCTGAAAATTGAACCAGTGGATTATAGAACTATGGAATATGTTGAATTCACTGCCTGCCGGTTGTTTGTAAGCTTGGTGGATTTGATGAAGAAAGCAGGGACTCTGAATTGAGATGGGGCATTTGGGCACATTTGGAGGGATGTGGGTACTCCAAATTTCTCACTTTCACTAATTATTTTTTAACAGCTGTGGCAGCCTCTCCTCTCTTGTCTGGGGAGATGTATTCTCCCTTGTTTGAAGCCCTGAGTAATATCATCTCAGGTTGATGCATTTTAAGGGAATGTTCTCAAGATCTAAGCCCATCTCCTCATTTTTTTCCAGACTATAGATCACAATCAGCAACTCCCAAGGGTGGGTTCATATGTTATCCACAGAGAGCAAGAAGTCTGTGAAATACTGGTGGGAACCTGGAACCATTCACAATCCTCTGAGTCCTTCCTGGAAAGCCCTGACATTCTTGTGAGAGGGGTTCTTTCAGCCAAAAACCAACAATGCCCCTGGACACCTACCGGGCCAAGCTGTAGGAAGGTCTGAGCCCAAAGATTTGCATGCCTTGGCTCTGGGGGGTCTTATGCTATCATGGGACTCTAGTACCTCCCTAGTTCTTAGTGGGACAGCTCCTTGATTTGTACTTTTTTTTGCCCCTCTTCGTCTCCTCGGAATCAAAAACTAGTCCAAGGGAGGATTTATCTTTCATGTTTTAATCTTTGATCTAATATTATCTAGAAAAATAATAAAGGTATTTCAAGCCAGGTACACTGGCACACACCTGTAATCCTGGTGGCTCCAGAAGCTGAGGCAGGAGGATCGCAAGTTGAAAGCCGGCCTCAGCAATTGTGCGAGGCCCTCAGCCACTTAGCAACACCCTGGTCTTAAAAAAATAAAAAAATAGGCTGGGGATGTGGCTCTGTGGTTGAGCACTGTTAGGTTAAAATCCCTGGTGGAGGGGTGGGTTTGGGGAGGTAATTCAATTTATGGAAAAAGAAGAGAGAGAGTTTAAAGTAATATGCCAAGGGTTAGCAGTAGTTGCCCCGGGTTGGTAGAACTATGGATGATGTTTTTCTTGCTTCTTTACTCTTTTCTGTAACTTTCAAATTTCATACAATGGACATATATTACTTTGATCAGGTGGGAAGTTTAAAAATATTTTACTTCAGCTGAGCACGGTGGCATATACCTGTAATCCCAGCAGACTCAGGAGGCTGAGGCAGGAGGATCACAAGTTCAAAGCCAGTCTCAACAACTTAGTAAGGCCCTGAGCAACTTAGGGAGACCCTGTCTCAAAATTTAAAATAAAAAAATTTGGAGCTGGGTTGTGGCTCAGAGGTAAGGTGCTTACCTGGCATATGTGAGGCCCTGAGTTCAATTCTCAGCACCGCATATAAATAATTGAATAAAATAAAATAAAAAGGTCCCTCAACATCTAGAAGCATATATAAAAATAATTTTAAAATAAATAAATAATTTTTTAAAAAGACTGAGGATGTGGCTCAGGGGTTAAGCACCCCTGGGTTAAACCCCTAGTACCCCAAAAAATTTTAATTCAGAAAAATAGATCAAGTGCAATAAAAAAAGAAAAAGAAAAACTTTCTTATAACTACTAGGCAGTAGTGACAAAGAAATAATTCTAAAAAGATGTGGTTCGCACATAAGTATGATAAGTAGATACAATACCCCATAAGTAGATACAATCATCATTTGTCAAATAAAAATATTTTTTTTTTGTACCAGGGATTGAACCCAGGGGCATTTAACCATTGAGCCATATTCCCAGCCCTTTTTATTTTTTCTTTTGAAATAGGGCCTCACTAAGTCGCTTAGGGCCTCACTAAATTGCTGAGGCTGGCAGAGGTTGGTCTGAGAGAGAGAGAGTTGTGGCTTTTGCAAGTGACTCAGACTGAAGGCAGGAATTTAAATGATTTAGAAGATGTAGGGGTTTTTTTTGGTTTTGTTTTTTTAAAAAAAGAGTACTAAAATTTCCTATCTGATATATTAAAAAAATACTAAAATTTAAAGTAAGAATAATAGGTTTTTCAAGTGCCAGCTGAGTATTGTCTATAACATGCAGGTAGAGTAGGTACAGGCTTCCTGTCTCTTAGAGACAAAAGATTGGTTGACTCTTTTATAAATGGTGTCCAGTAAATCCATTAACATCCTCAGAATGGCAAAAACCTTTTTAATTATTACTCAAAATTTAAAATCTACAAAAGTAAAAAAAATAGCAATTTTCACTATATACAAAACAATCACTATAAGTAAAATCAGAGAGACAGAGAGAGAGAGAGAGAGAGAGAGAGAGAGAGAGAGAGAAAGAAAGAAAGGGCAAGCCAGAAAAAAAAAATTGTTGGAACCTATGCCACAGACACAGTACTATTCTAACATATACTAAGTTCTTAGAAATAGAAAAGGAAAATCCAAAAGAAAAACAGGCAAAGGACAGGAATAGTTTACAGAAAAAGAGATACAAAGGGCCCTTGAAAGAATTAAAAAGTGCTCATCCTCTCCCATTATCAGAGAAAAGCAAATTAAAACAACTGAGATTTCACTTTTCACCTCTAACTGTTGAAGAAATCAGTAACTTCAATGCATAGCTGATGGGATTACAAAGTGGTACTAACCCCATGAGGGATGCCTTATCAATACAGTATTTTGTCCTATTAAAAATGCATTTGGGGGCTGGGGTTGTGGCTCAGTGGTAGAACATTTGCCTAGCATGTATGAGGCACTGGGTTCAATCCTCAGCACTACTTATAAGTAAATGAATAAAATAAAGGTTCATTGATAAACTCAAAAAAAAAATTCATTTGAAAGGCATTCTATGTAGTCCCACCTGTAAACCTAGCTATTGGGGAAGGAGAGGTAGGATTGCAAATTGGAGGCCAGCCTGGGCAACTTAATGAGACCCTGTCTCAAAACAAAATAAAAAGTGCTAGGGATGTAGCTTGTTGGTAGAGTGCTTACCTTGCATCCACAAGGCCAGGGATTCCCTCCCCAGTACAGCAAAAATGCATTTGACCCTGCACCCCCATTTCTGAATACTAATCTTCAGATTCAGGTGTGCACACAAAAGGCTATATTTATAAACTAAAGAACTAAGACTTAAGACTAATAACCCAAATGATTATCCGTAAGGGTCTGGTTAAATGAACTGTGGCCCATTCACAAAAAGGAGTTTAATGTGGCAATTAAAAAAGAACGCAGACACTGTCATTGTCCAGGATATATTGAAAACAATGAAAAGTTGGATACAGAGTATTGTAGATAGTGTGCTACATTTTATGCATAAAAGGGGTAAGTGGTGGGTAAGTAGGAGCATTTGCATTTATTTGTAAATGCACAAACATAGAAAAGACCTGTGAGAAACTAGTTACTTAGAGAGACAGTATACCTTGTTTATGTGTGTGTATACTATTTTGAACCATGTAAGTGTATTACCACTCAAGCAAGAGACAAATAAGTTTTAACATAAGTAATTAAGAAAACAAACAAAGCCGGGTGCTGTGGCACATACTTATAATCCCAGCGGCTTGGGAGGCTAAGGCAGGAGAATCACAAGTTCAAAGCCAGCCTCAGCAACTTAGCAAGGCCTTAAGCAACTCAGTGAGACCCTGTCTCTAAATAAAATACAAAATGGCTGGGGATGTGGCTCAGTGGAAGGAAGGAAGGAAGGAAGGAAGGAAGGAAGGAAGGAAGGAAGGAAGGAAGGAAGGAAGGAAGGAAGGAAAGAAAGATGGAAGGAAGGAAAGAAGGAAGGAAAGAAAGATGGAAGGAAGGAAAGAAAGACAGAAGGAAGGAAAGCAGTGCTTACTGAGGGGCTCCAGAACAGATAAACTGTTATTTATGATTTGTTCTTTTGTTTTATTTTCAGTGCTGATGATCAAACCCAGGGCCTCAGGCATGCTAGGCAAGTGCTCTACCACTGAATATTGCCTGTGTTTTCAGGTACCAGGACACTGTATCATTCCCTTCCTGATGTGCCCATATTGAATGGTGACTTTATGAACTTTTTAAATGCTATTATAAATATATGCAACCAAGTCTGTCTTTCTAGGCCAACACCAGGCATGAAATAAATGACACTTATTAAATATTATTCCCCCCCCCCTTTGTACCAGGATTGAACTCAGGGGCATTTCACTGAAACACATCCCCTACTCTTTCTTTGGTGTATTATTTAGAGACAGGTGCTCACTGCGTTGCTTAGTGCCTTGCTAAATTGCTGAGGCTGGCTTTGAACATGTGATCCTCTGTCTCCTCCCAAGCAACTGGGATTACTGGCGTGTGCCACCATGTGCCATCACACCGGGTTTATTTCCTTCTCTTAGAGGGTAGGGTTTGTATTGTTTTTCCTCATGTCCTATGTGTTAGCTTGTAGCTGAGATCCAACATTTGACAATTGTTGGTTGAAACTGTGTATAAACAAACAAATGAATGAATGAATGAGCGACTGACAAAGTGGTCCTACTTAATACACTTAACAATGTAAGGGAAAGTAAAGATAAGAAAAAGCAATTGTTTCAGGTACGTCTTGAGTTAAACTTCTACTAATAGCAAGGTACAAAATTCCCAAAACCTAGATCTATATTACAAATTTCATGTGTGCACAATCTGTCATTGATAAGACCATGATGTCATCATAGCCTGATAAACAGAATGACTTCTAATGGGAAACCCTAAGAGATTCCACTTACTGCTACAGGTAAAATAGTTCCTTAAAAAGAGTAGTTACAAGGGACAGTTGACTTTGGTCCTCCTTGGCTTCTGGTGGGCTGCCACAAACATAAGGCAAAACTGGAATTCCCTGACTGAAGCATAGCCAGACTGCATCTTTGTAGCAGCAGCTGGGTGGGAGAGGTGCTGCCGCCCAAAGGGGAAGTTCAGGTGACAATCTTCATTCTTGGGCAGGTAAGTGCTCCCAGGGCTGAAATTCAGGGACAAGGCCATGATAAGAAATGCTGATAAAAAAATAAATAAAATAAATGAAAAAAAAAAAAGAAAAAGAAATGCTGAACATGGCATCTTTCAGATCCTTAATCTGTAGCTCAGTGGTAGAGCACAGAGATACTATATTGATATTCCCACACCTTGACTTTCCAAATCTAGTTTATACAAACTATAATGATGAGTTAATAGGCACCAGGAGTCCCAGAGTTAGGTGTACACATTAGATTGTGCCTTCATAATTTCTCATGAAGATAGAAGGACCTGTGAGAGAGGTTTGGGTGCAGACTTACACCCAGCTCTACACTGAGAGAAGCAAAGTTCCATTAACTCTGGCAATTAATTTAACGCAAATTCTGTGTGCTTGCGTGTGTGTGTGTGTGTGTGTGTGTGTTGCTGGGTGTTGAACCTAAAGCCCTGTGCAGGCCAGCAAATCCTCAACACTGTGGGTTGTTTTGGTTTGTTTACTTGCTTGTATTTTGTGGTACAAAGCTGCTCAAAACCAGTTCCTTGTGCATGACAAGCACTCTACCCACTGCTGAGCTACACCTCCAGTCCCTAAAGGCTGAGTTTGAATTACAACTCTTTTATGTACTTGTGTAACTTTGGGTATTGTCTTTGAAACTTAGTTTTTCTTTCCAAAAAATTGGGATGATTGAAAACTCACTGGCTCAAAGTGAGTGATGTTTGTGGCAGTAGCTATCCCAGATGTCCCACATAGGGCATTTGCTCCTTTCTCCTCCCAAGCATCCTTTCTTTCCTGCCTTAAACCTGTCCCTCTTTGATCCAGTCTCCAAACAATGCTCTCCAACTCTAAAAGTTAGCATGCATGAATCTCCTGGGGAGATTTGTTAAGATGCAGGTAGATATAAGTAGGTCTTAGTCGGGGTCTGAGATTCTGAAACTCCCCCAGACAATGCAGCTGCTGCTGTCCACTGGGAGTAGCAAAGTTCCATTAACTCTGGCAATGCATTTAATGCAAATTCTGTGTGTGTGTGTGTGTGTGTGTGTGTATGTGTTGCTGAGCTTTGAACCTAAAGCCTTGTGCAGGTGAAGCAAATCCTCTATTACTGAGCTATACCTCCAGCCCCATGAATGCATAACCTTTATTTCCAGACTCACCACAGACACTTTAAGTTTCAGCAGTCAGCTCTACAGAGACACCTAAGTAGAGAAGCTCCAACACACACTTACTCTTTGGTCTCCCTAAGCAATTCCATCTCACTTCTAGAGTCTCTTGGTTACCGCAGATGGATGTTTCTTGTCTCATTTTTATCTTGCCTCAAGTTTTGAATATGATGCTGGACCTCCTTCCCATGATTTCAACCTTGGCTTTGTTAATGATTTAGGTTTGATACATATGATGCTGCACTTGGCTACTGTCCCCAAACGCTGTGTATGCAGGAACAGTTATGTTCTGAAAATTTAGACAATTGCTTCAGATCTCAGTGTAGGGTAACCTTCATTGGTGTAAGATTGTACCTGGACAGTGACCTATCATCTGACCAGGGCTGCATATGCAAGCTGCCCAGAATGTTCTCTGAATTATTTATGGCACAGCTGTGCAACATGTGGTTTGAACTTATGTATATTTCCACCCAATGATATTTCTTTTTCTTTTAAATAAAAGAAAGCAGAATGTAGTACTCAAGATAAGAGACTAGGCCAGTTGCCTGGATTTGCTCATGGTTTGGCACTTTCTAGCCCTGGGTGCCTTGGAAAAATTAATTGGTATAATGATTTGAATGTGTCCCTTCCAAAATTCAGGTTTTGCTAATGTGACAGAATTAAGAGGAGAGGCCACTAAAACATGATTAGGAAGGTCCCTCCCTTATGAATGGGATTGAGGCTTTTGTAAAACAAGACTAACTTGCCCTTCCCCTTTCTCCTGTATGAGGAAACAGTGTTCCTGCTCTCCAGAGGATAAGCCCTCCAAAGCAAACCAAATGTCGGTAACTTGTTCTCAGATTCCCTAGTATCTAAAATTTTGAGAAAACAAATTTCTGTTCTTTAAAACTTACCCAGTCTCAGGTATTTTTTTATGAGAGCAGAAAATGAACTAAGACTCTGTGCCTCAGAATTCACCTCTGTATTATTGAGATAATAATCATACCAACTAAGAAGATTAAATTATGGGGTGGGGATATAGCTCAGTTGGTAGATTGTTTGCCTTTTATGCACAAGTTCCTGGATTCAATCCCCAACACCAATAAAGAGGAGGAGGAGGAGGAATAATTAAATGAAGTAATATTTGCAAAGCACAGTGCCTGGCACTTAGTGCTTGTACGTGATATGTTTTTAGTATGAGGGTCACAGGGGAACTACTTTTTGTACTTCTGAGAGCAGTTGTGTGAGATATATTTTTAGGAGCTTGGTTTTGATTGCTTATTGGCATTAATATCATATTGTTCAATAAAAAGATCCACTAGTTTGTCTATTGTCAGTCAGTCAAAGTGGCAGAACTTGTGTATCTCAGAAAGATTCACTACAGAGTAAAATCCCTGCATAAATTCCATAAAATCTGCTGTCCTCAGCTGTGTGACCTCTGCTTGGGCTGTTTCTTGTGAGCTCAGTTCTCATAACCACCAGGAAGTGGTACTGTGACCATGACAGTCTTCCTGCAGGGGGCAGTAAGGATTCTGAAGGAAGGCTTGCCTTTTTCTGATTGAGTAAATGTGTTCCTTGGCTAGTGAGAGGCATTAGGGAGTGTCTGGGTGTAGTAAACACCCTTGTGGTAGAAGTGTCAGGAACTGCAGGAGGGTAGGAGTAGGGGGTAGACTGCAGGGAAGAAAGGTGATGCTGTATAGGTGTGATGCCTTCTGGGCTGCTGGGCATGAATGCACCCATGCACCTGAGCCTCTGTATGGGATGGCCCTGGGTGCTTCTACCAAGGCACACAATGTCTCTGCGGCCCAACCATCAAATCCTGTGTCCTGCAGATATTCCTTTTAAGAGATCAGGATGTTTTCAAGGTTCATAGTCCCTTATAGGATTTGCCACTCTGACCATCCATAGCCATTACTATAATCAAGTATAATCTGAGACCTGGTTGATCTCCAGAACTTGCAGCTTCTCTTATAAGATCTTCCTTACTAGGACTCTCCAGGAAACAAGTTTAAATGTATTTTCTTCATTCTGTGCTTCTATAGATCTACTTTTTTTGTGTGGGTAGGAGGTTACTGACGATTGAACCCAGGGGCATTTTACTACTTAGCCACATCCCTAGCTCTTTTTTATTTTTAATTTTGAGATAAGGTCTCATTAAATTTCTTATGGCCTCACTAAATTGCTGAGGCTGACCTTGAACTTGCAATCTTCCTGCCTCAGCCTCATGAGTCCCTGGGATTAAAGGCATGCACCACTGAGTCTGGCTCCTCTATAGATCTGTAGCCATTAGATTTGAGGTTTTTGCTTGTTTGCTTTTTATAACATGTAACAGAAATAAATTATGCCCCCAAATCACATTTCTTTATGTTATAAATCAAATTAGAAACATCACATGTTACAGTTTATATATCTTTTTTAAAAAAAATATTTATTTTTTTAGTTGTAGTTGGACAAAATACCTTTATTTTACTTATTTATTTGTATGTGGTGCTGAGGATCGAACCCAGGGCCTTGCATGTGCTAGGCGAGTTCTCTACCGCTGAGCCACAATCCCAGCCCCTATATATCTTTTTAATAACATCACATTTCTTTATTTTAAAAATAAGATCATATCCTAAGAAATTCTCCAAGATTGTGTTTAAAGAGAAATTTAGAGTCTACTTGCATTTATTAGTAAGAATTCCCAACTGATAAACTTATCAAACTAACAGTAGAAAGAAATTTTCATATTAGTTTAGTAAAGAGCTGGGTTGCACGCAACTAAAACACTCAGGGGTCACTCCAGGGGAACTGGGATAACTGGGCCTTGCTAAATAACCACACAAGAGACAGAAATACCTTTTCCTTTGGGGGTGCTGTGACAGCGTCTCTGACCTTAAGGGTCCGCAGAAAGAGAGAGAGCCCATGTGTGTAGACCCCTTTTATTGAGCAGAAGCTATTCAAATGAGGCAAGGGGTCAGATTTCAGGGGGCTGAGTCTAGCTTCATGTCTGCTGTCAGCAGGTTGACTGACATCTAGGTAGGCCACACCCAAGGGCAGAGTAAGAGAAGGGGACACACACACAAAGGATGTTTCCATGGAACATTCTATCCTAAACAGGGTAAGGGGTAATATTACAAAGGAACAGGTGAGCATAGCTCAACCCATGAGGATATAGGAAGGCACACCCATGCACGAAGACACAGTCGCTTGCATCCTAGAAGACTGGGGCTATCCAGATCACAGTGTGACTGCCGGATGCCACACTGTTCATCAGGGGAGTCAGACATGGTCACGTGCTATAAGGCCTCCCACAGTAAAGCATAGCCATTAGAAACATACAGAAATATCATATTTAATAGTAAGACAAGCTGGGTGAAATGGTGCATGCCTGTAATCCCAGTGGCTCAGGGAGCTGAGACAGGAGGATCGCAAATTCAAAGCCAGCCTCAGCAAAAAGTGAGGCCCTATCTCTAAATAAAAGAAAAAGTATGGCTGGGAATGTGGCTCAGTGGTTGAGTGCCCCTGAGTTCAATCCCCACTACCCAAAAATAAATAAATAAAATAATAAAATGATAAAGTTTTCTCATTAAAGTCAGAAACATGATGAACATACTTACTATAATTTATAGTAAGAGTACATTTTGCTAGAAGTTGTAGATAATGAAATAAGGTAAGAAAAATAAGTGAGTTATATTGGAAAGTGAAAGCCCAAACTGTAATCATTTGTCAATGATGTGATGGTCTTTGTAGAACATTTTTTAAAAACTGAAAAAATATTGGTATTTATAAGAGAGTTAAGCAAGATGAAAAACTCAATAGAAAAGTGAACAAAAGATAATTATTTATTTATTGGTACTGTGATTGAACCTAGGAGCATTTTACCACTGAGCAACATTCTCAGCCCATTTATTTTGAGACAGGTTCTTGCTAAGTTGCTTAGGGCCTCCCTAATTTACTGAGGCTGGCTTTGAACTTGTGATACTCTTGCCTCAGCCTCCTAATTTGTTGGAATTCTAGGCATGTGTTACCATACCCAGCTAGGATTTTAATTATCAGGGAAAAGCAAATTAAAATAACACACATATTAGATTTTTAGTTTTTTTGGCTTTTTTTTTTTTTAGCAATGCTGGTGATCAAAACTTGGGCCTCATGCATGCTAGGCAAATGCTCTACTACTGAGCTATATCTCCAGTCTTGAATTTTTATAACTGTATGGAATTTAAAAGAACAAAATACCAAGGCAAGGATATGTTGTAACTATGATTTTCACACACTGCTAGAGAGATATAAATGATTCAACAACTTTGAAAACCAGTTTGGAGCTTCTTATCAGGTTTGTTTATAAAATTCCACTTGAAGAGAAATGAAAATGTATGTCCACAAAGGCTGTACACAGATATTTATAAATCCAAATTAGAAAGACCCCAAATATTTATTAACAGGCAAATAGATAAATAAATTGAAGTATATTCATACAATGAAATATACTTAGATACAACAACAACATGAACAAATCTCAAAAAATATTTTGCTAGGTAAAGAAAAAACAAAAACAATAGAATACAAATCTTTTTATTTCATTTATAAGAAATACTAGAAAAAGCATAAATGACAGAAAATACATCAGTGGTTGTCTGGAACCAGGACATAAAGAAATTATATCTCAAGGGATTAATATGGATTTTTTTTGGTGTGATTTAAATGTTCATTATTTTAAATGAGTAGTACATTTAGATGGGTACATCATGTTAATTATATCAATAAAGTTGATTTTAAACAGCATATTACTTAAGTGCTAAAGTCTACACCAATGAAATTAGATGAGTGCTATGCACTTAATTTTAAAATAAAACTAGGTTTCACCAAAAAGTAAAATACAATAAAATAAAAAGCATATTAGTCTTTTATATCAGATTTTTTTCATATCCTTTGCTTATTTTTTTCTTTTACTTTGTTTTTAATTATTGAATAGGAAAAACTCTTTAAGGATTTTAATTGAATTGTAAGAGTACCCCAGATATAAACTTTATGAATCCATTAAATTTATTGACTCTCCTTTTTGATTCTTTTTTTTTCTTCTAGTTGTATTCATGTCTTCATACATGTACTTTGGATAATGATGTCCATTAAATTCCACCATCATTTCTAACCCCATGCTCCCTCCCTTCCCCTCCCATCCCTTGCGCTATATAGAGTTTGTCTATTCCTCCCATGCTCCCCCTCCCTACCCCACTATGAAACAGCTTGATGATGGTGGTTTTAATGAATCATAATAATAGCTGTTATTTATCAGGTGGTTAGTATGTGCCCAATACTGTTAAAACATTTCATGAAGTAGATTTCTTTTTAAAGTCATGTTTGTTGAGATATAATTTATATATGGTATCATTTGCCCTATTTAGTTTTATAGTTATATGAACTTTGATAACACAAATATAAAAAATGACAACATATAAATATGGATATATAGTACTACAACGAAGATTCAGAGTATGTTACCTTGTTCTCCTTTACTTCCTTATTTTTTAAAAACAAATAGAGAAATTAATTTTAATATATTTTCATTTAACCCAATGGATTACCAACATAATTTGCAAAGAAAATAATTGTTAGTAAGATATTTCATGTTCATTTTCTTTGTCCTAGTAATTCTTTGGAATCTAATGTCTATTTAACACATATCACACCTCAATTCAGACTAGACACTTTTCAAATATTCAGTAACCTCATGTAACCAATGGCTGCCATATTGGCTCCTTTCTCCACCTTTCACCTCTTGGTGAGACATATGCTGTAGGCTGCATGATAAGTCCCTCATTATGTGGTTTCTTGTTGAGTTCCATCAGAAAGGGACACCAAATAGATGAACTTAGAATATACAAGAGTAGAGCAAGGTGTTTTATTCCTCCCTATAAGACTCTATTAGACTGTGAGTTGGTTTCTACATGCTTTTGGTGGGAATAGCTTCAGTTAGGTCACCTTCTCCTACAAGTTTTTCATAATGGCTCTCTCTTCTTTCACCTCCTACCTCTCCAAGTTTATGAAAGGAAAGGTGCTTCACAAAATTTGTTAGTTTCCCTCTACCTTGCCCTTAACTCTATAAATACCTTATTAAACAATTTTTACTCTGATTGATCCTTTTTATCCTTGAATTTGAATAATGGATTTTTAATTATAAGAGAGTAAAATATACCTCATCTCATATCACAGGCAATGTATATACGCATACCAGATTAATTATATATTAAAATATAACATAGAAAATGCTAAAACTTTTAAAGAAAATATTTGTGTAGCTTTGTGAAGAGAAATGGAAAACAAAAAAAATAAATAAATAAACAGAAACCTGAAAAATTAGATGACATTTTAGTTAAAATTTTTATGTGTAAAAATTCACCCAAAAGGGCTGAAAGAGACATGAATTATATTACCCGTCATTTTTGTTTATTTTTGGTATTTAACTTGACTTGATTTCTCCTTTGGTTGGCTTTTCCTTTATTGTAGTTCTTCCCTTTGCAGATTTTCATTGTTGTTTTTCATTTCCTCCTCATGGAATATTTTGCCAAGAATGTTCTGTAGTGCAGGCTTTATTTTAGCTTTTGTTTGTCATGGAAGATTTTTATTTCATCATCAAATTTGAAGCTTAATTTTGCTGGATATAAAATTCTTGGTTGGCATCCATTATCTTTTAGAGCTTGGTTTATATTGTTCCAGGATCTCCTGGCTTTGAGAGTCTGGGTTGAAAAATCTGGTGCAATCCAAATTAGTCTTCTCTTATAAGTAATCTGATTTTTCTCTCTACGGCCTTTAAAATTCTATCCTTAATCTATATGCTAGGCATTTTCATTATAATGTATCTTGATGTAGATCTGTTGTAATTTTGTACATTTGGTGTCCTATAGGCCTCTTGTATTTGATTTTCCAGTTCATTCTTTGTGCTTGGGAAATTTTCTGCTATTATTTCATTGAATAGATTGTGCATTCCTTTGGTTTAAATCTCTGAACCTTCCTCTATCCCAATAAGCCTTAATTTTCGTCTTTTGATGGTATCCCATAATTCTTAGATATTCTGTTTAAGGTTTCTTACTATCTTCACTGTGAGGTCAACTTTATTTTCAAGATTGTATATTTTGGGGCTGAAGTTATAGCTCAGTGGTAGAGCCTTGTACGTGTGAGGCACTGTGTTTGATTCCCAGCACCACATATAAGTAAGCAAATAAAATAAAGGTCTATTAACAATAAATAAATAAATAAAATATTGTATATTTTGTCTTCATTGTCTGAGATCCTGAATTCAAAGTGATCTACTCTGTTGGAGATGCTATCTATTGGGTTTTTTAATGATGTATTGTTTCTTTCATTTCAAGGATTTCTGTGGGGTTTTTTTTCAGTATTTCTATCTCTTTCTTGAAGTAATCTCTTACAATCTGTATTTGTTCTCTTATCTCTTTGTTGGAGTGATCAATTTTTGCCTATATCTACTCACTTAGGTCATTCTTTAATTCCCAAATCATTTTAGTTATGTATATTCTGAACTCCTTCTCTGACATTTCACCTAGTGTGCTATCTATGGATTCTATTGTTGTAGTATCTTGGTTTGTTTGGGGCACTTTCCTCCCTTGATTTTTCATGATATGTATGAGTTTTCTTCTCGTGCAGTGTAGATCCGAGGTATTACAGCTTCTGCTCTATTGTCTTATAGTGTCCCTAGAGGTTACCAATACCTCACTTTTAATGGAGAGATCAATATTACAGCATTCAATGTACCCAATATGAAGCCATATATCCATTAGCTTCTATTTTTACATTTACAGTTTTGTCACTATAATCAGAAATGATGAGTTCGGTTATCTTCTACCTTATAGTCAATAGGTTTGCATAATGGTTTACAGTTTCTAATGGTATAAGGGGGGTTGGGGGTTGGCTGAGATGTTTATGAGGTAGGATGTGAGACTATGGAGGTATTAGATTATATGACAAGTGAGAGGGTAATAAAAGGAAGTTGGCTATTTGTAGGAGAAACAAGAGATAGGCAGCCTCATGCAAGATTCCCTGTTACCTCAGCAACAAGATAACTGTTAGCACCCCAAGTAGAGAAACCTCTGGTGGAGCCAGGCCCACAGGGACCTTGGTGATGTCTTACCAGGTCCTTATTGTTGTCCCTTGGTAGAAGCGGCAATATCCCAGTTTCTTGGCGGTGGCAGCCTCAAGCCTATATGTACCCTGATGTTGGGCTGTGGAGCCATGCTTTGGTGAATAAGGAGTCCCAGCGCAGGGTGGCTCACCATGTATCTCTGGGCATCAGGCAGGTCTCTCCTCCAGATCTCCAGGCCACAGTGTCGTGGGTGGACCTCTCCTCTGGGACTCCAGGCCAAGGTTCCTTTTTGACTCTGTTCTGCTATTTTGGAGTTTTATCTAGTCCTTAGTCTTGACTTTCTCTTTTGTGTCAAGCCTTCTATTGCCTTCTGAATGATGTTTGCTCCCTTTGGGTCACTTAGCTCCCCCTTGACAAAATTACACACTTTGGGCTTTCCACTGTTGAGCCTAGGTGGAGAAGAATACCTTGTTCTCATCTGTTAATAACCCAGCCTCTGCTTTAGTTCACTGGCCCAGTAAGTCTCACAGAGAATAGGAGATCTACCAGGCAGGGTAGATCTCTGAGTGCAGAGAGAGGAAGGGGAAGGACAAGTAGGACTTTAGGTACAGGAAGTGCTCTGAAAATTTTACTGAAGGGAATTGGCTTTATTTCTCCTGTGTGCCAGACTCCTAATATGCCTAGTAACTGATTAAAGACAGAGCCAGGTTCTGAATTTGCTCATTAGTACTCTTTGCACTCTACAGCATAGAATCTTAACTTCAATCTCCATGGATGTGGTTGAGTGGTAGAGCACTTGCCTACATGTTTGAGACCCTGAGGAATCTCAACTTCAAGCACTGTTGTTCTCAATCACACTTGTACTTGAACAAGAAAATGGTCTTCCTTCAAAGACTGGTGGGTAACAATGAGGACTGGCAGCTGACTTCCTTGTGCCCTTAAAAGCCCAACAAGCAGAACAATTATATAGGGGGAGGGATCAGTGGACTAGGTCAGGGAGGCTGAAAGACAAGGTATATTTATTGTAGGAGTTTTTGGATACTCCTGTTTTAAATGGCTTGAGTTTGTGATGGGCAACCAAGTGACAGACTATCAAAGAAGTCTTAGTGAGAGATCAAGTTTAGACATGTAGTAGTTACCTACACAGAGGGTACAATTAAACTATGAAAATGATAAACTGGCAGAATGGAGTATGGGTGTGGGGAATGGAAGGGTAAAGAGATAGAGGAAAGAGACCTACCAGAAGTCCTCTTAATTAATTAAATCATAGAATTTTAGATCAGGACAGGATATTAGAGATCATATAGTCTAACCACTTTAATTTTATAGATGAATAAACTTCAGCCCAAAGGAGTTAGAAGATTTTTCTAGAGTCTTACTGGTTAATAACTGACTTTAAATGGGAATTCTGGTCTCCTTCCTGCAAGTCAAGGACTAGTGTTAGTCAGCTACTCATCACTGTAGCAAAATACCTGAGATAATTTGAAAAGAGGAAAGGTTTTGGCTCACAGTTTTATAGATTATGGTAAGTTGGCTATGTTTTTGGAACTGGAGCAAGTCAGAACATTATATTGGGCAGCAGGTGATAGAATGAGACAGCTTACCAAGGGCATCTAAGAAGAGAGAGAAAAAGAAAGAGGAAGGGTCCAGAATCCAATACCTTCTCCATGAGCATGTGCTCAATGATCTAAATTCCTCCCACTGGGCTCCTCCCCCTAAAGATTCCACTACTTCCCAATAGAGTCACAGGCTGGAGACTAAGTCATTAACACATAGGTCTTGGGGGACACTCCAGATCCAAGCTATAGAGGGACTCAAAGACCTGAGTGTAAGCTAATCTCTTTCATCTCCTTTCAGCTAAATTGTCAAGGAACATCTATTGTAGGAGTTTTTAGATACTTCTGTTTTAAATGGCTTGAGTTTGTGATGGGCAACCAAGTAACAAGGACTATCACAGAGCCTTAGTGAGAGATCAAGTTTAGACATGTAGTAGTTACCTATATAGAGTATATTTTACAAATATACTTTTGTAAAATGCTTTTATTTTATCCAAATTCCACTTTTGTGGGGGGGGGAGGGATACTGGGGATTGAACCCAGGAGTGTTCTATTACTTAGTTACATCCCCAGGCCTCTTTTATTTTTTAAAATTTGAGACAGGGTCTTACTAAGTTCTGAAGCTGAACTCAAACATGGAATCCTCTTGTCTCAGACTCTTGAGCTGCTGTACTTATAGCCATGTGCCATTATACTCATCTCAAATTGCACTTCTCAAATTATATTTAACTAATAAAAGAAATTGAGAATAAATGTAATAAACCAAATAAAACCAGAAACCCCGGGGGGAAATAATTTCCCACCATTGAATCATAATATAAAACAATTCAGTCTTTGAAACTATAAGGACATCAATGCACCATTTTCTCAAGAAAAGATGCATTTGTGGGTTGGGGATGTGGCTCAAGTGGTAGCGCGCTCGCCTGGCATGCATGCGGCCCGGGTTCAATCCTCAGCACCACATACAAACAAAGATGTTGTGTCTGCCAAAAACTAAAAAATAAATATTAAAATTCTCTCTCTCTCTCTCTCTCTCTCTCTCTCTAAAAAAAAAAAAAGAAAAGATGCATTTGTGTAATTTCAGCGTATTTTATTTTTCCAATCCATTAAGAACCTTTTTTTATATTCACTCGTTATGGTTTGAATGTGAGGTGTCCCCCAAAAGCTCATGTGTGACACAATGCAAGAAGGTTCAGAGGAGAAATTATTGATTTTGAGAGTCTTAACCCAATCAGTGGATTAATCTCCTGAGAGGGATTAACTGTGGTTATTAAAGTGTTTGGGGCGTGGCTTTGGGGTATATATTTGTGTCCAGTGAGTGGAGTCTTTCTCTCTCTGTTTCCTGATCACCGTGGGAACTGCTTCCCTCTGCCACACTTTGCCATGATGTTTCGCCTCATGTCAAGCCCCAAGGAATGGAGGCAGCCTTCTACCTTCTAAGACCTCTGAAACTGTGAGTCCTAAATAAACCTTGTCTCCTGTATAATTGTGCGGGTTTGGTTCCTTAGTCATAGCAGTGAAAAAATCTGACTAAAACAACCTCTGAAGTTTACAGGTGTAAGTCTAAAACACCCAAAACTGTTATTTGTATCTATATTAAAACTTGCTAGACTATATTTGATGGTCTCCAAGCCATCCTGCGTCTCTTTCCACTGGATTATATGTGCACACATCTGAGTGACACTAAATGAGAACAACTTTAAAATTTCAAGTGAAAGTCTTGAAAAACTAACCAAAAATACTATATTTTTATTATAACTTCCAAAATAGTAAATTTGACCCATATTTATGGTTTTAGATTCTATGCACATTTGATTATTTTAAAACAATATAAAAATTGAGATTTCATAAAATACAAGAGAGAGACAAATCATAAACAACGAGTAAAACCATTCTAAATCTCAACTTGTTTCACTGAGTGAAGAATTAAAGGGTACTTTACGATGATGACTACACTGTATTGGTTATCTTCAAATTTAAAACAACTCTGGGTATATGGAATCAGGCTGTGAAGCAGTAGGTGAACTGATAATAGTTCACATGATATTAATTGCCCCACAAGGTATCAAGAATTAGGTATTGGGAACTTTTTTTTTTAATTGTGGTTAAAAAAAAACACACAGGAGCCAGGCACAGTGGCACACACCTGTAGTACCAATGGCTCTGGAGGCTGAGGCAGGAGGATCACAAGTTCAAAGCCAGCCTCAGCAAAAGTGAGGCACTAAGCAACTCAGTAAGACTCTGTCTCTAAATATAATACAAAAAGGACTGGGATGTGGCTCAGCGGTTGAGTGCCCCTGAGTGCCGCAGTCTGGCTGGGCACAATCAGGAGCCACTTGTCAAAAGAAACTAACTTTATTTTTAGAACCACACACGCCAAACAAAATAGTCTCTCAGGAAAAACCCTCAGAGCCTCAACTGCCACCACCGGCTTTCCACAAGCCTCTCTCTCCCACCTCCCACAATCCTCCTGCTCTTGAGGCCGATTGGCTGGGTCACGTGGGCGGAGCCAAAAAAGTCCCCCAATGAGCAGCTCCGTGGTCTGAAAGGGCAGGGAAACAGCCCAATGAGCATCACCGCAGAGGAGCCAATCAGCTAGATGTTGCTGGGGCCGAGGAGCCAATCAGCTAGATGTTGCTGGGGCCGCTGTGAGCCAATCATCAGCCAGCAGCTGGAAGTTTGCTGGGGCCCCTTTGGCTGTGGCTCTCAACATCTCCCCCTCTCTGTTTAAACAACAAGCATGTGGCTTAGGGACCTTGCCTGTTAGGCAGTCCAATTCAACATATGGTCCTTACCCGTCATCGGATGAACTGACCTCTAGGCGTCAGCCTCCTGTCTTAGGTTGGTACCACTGCAATTGGATCATACCCGTCACTGACTACCGGTCCAGCATACAGCCATACTTGTGGATAGGCCTTTGCACCTGTGGGGGGGTGAGGTTCTTTGCCTCACCTCTGTTGGCCCCCAAATTTTAGACCATCACTAGTAGAGGAGGATGCAAAATGCCATGACATTAAGCCAATTGAGGGCTCCTTTGAAAAATTGTACCACCGGTGACATCATCAGCAAAAATACCCCAACACTACCACAAGTCGCTGCACCAACAGATAGTTCACAATGCATACAGGTGAGCTCACAATGTGTCCAGGCAAGTTCTGCAAGCAGTTCAGTGATGGCTATTGTAGAAGCTGTAGATTGGTTTTATCTTTGACTTCACCAGCACTGGGATGAAGATAGGAATTCTGGCAATAATGGCTAAAGAAAAAATTATGTAACATTCCAGAAGGCACTAAAAGAAAACAATTTTCTTAACAATTTACATTGTCTTCACCGGCACTGGGATGAAGATAGGAATTCTGGCAATAATGGCTAAAGAAAAAATTATGTAACACTACAGAAGGCACTAAAAGAAAACAATTTTCTTAACAATTTACATTATCTTTAAGAGAATTATTAAATATAATGAAAAGGAAAGGTGAAAGTAAACAAACAGATCTGTTAACCTTCTTTTTTGTTTACATATTAAAACAATCCTCAACATTTTTTCAAAGGAGCCCTCAATTGGCTTAATGTCATGGCATTTTGCATCCTCCTCTACTAGTGATGGTCTAAAATTTGGGGGCCAACAGAGGTGAGGCAAAGAACCTCACCCCCCCACAGGTGCAAAGGCCTATCCACAAGTATGGCTGTATGCTGGACCGGTAGTCAGTGACGGGTATGATCCAATTGCAGTGGTACCAACCTAAGACAGGAGGCTGACGCCTAGAGGTCAGTTCATCTGATGACGGGTAAGGACCATATGTTGAATTGGACTGCCTAACAGGCACGGTCCCTAAGCCACATGCTTGTTGTTTAAACAGAGAGGGGGAGATGTTGAGAGCCACAGCCAAAGGGGCCCCAGCAAACTTCCAGCTTCTTGGTGTATATTCAGTGACAAAGAAATTCAGCATAGTTAGGACGACTGTGTGGCCACTGAACATGTAATCGCCACAAGTGTGAACGCCAGTCAGGGTCATACCAAATCCACTCCAAATGGCAAAAGCCCGGTGTAATTTTTCCCATACACTGCCATATATCTTTCCAGTGCACTGCAGGTGCTGTCCTGGCACGGAGAGGGAGGTCACAAACATGGTAAAGCAGCGAAGCAAGAATACAGTGCCCATCAGACTACAGAGCCTTCGCAGAAGGATTGACCTGTGCTTGTGAAGAAGAAGAACCAGGAGCCAAATATAACATAGAATCATGCCACATACTTCTGTCATGGCAAAGGCCCATGGGATTCTAGGAACACTGTCTAAGAATATATCTGGGAGTGGTGGATAGGTCTGCATGTCAGGCACTCGTTCATGGACTATAACCATAATGAAAGATGTAAACCCGAATACTATAAAAACATATATACAACTTAGTATGGTCTTCCAGTACTCTGGGTCCAATCTTCGAACAGGATGTTTGTTTTTGCCATTCATGTACTGGTACTCATCAGAATTCAAGTCAGTGATGGGTCCATCACAGTCATGTGAAAGTTCACCATTACTGACTTGAATTCTGATGAACCTGAGTTCATTATTTTTATTATAACTTCCAATCCCCAGTACCAAAAAAAAAAAAAAAACATAGGGCTGGGACTGTAGCTCAAAGGTAGAGCACTTGCCTCACATGTGTGAGGAACCGGGTTTTATTCTCAACACCACTTGTAAATAAATAAATGAAGGTCCTTTGACAACTAAAAAATAATTTAGAAAAACACATAACTTAGAAATTTTGTTTGTTTGTTTAAATACTGGGAAATGAACTCAGGGGTACTCTACCACTAAGCTACATCCCCAGTCTTTTTTATTTTTTATTTTGTCTCAGTCTTATGAGTAGCTGGGGATTCTAGGTGTGTGCCACTGTGCCCAACTATAGCATAAAGTTTATAATCTCAGCCATTTTAAAACACATGGTTCGGTATTGTCAAGTATATTCTCACGGTTGTGAAGCAGATCTCCAGAACTTATTCATATTATAAAACTGAAACTCTGTAATCAATAAATAACAACTCCCTTCAGCCTCTGGCAACTCCCATCCTTTTTTTTTTTTTTTTTTTTAATAACAGGGATTGAACTCAGGGGCACTCGACACTGAGCCACATCTCCAGCCCTATTTTGTCTTTTTTTTTATAATAGCAATTATGGTTTTATTGTGTCCAACATATCAATAAATGAACTTTGAGCCTGACCCTGTAGATGCCCTCTCCTTGCCCAACCCTAGACACCTGCCCCTACTTACCTCTCCCATTCTGGAGAGAAGGGACGTGTACTGGATGTCACCTGGCTAGCGTCTCACCTGTTAGTTGTGCACACCAGAAGCATGAAGAGGGCACTGGAAGGTTGGAAGTTTTAAGCTCACTTGATAGCACATCTGCGTGAGTAGCTACCCTACCCAGCCCCAGCAGAAGGCCTGGGGGCTCCTAGGAAGCTGCTAGTGATTTGCCTGGTTCTGTTCAGACATCTGAGGTAAGAAGGGCTAGAGAAGCACCTTGTCCGGCCTTGACCATGGCAGCAAGCATATAAATATAAGTGATATAAATAGTCCAGCTACTAGCAGAAAACATCCAGAGGAAGGGATGAAGACCAGCCCTCAAGGGCAGGTGGGTAGATTGGGCACTGAGTGGCCACTCTGGCAACTGAGAGTGGAGAGTGTACTCCTGCCCCCTGGTGGTTAGAAGAAGAGATGTGTCCAGCCTCCAGGGCTGGCAGGCATAGCACCTTGAAGAGGGAGAAGCAAGGGGGCCAGTCACAGGTGGCTCAAGCCTCTGGCCTTAGAAAGTCATCCAACTGGAAAGGATGTAAATCATCTGAGCAACTCCTGTCAACTTCCAGATGAGAAAACCAACACCTAGAGGGGAATGTAGTTGCTGGGTCATAGCTTGTTGCTTAGCCCAGTCATCTCTCCATTCATCCTCAACCAAAGTGGCCCATCTGCTCTCCAAACAGGAAGAGGAAGTGAAACAATTGGGAGCAGGGGAAGAATTCATACAGAAAATGGTACTCCTAGGTAACTAGCCTCTTCCAGCCAAGGATAGGCCGGGAAAAAGGTTAGGTGAGGGATGGAACTTCTCCTAATGCTAACACATGTAAACACATGTACACCACGCATGCAATACCTGGATACCCATTCTCAAAGGCCAGAATAGTGCCTTAAGAGAGAGGGAGAGAGAGAGAGAGAAATGTGTGTGTGTGTGTGTGTGTGTGTGTGTTACTGGCAGGAAGCTCAGGAAGTTGGGACCCTATAATAGGACCAAATCCTAAACTGGACACTTTTAGTATGATAGCTCTATTTCCTGTCCAGGGCAGAGAGAAGGGATGATGACCATAACTCTATGCAACAGCAGAGAAAAATCTGACGTAAGTTGGAAGGTAAGGAGGGGAGAGTATGGGAAGAGGGCACTAATCAAAATCATCTGCATGTTTTTAAGAGTTCAGAGAGAGAAGTGGCATGGGCCTGAGATAGCCTAGAGGCCTAGGCTAGTGGGGTGCTCCCTCTGCTGACTGGGAAGGACAGATTGCCTACATACCCGCCTTGCACTTAGCCTATCCTCTAGAGTTCAGAAGGGTTGGGAGGGTGAAGAAGGAATGGTGACTCTTCAACCATCCAAGGAGCCACTGCCCTTGTTCTTGCAGCTGAGAGGGAAGGCAGACTTGCTCTGGGGCTGGGTCATTTTGCTGGCCAGATAGACAAAGGGCTTCAGGAGGGAGCGGCGGTGAGCCACTGATACCTCCCACAGCTTCACCTTCTCTGACTTGGCCCAATGCTGAGCCTCATCTGGGTCTACACGCCACTGTTCCTGTAGGTCACACTTATTGCCCAGGACCACAATGGTGACCTCCTTCTTATCCTTAGATTTGTCAGTCTCCTTCTTGAGTAGCTCCACACGCTGAAAGGACTCTTGGCTATCTGTGCTGTAGACTAGGACGTAGCCATCCCTGCAGGAGAAGCAGTGCCGGGGCAGCTCAGCCCCATCTCGAAGCCCCCAGGTGTCGTAGAAACGCACCTGCTCCCGCACTCCTGGATCTGTCTCAATAGAGCCTGCGTAGATATCTTCCTGGGTTTCAATCATCTCAGAACCTCCTATGGCTCCCGCAGAACCCCTACCGGGCCCCTCCCAGCTGGCAGAAAACAGGGCAGCCGCAGCACCGCCCCCTATTTTGTCTTTTATTTAGAGACAAGGTGTCACTGAGTTGATTAGTGCCTCACTAAATTGCTGAGGCTCACTTTGAACTCACTATCCTATGTCTCAGCCTCCTGAGACAGTGGGATTACAGGTGAGTGCCACTGTGCTCAGCTTCGCAGCCCTCATTGCACTTTGTATCTCTATGAATTTGACTATTTTGGATTCCTCATATAAATGGGATTATAGATTGTATTTGTTTTTCTGTGACTGGCTTATTTCATATAAGAATGAGTGAATAAGAATACATGAATGAGAATACATATTATGCAATGTGAATATATATTATATAGAATGAAGAATATATACTATATAACAGGGACACACAAATATTCAGTCCATAGCACATGTATATATTTTACACATATACATTCAGGACTCCTCCTTTTATTTCTTCCTTTTTATTTTCATAGTCATCTATTATAAGCCAAAGGGGGGGGGATGCTCTTTTAATGCATTTTACATATTTTTCTTGATTGCTGGGGAATATGCTGGGTTGAAAGCCGAGCATTTGTAATGTAGCCTACTCCTGATGTGACCCATAGAGATTGCACCTTTAAAATCCTAGCCTTGTGAATTGGCCGGCCACCATCAGAAAATGCAAGAAATGAACCTTAAGTAAAAATGGACTGAAAGGCTGAAATAAAGATGTTCCATTAAGTATAAAAATGTGCTGTTGTAAGTTCTGTGACAATCAAGTAAAACCATGAGGTCGACCCACTGGACGGTACATGCAAGACACTGAATTCTGAGGGTTGATGCTTTGTTCAATGGAAAGGCACTGAAAGATGATAGGAGTGGAGGTTGGTTTATCCTAGGTACCTGAAGTCAGAGCCAACACAGCCAATGTTTCTCTGAGTTGTGCGGTAGGAGTAGAGGGGAGTGCACTATCTCTAATAGTGGAATTTATTTACAGAGTGAAACAGCAATCTTATCCTTGAGTCTTACATGGGCTAGCAGACATCACTGTGGGTGAGGGTATGATTCCCAGGATGTTTTCCATCAATCAGGAGGAGTGAAAGAGCTGGCCACAGATAGTTATTCATCTTCCCATTTCCTCGTTGCACTGTATGCTACCTGATGGTTGGGGAACTGTCTTATTCAGCTTTGCACTTCCTAATGCCAGCTCCACTGCCTAGCACACAGTCAGTACTCAGTGAATACTACATGTGGAGTATTACTTGGTGGAGTACTACACAGTAATCAGTGAATAAAACACTCATTCCCTGAGGAACCTCTTGATTCCCATAGGTCATGAAGTCTTCATCACAAAAAAGGACTGTTCTTTGAAGATCTGCAAGGTGGGTAGGGGCATCTGCGCTAACCCCCCCCCCCCCCAAGATCTTTGCAGCCCATCCATCATTCATCACTTTATTTTACTTGCCCTTTTAATTTCACAAGGATGACCAACCTTGACCAACTTTCCACCATGGCTTATACCATGTGGCTCAGCACATTCACAGACACCTAATGAGGAAACCTGGCTCAACCACAGCTTTGTAGCTGCCCTCAGCCAGCCCCCACAAGTGGTTCCTACCTCTAGCCAATCTCAGCATTTAAGTCCTGCTATGATTTGAATTAGTATCCCCCAAAGGTGTTTATGTACAAGCTTGGTCCCCAGGGTTAGTGGTATTAGGTACTGTGGACCTTTAAGAGGTAGGGACTAGTAGGAGTTTCTTAGGCTGCTGCGAGAATGCTCTCAAAAGGGATAGTGGGGCCATGGTCTCTCTGTCTCTCCTCTCTCTCTCTCTCTCTCTCTCTCTCTCTCTTATATATATATATATATATATATATATATATATATATATATATATATGACTGCTTTCCCTAACACTCATTCCCACAGTGATTGCTGCCCTTAATAGAGGCCCAAACCATGGGGCTGCCTTGTCTTTGTCTTGAACCTTCAGAACCAAGAGCCAAAATAAATCCTCTTTACTTCGTGAGTAGCTTGTATCGGGTATTTCATTATAGTGTTGCAAATATGACTGATACAGGCTCCCATCTTTGTTTCCTGAGGACATAATGACTTTTACCAAATGATCCATAGGACATACAAATGTCCTATAGATCATTTGGTAAAATTTCAAGACAAAAGTTCCGCAATTGGGGGCTGGGGCTGTAGCTCTGTTGCAGAGAGCTTGACTATCACGTGTGAGCACTGGGTCTGATCCCTAGAACCACATAAAAATAAACAAATAAAATAAAGGCATGCTGTCCATCTACAACTACAAAAATAAATTTTTTAAAAGTCCTATAGTGGAGATCCAACATGGCGGCGGGCGCGGAGAGATCAAGTCTCTGACCTCTTCAGCTGCGCAGGCATAGGGAGTCGTAAACCGTCTAAATGCTGTTTGCTCAGGATCACTAGGCAATGCTGAGCTGACGTGGATCTGGGGCGAACAGTCTGGGCCTCTCAGAACACACACTGAGCCCAGATCGGCTGAATTCAAGCTCCCGTTTGCCTGCTTCTCGCAGACAAACTGCTGTGACTCAGCACTAAACAATCCCGCTGAAACAACTGGTCAGCCCTTCTGCACCTACGGAGGTAAATGCCAACCGAGCCTTCATAGGCAGTGGCCACAGGATTGAAACGGGGCTTGGGAGAGCCAGTCAGGACCCACCCGTTGCATTGGTCACCCGGCAAAGGGAAACAAACTGTCGCCATTTGCATGGGATACCACCATGGCAGAGAACTGACGTTACCAGAATGCGGCGGAGGAGATAACTTCATTGAAACCAGTGGCGACAGGTGTGCAACCCCCTAGCCTTCCCTCTCCACACAGCGGGGAAACCTTAAGGGCCCCTCCCAGCTCTCCCGTGAGCGCGATAGCCAGACCGAGGGAATCAGGAGTGGCGCGGGACCCTCAGTGCGGAACTCCCAGCTACAGCTCCCACCAGTGCTAACAACTGAGGTCTCTTGCACCAGCTACCGGGGGCGTGGCTACCGGAGGGCAAGCAAATTTCGCTGAGCATTCTCAGCCCCAAGCTCTACAAACTTAGGGTCTGAGGGAATGGCAAACAGGGAGAGTGTGCCCAGTCATTCATGAAAACAGGGCTCCCGGGAGCAGCAGACCTGGCATGTAGCCAGTATTGTGGTGAGCGTCACCAGTGAGCGGGGCCTGGCTTGAGGAAAAGTGGGGAAGTGACTAGACACAAGAGAAGGCCCTAGGCACTCAGGATTGGAGACCCGCCCAGTCTGGGAGGAGGAGCTGCTGCACAGTGATTGGTTCCCACACATATCGAGAGGAGAAGCTTGGCCCGGCGGGCACAGCTCCACCTCCTAGAAGAGAAGTTAATCAAACTCTAAGACTGCATTTATTATTATTTTTTTTAAATTTGGGTTTTTTTTTTCATTTTCATTTTTTTGTTGTTGTTTTAAATTTTTTTTAAATTTTTTTATTTTTCTTTAAATTTAAATTTTTATTTTTTTATTATTATTTATTCTTTTTTTCTTTTTTTCTTTTCTATTTTTTTCTTTTGTCTTTTCATTTCTTTTCAATTTTCTTATTCCCCCTTCCTTGAATTCTACCTGCTTACTCTCATTCTCTTTAGTGACTTCTTCCCTTCCCTTCTAATACCTTTCCTCCCAAGCATCAAATAAATTTATAGGAATAAACAGTAACTCAGCAGTCAAACAGAACAAGAAGTAACATGAGCAGCATGAAAAAGCAAGGAGGAAAAGGAGTACAAACAATGCAGGACAGCCTAAATATTCAGGAGGACCTAGAGTCATCAGAAAAATGGTCATATAAAGAACTCAAGGAATACCTTAGACAGATGGAATGGAACCTTAAAGAGGATATGAGACAGCAAATTCAAACAGTGAAAGAACACATTGAAATTGAATTACATAAACAGATAAAAGAAGAAGTTAAGCATCTTTATCAGGAGATAGAGATTATAAAAAAAATCAAACAATAATTCTAGAAATGAAGGAAACGATAAACCAAATTAAAAACTCAATTGAGAGTATCACTAACAGAGTGGAGCAAGTAGAAGCCAGAATGTCAGATAATGAAGACAAAATATATCATCTTGAAAAGAGTCTAGCCAACTCAGAAAGTCTGGTAAAAAATCACGAGAAAAACATCCAAGAGATATGGGATAACATAAAAAAACCAAACTTAAGAGTCATTGGGATAGAGGAAGGTATAGAGATTCAAACCAAAGGAATGAGTAACCTGCTGAATGAAATAATTACAGAAAACTTTCCAGAAATAAAAAAGGAAACGGATATACAAATTGTAGATGCATACAGGACACTGAGCATACAAAATCACAGTAGACCAACGCCAAGACACATTGTTATGAAGATATCCAATATACAGAACAAAGAGAAAATATTAAAAGCTACAAGAGAAAGGAGGCAAATTACATTCAGGGGTAAACCAATAAGGTTAACAATGGATTTTTCATCACAGACGCTGAAAGTGAGAAGATCCTGGAACAACATATTTCAAACACTGAAAGACAATGGATGCCAACCAAGAATTCTGTATCCAGCAAAATTAAGCTTCAGGTACGACAACGAAATAAAAATCTTTCATGATAAACAAAAGTTAAACGAATTTGCAGCCAGAAAACCAGCAATATGCTGCCTCCAGGAGACACATCTGATTGGAAAAGACATACACAGGCTGAAGGTGAAAGGTTGGGAAAAAATATACCACGCACACGGTCCTCGTAAGCAAGCAGGGGTGGCCATCCTCATATCGAATAAAATTGACTTCAAGACTAAGTTAATCAAAAGGGATAAGGAAGGACATTATATACTGTTAAAAGGAACCATTCACCAACAAGACATAACAATTATCAATATTTATGCACCAAATAATGGTGCTGTGACGTTCATAAAACAAATTCTCCTCAAGTTCAAGAATCAAATAGACCACAACACAATAATTATGGGTGACTTCAACACATCTCTCTCACCATTGGACAGATCCTCCAAACAAAAGTTGAATAAAGAAATTATAGAACTCAATATCACAATCAATAACCTAGACTTAACTGACATATATAGAATATATCAACCATCATCAAGTGGATATACTTTTTTCTCAGCAGCACATGGATCCTTCTCAAAAATAGACCATATATTATGCCATAGGGCAACCCTCAGTAAATATAAAGGGGTGGAGATAATACCATGCATTTTATCTGATCATAATGGAATGAAACTGGAAATCAATGATAAAAGAAGGAAGGAAAAATCCTACATCACATGGAAAATGAACAATATGTTACTGAATGATCAATGGGTTACAGAAGACATAAAGGAGGAAATCAAAAAATTCTTAGAGATAAATGAAAATACAGACACAACATATCAGAATCTATGGGACACAATGAAAGCAGTTTTAAGAGGGAAATTCATCGCCTGGAGGTCATTCCTCAAAAAAAGAAAAAACCAACAAATAAATGAGCTCACACTCCATCTCAAAGCCCTAGAAAAGGAAGAGCAAAACAACAGCAAATATAGCAGAAGGCAAGAAATAATTAAAATCAGAGTGGAAATCAACGAAATTGAAACAAAAGAAACTATTGAAAAAATTAACAAAACTAAAAGTTGGTTCTTTGAAAAAATAAGTAAGATCGACAGACCCTTAGCCATTCTAACGAAGAGAAGAAGAGAGAGAACTCAAATTATTAACATACGGGATGAAAAAGGCAATATCACAACAGATGCTACAGAAATACAGAAGACAATTAGAAATTATTTTGAAAACCTATATTCCAATAAAATAGAAGATAGTGAAGACATCGATAAATTTCTTAAGTCATATGATTTGCCCAGACTGAGTCAGGAGGATACACACAATTTGAACAGACCAATATCAATGGATGAAATAGAAGAAGCAATCAAAAGACTACCAACCAAGAAAAGCCCAGGACCGGATGGGTATACAGCGGAGTTTTACAAAACCTTTAAAGAAGAATTAATACCAATACTTTTCAAGTTATTTCAGGAAATAGAAAAAGAGGGAGTTCTTCCAAATTCATTCTATGAGGCGAACATCACCCTGATTCCGAAACCAGACAAAGACACCTCAAAGAAAGAAAACTATAGACCAATATCTTTAATGAACCTAGATGCAAAAATCCTCAATAAAATTCTGGCGAATCGGATACAAAAACACATCAAAAAAATTGTGCACCATGACCAAGTAGGATTCATCCCTGGGATGCAAGGATGGTTCAATATACGGAAATCAATAAATGTTATTCACCACATCAATAGACTTAAAGATAAGAACCATATGATCATCACGATAGACGCAGAAAAAGCATTCGACAAAGTACAGCATCCCTTTATGTTCAAAAAATGTTAGAAAAACTAGGGATAACAGGAATTTACCTCAACATTGTAAAAGCTATCTATGCTAAGCCTCAGGCTAGCATCATTCTGAATGGAGAAAAATTGAAGGCATTCGCTCTAAAATCTGGAACAAGACAGGGATGCCCTCTATCACCACTTCTATTCAATATAGTTCTCGAAACACTGGCCAGAGCAATTAGACAGACGAAAGAAATTAAAGGCATAAAAATAGGAAAAGAAGAACTTAAATTATCACTATTTGCGGATGACATGATTCTATACCTAGAAGACCCAAAAGGGTCTACAAAAAAACTACTAGAACTAATAAATGAATTCAGCAAAGTGGCAGGATATAAAATCAACACGCATAAATCAAAGGCATTTCTGTATATCAGCGACAAAACTTCTGAAACGGAAATGAGGAAAACCACTCCATTCACAATATCCTCAAAAAAATAAAATAAAATACTTGGGAATCAACCTAACAAAAGAGGTGAAAGATTTATACAATGAAAACTACAGAACCCTAAAGAGAGAAATAGAAGAAGATCTTAGAAGATGGAAAAATATACCCTGTTCATGGATAGGCAGAACTAACATCATCAAAATGGCGATATTACCAAAAGTTCTCTATAGGTTTAATGCAATGCCAATCAAAATCCCAACGGCATCTCTTGTAGAAATAGATAAAGCAATCATAAAATTCATATGGAAAAATAAAAGACCCAGAATAGCAAAAGCAATTCTAAGCAGGAAGTGTGAATCAGGCAGTATAGCGATACCGGATTTCAAACTATATTACAGAACAATAGTAACAAAAACAGCATGGTACTGGTACCAAAACAGGCGGGTGGACCAATGGTACAGAATAGAGGACACAGAGACTAATACACAAAGTTACAACTATCTTATATTTGATAAAGGGGCTAAAAGCATGCAATGGAGGAAGGATAGCATCTTCAACAAATGGTGCTGGGAAAACTGGAAATCCATATGCAACAAAATGAAACTGAATCCCCTCCTCTCGCCTTGCACAAAAGTTAACTCAAAATGGATCAAGGAGCTTGATATCAAATCAGAGACTCTGCGTCTGATAGAGGAAAAAGTTGGCTCTGATCTACATATTGTGGGGTCGGGCTCCAAATTCCTTAATAGGACACCCATAGCACAAGAGTTAATAACAAGAATCAACAAATGGGACTTACTTAAACTAAAAAGTTTTTTCTCAGCAAGAGAAACAATAAGAGAGGTAAATAGGGAGCCTACATCATGGGAACAAATTTTTACTCCTCACACTTCAGATAGAGCCCTAATATCCAGAGTATACAAAGAACTCAAAAAATTTGACAATAAGTTAACAAATAACCCAATCAACAAATGGGCCAAGGACCTGAACAGACACTTCTCAGAGGAGGACATACAATCAATCAACAAGTACATGAAAAAATGCTCACCATCTCTAGCAGTCAGAGAAATGCAAATCAAAACCACCCTAAGATACCATCTCACTCCAGTAAGATTGGCAGCCATTCTGAAGTCAAACAACAACAAGTGCTGGCAAGGATGTGGGGAAAAGGGTACTCTTGTACATTGCTGGTGGGACTGCAAATTGGTGCGGCCAATTTGGAAAGCAGTATGGAGATTCCTGGGAAAGCTGGGAATGAAACCACCATTTGACCCAGCTATTCCCCTTCTCGGTCTATTCCCTGAAGACCTTAAAAGAGTGTACTACAGAGATACTGCCACATCGACGTTCATAGCAGCACAATTCACAATTGCTAGACTGTGGAACCAACCCAGATGCCCTTCAATAGATGAATGGATTAAAAAAATGTGGCACTTATACACCATGGAGTATTACACAGCACTAAAAAAATGACAAAATCATGGAATTTGCAGGGAAATGGATGGCACTAGAGCAGATTATGCTAAGTGAAGCTAGCCAATCCCTAAAAAAACCAATGCCAAATGTCTTCTTTGATATAATGAGAGCAACTAAGAACGGAGCAGGGAGGAAGAGCAGAAGGATAAGATTAACATTAAACAGAGACATGAGGTGGGAGGGAAAGGGATAGAAAAGGGAAATTGCATGGAAATGGAAGGAGACCCTCATTGTTATACAAAATTACATATAAGAGGTTGTGAGGGGAATGGGAAAATAAACAAGGAGAGAAATGAATTACAGTAGATGGGGTAGAGAGAAAAGATGGGAGGGGAGGGGGGATAATTGAGGATAGGAAAGGTAGCAGAATACAACAGTCACTAATATGGCATTATGTAAAAATGTGGATGTGTAACCGATGTGATTCTGCAATCTGTATTTGGGGTAAAAATGGGAGTTCATAACCCACTTGAATCTAATGTATGAAATATGATATGTCAAGAGCTCTGTAATGTTTTGAACAACCAATAAAAAAAATAATTTGTCAAAAAAAAAAAGTCATATAGTTGGTCCAGGACTTGAGAAATCTAAGAGATCAAACTTATTTAAGGATAATATGTCAGTGATGACCAGGTACTTACAAGTAAAACCTATATACAGTTTATTAAACAACTCTTTCATTTGCACACACAGATTACTTGCTGTAACAAAAAGATTTTAAAACAAAGACCAGCCTGTAATCTCAGCAATTCAAAAGGCAGAGGCAGAGGCAGGAGGATTGCTAGTTCAAAGCCAGCCTCAGCAATTTGGTGAGGCCCTAAATAACTCAGGAAGACCCTGTCTCAAAATAAAATCTAACAAGGGGTAGAGATGTTGCTCAGTGGTTAAACAAATCTGGGTTCAATCCCTGGTACCAAAAACAACAACAACGGGGCTAGGGATGTGACTCAAGCAGTAGCACGCCCGCCTGGCATGTGCGCGGCGCTGGGTTTGATCCTCAACACCACATACAAATAAAATAAAGATGTTGAAAAAAAATTAAAAACAACAGCAACAATAATAACAATAAACACCCAGAGACCAAAATAGCTTAGAAGTTCTTTTTTATTGTAATTGTTCAGATAAGGTGCTTCAGGCTTGTGGGACACCTCTGCCATCCTTTGCTTGGTGAAGTGTTGGGTGCTAAAGTTTCTCACTAAAGACCTGGAGGAAAGAGAGATAGGGGAAGAACTCACACAGTCATTTTCAAGGATGTTATATGCATCACTTCCAATCACAATGCAATGCAAGACTTAATCACAGAGTCACAGTGAACTGAAGGTAAGTCTCAGGCTACACAGTCATGCTAAATTGTACTCCTGGCCCTAATCGTGCCTTGCCTCCTCCTCCTTCATCAAAACAGCCCTGGACCCAGTGTAACATATTATAAATAATATCTATTTGGACTTTTCCCCAAAAATAACATTCTCTTTGCCTTTGCACCTGCTATTCTCTCTTTGGGAAAACTCTTCCTCCCCTTCCTGCTCATCCCTGAAGGTGGGGAATCTCCTAAAGTAGTAAACCTAAAAGATTTGGAGCCAGCAAGGTGCAGGGTGCTCCTTGAACCCTAGACAGCAGTGCAGCCCTTTATCAGCTGCCCATGCCCCTGCCTTGGGAGCCAACCTGCCCTTCGACATCTACCCGTCACCAAGCCTGAAGGGGTCCAGGGCTCTTGTACCAAAGACCTCTCAAATCCAGCCTGGCTTCTCTCAGTCTCCCTGTCACTGTTGGAGTTTTCAAAAGGGATGTGTTTATGAGTGAAAGGGGCTCCAGGACAACAGGTGTGAGCTGGGCCAGTTCTAGGCCAACCAGATGACCCAGGATCTGTGGCTACCTCATCTCTTTATATTAATTGTAGATGGACACAATACCTTTATTTTATTTATTTATTTTTACACAGTGCTGAGGATTGAACCCAGTGCCTCACATGTGCTAGGCAAGTGCTCTACCACTGAGCCACAATGCTAGCCCCTATCCTCATCTCTCGCCTACCTCAAGTCTCCCTACTTCCTGCCTGGTCTTCCTGACTCCAGTCTTGACCTTTCCATCCCATTTTCCATATGACAGCTCAAGGGATCTGTTTAATACATGTCACTATTCATAGCACTCCCTGCTCATACCATTCAGGGTCTTATAATCATCTTAAACTTTCATTGACATCATTGTTATAATGTCTTAAATAGTTCATTATTTCTGGTGTGTGTCCATTCCTGCTGTTTGCTATGTTTGGATAAATCTTCTCCAAATGTCCATGTGCTACAAACCTGGTTGCAAGGCTATGACTCCAATGGGAGATGGGGGTGGGGCCTACGGGAGGAAGTTAGGTCAATGGAGTATGTCCCTGAAGGGGATATTGGGACACCAATCCCTTTCCCTCTTTCTCTTTGCCTCCCAACCACCATGAGGTAAGTAGCTTTTTCTACCATGTGCTCCCACCAAAAACAGTGGACAAGTCTATCAAGGTTTAAATGTTTAAAAAAAAAATTGTTCCCTCTTCTTAAGTTGGTTTATCTCAGGAATTTGTTATAGTAATGGAAAGCTCCTAATACACTGCTTATAACAATATTCCTGAGACTGGGTAATTTATAAAGAATAGAAATTTATTCCTCACAGCTTTAGAATCTGTCCAATATCTAAGTGCCTGTGGGTTCCATGTCTGGTGAGGGCTGCTCTCGGCTTCTAAGATGATGCCTTGTTGTTGTCTCCTTTGGAGGGAAAGAAGGCTGCATCATCATATGGTGGAAAGTGGAAGGGCAAGTGTACTGAAAGCTGTGTGAAGCCTCTTTTAAAAGGGCTTTCATAGGGAGGCACCCTGAAAGAAAACTCACTTCCTTTTTTGGTACCAGATTGAACTCAGAGGCACTTAACCACTGAGCCACACTCCCAACCCTTTTTATTTTTTTATTTTGAGAAAGGGTCTTGCTAAGTTGCTGAGGCTACCCTTGAACTTGTGATCCTTCTGCCTCAGTCTCCCAAGCTGCTGAGATTACAGGTGTGCACCACATCCAGCCTGGAAAAAGAAGTCACCTCTTAAAGGCACCATCTTTTAATACCATCGCACTGGCTGTTAATTTTCAACACCCGACTTTTGTAGGAAACACATTTAAACCAGAACAACATTTTAGCTTAGATTATGTAATGTTCTTGCTGAATCAATAATTCTTGGTTTTTGATATAGCAGGGTTTTATAATTGCTTCATATCTTACAAATTTCATTGTAACCTACATATTTAGATGTAGGTTTATATAATTAATAAACCAGGGAGCCAGGTGTGGTGGCACAGACCTGCAATCCCAACTATTCCTTTAGGAGGCTGAGGCAGGAGGATCACAAGTTTGAGATTAGCCTCAGCAATTTAGCAAGACCCCACCTCAAAATGAAAAATAGAAAGGGCAGTGGTAGAGCACCCCTGGGTTTAATCCCCAGAACCACTTAAAAAAGGTAGGGGATGTTTTAGCCAGCCTACATCATGGCAGAAGAGCATGGCAGAGGGAAATGGCTCATGATGATCAGAAAGCAGAGACTCCACTCTCCAGATATAAAATATATACCCCATAGCCACGGCTCCAATGAACCACTTCTTCCAGCCACATCCCACCTGCCTCCAGTTTCCACTCAGTTAATCCCACCAGGGATTAATTCTCTGATTAGGGTAAGGTTATTATCCAATTATTTCTCCTCCAAAACTTCGTGCATTGTCTCACATGTGAGTTTTGGGGAACACCACATCTAAACCATAATAGGGGGTTTGAGGATGTAGCTCAGTGATAGAATGCTTGCCTAGCATGCTCAAGGCCCTGGGTTTTATCCTTCACACCAAAATAAATAAATAAAATAAAATGAATAAATAAACTAGGGAAGTTTTTTTAAAGTAGAAATTCATAACCTGAATATACAAAGAATTTGAAAAACTCAACACCAAAAAAAAACTATTTAATAAATGAGCAATTAAACTAAACAGACACTTTTCAAAAGAACAAATAACCAAAAATTATGTGAAAAAATGTTTAACATCTTTAACCATCAGGGTTTTATAGTCAGCTATTTTGCTGCTGTGACCAAAAATTTTGGCAAGAACAATTTTAAGGAGTAAAAGTTTAGGTGGAGGCTCACAGTTTCAGAGGTCTCAGTCTATAGCTAGCCAACTTCATTCCAGGTCAGAGGGGAGATAGAACATTATGGTAGAAGAACGTGGTGGAAGAAGGAAGTTAGAAAATGACACCAGGACTGGGGGGTCGGGCGGGGAGCACTCAACAAGGGCGAAATATATACCCCAATGGCACACCTCCAGGGACCCACCTCCTTTAGCCACACCCTATTTACCTACAGTTACCACCAAATTAATCCCTATCAGAGGGTTAAAAACTGATCAGGTTAAACCTTTTATAACAAACACAATCATTTCTTCTTTAAACTTTATTGCATTGTCTCACACATAAGCCTTAGGTTCTTGCTAAATTGCTGAGGCTGGCTTTGAACTTGCAATCTTCCTGCCTCAGCCTCCCAAGTTGCTGTAATTACAGATGTGTGCCACCACACCCAGCACACATGAGCTTCTGGGGGACACCTAATATCTAAACTATAGCACAAGGAAATGCAGATTAAAAACTACACTGAGATTCTACCTCACTCCCATCAGAATGGCAATCATCAAGAATACAAATAACAATAAATGTTGATGAGGATGGGGAAGGGACACTTATACACTGTTGGTGGCCTTGTAAATTAGTACAATCATATGGAAGTTTGTATACACATTTCTTTTTTTTTTAATATTTATTTTTTAGTTTTTGGCGGACACAACATCTTTGTTTGTATGTGGTGCTGAGGATCGAACCAGGCCAGACGCATTCCAGGCGAGTGCGCTACCGCTTGAGCCACATCCCCAGCCCTGTATACACATTTCTCAAAAAATTAAAAATGAAATTACCATATGATCCTGTTACACAACTCATGAGTTTTAATCCAAAAAATTAAAGACAAAATACTGTAGAGATACATGCATCCCCATGTTTCAGCACAATTCAGGATGCAACCAGCCAAGGTGTCTGTCAACAGATAAGTGGATAAAGAAAATGTGATATGTCTGCCCAATGGTCATTCAGTTATAAAGAAGAATGAAATATGTCATTTATAGGAAAATGGATGCAACTAAAGGGGATCATGTTAATCGAAATAAGCCAAACTTAGAAGGTTAGGAGTTGTATGTTTTCTCTCATATGCAGAAGCTAGAGAGAAAAAAGGAGAGAAATGAATCTTATGAAAGTAGAAGAGACTGTTTGTTAGGGTGGAGGAAGGGAATTAGGAGAGGGAAGAGGAGAAGGCAAGGGGAGAAACTGGGGAGTGAAACTGATCAAATTATGTGCATGTATGAACATGCCACAGTGAAGCCCACTATTCTGTATAATTAATATGTACCAATAAAATAGATGATATAAATATAATATTTGCAAATAAATATAAATATAATCCTCTAAGGGGCCCCAAAGACCCTTAAGCTGAGATAAAAATTGGTTAATACTGCTTTTTAGATTTTTTTTTTAAATATTTATTTTTTAGTTATAGGTGGACACAATATCTTCATTTTATATTTATGTGGTGCTGAGTATCAAACCCAGTGCCTCACACATGCTAGGCAAGCACTCTACCTCTGAGCTACAACCCCAGCCCCTGCCTTTTAGATTCTTGTAATGGCTCCTGCTCATTTATTCTACCCCAACTCTCCTTTCCAGACAGTCCCCCAAATATTCCATCCTTGGTTCTTTGCACATATATTCACTCTGCCTGAAAACTAGCCTCACACTCTTCACCCACCACTATTGGTCTTCCACATTTCAATGTATCATACCACAGGAAACTGCTCCCGGAACTCCCTTCCCCTACTGTGTTCGTCAGCTTTTCTTCTCTGTGACCAAAACACCTAACAACAACTGAGAGGAGGAATCGTTTATTTTGGCTCATGGTTTCAGAGGCCAACTCCATTGCTCTGGGCTTAAGGTGAGGCAGAACGTCAGAGTAGAAGGGAATGGCTGAGAAAAGCTGCCCAGCTCATGGCAGACAGGAAGCAAGAAAGAGAGAAGGAGCCAGAGGTACAAAATATAATCCCCAAAGTTACCCCCAGTGACCCATCTCCTCCAGCTACATCCTGTCTGCCTACCACCCCTGCTCAGTACAGTAATCCTTTCAAAGGATCAATGGATTAATCCAATGATTAGGTTACAGCTCTTACAACCTCATCATCTCACCTCTGCATGTTCCTGGATTAACACAAGAACTTTTGGGGATACCTCATATCCAAACCCTAACAGCCACCCAACACCTTGAACTTCCCCTGTCATGGCACTTTTCAGCAGATAGTAAGGTCCTGAAAGTCTGAAAGCTCTGTGAAGGGAAAGCCTAAGACCCATATATATCTTACTGATTGTACTATTCCTAGCCCTTAGAAGACTAAGCTCAGTTCATAGACTTTGATCAAGTGTCCATGTTTTCTGAGTCCTTCTCGTCCCTGTTATGAGGCTTCTCTCTCAGCCATATCCACACACATTTTCTTGAACCTGGGCCCTTTCACCCGTTCTCCCTATGATTTGCTAGGTTGCAGGACTGCACCAAGTTGTCTTCAGGGCTTATACTCAGGAGTCTTACTTCAAGCCATGGCTACTGTACAACTCTGGTGTCCTACAGAGCTCAGGGATCCTCAGAGGGACTCTTGATTTCCTTGAGCTATGGAACACTGATAACACCAACTGCTGGTGAGGACCTGGAGCAGTTTGGTGTTTTCTTATAAATTTAAACACTCTTACTAGATGACCCAGCAATCATGCTCCTTGGTGTTTACCCAAAGGAGTTGAGAACATGTCCACACAAAAACCTACAAAAGTATATTTATAACAGTTTTATTCAAAACTTGGAAGCAACCTAGATGTTCTTCAAATATTCTTTATTTATGGATAAAAATTGGATCCCTTACAATGAAATTTTTTTAAAAAATTTGTAGTTATAGATGGACAGCATGCCTTTATTTTGTTTATTTTTATGTGGTGCTAAGGATGGAACCCAGTGCCTCACACATGCTAGGCAAGTGCTCTTCCACTGAGCTACAGCCCCAGCCCATAGAATGAAATATTATCCAGCACCAAAAACAAATGAACCATCGAGTCATTAAAAGTCATGGAGGAAACTTACATGAACGCTACTAAATGAAAAAAGTTGAAGAAAACGCTACACAGGGGATGGGGATATAGTTCAGTGGTAGAGCACTTGCCTGGATTCAACCCCTAGTACTGCAAAAAAATTAAATTAAAACTACAGAATTGGACACAGTGGCACATGCCTGTAATCCCAGTAGCTTGGGAGGCTGAGACAGGAAGGATCTCCAGGACAAAGCCACACTCTGCAAAAGCAAGGCACTAAACAACTCAGTGAGACTCTGTCTCTAAATAAAATACAAAATAGGACTGGGGATGTGGCTCAGTGGTTGAGTGCCCCTGAGTTCAATCCCCAGTACCACAAAAATAAATAAATAAATAAATAAAATAAAAACTACGTACTGGGGCTAGGGTTGTGGCTCAGCGGTAGAGCACTTGCCTAGCATGTGCGAGGCCCTGGGTTCGATTCTCAGCACTACATAAAAATAAATAAACAAAATTAAAAATAAATATTTAAAATAAAAAAAAAAAACTACATACTGTGTAATGTTCCAGAAAAAGCCAAACTATGGAAACAGTAAAAGGAAAAACAGTAAAAAAAACAAATAAATAATAAAATAAAATCAGTGGTTGCCAAGGGTTTGTGGGAAAAGAGGAAGGGGTGAATCAGTGGAACAACAACAATAAAAAACAAAAATTAAATAAACAAACAAAAACCAAAGGCACCATAGTTTTGTTTTGTTTGGCAGTGCTGGGGATTGAACCCAGGGCTTTGTGCATGCAAGGCAAGCACTTTACCAACTGAGCTATACCACCAGCCCCAACACTATAGATTGTTAGGGGAATGAAACTGCTCTCTATGATACCATAATGGTGGACACATGCCCTTGCACATTTGTCCAAACCCACAGAATGTACAACCCCAAGAGGCAACCCTAGTGTCCACCATGGGCTTAGGTGATAGTGAGGTAGCAATGTAGTTCATTAGTTGTAACAAATGTAGCACTCTGATGGGGGAGGTTGACAGTCGGGGAGGTTGTGGCTGTGTGGGCCAGGGAGTATGTGAGAACTCTGTGTATCTTCTGTACAATGTTGCTGTGAGCCTAAAACTGCTCCAAAAAATATAGTCTGTTATTTTTTAAAAAGCCTAGCTCTATAGTTCTTGAATCTGACTCCTTGAAGTTCTTCATCCTGTCCCCAGTGACCTCAAATATTTTAGGTAGAACAATGTGTTCTTATATCATCAAAAAAAAAAAAAAATCCTGAGTCAATTGTTTATGGAATAAACATTGGGAGTTAGGAAGTCAGACTAGGTTTTTGTCACTCAAAAAGTGCTTTCTCCCAAAGCTTCCCTTTGCCTTGAGACTGAAAATCTAGCTAATTCAGTTTTAACTCAAGTTGTGTCCCCTCTGTGAGGGCATGTCTCATGGGCCAGATTTTTTTGTTGGAAGGGATGTAGGATGAAAAAGGAACTAATGAGAATGTGTTTTATATCAAAATATCATCCTTGCAGGGCATGGTGGCACATGCTTGTAATCTCAGCTGCCTGGGAGGCTGAGGCAGGAGGATGTTGAGTTCAAAGCCAGCCTCAGCAAAAGTAAGGCCCTAAGCAACTCAGTGAGACCCTGTCTCTAAATAAAATACAATTAGGGCTGTGGCTGTGGCTCAGTGGTCACATGCCCCTGAGTTCAATCCCCAGTACCAAAAAAAAAGAAAAGAAAAGAAAAAGAAAAAAATCATTCTTATACATGTACAATCACAGAACAAATGTACAGACACTCTTTAAAATAACATGGGGTTGTATGCACAGTGATTCCATATCTAAGAATTATTCCTACAGATACATTTACAAAACAAGGTAAAAATAAATGTACATGGATCTTTTACAACACTTTTTAATAATAGGGAAAACCTAAATATCCATCAATAGAAACTGGTTAAAAAATGTTGCATCTGTAAAATGAAATTTTGTACTGTTGTTAAAAAGAACAAAGCAGTTTATGAAAGCTGACATGCAAAATTGTCCTTGATGTAGCATTAAAATTAACACGTAAACATTTGCATATGACCAGAAAATGTCTATAAGAATGCATGAGAAAGAGGTAGCTGAGCAGTATCAATAGGAATGGAGAGAGAAGAGGGCATAAATTTTATTTTATTCTCTTCTATATTATTTGAGTTGGAGTAGGGTACTGGGGATTGAACTCAGCGGCTCTCAACCACTGAGCCACATCCCCAGCTATTTTGTATTTTATTTAGAGACAGGGTCTCACTGAGTTGCTTGAGCCTTGCTATTGCTGAGGCAGCCTTTGAACTTGAGATCTTCCCTCCTCAGACTCCCAAGCCACTGGGATTACAGGTGTGTACCACCACACCTGGACTTATTTTTGTTGTTGTTGTTTTGTCTTTTTTTTTTTTTGAAATTTTTATTGATACTTTTTAGTTTTCTATAACATTAGGATACATTTTGACATAATCACAAAAGCATGGAATATAATTTGTTCTAATTCAGTCCCTAGCACTTCCCCACTCTTACTCTAGTGATCTTTCTGCAATTTATTTATACTGTTTTAAATAAATTTAGAATTGCATCTATAGCCAAGCATAGTGGCATGTGCCTCTGGACCCAGCACTGAGGCGGTTAACCTAGGAAGATCACTTGAGCCCAGGAGTTGGAGGCCAGCCTGAGCAACATAGTGAGATCCCATTAAAAAAAAAAAAAAAAAAAAAAAAAAAACAACAAAGTTGCTTTTACCACTTGCAACACATTGTGGACATCTCTCTATTTGAAAGCATGATATTTTAATGGTATTTTATCCCAGGAACATACCAAAACTATTAACCTAACCTCCATGCCCTGATTTGAATGTCCTCTCCATAACTCAGTTTGAAATTTAATTGCTTTAGCAAGTGTTGAGAGGTAAGACCTTTAAGAGCTGGTTAGGTCATGAAGGTTCTGCCCTCATGAATGGACTAATACCATTATCAGGGGAATGAGTTAGCTATGGTGGGAGTGGCTTCCTGATTAAAAAGGATGAATTGGGCCTGATTTTTCTTCCTTGATCTTGCACACTCAGGCTTGCCCTCAGCCATATTATGATGCAGCATCTTCATCTTTGCACCTGAGCAGATGCTTGGTGCAAAGCACTTGGAGTTAGCCTCCACAACTGTAAGAAACAAATCTCTTCTCTTTATAATTTATCCAACCTGTGATGTTCCATTATAGCAGCAGAAAATAAACTTAACGTGTTTCATTTTAAGCAGAAAATAGACTGTCTCTGAGTTTTTAAAATTTTAGACAAACTGGGTAAGTGTTCTTTCACATAATCTTCACATACCAAAATCCTGGTTTTTAAAAAGTTTTGCCATAGAAATTTTAAAATATATGCAAAAGTAGAGAGACTAGTAGAGTGACCCTCCAGGCATCTCATCCAACTTCAACAATGACCACATGGGGGCATGTCTGGGTTCTCTTCTACCTCACCTATGTTCCCCATTCCAAATCTGGAAGCTGCGAGTCCAAGATCCAAGTGTCAAAGTATTTGTTGCTTCTGAAGCTGGGGGGAGAATCTGTCCCAGTCTCCCCAGCTTTTGGAGATTTGCTGGAAATCTTTGGTCTTCCTTGGCTGTGTAGACATGTTGCTCAGATCTCTGCTTTTATCTTCAAGTGTCATTCTCCTTGTGTATCCACGTGTCCAAATCCCCCTTTTATGAAGACACCATTTAAATCGGATTAGGGCCCACAACAATGATTTCCTTTTCTTTTGATTGCCTCTGTAAAGACCCTATTTCCAAATGAGGCCACGATCTGAGGTTATTGTAGGTTAGACTTCCAAACCTACCTGTTTTTGGAGAACATGGCTGAAATGATGGGTTTCTAAAATTTAAATGTCAGAAGTATGAGAAATTTTAAGCCATGCATAAGGGAAAGACACACTTTCATAAAAGCATAAGCTCTTCAATAAACTACATTTTCTCTCTGTGTGTGTATGTGGTGCTGATACTGAACTCAGAGCCTCATGCATACTAGAAAAGTGCTCTAGTATAAGCCCATAAGTTTCCTTAAGATTAGTGCTTTCACTCATCTTTTTTTTTTTTTCTTTTTCTTTCTTTTAGTACCAGGGATTGAACTCAGGGGCACTTGACCACTGAGCCACATCCCCAGCCCTATTTTGTATTTTATTTAGAGACAGGGTCTCACTGAGTTGCTTAGTGCCTCATTTTTGCAGAGGCTAGTTTTGAACTTAAGCTCCTCCTGCCTCAGCCTCCTGAGCCACTGGAATTACAGGCATGTGCCACTGTGCCTGGCTGCTTTCATTAATCTTAAGGTTATCTGAGAAGATTTGGTTCACAAATTCAGGACACCATGCCAGTAGAATGTATCTTTCTGGGTGTGATGGTTTAGATATGTGGTATGGAACAATGTAAGAACATTTGGAGAGGGCTGGGGATGTGGCTCAAGCGGTAACGTGCTCGCCTGGCATGTGTGCGGCCCGGGTTCGATCCTCAGCACCACATACAAAAAAAAGATGTTGTGTCCGCCGATAACTAAAAAATAAATATTAAAAGAACATTCGGAGATGAAATGATTGGTTTAAGACAGTCTTAATCCAATCAGTGAGTTAATCCCCTGATGGGGATTTTTCTTGAGTGGTTACTGAAGGCAGGTAGGGTATGCCTGGAGGAGGTGGGTCACTGGGGCATGTGGTAAGGGGTATATATTTTGTATCTGGCGAGTGAGCTCTCTCTCTCTCTCTCTCTCTCTCTGCTTCCTGATCATAATGTGAGCGCTTCCCTCTGCCACAGTCTTCTGCCATGATGTTCAAACTCAGGAATGGAGCTGGCCTTCTATGGACTGAGACCTCTGAAACCATGAGCCTCCATATAAACATTTCTTTCTCTAAAATTGTTCTTACCAAGTCTTTTAGTTATAGCAGTGAAAAAGCTGACTAAAATATCGGGAGGTGTTTTTCTATTCTCTTTCATTATCCTCCACTAAGTTTCCTGGTCCAAGTGGAGCCCCATCATGTGACCTCCCAGAAGGGGCCCACTTCTGCCACAGGCACATCTAGATGTCCAAGAACCTGGAAATCTTCCACAGCCACCACCTCATCCTTGCACTGCAGCAAAGAAAGATTTCCTGTGTAAGATCTCCTTGACCTCAATGCCTTTGAAGTGTTTTTGGTTTTGCTGTTAAAGCTAGTTTTTGCATCCTGTTTTAAACAAAATGCAGCTTCCCTCTGCCCCTCTGTGCAGAATGGAAGGAATGATTACTTGTTTTGTTTTGTCAGAAAGCCTAAAAGATTTCTGGAGACTAAGCAGTCATTGACTTGGCCTAGTGACTTCCACACCATTCTTTCCCCATCTTTTCACACTTGTTTTATCCTGAGGTAATTCCAATACTTAGGTTTCCCCACTATGAGAGAAAAGTGGAGTTCCTGTTCTCCTCCTCTCCAGCCTCATTGGCCATTCACACCCCAGGATGGTTCCACATTGCTTGCCAAATGGGGCACAATGCCATCTGGAATGTCAAACTCTCTCCCCAGAATCTTTGATCCTAATTTGTAGGCAAATCCTGTCCAGGAGGTGGGATGCGACACAAAATATGTAGAAGAGGGAAAAAAGCTAAAATTACCTGCTGCTAAGCTGTGCAAAATAAGCAAGCTAGGTTTTGATGAGAGAGGATGGGGAGGAGTTGTAAGTGGGGAAATATGTGGTGCCAGCAGTCACCAGAAGATTTGGGCTGTGGTGGTACCTGAACTTGACCTTCCCTACTCTCTTGGTTGTAGTGGTTTTGCAACCAGAGATCCTTGACTTTTTAGAAAAGTCCTTTGTCAAATGTTTTCCTTGTTTTCTCACTAATAAAAGTCAATTTTTTTTACAGCAGTCTCTTTAGCCCCCTGAATTATTGCATGTAATGTTCATGAAACCTGATTAAGTAAATATTGCTATTTTCACCATGTTTTTCAGGTGCAGTGACAGTGACTCACTGAGGGGTCCTCCAGGAGAGCAGGATTCAGCCCACAAAGCCTTTTTCAAGGTGCTTGGTGCTGAGGACCCTTCCATGGATTTTCTCTTTGTATCCTCACACTTCACAAGATGCTGTGGAATCTTTTCAAGAGACAAGAAAAGAGGCTCATTAACATGCCCAAGATCACACAAGTCTGATTCAAATACAGTCCTAAGGAAGACTCTTTCTAATACACTAGGTGGCCCTGTCTAGCAGGTGGTCAAGGAGATCCTGCCAAGGTAGAGTTGCCCAACTGAAGGTGGCATTAGGTACTTGTTAGAATCCAGGGTTGTTATTTCTAAGATTCTTTTTTTTCCCTTTAAAAGATGATTATATTTCCAAGAAATATACAGTAGTCCCCATTATCCATGGGAAATTCATTCCAAGACCCCCAATGAATATCTGAAAATATGGACAATAATACACTCTCTATATATTATGTTTTCTCCTATATATACATACCTATGATGAAGTTTAATTTACAAATTAGGCAGTAAGAGATTAACAACAATAATAAAATAGGACATTTATAACAATATTATTAAATAGAACAATATTACTATAGTTGATCTGATAACTGAGATTGATATGACTATCAGGAGGGTAGTGTATACAGCACAGTGTGAATACACTGAACCAAGGGATAATTTATGCTGCAACAAAAGTTATGTGAAAGTGGTTTCTCTGTTTATTTTTTAAAAATTTTGGAACCAGGGATTTAATCCACTAAGCCACATCCCCACCCACCCATCCCCCTTCCTTTATTTTATTTTATTTTTTAGAGAGAGGTTCTCATAAAATTGTTTAGAGTCTCTCTAAGTTGTTGAGGCTGGTCTTGAATTTTTGGTCCTCCTGTTTCAGCCTCCTTAGTTGCTGGGATTCTAAGCATGTACCACCAAACTTAGCTGTTTATTTTTGAAATTTTTCATTTAATATTTTTGGACAATGGTTGACTGTAGATATCTGAAACTTTGGAAAAAAAATGGATTGATAGCAGGGGAACTACTATACTTAATATTATATACATAAAAACTATATACACACTCTCAGATATCTACACTAAAATTGTCAATATATGCACATTAATATTATCCATTTATTAACACATCCATCCTACAAAGATATTTAGTTATGAGTGCAGATTTGCCTATGAATGAAATCAACTAATCCAAATACCAGTACTTGAATTAGTTATTTTCTTAAAATTTTTTGAATTAAAATTGCACACTTTAGTTGTACAAAATTCAGGGGAAAAGTTTAAATTACCCATAATCCTATCTGGCAGTGATAACCTGGTTGTCACATAAAGTGGTTTTCTTTCATTTCACATATCTATCTATCTATCTATATACATATATATATATGAAATTTGTTCTGCAAATGTGAAATGACATGATGTTTGATAATTTTTCAAAAAAAATTTCAGTACACAAAAAAATGTACAATCTGGTAACTTCCTATTTATGCAATATATAGCAAACATCTTAACATGTCTTTAACTCTTCTTTCAGAGCATGATGTTTCATAAGTCTGTAGTATTCTACTTTGTAAGTGTAACACCTCTCTAAGATTCTTGAATTGCCTATGGTCAAACAATTTTCTGATGTGAATTTCAATTCATAAGTAGGCCCCTTATTTTAAAGTCATACACATTCTTCCACACCAATATATCAAACCTTGTAAGCCACAGGACTAAGGCTCTTAATATAACTTGCAGATTCTTGGATTTCCACCTCAGTCTTACTGAATATAAATATCAGGGTCTGGGGTCCAGAAATCTTCATTTTAAATAAGCCCCTATGGAAAATTCCTATGAGAATTAAAGTTTGAGAATCACCAGACTTTTATCACTTTAATGTACACATTCCTCTTTAGGGTGTCATTATCTGAAATGATGGAGGTGGTAACTCTGCTTGCTTTCTTGTTCCTTAGTGACACCTAGATTGTACTGTCTCTGTCTAATGGGAGGGTGTGGAGAGAGATACCAAGCTGGATCATCCACTCATGAGTACCCTTGGGCAAGCCACTCTCAGACTGAAAAGCCTTAATTTTCTCATTGCAAAACCATGATAATTAAAATAATTGTTTCAAAAGGTTGCTAGAAAGACTGCCCAAGATAATGTCTATGAAAATCTCTGCAAACCAAAGTCCACTCTAAAATATTATTATATCCACAGTCAGCTCTTTTCCCTCTCAATCACAAGGTCCATTACTTCTAGGCTAATGATGTCCAGTATGTTAGTCACTAGCCAAACATATGATATTTGAACACTTAAAATGTAACTAGTCTGGATTTTATGGCAAATATGCTATATGTTAAAATATATAACAGATTTTGAAAACTTGGTACAAAAATCAGAGAGTAAAACATCTCATTAATAAATTTTGTAATATTGATTACACATTGAAATAATAATTTGGGCTAAATAAAATATATTAATAAAATTATTTTCACCTTTTTAAAAGAGGCTGACTGGAAATTTTTAAATTGCATATGTGATATGCATTATATTTCTGCTGGATAGTGCTATTCTAAAAATCTTTCTGATAAAAGACTTGCATCAACATTTACAAGTTAAAAAGATGAATATATTCAGTTTCTGGGGAAATTGATCCAAGCATGAGACAATGTTGTAATTATATGGGAAGTTTATCTAAATTTATGACACCCATGACTATTGGACATCCATAGAATTATGGACAACACTCTTCCTAAGAACAAGTAGGAGATGCCAGAGGACATCAGGCTCCATTAAGCCATTTGTCAGGTGTCTGTCAAAAGCTCATGTGTGAGACAATGTGAGATTCAGAAGTGAAATGATTGGGTTATGAGAACCTTAACCCAATCAGCAAATTAATCCCCTGATGGGATTAATTGAGTGCTAACTGAAGGCAGGTAAAGTGTGGCTGGAGGAGGGGGTCATTGGGGGTGTGCTTTAGAGGTATGTATTTCGTATCTGGCGAACAGAGTCTAGAGAAATATTTATGGCAGAAATGGATTCCCATTGGTGAAATTAAAGATATTCAAGTATGGACTGGTGAAAACAATCAGACATTTTCCCCACTTGCAAGAGCAAGGTGAGGAATTCAGAAGCCTGCTGCCTATACTCTAGGTTCTGGCTTGAGGTTTGAGGGCTATTTATCCAGGTGCCAGTCTTTGCTGAAATGTTGTGTTTGCCACAAGAAGATTATGTATGGGTACAGCAACTAAAAACAAAATATTCTGAGACAGGTCCACATGCTTCCTCAGAGAGCTGGAACTTCTTTGAGTCCTCAGAATAGGTTGAATCAACTATGCTTGCTTTGCTAATAAATGTCCGTCTAAGGGGTAGAGATGTACCGTAGTGGTAGAAAGAATGCTTAGCATGTGCTAAGGTCATGGGTTCAATCACCAGCACCATAAAAACAAAAACTCTAATAGATCTCTCTGTGTGTCTGAATTTGGTTGAAGATTCACTTTCATTATAAACTGGTAATGAGATATGGGAAAGTAGCCAACCCTAGTCACTTAAAAAAATTGGGGGAGCTAACTTTACTTACCAAAAGGAACCCAGCAGTTGTGTGTGATCAAGCTGGTGGAAGTCAGTTATAATGTCAGGAAGACAGATTATTTCACATCCACACATTTTTGGAAAATTAGTGTGGTTATTGTACCAGAAATTCATTGTTCATTGTTACTACTTAAAAATTCCTTCTCAAGCATTCATTGAAAAATGCACAGCATTTGGACTTTCTTTGATTTCTAGTTAAAATTCATTATAGCCTACTAAGGATATAATGAAAAAGTTAGCTAGATGATTCTTTTCCCCTCAATTTTTGAAAAATATTTACTGATTAATCCAGACAGATCATTTCATGTGGAAGGAAATCTAGTGATTTGACATAGTCACTCTTAACATTTAATTCTACATTAAGTCTTTTATCAGGCTGCCTCTTCAGGTACGTGATACTGGTCTAGGGATTCTCAACCTTAAGTGGGTAGCATTCAAGTAAGTTTGTGAACTTAGATGGCAAAAAAAAAATATATGTTTTTATGCTTTCTAGCTTCTAACTGAAATCGAGCATTTCCTATCCTTTCATTATGAATGCAGGCAGCACATCCCAGTGATATTGCAGTATCTGTGACTTTATCTCCCATAGAAATCAGATATTCTCATTCTGCGTCACAATTGCTGCAGTTATTCCCCAAAGACTACCGTGGTCATCTCTAATGCAACACTAAGGAAGTGTTACCATCTTTTTTTTTTAATATTTTCAGTTGTAGATGGACACAATACCTTTACCATTATTTATTTGTATGTGGTGCTGAGGATCAAAACCAGTGCTTCACACATGCTAGGCAAGTGCTCTACCAATGAGCTACAACCCCAGTCCTGCCATCCAATCTTAATACATGAATTAAAAAAAAAATACATGTTACTATATAACCAGATTTTTAGAATATTTGATTATGATATTTCAGCAGAATTGGTTTCCTTTTTAATTCCATGTGTTTCATATCATGAATTAGAAAATATTCTGAGACAGGTCTACATGCTTCTTCAGACTGTCAGCAGGGTTCATGGCTCAGAAAAGATTTCAAATCCCTCCTTGGCCAGTCTGAGAGATGCTCCATTGAGATTTATTTCAGGAGCACAGAGGATTGGAAATACCTCTTGGGCCTTGCCAGCCAGACTTTGGTGATTATTCTAAATTCAAAGGAGCTAGAGGGAGGAAGTTGGCAAAGTGCAGGATGATGGAAAACCACACTTGCTCAAGAAGTCAGACCAGAAGAGGAGGCATCTGCCACTGTCCTTTTCTGTCACTTCCTTTGATGTTCCACTGAGCCTCCCATCTGGGCCTGGTGACTTACTAATATTTCATTGTTATGGTGATACCCTTTGCTATTAAAATAATAATCTCCAAATTCCTTGCTTTTGGTGTTAGTCTCAGTATTTTCCATGGCATCCAAAGAAAAGCAGATTTATTGCAAATATATTGCATAGTTTTCAGTGAAGCTCAACCTTGGCCCATTGTACAGAAATTCATGATAAATTGCTCTTGGTTTACCGGCTGTAAAACCCAACTGGGGCTGTTCTAAGTTCAAGATAAACACAGTCTGTTTAATTTAAAAATAATATTAAAAGTAAAAAAGAAAGAGAAAGAAAGGGAGGGAGGGAGGGAGGGAGGGAGGAAGGAAGGAAGGAAGGAAGGAAGGAAGGAAGGAAGGAAGGAAGGAAGGAAGAAAAAGATAAAAATCCATTAACTTTGTTAAAGGCATTTTAAAGGTGTTTGCTGACTGCTACCTCTGGTTAATTTTTTTTTTCTTTTTAAATTGTGGTAAGAATGTTTAACATGAGCTAGTATCTTCTTAACAAATTTTTATTTTTTGATGCTGGGGATTGAACCTAAGTACTGCAAATGTTAGGCAAGGGAATGCTTTACCACTGAGCTAGACCCCCAGCCCTTAACAAAATTTTAAGTATATGGTACAGTATTGTTAACTACAGGCACAATGTTGCATAACAGATTTCTAGAATTGATTCATATTGTCAAACTAAAACTTTACACTTTTTGAACAGCAATCCCTCCCTTCATTTTCCCTTTCCCCTCAGCTCGTGGTGACCACCACTCTACACTGCTTCTTTTCATTTGACTGTCCTAGATACTCATATAAGTGGAATTATACATAATTGTCCTTTTGTGACTGGCTTGACTCACTTGGTATAAGGTTCTCCAGTTTTATTTGTAAATAACAGGATTTCCTTCTTTTTTTGGGGGGGTGGGGTGGGGTGTGGATTGAACTCAGGAATGCTTTGCTACTGAGCTACATCCCCAGCTCTTTTTATTTTTATTTTTTTAAAATTATTTATTCTAATTAGTTATACATTTTTTTTTGAGTCAAGGTCAATTGAGGCTGGCCTCAAACTTTATAATCTTCCTGCCTCAGCTCCCAAGTCACTGAGATTAGGGGTGTGCAACACCACACCTGGCAGGATTTTTTTTTTTAAAAGACTGATTATTGCATTGTATGAATAATCCACACTTTTCCCATTGGTTCTTCGAGGGACATTTAAGTTGTTTCCCCATATTGCCCATTGTAATAGTGCAGTGATGAAATGAGAGTCCAAATATTTTTTCAGCATCCTGATTTTAATTCTTTAGGATAAATACCCAGAGTGGGGTTGCTGGATCACATAGTATTTCCATTTTTAATCTTTTGAGCTACCTCCATACTGTTTTCCCATAGTCACTACTTCATTTTATATTCCCATCAACAGTGTAGAAGCGTTTTAATTTCTCAACATACTTGTCAATACTTACTTTTTTTTTGTTTTCCCACAGTCACTACTTCATTTTATATTCCCATCAACAGTGTAGAAGCGTTTTAATTTCTCAACATAGTTGTCAATACTTACTTTTTTTTTTTTAATATCCGTACTAACAGATGTGAGGTGATCTTATTGTGGTTTTGATTTGAATTTCTCTGATGACTTGTGGTGCAGAGCATCTTTTCATATATCTTTTGGCCATTTGTATTTCATCTTTGGAGAAATGTCTATTCAAAATATTTGCTCACTTAAAAATTGGATTTTTTATATTGAGTTATATATTTTTCTTAAATATTTTAGGTATATCAGACATATAGTTTGCAAAAATTTTCTCCTTTTCTCTGTTAACTCTTCATTCTGTTTATTATCTCCTTTGCTGCCAGAAATTTCATTTTGATATAGATTCTCTTGGTTATTTTTGCTCTTATTGCCTGTGCTTTTGGTATTATATTCAAGAAATCGATGTCAAGATCAATGTCATGAAGATTTCTCCCCTATGTTTTCTTCCAGACGTTTTATAGTTTTGGGTATTACATTTAAGTATTGAATCCATTTTGAGTTGAATTTTTGTGTATGGTATAAGGGTCCAATTTCATTGTCCTGCAAGTTTTCCCAGAACCATTTCTTAAAAAGATGAATCTTTTTCCATTGTGCATTCTTGGTACCCTTCCCAAAGTGCAACTGATCATACATGGGTACATGTGTTGATAGACTTTGTATTCTGTTCTATTGGTCTATGTCTCTCATTATGGAAGCACCATATGGTCATATGCTTTTCATTATAGTAGCTTTGATATATTTTGAAATTGGGTACTGTGACGCCTCAAGATTTATTCTTTCCTAAGATTGTTTTACCTATTTAGAATCCTTTGTGATAACAAACAAATCTTAGGATTGCTTTTTTTTCAAAATTTTTTGAAAAATGTTATTGGGATTTTGATAGGGATTGCTTTGAATCTGTAGATTGTTTGGGTAACATGAACATTTTAAAGGTACAGACACTTTAACAGTATTAAATCTACTAAGTCTGGAACATGAGATGTCTTTCCATCCATTTGTGTCTTATTTAATTTCCTTCATTAATGTTTCACAGTTTCCAATGAACAAGTCTTTCACCTCCTTAGTTTATTCCTAAGTATTTTATTCTTTAATGCTATTGTAAATGGAATTGTTTTCTTAATTTCTCATTATTAGTGAATAGAAACCCAACTGGATTTTGTATGTCAATTTTGTATTTTGCAACTTTACAGAATTTATTTGTTCTAACTGATTTTTTAGGTGGGTGTGGAGAGTCTGGAGGTTTGGACATCATGTCATGTGCAAACAGAGATAATTTTATTTCTTCTCTTCCAATGTGGATGCCTTTTATTCCTTCTTGTCTGATTGCTCTGGCTAGAACTTCCAGTACTATATGGGATAGAAGTGTCAAGAGTGAGCGTCTTGTCTTGTTTCTGAACTTGACAGCAAAGATTGCAGTTTTCACCATTGAGTATGATGTTCACTGTGTGTTTTTCATATATGACATTTATTATGTTGAATTAATTGACTTTCTTCCCAGTTGGTGACATTTTTTGTAGTGAAAGGATATAAATTTTGTCAAATGCTTTTTCTTCGTCTGTGGAAATGATATATGATTTTTACTCTTTATTCTCTTATTATGGCATATCACATTGATTTTTTTTTGTGTAGTGCTAGTGATTAATTATTTTTATGTGCTAAAACACCCTTGTATCCCTGAGATAAATCCTACCTGATCACAGTGAATGATCCTTTTAATGTGCTGATGAGTTCAGTTTGCTTGTATTTTGTTGATAATTTTTGCATATGTATTTATTGAAGATATTGGCCTCTAGTTTTCTTTGTTCCTTTTTTTTTTTTTTTTTGCAGTGTTGTTGTCTGACTTTGTAGCAGGGTAGAGGAAGACATGAATTTCATGAAGTCTTCCTCTTCAATTTTTTTGGAAAAGTTTGAGTATTGTTCTTAGTTCTCCTTTAAATGTTTGATAGAATTCACCAGTGAGGCCATCTGGTCCTGAACTTTCTTTTTTTTTAAATATCTTTATTATATTTACTTATTTTATGTGCTGAGGATCGAACCCAGTACCTCACGTGTGTGAGGCAAGTGCTCTGCCACTGAGCCACAACCCCAGCCCCCTGAACTTTCTTTTTTAGGGGATTTTGGTTACTGATTTGACCTCCTTACTAGTTGCAGGTCTATTTGGATATTTTATTTCTTTCTCATTTTATCTCAGTAGATTGTATGTTTTTAGGAGTTTCTGTTTTTGCTTTTAAGTTATCCAATTTGTTGCATAAAATGTCTACAATTAGTCACTTATTAATCTTTTAAATTTCACTGGTATCAGTTGTAACACCTCTTTTTCCATTATTGATTTTATTTGAGTCTTTTTTAGTCTAGCTAAAGATTTGTTAATTTTGTTTCAAAAAGCCAACTCTTAGCCCTGTTGATTTTTTTCTATTGTTTCTGTATTTTTCTATTTCCTTTATTTCTGCTCTAATCTTTATTTCCTTCTAATTTTGCATTTAGTTTGTTCTCTTTCTACAGTTCTTCTTTTTTAATGTAGGCATTTATCACTATAAACTTTCTTTTTAATATTGCTGTTGGTATAACCCATAAGTTTTGTTTTGCTTTTTGGAGGGACTGGTTCTTTCTTTCTTTCTTTTTTTAAGCATATAAAGCAGGTTTATTTTAAAAGGCTTCTCCAAGGAGGGAGAAGGGGGCCATAGCTGGTATCCCAAGGAGTGAGGGCGTTTTGGCTTTTTATTTGTCCTAGGCTTCCTTTGTTCTCAGCTCTCTTCCCCTAATCTCTCTCCTTCCTGGGTACTGACTAGAACCAGGAGATGCTCGGTGGGATGGCAAAAAAAGTGAGAAGCAGATGGATGGGGGAGGGGCTGGATGGAGCAGCCCAGGACACTTTAATTAACACCTTTTACAACTCCCTGTAGGGAGGAACAATTCCTGGGACAGGTTACCTTAGCAACTGGTTGGAGCAGGGACTGGTTCTCCACCAGACACTTGTCAATATCAGTATCAAAACAGTTGCCCTATTGAAAAATAGTTGCACTCTTTCTCCCATCTGGCCCCAAAGAGACCTCAACAAAGGAGAGTACATTTTAAGCCAATAAGCTGTAGGATGTATACCTAACAGACGTCACCTAGAATTTCTCTGTTTGGGATTGGATTGGGAAAGAAACTTTGAAAGATCTGCACACTGCCAGTCCAGACTGGAGGACTCTCAAAGCCAGATGAGGTACTCCAACCTCAAAGATGCAAAGTTTCAATAATATGAAATTTTAAAAGTTTTGTACATAAGCTGTTCAAGATTCTCCAGCACTGACTGATACAAAGCAAAATGAGATGGCTCAGAAAAGGGTGATGAGTTTCATTTAGCTAAATCAGTGGCAAAAACATAATTTTCTTTCTTTCTTTTTTTTTCTTCAAGGAGGCAAGAGAGCAATTAAGACATCATCTCAAGATTAAGGGGTCCCGGGGGGGTTGGGTAGAGTGCTCACCTAGCATTGGGTTTGATGCTCGGTATCACATAAAAATAAAATAAAGGTATTATGTCCCACTACAACTAAAAACCAAAATTAAAAAAAAAAAAAAACAAAGATTAAGTGGCCTGTGATCCATTCTGTGAACACTTGGGAAGCAGATAGAGATGGGAGAAAAATTTGGCCTCAGGGCTAAGGATATGGCTCAATGGTAGGCCATTTGCTGAACTTGCTGGAGGCCCTGGGTTCAATGCCCAGTACCATAAAAACAAAAAGTTTCAGAAGTCTCACCATGTTAATTTGGTCATTTCTGATGGAAAAAAAAAAAAGGATAAAGTTGTCTAAAAATACCTTAAAGTTAAAAACAAAACAAAACCTGAATAGCAAGGTTTTTGTTTTTTCGGTAACTCCTCTTGGAATTACCTTCCTGGTTTGGCTGGTACTTTGCACAGAGCTGTGAGGTTTGCCATAGTAGAGTCTTTTCCTGCGCCTTTGGCTCTCATTAAGCCAGGCCCATTTCTCTTTTCCTCCTCTACTTAGAGGGCAAAGGATTAGGCTGGAAGTTAGAAGGGAATTAGATTTCTGCTTCAGAACTGTGAAATTATTTGGAGTGTTTTACAAATGGTTACTGTAACAACAACAACAAAAAAAAAGTAATTACAAACCTGTACATCACAACATGCTTTTAGACACTTTGCCTTGTGCTCACATTCCCTTAAATGCTGTTCCCAAAGGTGCTCAGCCTCTAGCTCAGCTGGAATCTCTGGCAAGAAGCACAGACAAGGGAGTGGGGTAGAGAGGTTTTGAAAGGAGAAAGCAGCCTTCCAGTTAAAGATCAGCCCTCTGTTTCAAGTTCAGCTTCTTGCTGGCTGGCCTCATGGGGAGTCAGGGCAGAGGGAGGAGCAGCAGCTGCGCTGGACTGGGGAGCTCTACATCTCTTTCAGGTCAAGTAGACTCTGGTCCAGCATCCTTTGGGTACAGAGGTGCTCCTCTTTGGTGCATTTCAGCTTATAGAAGTCATGTGATGCTGCAGTCTGGCTGGGCACAAATCTCGAGCCACTTGAAGATTCAAGCAGGAACGAACTTTATTTTTAGAACCCACGCCGCAGGTTGCCCATGCGAACTCTCCAGGAACTCCACCAGAGTTCAAAAATAGCGGACACTGGAGGCAGCAGGAACTGCTCCTTCTGGCAAAATGCCAGGCACCATCTTGACCTGGCCATGGCTCTCAATATCTTCTCCCCTTTTGTTTAATTAAATAACAAGTATGTGGCTTAGGGACCCTGCCTGTCTTAGGTTGTCCAATACTACATATGGTCCTTACCAGTCATCGGATGAGCTGACCTCAAGGTGTCAGCCTCCTGTCTTAAGTTGGTACCATTGCAATTGGATCTTACCCATCACTGACTACCGGCCCAGCATTTAGCCACACTTGTGGATAGTGGTTTTTACACAAACACCATGAACAACCTGCTACAAGCAGAAAGGGGAGGATACAACACGCCACGACACCAAGCCAATTGACGACCCCTTTTGGAAAAACTGTACCACCGATGACATCATCAGCAAAGGTACCCTGGCACTACTACAATTCACTGCACCAACAGATAGTTCACAATGCATACAAGTGACACATAGTCCAGGCAAGTTCTGCAAGCAGTTCAAAGCAGAGGAATCCATTAATATGTCCTTTTCCTCCCAAAGTAAATTGACTCCTTGATTGAGCATCACTTGTTGAGTTACATTATTCATTGATGCATCAGTTTATACAGTTTGTTGTGATAGCTATCGCAGAAGCTGTAGTTTGGTTTTATCTTTGTCTTCACCGGCACTGGGATAGGAATTCTGGCAGTGATGGCTAAAAAAAAATTATGTAACATTCCAGAAGGCATTAAAAAAAAGCAATTTTCTAAACAATTTAGTATCCTGAATAGAATTAGATATAATGAAAAGGAAAGGTGAAAGTAAACAAACAGATCTGTTAACCTCCTTTTTTGTTCACATATTAAAACAATCCTCAACAGCTGTTTACCCAATTTAAGTGAAACCATTTAAATCATGTGAATAATAAAAAAAAATTTTTGGATCCATTTTTTCATGAGCACTCCTCATATATGATATATGGACATACGCACATAGAGACATAGAACACAAAACACAAGTGTGCACATATAACAAAATACATGCAACACATAACATAATAGTAAAGGCCTTGTAGCTTTTTACAGGTGAAATCTCCATTCCAATGCTCAAGAACTCCATAGTCAAAAAATAAAACTGATCAGAAAAACATTAACTTAGGTCTCTATGAGCTCAAAAAACAAAATAAAACTTCATGATGTGGGAAAGGGCAATAGTAAAATAGATATTGAAAAAAGCATCCTGGTTACCACCCGGGTTTGACTCTTCTTTTGATATCCCATCCTTTTTTCTGTAACTTGCATATGGGTTTGAAGGTATTCCCACAAGCAAGCCTCAAGGTTTCTTACATTTGAAATAGGCCTTAATGGTGTTCATTATTCATTAGCCCCCAGGTGTAGGAGAACCACTGTCCCAGATGTAAGGATAGCGAAACTGGAATTCTGGATATCAGCTGTTACGGATTTGAGCCAAATCATCTTCTTTTTGGTCTGTAGAAATCGCTTTAGTTAGTCTCTCTGGAATCCAAATCGGCTGCTGTTCTCCCTGTGGAAACACACAAACAGACCCCCGACTCCAGACAATCACTGGGTCAGGAATTTTCCATTGTCCTGTTAGAATATCCTTCCAAAGTACCTTGGGCTTTTGTATATTTTTTGGACACATGTGCCTTTCCACAGCACTAAGCCCTGATGAATCCAAATTTTAAAAGTTTAGAGTAAAAAGGGTTATTTTAAGTTTATCTTTGGGGGATATATACCCCTTCCCAATTCCCTCTTTTTGCTTTAATAAGTACATTTTAATAGTTTGATGTGCTGTTTCAACTATGCCTTGTCCCTGTGGATTGTATGGGATTCCTGTTATATGAGTAATGCCAAATGATGAGCAAAATTGTTTAAAAGAGGTAGAAGTATAACCAGGACCATTATCTGTTTTTAACTGTTTTGGAACGCCCACAGTGGCAAAATTTTGTAAGCAATGAGCTATAACATCTTTAGTTTTTTCTCCGGCATGAAGGGAGCCCATCAAAAATCCAGAAGAAGTATCAACTGTAACATGCAAATATTTCAATTTTCCAAATTCTGGCAAGTGTGTGAAGTCCATCTGCCAAATATGGTTAGGTATCAGTCCTCTAGGATTGACTCCAAGATTAACTTGTCGTAAAAAGGTCACACAATTTTGACATTGTTTTATTATTTGTCTAGCTTGTTCCTTAGTTATTTTAAAATGCTTTTTTAAAGTATTTGTTGATATGGAAGGATTTATGAAAATTTGTAGCTTCTTCTAGCGTAGAAAAAAATATGTATGTCATGTGTAGTTTTATCTGCTAAATCATTGCCCAAACTAAGGGCTCCAGGCAATCCTGTATGTGCCCTGATATGTCCTATAAAGAATGAATCTTTTCTGTCCCAGATTAGAGTTTGTATAGTGGAAAACAAAGAGAAAACAGTAGAGGAAGGGGAAATCCTGCCAGCATCTTCAAGGGATACTGTAGCATTAACTATATACTGACTATTGGAAAATAAATTAAATACAGAATCTTTAAACATCACAAAAGCTTGTAATACTGCATTAAGCTCTATCTTTTGAGCTGATTGTTTGGGAACTAAAAATGTAAAAGTTTGATCAGGGGTAACTACTGCTGCTGTACCATTATTTGACCCATCAGTGAATATATTTGGAGCATTCATGATAGGTGTTTTTCTTGTCATTTTTGGAAAAATTACAGGATGCGAGGACCAAAAAGACAACAAAGGATTAGATGGTAAGTGGTTATCAAATGAAACATTAGATTTGCACATGATTATTGCCCAAGTATTTAACTCATTAGCTAACTCATCAATTTGATCCATAGTATATGGAGTAATAATTTTATTGGGAGAAATTCCAAACACTCCCTTTGCTGCTTTTATTCCTTTGAGTATTAATTGTCCTATACCCTCAGGATACCTAGTAAGAATAGTGTTAGGAGAATAAGATAAATGTATCCATAATAATGGATCTTCTTGCCAAAATACTCCTGTAGGAATATTTTTTGTTGGTAGTACAATAAATAATAAAGGCAAACTTATATCAATTCTATCCAAATGTATATTTTCCATATATGTTTCAATGAGTTTTAATGTCTTTCTTGCTTCAGGCATTAACATGTGGGGTGAATTTGGATCTGATGGACCTTTTAGGATATCAAATAAAGGTCCCAACTCTCCTGTTGGTATGCTTAGATAAGGCCTTATCCAATTTATGTCTCCTAACAACTTTTGAAAGCCGTAAGTGATTTAAATTTATCTACTCATATTTGAATTTTTGGTGGATGGACCATGGTCGAGGATAATAGAACTCCTAAATAATTAATTGGAAAATTTAATTGTACTTTATCTATTGCTATCTCTAGATTATAATTTTTTAATAAATTTGTAAGTGTGGCATGACATTCTAGCAATGTGTTTTTATCTTTGTGTGCCAATAATACATCGTCCATATAGTGAAATATTTGTAGTTCAGGATTTTTATTTCTAAGGGTTGGATTGCTTTGTTAACATAAATTTGACACATAGTTGGAGCTGTTAGCCATCCCTTGAGGGAGTACTTTCCATTCATATCTCTGATCAGAACCTTCATGATTCAGCGCAGATATAGTAAATACAAAATGTGGACTATCCTCAGGAATTGGAATTGAAAAAAAACAATCTTTAATATCTATAACTAAAACATGCCAGGTTTTTGGCAAAGCAGACAATTGGGGAATCCCCGATTGAGCAGGTCTCATAATAACCATCTCATTATTAATGGCTCTTAAATCTTACAATAATCTCCATTTACCAGATTTCTTTTTGATGACAAAAATGGGAGTATTATGGGGAGTTATGGAAGGTTGTATATGTCCCTCTGCTAATTGTTGTTTGACCAGGTCATGGGCTGCTTGTATCTTTTCTTTAGTCAGGGGCCACTGAGGAACCCATACTGGCCTTTCTGATTTCCAAGTAATTTTTATTGTCTCAGTGACCCCTCCTGAAAACCCAATACATGTCTATCTGTTTTTTGATCTATTTGTATTGGTGCCACTATACCTTGTCCTTGTTCTCCTAATCCTTTTTCTTTCTTAAAACCTTGTCTAGCCATAATAGTGGGCACATTTGAATTGATGTTATTTGTTAATGTTAATCCTAATTGATCTAGAACATCTCGTCCCCATAAATTTATAGGAAGATGATCCAATACATATGGCTGTATAGTTCCTTCACATCCTTCAGGATCCTTCCAATCGAATACCATGGCACTTCTATGGGGATTAGTTGCCACTCCTAGGCCTTGAAGAGTTTGAGTGGCTTGTTGTAACAGCCAATGTTTTGGCCATTCTTGATGAGAGATAATGCTAAGGTCTGCACCTGTATCCAGTAGCCCATTAAATTCATGTCCTTGAATATTTAGTTTTAGCATGGGGCGAGAATCTAAATTTAAAGAAAGCATAGCCCAATCTACACCTGTGGAGCCTAATCCCCTGGAACCTCTTTCTATAATATGACTGGAAAATTTATCATGTAGGCTTGGTATTATTAATAACTGTGCTATTCTATCTCCTGGTGAAATTACTGATATACCCCTTGGAGAACTGGCTATAATTTTTATTTCACCTTCATAATCAGGATCAATTACCCCAGGATTTATCATAAGTCCTTTTAGAGTAGAAGAACTGCATCCCAATAATAAGCCTACTGTTCCTTGGGGAAGAGGTCCTTTTACCCCTGTGGGAATGATTTGAACTCCCATCTCTGGAGTTAGTACTGCTCTGGCGGATGCGCAGATGTCCAAGCCTGTGCTCCCTCTGGTTTGTCTAGTGAGGGATCTAATGGATAATGTGTCCTGGGCACTACCCTGATGGTGTTGCTGGGTTCCTCTAGTGCCCCGTATATTTGTGGTCGTGGGCCCCAGAGCATGGGGCCCCCCTGTCCGTTTTTTGGCAATGGAGCCCGATGCCTTTCTCCACAATATCATGGATAAACACCTGGTCCTTATCCATTTTTTGATAACGGAGTACCCTCTATAGTGGTTTGAGAATGGCATTCATTAGCCCAATGTCTCCCTCTATGGCATCGTGGGCAAATACCCCTTTGATACCTAGTTTTGTTAAACCCTCCTCCTATGGGGCAACTCTTTTTAAAATGTCCTGTTTGTTCACAATTGTAGCATGTTTTTGGCCTGGCACCTAAAGCCTGTTGTACTGCAGCTGCCAAGACTTGCCCCTGTTCATTAATGTCTCTACATAATTTAATATATGTGTTTAAATCTCCATGTTTCCATGGTCTAATGGCCTCCCTGCACCATCTATTTGCTTGTTCGTAGGCTAGTTGCTTTATTAATGGCATCGTTTGTTTTATATCCCCAAAGATTCTGGTAGCTGTTTGTATAAGCCTGTCTACAAATTCAGCATAAGGTTCATTAGCTCCTTGTATTACCTTAGATAATTGACCTTGTAAATCTCCAGCCCTAACCGCATCTGCAGCAATTTGTGAGTATATGGCAGGATCATATCCAATTTGTGGCTGCTGACCCTCATAAGGTCCCTTTCCTAACAACATATCTAGATTTCTCTGAGGATAACCAGCCGCTGCATTTTGCCTAGCCGTCTCCATGCAAAATTCCTCATTGGCAACCTTCCATAACAAATATTGCCCTCCATTTAGCACATCTTTGCACATACTAGCCCAATCTGCTGGCGTCATATTCAAGTTGGTAATGGATTCGACCATGCTTACAGTGAAGGGTGCTTGAGGACCATAGGTTGTTACAGCCTCTTTCAGCTGCTTCACTGTTTTGAAATCTAAAGCATGGTGAATTCACTGCCCTCCTGCCGCCTCAAATACAGGGCATGGTAATCTTTGAGGTCCTGTCTCAGGATCCCATCTATCAACCATAAGGGTTGAGGGCCACTCAGCATATGTTGTCTCCATAGGCGGAGCTGTTGGTTGGACACCCACGCCCCCCGGTGATAGAAAGGGGTTAGTAGCAACCTCCCGTTGTAATTTCTCCCCTGATAGCCCTTCCTACTCTAAACTTTTTTCCTTTGTCTAACTCGAGAGACTTCCTCTTTTACTTGATGTAAGATGTCCTCTCCCTGACTAATCAAACAAGATTGTACCAATGTCCATAATGGTAATGTGCCAACTGGCAGAATTCCTGGGTTTCCTTTTCTATCTTTTTAAAATCATCACCATGATGGCTCCATTGTGATATATTTAACAACCCCTCTTTAATGAACCATGGGCTAAACCTTTGCATCGTCTTAACGTATGCCCTAACTGTTCTTGATTTTACTGAGATGCCTCCTTCCTCTAGCAATTTACTTAACGCCCTTTCAGTTTGGTTCTTATTAATTTTTAATTCCATATTTCTGTGACAAAAGATACCCCTCACTAAGATAATGCAAAAGAAAACCGAGACAAAATGGAACAAAAATTTCATTATATCAGCCTTTCTATCCTCCTGAAATGTCCAACCGTCCTCTCTCCCTATCTGTTCCCCAGACAGCTGAGGCTGTTCTTCTCTCCCTATCTGTTCTCCCTATCTGTTCCTCAGATGTGAGCGGTTTTTCTTCCATCCCACCCATCTCCAGGGACAGGCTTTTTAAAACAAAAGCGAAACAAAACGAAAGAAGAATCTTTATTTTTTTTTTTAAGAGAGAGAGAGAGAAAGAGAGAGAGAGAGAGAGAGAATTTTTTTTAATATTTATTTTTAGTTTTTGGTGGACACAACATCTTTGTTTGTATGTGGTGCTGAGGATCGAACCCGGGCCGCACGCATGCCAGGCGAGCACGCTACCGCTTGAGCCACATCCCCAGCCCTCAATTATTGCATTCTTGAGCTCTGAGATTTTTTGTTTATTGTGTTTTATTAGTATCTGTGATTAAATTCTCACTTTGTCCATACACTGTTTCCACGACCTCATTCAAACTGCTTTATGATGACTATTTTGAATTTTATGTCAGGTAAATGATATAATTCCATTTCATTAGGACTGGCTTCTGGAATTTTATCTTGTTCTTTTGTTTGGGACATATTCTCTGTTTCTTCATTTTACTTGACTTTTTCTGTTGCTCTGTGTATCCCAGCCACTTCTCCCAGTCTTTGGAAAGTAGCCCAATACAGGAGAAGACCCTCATCAATCAGAGCAGTCAAATATTCTGAGGGCCTCTCAAACTTTTTTGCTAAATCCAAACTACAAACTACCTCCTCCTCCTCCTCCTCCTTCTTCTTCTTTTTGATGGGGGGTGGTGTGCTGGGAATTGAACCCAGGGCCTTATGCACGTGGGGCAAACACCCTACCAACTGAGCTATATCCTCAGCCCCACCATCTTCTTCATGTAGAGTATCCTGGGTCCCATTAATGTTTTTAGACAGGTGAAACAGAAAAGCCAGTGCCTCAGCCTACACAAATGTTAGGAAGTTGAACATGCAGTTCAATTCCTTCCTTTCCCTGGGAGAATCCTTGAGCTGGGCTTTCCTTCAGATTCCATGAGACTGTGCTGAGACTAGGGCTTATAACAAGAGAGTATGTTGAATTTTCCCACCAAATTGGTTGGCTGATTTGGGCCTTGCCTTGGGTGTAGAAGCCTCTAGTGATTTCTGGATTTCCAAAGAAGGCAATCTGTCTATTTATTACTCTTGAATTGCTGTGTCCATTGGGGTGGGGAGTGTTCAGTCTGCCTATTCCATTATCTTGCTGATATCACCTGATTAATTTTAATGTAGTGTTTTTAAAAAATAGAGTTAGATTTGGACTTGAAACCTGGTTTTACCACTCCCCCCGCCCCCCAGACCCACTGGAACCTTCTGGGCTCCTGGGAGGAGGCCCTAGCACTGGCATTTTTAAAAATTCAAAATCAGAGGTAATAGCCACTGGTAATAAAGAAGTAATAGCCATTTTCTATTAACTATTAGATATGAAAGATCCCTCTCAAGTGGCTTTCCATTCATTAACTTTTTTTTTTTTGGAGGGGTGGGTATTGGGGATTGAATTCAGGGTTACTCAGCCACTGAGCCACATCCCCAGCCCTATTTTGTATTTTATTTAGAGACAGGGTCTCACTGAGTTGCTTAGAGCCTGTTTTTGCTGAGGCTGGCTTTGAACCAATGGGATCACAGGAGTGTGCCACCGCGTGTGGCTCATTAACCATTTCTGCCACCTCATTTCCCTGAATGAACCAAAGGAGAAGATGAGGAGAATTGTGTCATAGGTGTGTTAGCTTTTCATCTATCTAATAAAATATCTGATATAATTAACTTATAAAGAGAAAAGGTATATTGTGGATCACAGTGCTGGAGTTTCCTGTCCAGAGCTGGGTGAACCCATTTCTTTGGGCCGCTGGTGGGCGTGCTGGCTGGCAGTGATGGGGAGCATATGACAGAGCAAAACCTCTCACCTCATGAGTCAGGAAGAAGAAAGAGGAAGAAGTGGGATCCCACAGTCCCCTTCAGGGGCATCCTCCCAATGACCTAAGGACCTCCCACTAGACCCCACCTCCCAAAGGTTCAGTTACCCTTCAAGGATGCTACCTGGAGGACTAAGCCTTCAGCTTATGAACCTTTGGGGGACATTCAACCTCAACCTATAGCACCAGGCTTCAGGACACAGAGACAGCTGCAGGTGTTTCCAGGATCCCCCAGCTCCTGCAGCCTAAACTCCCAGGGCCCACCTCCATCCCATTTCCCTTCTTATGCCCTTTTCCAATTTTTCAAAATGAGAATTTATTGTTTTTTTCCCTGATCACAAAGGTGAAATTTGCTGATGAAAGTTATAAAGATAAGCCAAAAAATGCAGTTACCATTTTTAAAACATTCCTTTTGTATTTAAGAACTCAAGCCCTCTGAGCTCTTTCTGTTGTCTGACTGCCATCTGCCTATATGTCTAGACTGGATGGTTCTAGTTCAGACCACCCTGTGTAACCTTTAGCCTTATGTTCACCGATATTTATAGAGGTGGGAAGTTTTGTTTTGGTTTGGTTTGGGCCAAATTCATTTCTCACACTGCACCTTGCTTTGGTCTTATTCATATTTCATTTTGGTAGGAACCAAATTTACTTCAGCAACATGAATGAAGGGCCTCTATACATACAAGGTGAATGGCACTGTTGACTCGAATACCTTCAGCTGTTGTCAGGAAAGAATCCAATTGGCTAAGATGCTTTTTATAATGTGCTTCCTTACAAAAGGAAAAGTAAAAATTGGCAATGATCATGAATACTAGAGGAATTTTAAAACACTGTCCATGAGCTGGGGACGTAGCTCAGTGCTAGAGAGCTTGCCTAGCACATGTGAGTCACTGGGTTCAATCCTCCGCACCACATAAAAATCAATAAGTAAAACAAAGGAATTGTGTTCATCTACAACTAAAAAAATTAAAACAAACAAACAAACTGTCCAGATACCCCTACTCAGGAGTGATCTGACTTCCCTTCTTGTGATATGGGCTGTGCTTGGGCTCCAAAATTTCAAGTCCCCACATTCTCCATAAGTAAAAGTTATTTGAACCAATAAAATTTAGCCTTAAAATATTTGACCAGTCTAGATATTTGATATTTGCTTAAATGACCCCAAAGGGATCCTCACTTCAAACTCTTTTGATATTGAGCATCTTCTTCCTTACACCTATGTCAGCCAAACTATGAAAATTGGAGTTCTCATGGCAAATGGAGCAAGTTACTCTGGGTGCTAAGGGCACTAAGGGGTGCTTTTCCTAATAAAACATTTTTTCCCTCTGTTGTCCCCACCCCTCTCCCACTCTTGACCTCGAAGAGGATGAAAGATGCTTGGAGACGGTCCCTGCTCAGTCTCAGTTTCCTCCTCTTCAGAAGGAACATTGTCAGAGGGCCGACATGCCTATTAAAAGGAAATGTTCCTAAAGTCTTTAACACGACAATGGGAACAAAGCAGACAGAATAATAGGTAATTGTTATCATCATTATTTATTCCTCCTCCCCCTCCTGCTCATCATCAGCACCATCATCCTCACCTCACCCCTGCCGACTACTTCTTCATAGGTGTGGTGGTTTGCTAATGCCCATTTTAGATTTATTTCTCCCTAGAGAAAGAGAGATAAGTGTGAGACCTTTCATCCCTATAATTTTACTGTGTTCTCTGGTATCACCAAGTAACATCAACTACTAATATGATCTCCTTTAATCAACCCAGACATGTCATTAGTGAAAACCTAAATGAGCTTGTGAAGGACAGGCACCATGGGCTGAAGCTGAATAAGCTCCTTCGTCTTTAAACTGGGGTCTTTAGATGTCTCTTAAGAGAGCCACCAGAAGACTTGTTTAAAATGAACTGTCTTTAAGGAGGAACGTAGAACCTGCAACATCTTCTCATTTCCAAAGGAAAAAAGGTTAAAAGGATTTGGGAGCCAACACAAAGATGCATGCACTCATCAAAAGAGGCAATAGGAGGGGAGAAATGACACTGGATTGAAGCACACCATGATATGTTTAAATCCATGTTCTTAAGTGATACCAAATCAAACAAACAAAAAAAATTATGGGTTACTTTTATAAAATTTATATAGAGAATAGTTATTATTTTGAAAACTAGTAAAATAAAGGGAATTAATAGATTATTTTCCCTCTCTTATTAGAATGGAACCTCAAGGTGACCTGATAGTTGTCACCAGGAGGGTTCTTTGTGTAAGAATTCTAGCTGATAAGTGAAGATGGAGTGCTAGAGTATAACCACCTTCCACCTATAACAAGGTAAAGAGTTAGGTATGGAGCATCAACATTTTCTAACATATCCCAAGGAGTGTGTTAATCAGCTTTCTGTCAATCTAACAAATAACTGAGATAATCAATTTAGAGAGGAAAAAGGGCTTGTTTTAGTGCACAGTTTTAGAGGTTCCAGTCCACAATCAGTTGGCCCTGATGTTTTTAGATCTGCGGAGAGTCAGAACATCATAGTGGAGATTGCATGATGGCCCCAAAACACTTACCTTATGGCTGGGAAGTGGACAGGAGAGGGGAAGAAATGGGATGCCATAATCCCCTTGGAGGGCATGCCACCAATGACCAACACACTTCCCACTAGACCCCACCTCTGAAAGGCTCCACCACCTCTCAAGAACCAAGCTGGGGTCCAAGCCTTTACCACATGTGCCGTTGGGGAACATTCCAGATTCAGGCTATTGCAAGGAGAATGCCAGGTGCCTCCCAATGGAAGTACACCTCTTCCATCTGGCCAACGAATCTAGGGGCTGGGGATGTAGCTCAGTGACAGAGGACATGCTCAGCATGCATGAGGCCCTGGGTTTGATCCCCAGAACCACACACAGACACACAAATGAAATCTGAATCTGATAAACAGGTCAGCCCAACCACCAATATACAGAATATAAAGGAGATATGGAAAATGTTAAACAGCACTTTAGGAATGCAAGCCACAAAATCTAGACTGGAAAGCTCTAGAGGACATACAGTCTGGCTTCTTAGTAAATTGTAAGGAGAGAAAAAAGGAAAGCAGAAGGCAAAACTATAGCTTACAAGGGACTGAGGCATATTTATGAATTGTAATGTAGGGACTTCATTATGACCCTTACAGCCTGTGTGCAAAAACAATTCAAAGAGCCTTCAAAACAATATTTTTAAAAAGGCAATTTTGAACCATGATGTTATTTGGTGATATTAATGAATTACCATTAATTTCTTTAGGTGTGATAATCATGATGAGTTACCCTTTTCACTTAATTGACATAATTCACATATAATGGAATTTTTAAATGTATAGTTTGGGGTATATTCAAAAGTGTGCAACAATCACCAAAGTATTTTAAACACCTTAAAACACCCCCTATGCCCATCAATTATCATTGCCCAAACTCTCATTCCCTTCATCCTCTGACAACCGCCAATCTATTTTAAGTCTCTATGGATTGCCTATTCTGGAAATTTCATAGGAATAGAATCATATAATATGTGGTCTTTAGTGTCTCAATTCTTTTACTTCGCATCTTTCAAGGTTCATCCACACTATAGCTTATATCAGTACTTCACTCCTTGTTTCTAGCTGAATAATATTCCATTAAATGGATATACCACATTTGGTTTATCCACTCATCACTTGATGGGCATTTGAGTTGTTTCTATTTTTTAGCTAATATGAATATTTGTATACAAATTTTGGTATAAACATCTTCACTTTTCTTGGGTTTAATTGCTGGGAGTATAATTGCTGGGTCAGGGTGACTTTATGTTTTACTTTTTGAGGAACTGTTTAATTATTTCCACAATGACTGTACAATTTTACATTCTCGACAACAACATATGAGGGTTCCAGTTTCTCCACACCTAAGTCAACAATTGTTGTTATGCTTTTTGTTTTATTTATATATTTTTATAGTCATCTCAGTGAGTGGAAGGGGCATCTTATTTTGGTTTTAATTTGCATTTCTCTAAGGACCATGATGCTGAAACTTTTCTCATGTGCTTGTTGGCTATCAATATATACATGTTTTTGGAGACACATTTATTCAAATCCTGTAATTGTTGAGTTGTAAGATTTCTCATGTATTCTGGATATTAGCCGTTATTAGATATATAATTTACATGTATTCCATTGTGTGAATTGTCTTTTCACTTTCTTGATACTGTCCTTTGAGGTATAAAAGTTTTAAATTTTATGAAGACCAATATTTTTATTGTCCCTTGTGCTTTTTTCAACATATCAAAAAAACATTACCTAGTCTAAAGTGGCAAAGATTTGTCCCTTTTTTTCTCCTAAAAGTTTTACATTTTTAGCTCTTACATTTAGGTCTTTGATCTATTTTGAGTTAATTTTCAAATATGGTATGAGATAGGAATCTAAACGTCATTCTTTTTCTTATGACTATATAGTTGTGCCAGTACCATTTGTTCAAAGGACTAGTTTTTCTCCATCAAATGATCTGGGCACCCTCATAGAAAATCAATTGACTATAGATGTATGAGTTTATTTATTGACTCTTAATTAATTATATTTATTATATTCTTGTGCCTATATCTTACGCCAGTAATTTTGATAACTGTAGTTTTATAGTAGGTTTTGAAATTGAGAATTCAATTTTTTTCCTTCAAGATTGTTTTAACTATTCTATCCATATAAATTTTATGGTCAGTTCATTCATCTCTTAAAAAAAAAGATATTTGGAATTTCAATTCAATTGTATTGAATCTGTAAGTCAACTTTAAGTTTATTTTCATTGTAACACTATTAAATTGTCCAATTCATGAACACAGATATATTCCCAGTAATTTAGGTCTACTTTAGTTTTTTTTGTAGTTTTCAGTGTACAAGTCTTGTACTGTTTGCTTAAATTTATTCCTAAGTATTTTTTCCATTTAAATATTATTATAAGTAGATTTTTATTAATTTGAAAGATCAGGTCTAATATTTTTGTATGTGTCAGTTTGTGTGTGTATGTTTTAGATGCAAGATCATGTCACTGCAAATAAATATAATTTTACTTCTTCCATTCTCATCTGAATGACTTCTATTGTTTCTTTAAGTGTCCTTATTTCTCAGAGAGAAATGCTGAAATATTTACAGAAAAAAAAATGATGTCTAGGATTTGGGGTGAGGGAGTCAGGAAAGAGGCGTAGGTGACACAAGATATGCCATGAGTTAATTGTTAAGGCTGGAGATGAGTATGTGGGGGCTCATTATACCCATCTATTTTTATGAACGTTTACATTTTTTTCATTAAAGGATGGAACTGGAGGAACATAACTTTTAGCAAAATAAGTCACATTCAAAAACATATCGTGGTTTCTCTATGTGGAAGCAAGAGCGGGGAAACGGGGTTGGGGAATAAGGAGTCAATGAAACAGAAAGGAGACCATTAGAGAAGAGAGAGGGGAGGGACTGGGGAAGGGTGGAGGAGGTATTGAGGAGAGAAATTGATCCAATAATTTTTGGGGGGTTTTGTTTTGGGTGTTTTGTTTGGTACTGGAGATTTTAACCCAGGGGTGCTTTACCACTGGACTACATCTCCAGTACTTTTTATTTTTTATTTTGAGAAAGGGTCTCACTAAGTTGCTTAGGGTCTTGCTAAATACCTCGGGCTGTCCTTCAATTTGTGATCCTCCTATCTCAGCCTCTTGAGCCGCTGGAATTATAGGCATGTGCCACCGTACCCAGTGATCAAATTATGTTTTGGGTTTTTTTTTTTTTTTTTGGTACCAAGGATTGAGCTCAGAAGCACTCGACCACTGAGCCACTTCCCCAGCCCTATTTTGCATTTTTATGGTCTCATTGAGTTGTTTTGAGCCACGATTTTGCAGAGGCTGGCTTTGAACATTCGACCTTGCTGCTCCGGAGCCTTGGGATTACAGGTATGTGCCACTGAGCCTGGCCCAAATTACGCTTTTATGAATGTATGAATTAGTCATAATGAAATTCATCATTCTGTATGATTAATATGAACCAATTAAGAAAAGAAGAAGTAAAAAAAAATCATTAAAAATAAAATGAGGGGCTGGGATTGTGGCTCAGTGGTGGAGCGCTCGCCTAGCACAGGCGGGACCCAGTTCCATCCTCAGCACCACATAAAAATAAAGGCATTGTGTTGTGTCCATCTACACTAAAAAAAAAAAAAAAAAAAACTTAAAAAATAAAATGAACATGTCTGAAGCCATCACAGATTTTGGACTCAGAATCTCTGGGACAAATGATTAAGGTGTCTTTTTTTTGACTGTGAGTTAATTGTTTGCCATGAGTTAATTGTTAAGGCTGGAGATTATTCCTGCAGATATTAATGTTGGAGGACTTCTTTCCCCACCTGTGGATTAAAAAAGAACAGAGCTTTCCTGAGCTTCTCTGATCCCAGCCGGGATCCATTCCAGGTTTTTTCTTGGTGCTTTGGCAAACCCAGGCCTGTATTCAGGATGCAGTGATGAAGGATGCCCCTTCACCTTCACAAAAACCTGTGATTTAGCAGGGTGTTATTGTATATTTTGGTTGCTTGGAAATGTTAAATTTCTTGAATTTACCACTCAAATAGTAAAAAAAAAAAGGCAGTGAAGCCAAGCAAAAATGGTTGAATCCAAGTTGAAGGGTTCGTTGTCTTCAAATTAAATATCAGTTAACTATGCAGAGACACACTAACCAATTATTTTGTTTCTGCCAAATAGCAGTTCAACAGAAGCAGGTAGTAGTTTTTATTTTTTTTCTTTTCTTTTTTTTATAAAGAGAGAGGGAGAGAGATACAGATAGAGAGAGAATTTTAATATTTATTTTTTAGTTTTCGGCGGACACAACATCTTTGTTTGTATGTGGTGCTGAGGATCGAACCCGGGCCACACGCATGCCAGGCGAGCGCGCCACCACTTGAGCCACATCCCCAGCCCCAAGTAGTTTTTAGAATATAAGAAAAAAAAATGTCTTTTGTTTTTTGTTTTTACTTTCTAGATTTTGGGGTTGAAATTGTAGGTCTGTGAGCGTAATCCGGGGATGCCATTTTAAAATCACGTTTCCGGCAGTGAACCTGTGTTTAAACCAAGCGGGATCCACCACCCCGCATCCTCCACCCCACCCCCAGTGCTGCCCCTGGCGGGAAGCCCGTGTTCCTGGTTTGTGTTTTCTCGGCAGCAGCCCCCATTTGAACCTCAGGTTCCAACTGAGCCCTGAATTTCTGTGTGATACCCTCTGAGCACTTAAGCCTTTGTTGGTGTGCTACTTTGAGCTTCTTGTTGTTAGGTTGCTCTATAAAAAGCATCTGTCATTATTTCTCTTTTATGTGGGGCTCCCCCATCAATCCATTCTGTTCATTCTCTTCACAATCCCTCAACACAGAAGAATTCAATAGATGCTATTGGCTGGCATCCAGTCCTATCCAATCTTATTAAATAGTACACTTACAGAAACAAAGTATTATACTATTATGGGATTCTGGGTACTGCAAAGAAGATAGTAACTTCGCTTCCAACAGGCGAATAGAACTTCCACCCAAATGGCTGTTTTGGGCAATCCATGCATTGCCCAAATTTATGTTTAGCACTTATCAGTGGAGCGATGAACACAAATTTAAGTATGAAATTCATTTTCAACTGAGCAGACAAATGCTTGTTTTTTAGACAAATAAAAGCCTGCACATCCGTCTTTTTTCAGTTTTGCCTTTCTGTAGAACTCGCATACTACATGACTTCATTGCAAATTAACGTCCAGTGCTGCCAGGGAATTTTCAGGGCTGAGCCCCCCATACTGGCATTTGTCCTCACTCAGCCCACTTGGCATTCGGCATAATGCCTGTAAGATAGGAGAAGTGTTTCCTGGAAGTGAAAGAACAAATTTCTCTGAGCATTCCTCCTGCTGTGAGGAATCACTTCTCTCAAGGAAGGAACTGAAATCATGTGACTATCCTGCTTCACCCCCACTCTCACTTTCTGACATTCTGAGAGTTTTTCATTGACACTTTCTGTTTGGGTGTCACCTCACATGGCATGCTGAGGGGAGCCACCTGCCTGAAGGACTCTCACCTCTCCTTTCCAACTGAGTGAGGGGTGTGTGTGTGTGTGTGTGTTTTCTTAACAAAGCATAGGACTTAGATCAGTTCACCTAATTATATGATGACTGTAAAACAAAGCTACTGGAGGAAAAAGTGAAGTAGTGACATAATACTACAGGCTCTCAATAAGTTCAGTGTCATCTTCTGTGTATTTACAGTCTAACTTATAAATCCAGTGTTTCTTCTCTTTGCATAATAGCATTAAAGAAAGACTAGAATTATCCTTGAACCAGAACCCCGAATTTCAGAGATCCTCCATAACACATTGCTTTACTCTTGCCAAACAAAATACTTGTCAGGACTTAAAATGGCTTAGAATTAATTCCACAGCTGGCAGTTATGATGTTTGACTTGTGGTGTTCCTTCCTAAGGTTAGGGAAATTCCATTCAAAGTCCCCAAATTCTTTTAGCCTTTTTTTTTTTTGTGGTATGTACAACATGTAGAATTTAATGTAGCTTATTAAAAAAAAGAACTATTCAATAGCTACAGGATGTTTGTTACAACTGTGCCTTACTTAAAAATCATCAAAACCATCTTTTTTAGTTGTTCTGTTCATGATTCCTAAGAATGCACAGCTATGATCCACAATTGGCAGCATGTGGTGCCATTACCCTCTGTAGAAATTCATTTCCCTCTTCAAATTTGACTTTAATGATTTGATTCATGAGACTGAAAATTCAGGAAAAGACTATTAACTTTATTCTCCCTTCTAGAATGTTCTTTCTACTGTGTTGATATTTGCTAAGCTCCAGCTCTTCTGAATTCTTCCTTGGATAAAAGGTTTATTTACTCAACAATCACATACTCTATGCCAGGGCTTTACATACATTATCTGACTTGATCCTCATGACACTGTGAGACAGGAATTCCTGTTCTACAAATGAGAAAAGCAAAATACTAACAGGTTTTAAGAAACTTGGTCAAACCAGGCATTGTGGCACACACCTGTAAACCCAGTGGATCGGGAGCCTGGATAGGAGGATTAAAAGTTCAAAGCCAGCCTTATGAAAAGCAAGGTGCTAAGCAATTCAGTGAGACCCTGTCTCTAAATAAAACACAAAATAGGGCTGGGATGTGGCTCAGTGGTTGAGTGCCCCTGAGTTCAATTCCCACCACCATCCCCCCACAAAAAGAAAAAGAAACTTAGTCAAGATCTCACAACTGACCAGATATGTCAGCTCCAATGCTGGGGGTCCTTTTCAGACATGCAGCTGCCTCCCGACTGCAGGGCATATGCTTGTGACCAAAGATCAGGAAAGACTTCTTGGAGGAGGTGGCAGGATGGGGCAGGATGGGGATGTATCTTAAGAGCAGATAAATGGAAGCTTTCAGAGAAATGAGTGGCAAAACTATTACGGATCAACACCACAAAGAAATTAAATAGAAACGCTACGCATACACAGCAATCTTGGGCACCTGGAGTTAGATTGGTCCTTTAGTAAGTAATTCATTTTAATTGTTCTATCACATTTATTGAGCACCTCCTACTTGCCAGGTCTTGCTCTGGGTGCTAAGGATGAACCAAGATAAATAATCTCTGCCACAGAGCAGTCGATAGTAGTGAGATAAGCCCTCTCCTTCCTTCCCGCCTTCATTTATTATTTCATATGTATCCCCATTCTCCAGGAACCCTAGAAGAAAAAAACCTGGAGAAAAGCCTCAGAGCAGATTCTAGCCAAGCAGAAGATCCCCCAGAGTAGCAGAGGTGGGTATTGGCATCAGCTCCCACCCAGAAGTCCATCTGTCTCACACCTGATACAAGATGGGTAGCTTCCTAGTTTCCGAAGTACCATGGGTGTCTCCATTTGTCGGTTCCCTTTGTTCAGATTCTGGTTGGCTTGGTCCTTGGGCCCGAGGACTTCCTCACATTCCTAGACAGAGAACACTTCTTGTGCATGGCTTACTACTGTGCTCATCTCATGCAGAACATGTCTGTTCTCATTTTTGTCTCCCTTCCTAGACAGAGAACACCTCCAAGTAGAGGTTGGCTTACTCTTCTCTCCATGCAGCTTCACTTAGGCCAGGGTGCAGGAGGGCGGAATCAGGGTTGAGGACAGGGCGAGAGGTACATCTGAGAACAAAAGAACTCAGAGAAGACAGTGAAAGAAAACTCCAGGCAACATCCTGAAGGTCTTCAGAAAGGAAGCTGGGGTGGACCTGGTGTTGGTTAGCACTGACAGGTGGACAAATGTCTTAATCTATTTTGGGCTGCTACAACAGAATACCTGAGACTTGGTATTTATAAATAAAAACAATTATTTCTTATAGTTCTGGAGACTAGGAAGTCCAAGGTCAAGGTGCTGGCATCTGGTAAGGACCTTTTTCCTGTGTAATAACATGGTAGAGACTATTGTACAGTGAGAGAGCAGGAGCGTACAAACTCAAGTCTCTCTCTCTCTTATAAACACTAATCCTGTGGTAGGAGCCCTCTTCAAACAAAGATAAGACTGCACAGCATGCTAGTTTGTGTGCAGGCAAGCATGACTTTGTCAAACAACATGATACAGGCCAGTATCTGTGCGCACATGCTTGACTCTTTCAGACAACTTGGTGCCCTTCAGTAACCATGTATGATGCGTTTCCCAGACAAAAGAAAAACCACATGGCACGTTCAGCGAGAATACCTTACTCCATCAACACTCTGGGCATATGCGTGAACCTGCTGGGAACCCCACCAGTGTGCCTATGCAGCTCTGCCATAACACACTTATGATATTATAGCATAGAATACCCATGCAAAATATATTTTTCTATATATGCGAGACAAAGGGGCTAATATGTAATGGGGGTTGGGGGAGAAGGGGACTAGCAGGGGCTACATAAGGCGAAGCCCTGGGGCTCAGCCTTTGGATAAGAATCTTCCTGGTCTGTGCTGGCACAAAATAAACACTGCTTCCCGTGGAAAGCCCCAGTGCCCTGTCTCTCTGTGCACAAATCCTGCAACGGATTGTTGGGGGCCAGACCCTCATGATCTAATCTAATCATAATCACCTCCAAATACCATCAGCAGATAAATTTTGGAGTTAAGGATTCAGCACATAAACTTTTGGAGAATACATCTAAACCATAGCAATGGGTGACTCTGGGGTTAACTGATGTGAAACTCCATCTTTTACCCTTGAAGTCCAACTGGCCTCAGGTATCAGCCTCATTAGTCATATTGGAATGGTGACCCACTAATTGGGGTTCCCAGATGTGTCAGATAAGAGTTTATTGGAGGGCTGGGGTTGTGGCTCAGCGGTGGAGCGCTCGCCTCACATGTGTGAGACCCTAGGTTCCATCCTCAGCACCACATAAAAATAAATAAACAAAATAAAGATATTGTAAAAAACAAAAAAAGAGTTTATTGGAGGAAGATTGACAGACAAAGGCACCTACCTGCTGACACAGAGTCTGTGATTATATGTGTTTTGTTCACCTTTGGTGAGTTTTTCTTTTTCATGTTTTTTATTGGTGCATAATGGTTGACATAATTGTGGGGTTTGTTTTTATGTATTTATACATGCAAACAATGTAATAGTATAATTTGGCCAATATCATTCCCCAGAATTTCCCCTTTTTCGCCCCGCTTCTCTCCCCAGGTCCCTCTCCTCTACGGATCTCCCTTTGATTTTCATGAGATCCTCTCCCATCCTCCAGACACACAGCCTTTCTTTTCCTTTTTCCTCTCTTGCTTCCACATATGAGTGAAAGCATACAACCTTTGACTTTCTGAGTTTGGCTTATTTTACTTAACATAATGGTCTCTAGTTTCATCCTTTTTCCTGAAAATGACATTATTTAATTTTTCTTTATGGCTGAAAAAAAAAACTCCATTGTGTATATATAGCACATTTTCTTTTTTTTTTAAAGAGAGAGAGAGAATTTTAATATTTATTTTTTTAGTTTTTGGCGGACACAACCTCTTTGTATGTGGTGCTGAGGATCAGAACCCGGGCCGCACGCATGCCAGGCGAGTCCGCTACCGCTTGAGCCACATCCCCAACCCAGCACATTTTCTTTATATGTTCATCTGTTGATAGATACTTTGGCTGGTTCCATAGTTTGGCTATTGTATAGCATAGTATTTTCATTAAAAAATGAATTTGCTGGGCTGGGAATGTAGTTCAGTGATACTTAGTGGACAAGATTTAGCCCTTGGGTCACAGTTGGTTGATCTGTGTTCTTCAAAAATTCCTGTGCTGTAGTTTCAACCCTCAGTACCTCAAAAAATGACCTCATTTAAAGATAGGGTCTTTGCAGAGGTAATTATGTTGAAATGAGGTCATTAGGGTGGCCCCTAATCCAATATGACTGGTGTCCTAATAAAATACAGAAATTTGGATACAGACACATGCAGAGGGAGATGATATAAAGAAACCTAGGAAGAGAATGGTCACCGGCACAGCAAGAATCACCAAGATTATTACAGAAGGACATAGGAAAGAGGCCTGGAACAAATACTTCCAAACTTCAGTAGGAACCAACCCTCTCCATACCTCACTGTTGGACCAGCCTGGACAATTGTGAGGAAGTTAATTTCTGTTGTTTCAGCCACTCAGTTTGTGGTACAGATGTTAATCAAGTTGTGATGGGTCATATCCCCATATTTTGTAAGTTGAAAATATCATAAATCAAAAAATGCATTTAATAACCTAAACTACTGATAGTCTCACCTTAGCAATACAGTGTCTCATGGAGTGTTAGTTGTTTTTCCTCATGACCATGGAGCTGAGAGGAAGCTGCTGTCCCTGCTACAGCCCAATGATGTAAAAATATCATATAACATAACACTAGCCCAAGAAATATCAAAATTGGGATTATGGATGCAAATGAATGCATATTGCCTGTTGTAAAATTGAACCACTGTAAACCATCTGCCCCTTGTCAGGTAGCCCTTGCTGAATGATGCCACTGTGCTCTGATGAAGCTCTATCACCTCTTACCTCATGCGGCATCACAGCATGAGCTTTTTCCACTTCTTCTTCTGCCCCTTTCCAACCAGCCCCGCCATCCACTCCCCACACAATAACCAGAGTGGTCTTTGAAGCACCAGGTCACCCCTGTCCCAGTTTAAACTTTTCCGGTGACTTCCATTGCATTTAGGAGATGAAGTCTCACATCCTTAATCTTTCCTTCCTCTCCCCTTCTCTCCTCTCTCACATTCCTCAGCCGCAATAGCCTCTTCCTGCAGTACCACCTACAGTACTCAGGCCTATATTCTAACTATTGCCTAGGGGTGTCTTCCTTCATAAAAATGAAAATGGTATTTAAAACTATGAATACAGGCAAATGTAATGCAGACTGGGTTTGGATTTCTTATATACAGGAGTCCCTCCTTTTCCTTGGGTAACATATTCCAAAATGGAAATGAGGTTTCCAGATATGCCTTATTTCACCAGCGTAGTGTGATGGATGCCTGAAATTATGGGTAGTACAGAAGTCCATATATACTGTTTTCCCTATACATACACACCTATGATAAAATTCAATGTATAAATTAGGCACAGCAAAAGGTTAACAACAATAACTAATGATAAAAAAGAAACATTATACAGTATTCTGTAATAAAATTTATATGAATATGGTCTCTCACAAAATATCTTACTGTGTTGTACTCACCCTTCCTATGATAAATTGAGATGTCTCAATAGTTATATGATGAGATGAAGAGAGGTGAATGATGTAGGCATTGTGACATAGCTTTAGGCGATGGCATGACAGTTACTTGGACACAAACACCACGATACCATGCTAGTTGACCTGATAAGGAAGTTGGCTACTAAGAAATCGACAGGCCAGTAGCATATACAGTGTGGATATACTGGAAAAAGGAATGATTCATGGTCCCAGGCAGAAGAAAGTAGGTCAGCAAAAGATTTCATCATGATACTCAATTGAAAACTTATGACTTGTTTATTTCTAGAATTTTCCATTTTAATACATGGATCATGGTTCACTATGGATAACTGAATCCATAGGTAAGCCATATATATTCTTTGTTGTTACATTCACTTTTTTGTTCTGACTTTAAAATAAATTAAAAGTAAAATATTTTCATGGATCCCTAAAAGCATTTTGTGCTCTGGGGACTGGGCCTAATGGGAAAGCCAACCTTGGCAGTTCCTCTGCCCAATGGTGAGTCTGACAGGAGAAATCTGTCTTATCAGGAACAAGGTCCTCTGTGACCAAACCTGAGAAAATGAGGGGGATGTGGGTCATGAATATGTTCTGCAGCTGCTCCAGGTAAACACAGAACCCGGGTGGAAACAGTGCTGCTGGCTCCACAAGAGTAGATAAGTCCCCACACCTCAATCAACGAGATTGAGACCTTTAATCTCCTGTCAGTGCCACCAAGAGGGAACTGGTTTGGTGAAAAACTCTTGGGGCCATTGGGAATGAGTATACTTGTGCAAATGTTGACAAGGTGCTTGTGCAAATTGGCACAGGCTTCCACCCACACTCCCTACCTCTCTAGAAATTCTGCAATCACTCCTTTCTGAAGTGCTGCTCCCTCCTGCTGGGCCCTACCACTCTTGGATGTGGCCCTGACATTCCCTTGAGAGGGCCAGCCCTCACAGTCTCTCGATAACCACTAGGTAGGTCAGTCTCTTTGTTGAGGAAATAGACTATGTGACACTTAATGCCGTTTCTCACCACATATTGTTTTTTATGATTATTTGATTAAGTCCATCTCCTCTCTAAACTGTAAGTTCTATGTCTGCATCTGCCCACCATGATGTCTCAATGCTTAGCACTGTGCCTGTGTTGGGAGCCACCCTGAACAGGAGCTATGTACACACCTTTAAGTTCTGAGTAAAGAGATACTGGACTGATATTGCTCCAATTGCAATACAGCAGCTTAAGGAATAGGCATTACCCCATGGGGTTGAATTACACCCACCTGTTTGTTGTAATCCTACCCTTTTGCTCTTTTTTGGATAGAATGTTCCATGAATCAACTCCCCCCATTAATAAAACCCAGGTTTGAGGCGTGCTCCTCCTCTTTGCCCCCTTTGTGGGAGCTGTGGCTGAGGAGAGGTCACTGAACCGAAAGAAAAAGGTACTTTCTGTGTTTGTGTCTTTATTTAGTCAGCCCAAATTCACCTGGAGTGATCCTGATTGATATAGTCACCTGTGGGCAGTGCCTAGAATTCAGTACACAGTGAATGAATGAATGAATGAATGAATGAATGAATGAATGAAATACTTATAATTCCTGAAATTCCACCTAAACAGATTCATTCCTTTGGATCTCAAAGGCTTTATATCTCCTGGGGTTTTCTTTAAGATTCAGGGCTGAGGATGTAGCTCAGTGGTAGAGCACTTGCCTAGTGAAGCCCTGGGTTCCATCTCCAGCACTGGAAAAAAAAAAGAAAGAAAGAAAGAAAGAAAAGAAAAAATCAAACTGCAGAAGGAAATTGAGAAATTAACTTCCAAAACCAGTTCTACAGTAATATGGTAGGTGCTGCAACCCAACAGGATCCCCAGTGTTCTTTGGATTTTGTCGCTGCTGGGAATTCATTCTATTCTAACCCTGGACTCTCTGAGCTTCTGCTCCAAGTGTATATCCTGACTTCGCCCTGTGTTCCTGCTACTTCTTCCCTTCCTAGCCAGAATTTTATCTAAAAATTTTCAAGATTTCTGTAACTAATATGCATTCAACATTTGAATAGTTGCACCCTCATTACAGAGAACTTCAACTCACGTCTGTTTTGAAAAATAAAGGGTACATTTTTTTGCTGAAATGCAAAGTAGGAAGAGGTAACATGGAAGCTTAGAAACCAGCCAGAGCTTGGTATTAGGTCTGATCTGTCCATATAAAATGAATCTATAGTTTAACCTCGAGTTGTGATTTTTTAATGTGATTTCAATTTTTAAAAATATTTTCCTTTTGGGGCTGGGGTTGTGGCTCAGCAGTAGAGCTCTCGCCTAGTACATGCGGGGAGCTGGGTTCAATCCTCAGCACCACATCAAAATAAAATAAAGGTACTGTGTCCAACTACAACTAAAACAAAATGTTTTTTAAAAATATATTTTCCTTTTGTCTTCTTGGAGTTCTGGGATCTGTGAGATTCATACATCCATCTTATTAATTTTTTACTTGTAAAAAAAAAATTTTTTTACTTGTTATTTTTAGTTATCATGACAGTAACTATATTTTGACATACATATATGGAGTAAAATTTCCCATTCTTGTGGGTGTACATGATGTGGAGTTTCATATATGAACAGAGGAAAGTTATGTCTGATTCATTCTACTGTGTTTCTTATTTCCATCCCCTCTCCCTTCCCTTCATTCCCCTTTGTCTAATTCAGTGAATTTCTATTCTTCCCACCCCCTCCCCAGCCCCTGCTTATTGTGAGTTAGCATCCAAATATAAGAGAGTACATTTAGCCTTTGGTTTTGGGGGGATTGGCTTATTTCACTTAGCATGATAGTCTCCAGTTCCACGGTTTATTGACAAATGCCATAATTTTAATTCTTCTTTATGGCTGAATAATATTCCATTGTATATATGTACCACATTTTCTTTATCATTCATCTGTTGAAGGGCAGCTAGGTTGGTTCCATAGCTTAGCTACAATGAAGTAAGCTACTATAAACATTGATGTGAGTGTATCACTATAGTAACATGCTTCCATTTCCAAAGAAGAAATTATAATTGTTGTTTGAAGCTTGCTTTATATTTTCACATTTTTTGAACAATGTAGCTTCAAATCTGCAGATTTTAAATAGCATATAACTATACTGTCCATTTTATTATCATCATGGCATCTTTTCAGTATAGATGGATATGAACATGCTCCGGGATCTAGAGGAAGTCTTTTTTATAAACCTAGTTTTCTCTAAATTTAAATGCAACTTACATTCACCTTATATTCACCATTATATGCTTCACTTGCTCATATTCTGACCTGGAAAAAAAACATTAAAATGCAGATTTAGGCCTTCATAAGTAAATCAAATCCTATTTGGTGATGATTTAATTTGTATTATCATCAGTATTAATAAAAATAATACTTTGTTGTCAGTAGCCATTTACAGGTAAAAGTATCTCTTTATCCATTCTTATTAATTGTTATTTTCTTAAAGTTCTAAGGCCCTGTTCTTTGGAAAGTTATGAAATGTAGTTAATTAAAATCAATTATGTGTCAAAAATAATATTTCCTGCTAACAGTAAGTATCAAAATCCTTGATGGGTTTAGTGCTACAGATTATAGACAGTAAATATATGACCTCTAATTTCAGAATTAAGGTAATAATAGCTAACTTCAAGGAAAAGAGGAAAGAAAGGGTGCACTTACTACTGTTATTTTGTTTCTGCCTTAAAGATTTATGGAATTTCCATTTGTTCCACTGATTATGTAAAAGAGAATTCCGGGGGTGGCGGGGTGGGGGGGTGTTGAGTGGCTACAATGTACAAGGCAAAGTTAGATATTGTGGCAGCTACCATGTCCACCTAAATCCTAACCCTAACCTAAAGGAACTAATTAGAACAAGGATACCCAAACCATGACATAAGACCATTTCTCAGGGGGAGGAAAGTCCCCAGGGCCTCAGAGTTCAGATAAAAGCAAACTGTTAATTTCTGGCTGAGACCTTCATGAACAGCTTCTTGGAAACACTGAAGAACAGGTGGTGAAGGATGTTGCTGAAAAACATGCCACAAACTGCTGGTTGTGGTGGCTCATGCCTGCAGTTCCAGCAGCTTGGGAGGCTGAAGCAGGAGGATTGCAAGTTCAAAGCCAGCCTCAGCAACTTAGAGGGAGACCCTGTCTCAAAAATAAAAAAAATTAAAAGGTCTGGGGATGTGGCTCAGTGGTTAAGTACCCTTGACTTCAATCCCAGGTATTAATTTTTTTTTTTAAAGGCCACAAACTAAATGGCTTAAAGCAACATAAATTTATGATCTTATAGCCCAGGAGGCCAGAAGTCCAACCTGGATCTCACAGGTTCAAACCAAGGTAGCAGCACAGCTGTAGTCCTTTCTGGAGGTTTGAGGGGACAGTTTCCTGCTCTTTCAGGTTGTGGCAAGATTCAGGTTTGTTGTTTTTTTTTTTTTTTTTTGTGTGTGTGTGTGTGGTTGTAGGACTGATATCCTGTTTTCTTGCTGGTTGTAAACTGACAGCTGTTCCAGTTTTGGGAGGCCATGGCATTCCTTGGCTTGTGGCCCCTTCCTCCATCTTCAAAGTTAGTAATGAGCAAGTCCTTCTCATGCTGTTACATCTCTCTGCCTTACCTTTCTGCCTTCTGCTTTCAAGGAATCATTTGATTACTATGTGAATAATCCAAGATGGTCTCCTCATCAGGGTCTGTACCCTTAACCACATCAGCAAGGGCTCTTTTGCCACTTCAGGTAACACATTCACAGATTCCATGCATTAAGGTATAGACATCTTTAGGGGGCTCTTATTCTGCCTACTATAAATGGGAAGGATTTCAAGCAGGAAAAAAATCGAGGAGAGGACACCCGGCCTCGAAGGGCGTGACCTGGGTGTGGAGATAGATCCTATGCCAGAAACAGCTGTTTTTCTGGACTGGGTGCCTCAAGCATATCCCTGCACCTGGACACAAAGTGCACACACAGGAAAGAGGGCAGAGGATGCCAAAAAAATAGTTTTCATTGTATCATGGTGAACATCAGTAGGCAGTGAGGAGCTCCTGAGGGTTTCTGAGCAGGATGTGCATTAGGAAAACTATTTTGGCTTAGAATGTGTGGGATAAAGGAAAAACTAAAACGAGGGAAGCCCACTTAGGCCACTGCATTAATCTAAAAATGAAAGGGATACAAGTTCAGTGGTGAAGTGCTTATCTAGCATGCGCAAGGTCTTGGGTTCGATCCCTGGCACCACAAAAACCTTTTTTAATTAAAAAATTAAGAGAGAGGGTATGGTAATGTTGTGGTCTCCTAATCAACTCCAGTTTTTCACCTGTGCTGTAGGTAGTCTCTGCAGATCTACAGGATGCTAAGTGATTGATTTTATGAAACTGTTTTATGGCAGCAACAGAATAGTATTGATATTAATATATATGATTCTCCCATTAAAAAGAAAAATCATCCCTTGATCCCTCATTCTTCTTGTTATCACTTTCCTGACCTTTGCACCTTAAATTACTAATAAGAGTTTGTGTGTGTGTGTGCTGTTTTGTGTGCATGTGTGTGGTACTAGGTCCTGATTCCAAGGCCTCAGGTGTGCTAGGCAAGCCCTGTACACTGAGCATCATCCCCAGTCCTTTTTTTTTTTTTTAATGTGGTGCTGGGGATTGAACCCAGGGCTTTGTGCATGTAAGGCAAGCACTCTACCAACTGAGATATATGCCCGGCCCATTCCCAGTAGTCCTTTTCAGTTTTGGTTTGAGACGGGTCTTGCTAAGTTGCTGAGGCTGACCTGGAACTTGTAATCCTCCTGCCTCAGCCTCCTGAGTTGCTGGGATACAGGCGTGCATCACCACACCAGGCTCCCAGTGGAATTTTGTTTACTCTTTGCTCCTTAACTCATGATAGCTCTCTCCCATCCATTCAGCTTCTACTCTTGTCAATCTACCATCAGAGAACTTATTCCATCTTTAAATTCAGTGGATATTATATATATATTTAGTTGTCAATGGACCTTTATTTTATTTATTTATATTCCATCTTCACAATTTCATAAAGATGTGTTCTTACTGTGGTGCTGAGAATTGAACCCAGGGCCTCACCCATGCTAGTCAAGCACTCTACCACTGAGCCACAACCCCAGCCCATGTTTTTTGCTTCCTCCCTCCTTCAAACATCCTTCCCTTTGTTTCTGTGAAGCCATAGCTTTCTCCAGCTGCCTGACAGCTCATCTGTTTCCTGTGCAGGTTCACTTTCCCTCTACATTGCCATTAAATGTTGCATTTCCTCAAAATTTAGGTTCTCTCTCCATCTCCCTCTCTACTGTTCACAGAGGCAAAGTCAGCCACAGCTTTAGCTCAGTGACCACCTATGGGATATACAGAAGACTCAGTGCTTATTACTGCCTTTATTGCATTTCCCTTCACTCCAGACCATTTTAAAGATAACTCCAAAAACACTATCACCCACCACTCCTACAAATTAGAAACCCAGAAATGATTACCTGCTTCCTTGACCACCGAGCCAATCCCACCCCTGGGATCTGGAAGTTTCACCACTGTTGCTTCTCCAGTTCATCCCCTTCCCTCCATGTGTACAGTCACTCTCAACTATTGCAGTTTTCTGGTCAGTTTTTCTCCTTCTTCTTGGTTTCCACCCATTCTCTGGCACAGCAGCCAGAGTGATTTTGTGAAATGCATAAGATCATGTCACTTTTCTGTTTAAGACTCTTTTATGACTTCTTTATTGCTCTGCATATGAAGACTGAAATCCCTAAAGTAACCCATGAGGCCCTGAGTATTGTGGTCCCTGAATATCTCCCCACCTTTGCCTCTTGGCTATCACCCCTCCTTCTGCTTATCACAGTGGTCCCTTGAGTGTTTGAAATGCTATATCATGTTCCTTCCCTGAAAGGACCTTTCCCCATGGACTACAGTGGTCCCTCCTTATCCATGGGTGATACATCATAAGAGCCTTTAGCTGATGCTGTTCAATGCTAACCACAGATAGTACTGTACTCTATAATTTAATGCCTTTTCTGCCTCAGCTAAGTACTTATCATGCACTGTGGCCATAACTTTTGCGTTTTTAGATGCAATGGCAAAATTTACACTAGTTTGTTTTCCATCTTCACAATTTCATAAAGATGTGTTCTTACTGCAGATCTTAGCAAACTCAGCATACAAGTTTTTTCTTTCTTTTGTAAGTGAAGAACTTTCACCTTTTCATTTAAAGGGAGCATTGAACAGCTTCCCTTTGTCATATATGAATTGCCAGTATCACTATTCTTGTGCTTTCAGGCCAATATTGAGTAAAATAAGGGCTATATGAATACAAGCACTGTGATACCACAATAGTCTATCTGATAACCCAGTGGTTACTAAATGGCTAATGATTGGGTAATATATATCATGCAGATACACTAGACATCCAGGTGGGAATGTCTAGACAAAGGTGAATCACATTTGGGTAGGACAGAGTGAGATTCCATTATACTTCTCAGAAAGGTGCACAGTTGAAAACTTATGAATTGTTTATCTCTGGAGTTTTCCATTTAATAGTTTCAGACCTCAGTTGACCTCAGGTAACTGAAACTGCTGAAAGCAAAATCTCAGTAGGAGAGGACAATTGTACTTTCTCTGTTCTTTATGTTGCTCTTTTTTTCTCATATTTCACAGCTGAAGTGTTCCCTGATTTCTTAGACCAGGTTATAGCCCTGTTATTGTAAGTTCTCACAGGAAAATGTGTCTTTCCTCTGTAGTATTAATCACAATCCCAAATTTCCATTCATTTGTAGCACTATCTGATTATTATTTACCTTTCCCAGTAGACTTGTAAGCCCTATGATAATGTCTATGTTTATTATTTTATCGTTGGTGCCTGATAAACCTGTGTTGAACAAATGAGGTCCCAGTAGAGAGGTCAACAAACCTGGCATATTATAAGTGCTCAATAAATATTTATCGAGTGAATATGTGTGTTCCATTTTAGACCATTTTGAGTTTAAAAAGTTGTCAAGACTTCCAGGTGGAAATGTCTAGCAAGTGGTTGAAAGTGTGGAAATAAAAATATGGGACTTAGTAATACAGATTATAACTCTTATTGTCCATGAAGATACAGAAAAATCTTGTTGATGCAAAATATCATGGAAAAGTGGTCGGTTGATCAAAGCAAATTTAAGATCTTGTATGTCTTTGGAGTCACCTTTCCATGCAGGTGTGTCCTGGACTCTGAACATTTATGAACACTGGTCACTATTGCTGTCCACTGTAGTGCAGTCCTTGAGTCTCATCTCTCTACTTGTTTATTTGAGCTCCAGTTAATATTCTTTCTCCTCCGAGAGTGTCTCCCAAGTATTTATTTCAACTCTTCCTTTCCTAAAGTGTTAGGGGTGTTATTGGTTTTGGTTTTTTTTTTTTTTTTGTGGAGATGGGCATCGAACCCAGGGCCTCACACTTACTAGGCAAGTGCTCCACCACTGAGTTATACCCTACCCCTGTTTTGTTTGTTTTCTTAAGACAGGGTCTTTCTATGTTGCTCAGGCTGACCTTGAACTCCTGGGCTCAAGTGCTCCTTCTGCCTCAGCCACTCAAGTATCAGGGACTACAGGTGCACACCACTGCACCAGGTTTTTCATTTGCCAATACATAATCACAGAGCTATTCCACTTCTCTGTTTACTTTATGTCCCTGTTTCTCTAACATCCTCCCTACTCTCTTGCAAGTCCATTCTCTACATGCCTCAAATACCAGGCTTTCTCCTGACTTCATTTCTATCATTCCCCTCTTCTAACTATCTTTACCTGATGTATTGGTTCTTCCTCCCACCTGTCTTTCTGAAGGGTATTAGCTCTAGGCCATTTTTCAAGTTCCAACTCTAAACCTAGAAACTCTTCTTAGCCTAGGGTTATCCATTATGAAATACCAGCTGCAATGACTGCTGCCTGGTTTGTACAGATTTCCATTTGCTCTCTGAAATTTGGCAATCTCTTTGTTACTGGTTTGCTTCTGCTTTTGCATGTGAAATCCCCTTATCATAATCTCATCAAAATGTTCATTTTGTTATAGAAATTGATTTTGTTGAGATAAGAGATTGGGCCTTAGACTTTTTTTCCCCCCCTAAAGCAAGTTGTACCAATATCGACTTCAAAAGGTTAGATTAAAAAAATGAACAAGCCAGGAGTGGTGGTGCACACCTGTAGTCCTGGCTACTCAGGAGTTCTCAGCAGAAGGATCACTTCAGCCCACAGGTACAGGGCCAGCCTGGGCAACAGAGTGAGACCCCAGCTCAACAGCAACAATAATGAACATCTGAATGGAAGGTTTTGGAGCATATAGAAGTAGAACTCCACCTTTTGGAGGGATTTTTATTTCAGTTATAGACACAACAGCATTCTGCTCATATTTATTTGCATATGAAATAGAAGTTGCTGCCAACTATAAATGTGATGAGGAATACGTGAATAGCTGGTGTTGCTGTCATAGCTCACTCAGCATAAGGAGTAAGTTAACAAGGGATGTGGTAAGGAGGAAAATCTGTTGCAGCAATTCACTTACTAATATAAAGTGTCAACATAAGAATTCTCTAAATGCAGAATGTGATTTGTATCTTCACAGTGTTGCTTTGAGCTCTTCTGGGAATGGATCTTCTCAAATTATTGAGCAATACTAACTTATGCAACCACATACTTTATTACTCATCTGAGAAGCAGAGTGGCTATTTAGAAAATGAAGTTACCTTGGCATTCTCAGAGATGGCCAGATGGGCAGGTCTACAGGGACTGGTCAGGGGGCTGCCCCAGACTGTCTCTGAACCCTGGCCTCCCTCTTAACTATACACTGGATACTTCTCTGGAGTTCATGAATTTCATACTGGAAAATACATGCAAGAATTAATATTTAATATTGGACATTCCCTACCCCCAATTATCCAAATTGTTTTCATTATTTAAAAAATAACACTTAAAAAGTGGTTAAGGGCTGAAGATGTTGATCAGTGGTAGAATGCTTGCCTGGTGTGTACAAGGTCCTTGATTCAATCCCAGCACTAAAAACAAAGAAAATAAAGAAAAAAAAAAAGGTCAGGATGGTTAAAATTGGTTATGTGTATTCTACCACAGTTTAGAAAATTAAATTAAATTAAAACTTAAAAACAAAATTAGTGAAACTTTTTTTTAAATACTTTTTTTAAGAGAGAGAGAGAGAGAGAGAGAGAGAGAGAGAGAGAATTTTAATATTTATTTTTTAGTTTTCGGCGGACACAACATCTTTGTTTGTATGTGGTGCTGAGGATCGAATGAGGATCGAACCCGGGCGGCACACATGCCAGGCTAGCACACTACCGCTTGAGCCACATCCCCAGCCCAGTGACACGTTTTTAAAAACACAAGATGTAAAACATTTCTGGTCATTCATTTACTATTTATCTGTAATTCTATTAAAAATAATAATACTTACTTTTCTGTAAATCTGACTTCCAATTATGTAAATCTTAGGGGAAATGTCCAGGAACTGAGGTGGAGTGAAAGTCTTAATAGTTGAATAGCCATTAAAAAGTCCTAGTTCTTGGGCTGGGGTTGTGGCTCAGTGGTAGAGTGCTTGCTTAGCATGTGCAAGGCACTGGGTTCGATTCTCAGCACCACATATAAATAAAGGAACAAAATAAAGATCCATCAACATTAAAAAAAAAGTTATATTTCTTTGAATAGGGAAAGCTTTTAGGGATAAGGAATTCTGTTAGCTCTTACTTTACATACAAATTTGATAAGCTCAATAATGTTTCTTAGCTAAAAGCAGTTTAGCTAAAAATGAGTAAAGTATAATGTATCACTAAAAGCTGGACTTTTGGTAGCAGAGAAAATAAGTAGCTGATTACCTAATAGAGGCAAAAGGTGGGAAAATTTCCCTTCTATATTTATTCTCAACACTCAACACACTTAAAAAAACCATATATATATATATATATATATATATATATATATATATATATATATATATATATATTACACTTTTACACACTTTAATCATAACATCTTGAGTTTACCTGGAGAAAGCCTAATATATATATATATATATATATATATAGTTGCAGATGGACAATAGTACCTTTTATTTATTTTTTATGTGGTGCTGAAGATCAAACCCAATGTCTCACATGTGCTAGGCAAGTGCTTTTTCACTGAGCCACAACCCTAGCCCCTCAACACACTTTTGGTTGTTAAGATATATGGAGGATTTTTCCCCATACACCAAGCAATTCTCTAGCAGACATGAACTGGGAATCCTATAAAAATTCAGTTCAGTTCTGACACTACCTAACTCAAGTTAGAACAGATCCCGCACCTTGAATGCTCAGTCCTACAAAAGTGCCCCCACTTTGCATGCCAACCTCAAGAAGTTAGTTGTCACTTATACTCCTGACCACCTGACCACAAATTGGGGTTCTCACTACCCCTCCTCAGGTTTGATGAATTTGCTAAGTCACCTTAGAGAACTAAGGGAAACACTATATTTATCAATTTATTGCATCAATAAAGGACATTATAAAGGACCCAGATGAAAAGCTAGGTGTGGACCTGAATGCATTACTTTCCCAGCACGTAGATGTGTTTTAGTCCACAAGCTCCCCAAATTCTGTAGCTCAGGAATTTTTATGGAGCCTTCATCATGTTGGCATGATTGATTATTATCTCAGTTTCCAGCCCCTCTATTCCTCTCAGTGGATGTTTGGAGGCAGGAGGGCTGAAATTTCCAGCCTCTAATCATGGATTAATCTTTCTCTGACCAGCCCCCATCCAGGAACCCACCAAATTACCTCATTAGAAAAAAAGATACTTCTATTACCTAGGAAATTCAAAGGGATTTAGGAGCTCTGAGTCAGGAACTAGAGACAAAAAACAAGTATTGTTTATGTATGTGTGTGCGTGTGCATGCGTGTGATACTTGGGATTGAACTCAGGATGCTCTACCACTGAGCTATACCCTCAGCCTTTTTATTAAAAAAAAAAAAATTAAGACAGAATCTCGGGCTTGGGATCAAGCGGTAGCACGCTCGCCTGGCATGCGTGCGGCCCGGGTTCCATCCTCAGCACCACATACAAACAAAGACGTTGTGTCCGCCGAAAACTAAAAAAAAAATAAATATTAAAAAAAAAAAAAGACAGAATCTCACTAAGTTGTTGAGGCTGGTCTCCAATTTGGGATCCTTCTGAGTCACTGAGATTATAGGCATGTGCTACTGCACTCGGACTAAGACTAAAGATTAAACAAAATATTTTTTCAAGTCTCCAAAGGCATTAGGAGTTCTCTCTGGGAGCAAGTGTGTGTACATTCTTTCAAAAAACAGACAATAATGGCAGGATATGAAGAGTTATTACTTAATTAGTGGAAAATTTTTCTTGAAATGGATAGGGTGATGGTCATACAACATTGTGAATGTACTTAATACTACTGAACTGTGTGTTTAAAATGGTTAAATGGTAAATTTTGCAATACACATATTTTATCATAATAAAAAAGTTTAATAAAAGGGTTCAAGTTTATCATTGAAACAGAGTTCTTGACTAGTAACTCTCAGCTGAAGTTCTGGAAGTTTGAAAAACCAAAATCTTCAAATAACAATAGATTAGGAGATCACCCTGGCTGACCCACAGAAATGGGTAACATATTTTAAAAAAAATTTTTTTAGTTTTCAATGGAACTTTATTTTATTTATTTATATGTGGTGCTGAGAATCAAAACCCAGTGCTTCACACATGCTAGGCAAGTGCTCTACCACTGAGACACAACCCCAGCCCCAGAAATGGGTAATATTTTAAACTTTTACACACTTTAATCATAACATCTTGAGTTTACCTGGAGAAAGCCTAATAATTCAGTGGTTCTAAGCTCTGCAGTTAGATCTATCAAGATTCAAATCCCAGTACTTTGATCTTGGGTAATTTACTTGGGTTCTCTATGCTTTGGGGTGCTATTACATAAAAAGGGATTGATAATATGGTCATTTTGTGGATTAAATGAGAGAATGCACAACCTTAGAGCAATACCAGGTATAGAGAAGCATACATGCAGTATATACATATGATTAACATATATATATACAGGTATATATGTTAATCAATTTTTACACTGTGGTTTTACTACTATAGTAAGCTTTGTGCTCAATTGGCATTTTGTTATCTTAGCTGCATACATTATGTGCCTGATGATTTAATTTGTTAAAATTTTTGTCATTAACTATCCTACTATAGATATATATCAGAAAGTATAAGATAAAAATTACCTAGAATCACCATATCCATAGACTACCACTTTTAATATTGGGCTGTATACTATGTTTTGAACTTTAAAAACTATGAGTAAACAAATTATGAAATGAGAACTATACAAATTCTATCAGAATGCAAACTCCATTAGGGATAAATCTAACAATCTGCATACCATGATAACCCTAGGGCCTGGTTTAGTACATGGCTCATAGTAAATACTTAAAAGACAAGCAATAACAACTAAAAAGACAGTAGGAATGAATGACTTTTGTCAATAAATATGTATCCACAAAATCACTAATCATAACATTCTCCCATATGAGTATGTCATAGTTTTCTCCAACCAAGCCCAATCTTGGAAACTTGTTTGTTTTCAATTTGCCCTATTTACTCTTTTTAAAAAATTTATCTCTTCTATGAATTTTTAAAAAAGTTTTTTAGTTATCAATGAATCTTTATTTTATTTGTTTATATGTGGTGCTGAGAATCGAACCCACTGCCTCAAGGCAAGCACTCTACCACTGAGCTACAACCCCAGCCCCTCTATTCTTAAAGATGAAAACATTTTTAAATGTTTTTGAAATAGGCACAAAGAATAAGTAGCATACATTATGGAACTCTATCACCCAGAATCAACAACTTTTAAAATTTTGACAGTTTGATTCTGTTTTTCAAAAAAAAAAAAAAACAAGCATTGTAGATATAGTAGAAGTCCTAATTTTTTTCTCTTGTCCAATTTCCTCCTTCCTTCTATACAGGCAACAGCTGTCATGTTTGGTGTGTACTTAGTAGTCTGTGTCTATACTTATATACAAAGTATGTGATTGGTACAGGTTCTGTGGATTTTGCTTATTTATAAATATGGTATAATATATATATATATAGTTCTACAACTTGCTTTTTTGGGGGAGGGACCGGGGATTGAACTCAGGGGCACTCGACCACTGAGCCACATCTCCAGCCCTATTTTGTATTTTATTTAGAGACAGGGTCTCACTGAATTGCTTAGGGCCTAAGTTGCTGAGGCTGGTTTTGAACTCACTATCCTCCTGCCTCAGCCTCCCAAACCACTGGGATTACAAGCATTGCCCAGCAACTTTCTTTTCCTTAAAAAAAAAAAAAAAAGACTCACATTGGTTTTAATTTCTGTCTACAATCATTTATCCTCTGGCAAATATAGTTAGTCCCTTTTATTTCATAATATTCTTCCTTTGACTAAAGTCCCCCCCCCCCCCCCCCCCCACGCTGCAAGTAAGTTTATGCCTTTGAAGACAGCACAGGGAAGGACCTAAAAACACACATGTAAATCTTCTGGCAGTCAGGCATGTAAGGTGAGTGTAAGAGTGAAAAGATACACAGGTTAATGCAAGTGGGGCCCAGATTTTATAGAATATTGGAGACTTATTCTGCTCCCAATACTGTCCAAAATATCTGGATAACAAACAGGATAAGATTGAAAAACGAAACTGCATTCAAAGCTGCTTAACAATGTTTAATTATTGCAAAAAACAAAACACAACAAAACAAAACAACACACACACACACAAAACAACAACAACAACAACAAAAAAAAACACCAAAAAACAAAAAACAGAAATCAGGAGAGACATCTGAGAAGGTTCCTTGGAAGAGCTAAGAATTTAAAGGATGAAGGAGGGGAAGCAAGTGGAACAGGGACTGAAGGCTGGTGAGGTGATTAAAATAGTCCTGAGATGGCAAGGGGTGCAGCTCAGTGCTTAAAAAGTCTATGATTACACATGTGCAGCCCTGGATTCAATCCCAGCATCAAAAAGCAAAAAAAAAAAAAAAAAAAAAAAAAAAAAAGCTGAGACTAAATGATCTTCAGTATTGTTTCTTCTGAAATTAAAACTTAAAATGTCACAAGTTAATTAATTAAAGAGGAAATTAGATTGAGGAAAAACTGCATTAGTCCTCACTGTCAATGTCACAGGCTATAGGTGGTAGGAAGTATGATGTTAAAAGGAGAGCTAAAAGTAGATTTAAAAATTTGGCATCCCTTCTATTATTTCTACTCTGCATCTTTGCACAATGCCTGCTTATGTCCTTGAGCCAAATCCTCAAATACAAATATAATGGAGTGGCTGAAATACAAAAACCACCGTCTCACTTGTTGATACATACATTACTGTTTTGTTCTTTACAAGCAAAACATGTTTCATAAAATGTATATGGGGGAGATAGTTGATTAAATCATACCTGGTTAACTTTTATATATGTTAGATAGCTTTTTTTATTACTTGAGTCATGTTCCCAATAGCTGTCCCTACTTTCAGTGACTGGCACCTCGTTGGCAACTTGCAGCTTCCTCGGGCCCGCTAACTTACTTTTTCACCAAGAATGGTATGAGATGTTTAGGAAAACGTGGCTTTAACGACAGTTACCAACTTTGAATACAAGTAGTGGAGGGGTCAATACAAGTACAGTGGAAGGAGAATGACAAGAGCGCATCAGGGTCCGCGGGGCCCGCCCGGCTCCCGCAGGCCAGCTGAGAGGCCGCGGGCAGGTGGCGTCGGTGGCTGAGGCCCGCAGCGGCTGCTGGGCCGGGCTGGACGGGGCGGAGCGGCCGGCTGCTGAGGAGCAAGGGCCGCAGGCGCCCCGCCCGGGCTGGTATGCGGCCGAGAGTGACGCGGGAGGCGGGGTCACGTGACGCCCGTGGAATGCCAACAATGTAGCGAATGTCCCACTTGGGTCTGCGCGTTGGAACCGCGGCGTGAGTGCCCCGGGAAGATGGAGCAGCCGCCGCCCGCGCCACCGCCGCCGCCTGGGGCTCCCCCGTCCCTGCGGAGCCAACAGCAGCTCCAGCCACCGGCGCCTGGTCTCCCGGCGCTCGAGGCCCAGGAGCCGCGGGCCAGGACGCCCCCGAGGGTGTAGACCGCGCCCCAAGAGGTGAGGGGGCCGGGACCGGGAGGCGTGGGGCAGCGGGCGGCGGCCGGGCGGACGAAACTTTCCGGGGACCGGCAGGCTCTAGGCGCCCACCCTCGTGCCGCTGCAGACCACGGCTCAGGGAAGGACGTCCCTGCTCGGCGGGGCGGCTGGGTGCAGGAGCAGGGAGCGGGCGGCCAAGGAAGTTTGTCCAGACGGGAGCTGCGCCCTGCCCCCACGGCCCCGGCTCGGCCCGGCCCAGGGGCCGCCTCCGCCCTGCCGCGGGTTGTCGCGGGCAGTGGGGATCCTGCCGGGCTAGTTCCTAGGAGCCGGAGAAGTTGGGACAGAACGCCGGGCCTGCGGAGAGCGCGTCGGGCGGGGGCCGGCGGGGTTGCACCGCTTTGTTGTGCAGCGGCTGGGCTCCAGGCTCCTGGCTGGGCAGGGGCGGCCGCGGGCCGGGGGCGGCGTCTGTGACGCTTTGGACTACCCGAGAGGCAGGCAGCGCAGGGCACGTCTCCACCTCCACCGTCCGGTGGGATGGCGGCTCGGCTTTTACCCAAATGCCCGGTCCGGCGCCCATGGCAGCACCAAGACCGCGCGTCTTGCTGCGCCTCGGTCCCACAGAGCTGAGGCGGTCCCCTCTGGCCGTGCCGCCGTATCGGGGGCCAACCAGTTCCGCACCCGTCCACCGCGGGCGCGCGCCTTCTCCCCTGGGTGCTCTCTCCCCGCCCAGTCCACTCCCCACTCGCCCACGGGCACGCTGTCGTCGGGATCCCTGCAAGCTGCGCCCGCTCCTGCCCTCTTCAGCTTCTCTGTGCCTCCATCGGGTGCCCTACTGGCCGCGCCGTCCACCTCGCGGGCCCATACGTCCCGCCGAGGCTGCGCCGCTGTTACCCGGACAAGGTGTGCTTCCGCTCCCCGGACCCGCACAGACCACGGGGCGAGCCGGAGGGGAGCCAGGCCCTGCCCGGCGTCCGCTCGCGCGACCCTAGCGAGTTTCCCGGGTCTTGGCGGGACTCTGCCAGAGCTTCAGGAGCGCTTGCTTTCGTGGCTGTGAGAGCGGGGCCGTTGCATAACACTCCTTTCCTGCGTCCTAGTTCAGCTGACTTTTCTGGGACTTGTCTTTCACTTCTGATGCAACCTCACCTGCAGATAGTTTCTTTTGCCGGCCTCCGGACATGCGGGTCTTGACAGAATCCGCCTCTTGCCGGTCGCTTTTCCTGCAGCCTACCTAACTCAGGCACCCAGGAGGATCTTCTTGGAGATGAAGTCCGCCTGCCTAGAGCAAATCTTTCGTTTGTGGAGCCCAAGGCTCCACTGCCAGGGATGGTAGTAGCACTCCAAAAAGGCCAGGGTCCTGGGTGACCTGGGCTGCGGGCAGCGTGTTCTGAGGTCCTCGGATGAAAGTACAAGCATCACTGTGATTTCTAGATTTTTTATTGGTGAGAAGTTTTCACATTTTCATCTTTCTCTATCATGGACTTTAGTGTCCTTAAGATAATAATGTAGGCTTTAAAATTCTAGCCTTACTATTAGCTTGAGAGTATTACATTGGCAGGTAAAAAATTCAAATTCATAGCCCAACAGCTCTCTTCACAAACAATTCAGCAAATATGTACATTTTTAAAGGAAAGTTTGCCCGTATTTATTTAAAAAAAAAAAACTTAAATTTACTGAAATTTAGGTGGAAGACGGCAAAAAAATGTGTGTGATCCTACACAGGTGTTCTGCTTAAAATTTTACCCTAGCAGATTAGGGGCCTTTTGGTAATCATGGAAAAAGCAACGAGTGGCTGTTTATTATTAGGAAATTTGTATGAAAAGATCTTGTTCCATATTTTAGTTTAATACCAGCTTAAATTTGAATGATGCCCACAATTTTTGAGTGCTAAATCAAGAGACAGCTGCTTTTTGTTTTTTTCTTTAGCAACTGTTGTAATAAGGTAGTAACAAAAATATTCCAACATAAGAATGCAGAGACTGTTCAGAAAGTCTGTTTAACTGTAATAAACAAGGCATTCTGTTATTCAGCCTCTCAAAAATTTTGTCTCATTAAGTAAGTGTAGAAAACACTGCCGAATGAATCTACCAGCATTCCTTTGAGCTTAATAAATTTCAAAATATCAAGCAATTTAAAATGGTATCTGAACAGAGGCCATCATGCAAAAAATATTAAGACAAATTACTAGAATCATTTGTAGAACTGGAAGTGATTTTTCTAGCTTCTCGATCTAGTTTGAAATAGTTTGATAAATGTAAATTGGAACTGTACATATTTTTTTCCTTAGCAAATCATCTAGTTGTTGGGAGGGATTTTCCTTTGGTGGGAGGGGAATGCTTTTACAATATGATGCCTTGTTATTTTAAATGCTATGTTGTAAATAGCCAGCCCTGGGCTCCTAAAACCCATAGGAGGATGGAATGGGGGCTGAAGCTGATCAATTCATTCTAAACACATAGGAAGGATTTGGAGTGGGGGGTGGTGTTCTGCTTTGTATTGAAAAAACCAGATCAATACAACTTTTGAAAAGCTGCTTTTGTATTCATTTCATGGTTTTAATAACCTGAAACTTGTAAGCAATATTCCTTACTGGCCTTTTAAAAATAGGGAACTTGAAGAAATGCAAAAAATAATCAATGCATTTTTGTCTTGACTGAAAATTTGTTCTAAAAGGGGTAAAAAATCCTGACCCACAGAAAGAAAGAATTGGGCCTGAGACCCTGTCTTCTAAATAAAATATTATAAAGGATTGGGGATGTGGCTGAGTGGTTAAGCACCCCTTGGTTCAATCCCCAGTACAAAAAAAAAAAAAAGCCTATTGCCTAGTAATTTCTCTGGACAGACTACGCCTTCAAATTGCACAAGTCCTGGGCATTGATCCCATTGTATGCTAGGTCGATGCCCCCCTCTATGAAGGGCTCCTGGAGTTTGAAGGCAGCCCCCCCTTTTTCCTGTACTTTTAAGGCCAATGTTATTTGATTTATTGTTTCAATTAGAAACTAATAATGTTTTAAATAAAAATAATTGATAGTGATGCTAAAATTAGGGTAGAAGTTTGGCATTGCTTAATGTTTGCCCTTCACTGCAAAGACTTTATGTTGGTTATGGTCTAGACCGTGTCAACTTAATTGTGACAAGTGGTTTCTTTTAAGTTAAATAGTTTTTGTTGTTGTGCCAGTATTTGACATTAATAGGATTTTTTCTTCTGGTGGATGAATGGAAAATCTTGTATTTCAAAGCGTTGATTTGTGTTTGTTGTTCACACTGATTGTTACGATATTGTGGCAGATCCTATAGGACCTAAATCAGGATGGTAAGGTCTTAAAAGAGTTGAGTGTAAGTTGGATTTTGAATGGAGCAGGTCTCAGTTTGGAATAGCAAGCTTTGTTGCCCCCAGGCGTTATCTTGAGTGGGAATGCTAAGGGCCAGCACTTTCCATTACTAATTAACTCCATCTTACCTCCTAAGTCTCACTCCTGTTTTTTTCATTAAATATCCCTAGACAGCACTTGCCCCCACCCCAACAATTGTCTGCCTGTTCATTTTTCTTTTGTATGTTTGAGCCTTTTTACAGGAAGTTCCAGACTCCAAGAATAGCTTCACACTTCCTCCATCAAATCATAGCCCTTCAGCCTTTCCAATTTTGGTGCAACATCCTTTCTCTAGAAGGCTTTCTCCAAATAATCTCAACACCTTCCTGAACAGGGCTCCTCCAGAGAAGGAACAGTGCTCTTCCATAACCATGTGTGAAGGGGTTCTTGGGCAGTCACAGTATTTATATCTATGTCCATGGCAGCAATTTTCAAACTAGGGAGTTGGAGCATTTCTGAAACTTGGAGGGGTGGAGCAGAGAGGGCAGGGCTTTCTCAAAGATAGAGAACCTGCTGGGATGGCCTTGACTCTAAGGAGACCCATCCTGTTCACTTACTTGCTTGCTGTTAAGAATGCTGCAAAGAACTAATAATAAATTTATCTTCAACCTGGTCACTCACTTGAGATATCTTGAGTACAAAGGTCTCCAGCTCCATTTATTTAAAATGCCATTGATTCTTGCATAATTTGTATCATACAAATACCATTTACAAAGGTGTCTAACAGAGAATATGGTGATCCCCCTCCCCCCCAAGACTGTAAGCTTATTTAGAGGCAATTCCCTGTTTTCCCTCTGAAAGCTCATAATGTCCTCCAACACTGCTAACCTCCCCCTTCCCCCAGGCTTTGTGATGACACTATTTATGGGAGAGTGGGAATTCTAGAGGGTTCTCCTAAATCCCCAGAGGAATGCAGTCACTGCTTTCCTCAAAGACCCTCATTATTCGGGGGTAGCCCTTAGCCCGTGGCTTCCTGGCCTGGACCAAGCTAGAGTGGGACATCCGCATGGTGGTTTATGATTCTGACATTTAGCATCTGGCTTGAGGCCTGGCCCATCTGCCTGATTTAGTTTCAGCTTTGCTAGTTAATTATAGTAGGGATATGATTTAAATAATAACTTGAATTTTAGGTCCAAGAAATACTTTTAAAAAAAAATGCTGATGTGTCTCATTAGCATGGGTCCCCCAGGACATGGGTTAGATTGGTTCCCTGGTTGGTGCTTGATGTGTGTTTGGCTCATGAGGATTTGAAGCACTAAGAGAATTAGAATAAAAATTCTTGAACATCTGATAGCATTTTTCAGGTTTGGATTGAGGATTGGAAATGGGTTTGGTAGGACCAAATTAAAGGGATGCTTAAAATATTGCTCTCACATTGGTTACATAAGCCACCTATGCTCAGCTAGTCAGCTCCAGATTTGACAATGAGGTGTTTTTGTTTTATAAGTTTTTACAGCTTTAAAATTCCAAAGTCTTTTAGTTTCTTTTAAATCATTTTTAAATCAATTGATGATGCTAAAGAAATTTCAAAAATTAGACTTACTTTGGTTAATATCCCCATTTTTGAAAGTCCACATTCCTGAGAGTCATATTTATAAAATTCTTGATGAAAGAAAATTTCCAGTAGGTCAAATCTTAGTAAAATGGTAAAGGAGTATGTTACAGGCCTCATCTCCAGCCAGCAGTCTTAATTTGACTGATGAGTATTTTCATGAAAAGTTCTTTTAGAAGTTCATAATTTGGCTAGGAAATCAGATGCCTTCAAGCTAAAGTTTAAAACACAAGTTCTCAAGCTGAGAAAGTACTTTCACCATTTATGAAACTGAAAGGAAGCTTTATCCTTTCTAGATTATTTTGGTAAGAACAGTTTATCATAGCCTTTTCAAATACTCTCTTAAGAAAACAGGAACAAATCCTGGGGTGTTCCTAGAACTGGTCTTGGGGTTCCCAGAAGGCCGTGGTAGGAGTTGGAAAGAAAATCAGAACAGGGAATGGTGTCCTCCTCCTCCCAGCACAGTGAAGAAAACCAGGTGGTAGGTTTATGGGGTGTCATTGACTAATCCTCTCAACCTTTCTGTATGTTTGAAATTTTTCATAAGAATGTTGGGGGAAGGGAGGAAAGAAAGAAAAACCACGAGTCCTGACCCCACTGCTGTATAAGGGCATAGCACCTGGTATTTCTTAGCTCATGCATAAATACAGACACCAACACAGGGCTCTCCTGCCTTGGGTTTTATGATCAGAATGTTTGCAGGCACGTGGGTACTCCAGGAGCATGGCTCTGGTAGAGGGTAACAGTAGAGTTGGGGTGCAATGTATATAGCACCCCAGAGTTTAGATGTCACTTTGGGTAGGGACTTTGCCAGTCTTTTTATTTGTGAAGCTGTGTAGAAAGGGAACCATTACTCAAACATGAGTTAGCTAAACATGAATAGTTAGGTAACTTCTTTTTTCCATTTTTACTTAAATGGAGCTGTACATTCTTTAATCATTTATTAATCATTCATAGGTATGCAATTTAGTCTAGTGGCATTAAACATTCATGTCATTGCTGTAGATATTACCTCTGTCTATCCCTAAAACTTTTTCATCAACCCGTTAATCCTTATTCCCCTCTCTCCTGGTAACTGCTATTCTCCTGTCTCTGAATCAGCTTACTCTTGGTAATGCACATTAAGTAGTCTCATACAATACTTGTCATTGTGGCTGTTTCTCCACTTAGCACCAGGCCCTTGAAGTCCATCCATGTTGTAACGGATGAAAGAGCTTCTTTTTGATGGCTAGATAATATGCCAGGGTCATGTGACTTTTTATAACAGTTCTGTATGTCCTTTTCTCCTGCTCATTTCATTTAGACCAGATAAACCTCAGAGAAAGAGCTCCTCTATTGAAGCATGGCACTGTGTTTCACACTCTCCTGTAGCACCTCCTTGGACTGCAGGGTGGCAGGCTGCAGCCCCAGTATGGTCATGTGTCTGCCATTCAGCAGATGCATCGCAGGCCTGTGCCTCTACGCCAGGCAGCAGATGGGATAACCAAACAGAATGCTCCTGCTCTCTCCATCTTACAGCTCAAGTCAGTCAAGAGGAATTGTGACCATCAGCCTTATTTGCAGTGACTGTGCTGTTTTAGAAAGGACTGAGTGAACAGCAGATCTCTTAGGACAGGTGTTCAAGAGTGTTCTACGGCAAGAGTTTTAAGCTGAGAATCTAGGAGTAGGAGTGAATCAGGCTAATAATGGTGGTGGGGTTATTTATGCCTAGCAGAGAGAAGGGTCCTGCTGAGTTCCTGGTCCTTTGAACTGGCACAGCACAGTTACAGAATCACACCAGACCTGGTGATGTGCTACTGTCAGTTCCTTAGGTTCAGATACTGCTCAGACCTGAGCAACTTGGCACCTGATTGCACATATATGTTTTAGTCAGCCTAACAACTGGAGCCCAATCCTCTTCTCTGTGCTTTTCTCTCTTTAAAGTACAAAGGTATCAACTTTAACTTTCTCAGCACTATTCTCAAATACTGATTTAAAGAGGAGTCACTTGGGGTGAGCATGAAATTCCTGTTTCTGCATTCAGTTTGGTACCTTTTCCATTAAGCCCATCTTAATTTTGCCCTGGCCTTATCTCCTGACCTTCTCTCTAGCCTTTTTGCCTAACCCAATCTGAATTTTTAATTTAATTAGCATGTTAACTTTGCATTACTGTAACCAAATATTTGAGGATAATTGGCTTAAAGGAGAACAGTTTTATTTCAGCTCACTGTTTTGGAGGTCTTACTTGATGATTGGTTAGCTCCATTGCTTTTGGGCTTATGGCAAGGTAGCATATCATGGCAAGAGTGCTTTGCAGAAGGAGCTGTTCATCTTATGGTATCCAGGAAGCAAAGAGAAAGAGGAAGAGTCTGAGATCCTACTGTCCCCTTCAATGATACACCCCCAGTGACCTAAGACCTCCCACTGGAACCCACCTCTTCAATGATCCTCCATCTCCCAGTAGCACCAAGCTCAGTACCAAACCTTTAACACACGGCCTTCATAGGACATTCTAGATCCAAACTGTAGCAATTAGTAATGCTTATAATTGGCCATCTATCATGCATTACAGATCAAGAGTGAGTTCATAGGCAGCACCATGGGTGATCCTCAGGTCAGACAAAGCGAGGTTTTAGACCAAGCAGGAAGCTAAAACTTAGGAGAACAGGCGGCACATCTAGGCCATCTAGAGCCCAGTGCATGAGCTGGGGACCGGCCCAGGCCTCCCACCTTTAACTGCTGCTATTTGGTACTAAACACCCATCCTCTTAACAAGCCTCCCCAACCCTGTCCTCATCTTTGGAGATGGCCCCTTCTCCACAGCAGAAACTACTCTCCTGGTGTTCCCCACTGTCCACATGGCTCAGAGAAGGGCACCACCATTGACTGTTTTCCAAACCTGAAACCCCTTCTCCACCTTTCAAATCAGTCCTGTCCGTGATCATCACCAACTCCGATGGGTTCTGCCCCTTGCTCTTAAATGCAATCACTACTCTCTATCTTCCAGTCAGTCTGTTACAGGTATCTATAATTTCTTTAGGCAAACTGGTTGTCACACATATTTTACTGTATTTTAGTAACTGATTTTCTTATCTGCCTCCCCATCTTCAAACACCTTGAAATCAGAGGTTGGTCATTCTTTTCCCCATGCCCAGGACCTTCTAAGAGGGCCATCTTGTATGAGTACAGTTTGTGCATTGCTCAAGGGCCCTATTTGCATCTATTTGTCGGAATATTCGGTTTATGTGGAGAGCTTCCCGGGCAAGAGTTGTTTGTGTTGTACAGTAATAGAGTAACATGCAGGTTTATGTGAGAAAGGGGTGCCTTCTTCTCATCTCACAAATGTGCCAAACCAGCCACCATGCGCTCTGCCAGTAACTATACAGAAAATTTTTGACACGGTGGGGAAGCAAAGTCTTGGAAGAGACAGTCAATTCTCAATACCTCACAGCTCAGGGCCTCACACCATGGCAGCCTTAAAGGTGTCAGGCACCATGTGTAACAACCCCAGAATGGAAACAGCCTCCATGTCCATCAGGAGCAGAATGTACCAATAGGTGATGGTAGATTCCTACCTGGAATAGTACTCAGCGATGAAGTTTGACAGCTGCTGCTATACTTTATGGATACGAGTAAGCAAACAAAATGTATGAAATGAAATTTAATTCAGTGGATATAAAGTACAAAACTAGTCAAAGGAATCCTTGGTGTTAGAAGTCACTAAGGTGTTTTCCCTTAAGGTGTGGGTCTGGGAGGGGCTGTGAGCTTTTGCAGTTACAACAATGAATGATAAACCTCTTGCTGCAGTTGCTGTTTTATTTCATAAGAGTGTGCTCTCTTAGTGGATCTATGTCCTTATGATTTATGTATTTTAAAACATATGTGTTAAACTTAAGTAAAATATTGTCCCCACTTTTACCTCTCCCTGCCCAAACCTCTCTGCTCCTCTCAGCTTTCAACAGCTTCCCTTTTTTAGAGCAAATTCCAGAGAGAGCTTAGGAACCTCAGAATCCACAAGGCCTCCTTCAGCTGCTCCTGAGTCCCCTCCCTCTGCTGATATGACTGAGCAGAGGACATTCCTCCTCCTGGCTTTTAATGTGGAACTTTCTCATTGCTCTTTTTCTTCATTGTGAACTGTCTCCTGTGGCTCTTGCTGTTTCGTAGCTGAATGACAAGCAGCTTGCTCTTCTCTGCAATCTGCTGGTATCACTTGGGAGTAAAATGTCACTCCCATAAGGAACACCTGCTGATGGCTCCATCTTATCAGCGAGCAGACAGGCCACTGACTACGTAAATGTCCTGGATGCTCATGGCTCCCCCACCTATGCCTCTCTGGCCATGGTGTGATGAGATCCTGGAGCCCCCACTCCCTCCCTGGGGTTGCTGCTCCACATCCTAGCATCTGTCCTCTGCCTGGAGTCCACCATCCAGTCAGGTTCTAGACTCAACTCTTTGAAGGACAGTTCTGGCCAGGTCCCTCCAAAGCTTAACCACAGACAGTGGCTCCCTAGCTTCTGCTCTGAGTCCCCATCTTGACATGCCATGAAGACCTTCCAGACCGAGCCCCTGCATCTCCCTGTGGTTTCAGCCTAGGAGAGCCCCTTCCTCACGGAGCTGAGTGTGGGCAGGAGCCTGTAGGCATCACAGTCCTCTCTTCTTTGTGTCTGCCTTACCCTCCAGCTGGAGTTCCATTCTTCTCAGTGCTTAGATTCAATTATCTCTATTTTACAGCTTCTTCTGACTTTCTCCTTCACTCTTCCTTCCTTTATATGCTTTCCCCCTTCATTTTGGGCATCTTTTTTAAAACTTCATTTATTTACCTGCCTCACCTTCACCTCTCAACTGTAAAATTTGCAGAAAATGAGATTGTTTACTTATTTTGTTGGTGCCTGGCACTTAGTAGGCATTTAATACACATTTGCAAGGTGGGTGGGGATGGGGGTGGGATAGAGGAGTGGGTGGTGGGGGAATTAAGACATTTTGACAAGGAGGACACCCTTCCTGCGTATGTCAGGCTCCTCCTTTGCACTAGTGTTGTCATGAAGGGAGCTCGGCTTCCTGACGAAAGATTGGAAACCAAGTGATTAGTGTGAATTCCTGCTGGAAAAGAAAGAACTCTTCTGTGTATTCCCAGGCATCCGAGTCACTGCTAGGATCCTCCCTATGTGCTTGGCAGGCTCTTGAGAATCCCTCCGTTTTTGTTGGAATGTGAGCTTATGGTTTTGGAAAGTTAGGTCTTTCTAAACAGATGCTCAGACCACGAAGTCACTGGAAATGAACGTGGTTGCAATATGCCCCATTTTACACCAATTAAGCAGAGCTCTGGGCTTCTGGGCCACAGCCAACCCCAGGCCCAGGGGAACCTCAGCTATCCCTGAGTCTAATAGCTCACTATCTGCATAGCTTTACACAGTCATCTCAATGACTTCAAAATACTTAGAAGTTGTGTGTTAAAAAAAGGACTTTAGGGTCTAGGGTTGTGGCTTAGTGGTAGAGTGCTTGTTTGTGGTATTGTGGCTAGGTTCGATTCTCAGCATCGCATATAAATAAATAAATAAAGGTTCATTGACAACTAAAAAAAATTAGAATTTCATGTTGTGAAAGAGTCTGGTTCTTACCTAAATAGAGTCTTCTCTCAGTTACATTGAAAGTGAACAGTAAAACTTTTAAGACCACTGTCCCCATCAAAAAAGCAATAGTAATTTTAATGTCATTTCTTAGTGTTTTGTATTGTAGATGGTTATGTAATAGATCCATGTAAATCATTTCATATGAAATCCCTTAGACAGTGCCTGGCATATGGTAAGTACTGGATAAACATTAGCTACACATATTAACTTTTTCCCACATGAAATTGTCTGTGAAGCAGAGTCCCATTTTACAGTTATAAAGTTCCTAACTGAAACTAAAAGTTCAGAGCCCCTTCCCTCTCCTCTCTTAAAAGACACTCTTTTTTGGATCAGTTTTTCTTTGTTCATTAAAACTCAAAAGTGATTTTCCCCAAAGTTTGCTCACTTAGTTCTGTGAAGTAAGGGGATTGATGAGGTGAGAGCAAGACGAAGATGAAGAAGGGGAATAGGCCGCTAGGCTTCTGCATTATCTTAGGGGCATATGCCATACCATAGCCATTCCTGCTAGTTAGGACAGCTGGTTATGAAGTAATTGCACAGTTAAGTATTTGTTTCAGGGCTAGAGACTCCTAGGGTTATGTTCCAGTAAGCCCATCATAAGTTGGAAGTACTCTAAGTAGAAAATGCATTTGATCCACCTCATCTCCTGCACATCCTAGCCAGCACACCATAGAACATCAATGGTTTCCCCTCAAGACAGCAGGCTGACTGGGAATAATAGGATCACTGCCATTGCCTAGAATCAAGAGAGGACCATACTGCATATTGCTAGCTTGGGGAAAGATCCAAATTCAAAATCCCAAGTATGGTTTCTACTAAATACATATCGCTTTTGCATTATCATAAAGTAAAAAATTTTTAAGCCCAACCACCCTGAGACTTGACAGTACTGCAGATTGGATCACATGTATCATCTTACTCAGTACCATACTGCTCCAAGTCTGGTCTCGATTCATATCCCAGAGTGCTGAGTAAGGTAGGTTGACCAGCTCATCCAATTTGGCATGGCTGATAAATGACCAGAGTTGGCTGCTAAGGGTACTGTCAGGGAATTAGGCTGTATTTTGTTTTCTGAATGAAAGAACAGCAGAGTAGTAGATGAATTAGGCCTGGGGTAAATACACTTCACCATGGAAAAGTGTCTTTGTAATGTGTAGCTCTGTATAAAGAGACCATTTCTCTGCTGGAGTGGTAAGTAGTCTACACCAATAACTTATATGATGCAGCCACTTGTTGTTAATGTGGGCATGGTGTACTCTGAGAATGAAATCGCCCAGTTCCTTTCCATGTAGGTATCAATTTATGCAAGAAAGATATTTTAATTTTGCTATTTGTGTCAAAATATTAAGTGCACACCTTGTAAAATTCAAGGAGGTCATTACCTTCAGTCCCATAATGCGTCGTATGGAAACTTCTTTCTACTGCAATACAGGACATCTGTAATGTGACAAGATTTGTGTTGTCACAGGAAAGTTGGAAAGTTTCATGAGTAAAAGTTTCCAAAGATATGGAAGGACAATAGCCCCAGGTAGGTAGAGAGGTGGGTAAAGCCACAGGGTGAGGGATGTGGACCAGGACTTGAATGATTGTTAAGGGCAAACCAGAAATCCATGGAGAAAATTTAGCCCTAAATACTCAAGTCATGGATTTTAAAATGAAATTACATCATAATGAAATACTTAAAATGTGTTATCAATTGTTGAGTCTACTGTTCTTGCTCTGAGTTAGATATTTATGGAGATTTACTTGGTTGCAGACTACATGTTATAGGAAACACCTTGGGACATCCCCAGACGTCATGTGTTTTGATCAGAGCTAAAGAGTATTTTGGTCATATATGAAAGGCAATGCTGTTCTTTCTTATCTTCTCAGGTGGAATATTTCAAAGATCATTATCCATTTCTACAAAGTAGCATTAACATTATATGAAAAACCATAAGTAAACATTTTTTTCCCCCATTTATTTTCTTTTTCAGAGAATGATGGTCTTCAAAATGAAGACTGGAGAATTTTAAGTTCTCTATAGGAATTACAAAAATTGAAGGAAAGAAAATTTTCAAAAGGAAATTGTTTTGAAAAGTATGTTTACAACTAACTGATTCTATTGACTATTTTTTTAAATAATAAAATACTTTGAGAAGATTATATTTATGGTAAAAGGAAACTGGACTAACAATGAGGCCAAAGACTTTTCCTGCCACAACTTATTCTGGGAATAGCCGACAGAGACTACAAGAGATCCGTGAAGGGTTAAAGCAGCCATCCAAGTCTTCGGCTCAGGGGCTGCCCGTGGGACCAAACAGTGACACTTCCCTGGATTCCAAAGTCCTGGGGAGCAAGGATGCCACCAGGCAGCAGCAGATGAGAACCACCCCGAAGTTTGGACCTTATCAGAAAGCACTCAGGGAAATCAGATATTCCCTGTTGCCTTTTGCCAATGAATCAGGCACTTCCGCGGCTGCAGAAGTAAACCGGCAAATGCTGCAGGAATTGGTGAATGCAGGATGTGACCAGGTAGGCACAGACCTCCTCTGGCTTCCCCTGGGGGTGGTTACAGTGAGGAGCCACTTCGAGGATGTTGGGGGCAGCTAGAATCCTTCGGCAGCTACTCGAAGGCTATGAATTGGTTACCTCTCACTGAAGTGTCTTGAGGTTAAAAATCAAGGGCTCTTTTGTGTATCATTGAACAGTTCTCTACTTTGTCTCCAAAACAGTCCTTAGGTGCTTTTCTTCTTAGGCAAGATCCAGAAGTTTCTGAACTCTCCCTAAATTGTCCCGCTTGGGATTGAACACAGAGCCTAAGCATGCTAAGCATGTGCTTCACTACTGAGCTATATCTCCAGCCCAGTTCTGTTGTTAAGATGATGAGAAGGGCTTTCCTACCTCACCTTTTTTTCTGGGGTTTATTGAGGGTTATTCTGAGCTATCGTGGGGAAGGGATTAGCTTTCCTTTTTTTTTGTTTTTGGTTCATGTATTTTTAAACTCTGTTTAGGAGTATTGGTTAACATACATTGGCTCTTCTCTGTTTGCTCCTATTTTAAAAAACAGTTGTTTACACTGTTATGGGAGATGTAAGTATATGCAGAAAATAAGAAAAATCAGAAAAGGCTTAAAAAATCATCAAAATGTGGTGAATGGTATGCTTTACCTTCTCAGTTGCACCTTCATTAACGAAGATGGCATCAATTAGACATAAATACACAACTTATAGCCGTATTCTTATGCTTTCTTAACAGTGTACATACCTGAATAAAATACAAGTTGAGAATCAGGACAATATAAAATGAAACTAGTATCAAACCAAGTATAAATGTAATTAGTTAGAATGTAACTAGCAAAACTATGATTGTATTATAAAATGACTTATGAAAGCCAGCGCTTTATAATTCATCTGTCATTTTAAAAATCACAATTTTACAAAATAGAAATAAACTCTGTAGTTATGCTGCCTTGCAAAATTAGCTCAGAGCCAGGATGGCGTGAGCACTTTTAGTTTCCTAGAAATAACCTAATTATCTACCCCTGGCATCACAGTTGTAGGAAAAGGCTAAAAGTGTCATCTTTGTTTTCAAAGACAATCTCAAACCTCTTGTGTAGAACTTAACGGAGAAAACTGACACTTCTCAGATGATGTTTGTGAAACAAATCCTGCTATTTTGTAGGGGGCTTCCCTGACACTTGGGGATATACTGGGATTAACTTGTGTCTAGCTAGCATTGTTAGGTTGAGTTGCGTTTGTAAAGCACAGGATCATGAGTAATGTGGTGTGGAGTGTTTTAGCAGTGGAAGCTGACAGCAAAGGCATGACCTTGCTCATGGTAAAAGTATGAAGTTAAATATGCTGCCAAGTGTATTCCCAACAAACAAAAAGCAGTGGTTTGAAAATAGGAAAGGAGCAGTCCTAGGGAAACATTGCAATAACATTGCAGAGGGGCTTTCAGGCCAACAGTAAAGCCTAAAATCTTCTCCTGTAAATCAATTGCAAACAAAAGAGGCAACCAGAGCCCCGGTGTTCTTTTCAGTTGTATTTCAGCAATGAGAAAAAGAAACAAGTCAAGCAAATAATCCAAAGTACAGGTGGGATCTTATTAGGGTAAAATCCATTAATGATAATTACAGTGCAAGAAATAATGAAGTAATACTGTTTTTTAATGTGGTAAAATACAAGTACAGGAAAATTAAGGATCATGATACCAATGAAGTGTTCCCATCAACATTTAATTTATGTTAATTGTTAGTAGAAGGGGCTCCATTGCCATCTTTAATGCTCCTGAAATTATTCAGTCAGTTTGGTGTCTAGATGCACCTCCACCCATACCTTCCAACTCAGACAAGGGTGTATTTGCTTTCAAAAATTTTTAGTAGGAATTTCATTATGTGAGCCCGAATAATGTGAGGAAAAGATCAGTGGTGCCTCTGAAGCTGTGTGCATCTGTCGGATAAATCAGATTATTTGAATTCCAGTACAATAGGTATTCCTACCTTTGTACCTTTCCCCCTTTGTCTCCTATTGTATTAGATGCAGTTTTAATTCAGAGGCAGTTTTGTTCTCCTGTATTTTAATTTTAAGTGCTAACTTTAAATCTCTATTCATCAGAGGGCAGTAAGTGCCTTGTTTTCCCAAGGTCTTGCAGGTGCTAGTGGTGACACCTGCTTTCACATGCAGTATCTTATTTACTTATGTGCATCTAGACATCTTTCCATTTTATCTGGACTAAGGCTTATTGAAAACATTCCCTTGACTGGTTGTGAATGAATGCTTTCTTTTTAACTTTTTATTAAAGTAAAATTTACATTTAAAAAATGTATAATTTGGGCTGGGGTTGTGCCTCAGATGTAGACTGCTTGCCTAGCATGTGTGAGGCACTGTGTTTGACCCTAAGCACCACTAAATAAATAAATAAATAAATAAATAAATAAATAAATAAATAAATAAATGTATAAAATGTGTAATTTGTAAGCTTACAGCTAGGTGAATTTTCATATTAAGCGTATCCATGTAACTAGCATGTATGGGTTTATTTTAAATGAAAATGTCTAAAAGTGAAAATTTCTGGAAAACGCAAAAGACTTAATTTTCTATGTGATGATATAATATATATATCAAATAATATGATATTCATAATCTTTTGCACATAAATTATTAAAGACTTGTAGAAATTCCTATAGGTAAAAGGAAACTAGGCTAGTAGATTAATGTTCCTTAAGGGAAAGAGCTGCTCTTTAAATATAGCTTTGAGGAATTGGAATGTTAAGTTTTTGATTACAAATTTCATATTTTGTATCATTGAATACTTGCTATTGGCATAAGTAATCACTTAAATTTAGCTTTTACTTTACTGCCTTATAACATTCAGTTCTCTTTCTTCTTTTAATCTTCATGGTTTCAAATAATCGTATTTCCAGGTTTTCCTCTTCAGGGTTTTTAAAAGCACTGAATTGATTTGCAGTGATGTTAATGTATGTAATGTTTCTCTGTTACACAGAAGCAGTGGCTTGTGTTTTCCAAGTGGGTTAACAGGTGGAGCACCTCCATGCCACGCTGCAGAGGTGTTGCTGAGCTTACTGTACTTAGGAGTGTAGGAGTATAGGTCTTGGGAGAATGAGGACCCAAAGCAATAGCTTCCAGGTCAGGCCCATGGCTCTGGAATCCCTTGGAATAGCAATGCAGTTTGTCAGGTTGTGTCCCCTAAAGGAGGAATTGGATGAGAAATCTCTTCCAGATGTAAATACTTCCCACATGTTCTTGCTTCCCTTGAGAAATCAGCATGCTTTTTCTTCTCTTGACAACCTGTTTTCTGACCTTAGTGGAGTCTCCCTCTTGTCTGCTGAGAGGTGCCCAATTTGTGGCTCAGCATCCATATATTCCTGAATTTTTGTGTCAGCTGTGATTTTCCTAATCCTGATTTAGTCCACTTCTCTTCCACTTTATTGTATGTGTTTAAATTAAATCTTTAATGGAATGAGGATAGGGAACATATAAACAAAGTGGGGTTTTTTGTTTGTTTTTTTAAGAAAGAGAGAGAGAATTTTAATATTTATTTTTTAGTTATCAGCAGACACAACATCTTTGTTTGTATTTGGTGCTGAGGATCAAACCCGGGCCGCACGCATGCCAGGCGAGCGCACTACCGCTTGAGCCACATCCCCAGCCCCACAAAGTGTTTTTTTAAAACCAAATTTGGCAAAAGGAAAATAGCCAGTAATTGAGATGTACATTCAGAGGCAGCCTTCCTGAAAACAATGACCACTGCACCCAGGGAATCTGGGATGGATCTGGTTAATAAGCAAAGGAAGTCAAAAATGCATTTTTAAGCCAAAAGGGCAGAGAGGAAAAAAAAAAAAAAACAAGTTTCTCCACACACTATACAAGTTCTTCTTCTGACAGCACTGCAAGGGGTTGTGGCCTGAGCCTCAGGGGCAGGAGGGTCTCGCATGGGAACTGCCCTGGGGTTTGCAGGTGCCTGTGTGCCAGGCACCATCCTAAGCACTTGCCAGATATTATTTCTTCAGAACTGCACAGCAGTCATTTGAGATGGTGCAGCATCCTGTCCCACCTGAGTGCTTGTGAACTGACCTGTGTGCAGAGTGCTTGTTACACTTGCTTATTACTCGTACAAAACAAGTGACAGTGTCACTGAGAGGAAGGAGTCAGTGTACTACTCTCTGAGGGTGGTCTTTCAGAGATCTGGCTGTGATGTATCCTGTGTTCACCATTGCCCTTGTTGCTGGATGGATGCTTCTTTTTCAGGTTCTGTGTTTCCATTTGCTATGACTTCTCCCCCTTTCACTCATGTTCATTGGGGCATCCTGTTGTCATTTATCTCCTCTCTGGACCCATGCACAGAACTTGCTGGCTCTCGATGCCCTGTCTTGCTCCAGCTGCAGATTCTAGTCCACAGCACATACTCACTAATTTCCCAATACCAATGAGCTCTCTCTGATAAGGATGTGCAATGGGCCTTCTCCCAGCTACCCCTTTCTACTTATTGATTCCCAAATGACTGTTTTAGTCAGCTTTTTCGCTGCTATGACTGAAGGACGTAACCAGAACAATCTTAGAGGAGGAAAAGTTTATTTGGGGGCTCACAGTTTCAGAGGTCTCAATCCATACACCACAGGCTTCATTCCTCTGGGCTCATGTTCAGCACACTCCACTTGCCAGATACCATATACCCCAAAGCCATGCCCCTGATGCCACCCCCAGCCACATCCCACCTGCCTTCAGTCACCAATTAATCCCATCAGGTGATTAATTCACTGATTCGGTTAAGGCATTATCTTACACGTGAGGTTTTTGGGGACACCTCATATTGATACTGCCCATTATAGGTGACGAGTTCTGCTTCCTCACATGTTGAAGTTTGAACATTAGAGAAGCACGCCGAGGCAAGCTTATAGAGCAGGGTTTATTCTCCCAGGAGAGAGAAGGGGGCCACAGCTGGTATCCTGGTATCCCCAGAAGCAAGGTGTTCTGCCCTTTTTATATGTCCTAGGCTTCCTTTGTTCTCTTGCCTTCTTCCCTTGTCTTTCTCCCTCCTGCTACTGACTAGGCCCAGGATTGCTCAGTGGGATGGCCAAAAAGGTGGGAAACAGGTGGGCTGAAGGGAGAAGGGCAGTATGGAGCAGCCCAGGACACATTCATTAACTTTATAGCTCCCTGTAGGGAGGGGCAATTCTTGAGACAGGTTACCTGCTAGCAATAGGTTGGAGCAGGGGTAGGTTCTTGATAAGGGTGGAGGAAGGGCTCTGAAGGAATTAACATTTCAATCCCTCAGGGGACAGTCTTCCAACTTGCAGGACTCACTCAAAATTGGCCTCCTTGATCCGACCTGACTCAATTTACGTATCTATACTGACTGCCTGTCTAATTCTGGCTTCAATATTCAAACCATAACAGTGATTTTTTTTCCACGTATCAGTTTTGTTGGCTAGTTAGGTCCCCTCCCATCTTCCTCCTATTTGGGTTCTAGTATCTTAAGGCTCCATTTATTATTATTATTTTTTTAACCACTGGATCTTCCTTATGCTTCACTGGGAGATGAGCTGTTCCTATTTAGACTTCATAGCAACCTCACTCATAGGCAGTGGATGCACAGGCCTTGTGTTGGCAAGTTGTTGTGCTCTTTCTTGTCTCACTTTCCCTCTGCTTGAGGACTGGATCCTGGAGGTTTATTCCTGTGTATCCTGAAGGCCTTCCAGCTGCTTCTCCGGGGCATGTGTTCAGTTAATATTTACTGAAGCAGGGCTGGGAATGTGACTCAGTGGTAGAGTGCTTGCCTAGCATACAGAAAGCCCTGGATTGAATCCCAGCAGAAAAATAAATTACTGAAGCAGAGATGATCCTTAACTAATCCAGGTGAAAGCCCTCCCCTCTAATGTCAGACTTGGAATAGATGTTTTAGTGAAAGGCAATTCTTATATTTATTCTGTTTAGTTCTAACAATATGCATTATTGAGGGCTGGGGTTTTGTCTCAGTGATAGAGTGTTTGCCTAGTATGTGTGAGGCACTGGGTTCAAGCCTCAGCACCACATAATTGTGTCCATCTACAACTAAACATTAAAAAACAAACAAAAACAATATGCATTATTGAGAAAGACCTAGAGAAACATTAGCACTAAACTGTTGTTTTCTTTGTCTTGGCTGACAGGCAGAATCCCACCCCAGGATTGTTTCACTGAAATAAAGGTTTTTGCTAATGAAAAAAGATTTAGATAACATATACATTTCCTCTTCCTCCTTCCTCTGGAAAGGGAACCACTTTTTTTGGTGTGAATAATCACACTGCCCTGAAATACTAATAGAAGGAAGAAAGAAACACTTAGGTTTAGGAATGTCAGTAATTTAACAGGAAGTCATATCACAATGGCTTTTGGGTGTAGCAGTTCCTTGCCTTTTCCCCACTCTTTTTTTTTTTTTTTTAATGCCTTTCAAATCAAATTTGACCCTACAAAAGGTAAACTGTATCTTTTAAAGTAGGATTTAAAATTACCTTAGGGCTGGGGGGGTACAGCTCTGTGGTGCAGTGCTTGTCTAGCCTGTCTAAGGCCCCTGGGTTCCATCCCTAGCACTGCAAAAAAAAAAAAAAAAAAATGTAAATAAATACATACTTTTTTAAAAAATTAAATTACTTTGACAATATACAAGCAGATTATACCTTTCTGTGTCCTACTCCCACTCTACAGTCTTTACTAGCTACTAAAATGTGTTCCTCATGTAGGTTTGGAAAATATGGAACAGGATAAGAAGAAAAGACTGCCTGCCTGTAATTCTTCACCCCAGATATGATCACTCTTAATGTTTTGGGTATAAAAGTGGCCACCTTTTTTCTAGTAAAAACGTGTACAGTGTTATATATTATAAAACAAGGTCTATATGTAATGTACACATCTATTTTTCGTAACAGAATGCGGTTACATTGAGCATGTTGTTTGTGACCTGCTTTCTCCCCTGTCACCCTTGAGCACTCTTCTCTGTCAGTTCCCTCCCAAAGCCCCTCTGCAGCTGTCCTCTGCTCTTTGGGGTCCAGGTCTCTGCCTTCACTCCTGAGATTGCAGTGTCTTCTGCCATCTCTCCTGCCCTTCAATCAGGCCTTTCCTGCTCAGCACCCTCCTCCAAGGAGAGTGCATTCTGGAAAGGGAAGATTCTGTCACTTCCCTTTTGGAAACTTCTCACTGCCCTTGGGATGGTGCTCTGGAGCCTGTGGCCTCAAGCCACACCCATCCCTGCCGTTCTGCCCTGTGACTTTGTCTGGTTCCCAGCACTGCCCACCCCCACCCCTACCCCAATGCCCATTTCCTCTTGATGGCTGTCTTCATGTCAGTGATTCAGAAAAGCCTTTTGATCTTCCAGTATAAATTAGACCCCTGTGCTCTCTCATTATACCTTAATTTCCCCATAATACTTTTTATCAGAACTTGTTGCTAAGTAATGGTGCATTTGTTGAATATCCACCTCCCTATAGTCTTTAAGTCTATGTGGTGGCAGCTTTGTTCTGGTCAGTATGCTCTAGGACCCAGATTCACAAGCTCTCAAAAACATGATAGCCGGGTGTGGTGGTGCATACCTGTAATCCTCATCAATTTGCCTATAATCCCAGGGTTTAGGAGGCTGAGACTGGAGGATTACAAGTTCAAAGCCAGCCTCAGCAATTTAGCAAGACCCTAAGCAACTTAGCATGAGCCTGTCTCACAATAAAAAAGAAAAAGAGCTGGGGATGGCTCAGTAGTTAAGTGCCTCCTGTACCAAAAAAAAAAAAAAAAAGCAGAAATGATTCTCCGATTTTGTGTAGTAGGCAAATGGCATATTATGAGAGGGATTCTTACTAAGTGTCCCGGCTAGACCCACTTTCTTTGTTACAATGGATTTTTGAGGATTGTGTCTTTTCTCTCCTCCCTGAGTTATTAGCATTTGTAAGTGGTGCAAGTCCTAGGTTAACAATGGAATCTGCAGTTTGGGTGGATTTGCAAGAAAGAGCTGGGCATTCAGGCAAATGGACAAAACCTACTCCCTGGGGAGATGGACAAGCTGTGCAGGTACCTGGGAGCAGTGCTTTCTGGCGCCCCCAGCTCAATTTGCTGCAGTTTCTTGGCTGGTTTGGGAACAACTGGCTACCAGTCTTCTGAGGTGTTGTTTTCTGCTGCCCTTAGAGAGATGAATTCCTGGACTCTACAAGCTTCTCCCATTATCCATGCATGCAGTATAGATATTAGCATTCTCTGTGTGTCCCATTATGTGAAAAATGTTGAAAATCACAGATATGGTTTGTTTAACACCTGTTAGGTCACACCCAACAGTTTCCTGTTAAGAATATTATTTGCTGTCATGTGGTTGTAAGGTCCAAGTTGTACAGACAAGGTTAAAAATCACCATGACCTGGAACCTCAGCTTGATGCAAGGGGTAGGGTGTTAGATGAGGGGTTCTGGGTTTTAAGTCTTGGGTTTGCATGCAGTCTATTTGGGGACTTCTTTTTAAACTGTTTCTTTCAGAGCCAAACCATTTGTGGATTTACAGAGCAGAGGAAGAAACTAACAAGGAAGGCTAGGATTGTGGTTCAGTGGTAGAGCGCTTGCCTAGCATGTGAGGCACTGGGTTCGATTCTCAGCACCACATATAAATAAAGTGAATAAACAAAGGTCTATCGACAATTTCAATAAATAAATAAATAATCAAAAAAAGAAACCAACAAGGAAATTGAATTTTTAAATGTTGTCTAACAGTAATCTCTTTTAGAACAATTTTAAAAGAGTCATTATGAGTTTCAGACTTCAAAAAAAAAGCCACATCAGTTAATCACAGTCACTAGCCAGCTTCTCTTTATATGGATATTAAAATCAAGTGACTGGAAGCATAATGCATCCACTATGAAATTTTTATATATTAGGTTTTACCAATCTTTGATTTCTTTATTTTGTTAGTGGCATATTTGAAAGAGAGGAGTTTTTTTTTAATAATTATATTTTTCTAATCTTAAATTTTCTATAATTGACTTATTTTATTAGTGGAACAATTTGAATTTTGATGTGTTCTTGATGTCTTACTGTAGTGTGGGAAATGATGGGAAATTTCTCTTCCCACTTTACCATTCCCCTGTCCTTCAGGCTACCACAGCTTTTAAAATCTGGCCCTGTATGAGCAGTGGGTAATCTGGCCCTGGTACTCAGAGGTGCTCCAGGTGTTAGAGGCAAGCTGACCCTATGTTGAAATCCTGACTGAACTTGCTTGCCATGTCTCTGTCTGTCTCTTTCTCTCTCTCTCTCTTTTTTTTTTTTTTGGTGGTACTGGGGATTGAACCCAGGGCCTTGTGCATACTAGGAAAGCCCTCTACCAGCTGAGCTATATCCCCCCCCAGCTTGCCATGTCTCTTGAGAACTGAACTGAGCTGCCAACAGGCATACTACCCATAGGTAAAACAGGGAGGATAGCTGGAGGTGAGCAGGCAGGTGGCTTCCGTGTTCATGTGCACCGGGTGGCATCTCTTCAGTCAACATTCCAGACAAGAGGCAGGGGAAGGGCAGCAAACCACCACTGGAGCCCTCGCTTTTTGTCAGGGAGCTTCTGCCACACCTAACTGGCCAGGATCTGGGAGTCTAAAACAACCTTGTAAATGGATACTTTGATTGGGCACATGGCCATTCCTAACAAAACTGGGTAAGGAGGAAGAAAGGGAAGATGGCTCTTGTTAGAAACCATGGAAGAACTGTGTGTCATCAACCATGTGGCACCAGGGCAAATGACCTTCTTTCTGATTCTTGAGATTATTGGGGTAATGATTATTCCTGCCTCATGAGTTGTCCTGCAAACCCAAAAAAATATTTCTATGGTGGCTTATGTATATAGTTGGTACACAGAGATGGCAGCCAAACCCCAGCCCTGTGTCATCAGTGAAGCAGTCTAAGAGCTGGGTTTGGGGCACTATGGCATATTTTAATAAATAATAAGATTATTGTTCTCTTACCAGCCTCGCAGCTACTGGTTCCCTTTCCTACAGAAGTCACATGAAGAAAATATGCTTAAATTCGGGGAATGTGTGTGTCCTTGTGGCTTTGATATGTATTTGGGGTTATGACATTAGAAGAATTATTAATCATGTGATAGAAATAAAGGTTGTTTTGTACAAAAGTAAATGATTAACAGTGAAAATTTTCCCTAGCCAACAAGTAAACAGTCAATGTAAACTTGAAGCAACTTCATTTGATTTATAAAAGCTTTTATTCGGTAAAAGAGCCATAGTAAAACTGGTGGCATTGGCATCTAGGAGGCCCAAGAATGTGGCTGAGCAGAGTGGAACAAATTGGACTCTGTGCCAGCTGTCAGCCTCAGAGTAAATTAGAGGAGACCTCAGGGACACTGCATGTGGCTCTGTCACCTTTCCTTTCTGTCTCCATGCCAAATGGCTTCATTGAACTCTGCTGTTTTGGTGTGTCCATTTTTTTCAGGTGTTTTAGGCTAGAAATATTTGAGCAAGAGGCCTCACCTTGTATCCTAGAATCTTGCTGTGATTGCTTCCAATCTGACATATTTGCATCTGTACCTGTTTGAGATTCCCTACTAGGGCAGCAGATAGCTTTCAGAATTTCCTTGGTAGTTTCATAATTCTTTCTAGACAGGAAGATGTGCCTTTTCTCTCTCTCTCTGTCTGGGCTTCTCTCTCACCCCACCTCTTACTCTCTCCCTCACCCTTTCTCTGGCACAAGAAATTCCTAACAGAGAGGCTGAGGCCTTTATCTTGGACTTGCCTTTGGTTCCAGTCTTCACTTCAGTCATTGTATTGATGGTACTTTCTCTAATACCTACTGTTTTTTTCCAAGTGATTTTCAAATCTGTCTTCTTGCTGCAAGAACCCTTCTCTATGCCTGGATTCTTCTAAATAGTCCACAATCCAATAATTCTTCAATAACCTTTTTCCAAATGCAGCTATCAACCACTCCTTGGTAACCACCACACTCTTCCTTCTGTGATCTGATCTCTACTTAGTAATCAAGCTTCATTATTTCTCCTGTTACTGGCCCAGACCTCCTGCTTCATTTGGGTCTGCCTTTTACCTGCCACCAAGCTGTGTGACTTTCTCCTGCATTGTCTTTATTCATGCTGTCACCCCACATGAGCATATCCCCCCACCCCCCAGCCAGCCATAGCTCCCCTTCCTATGAAGTCCTGCTTCCACCATCCTCTCCAGCCATTCAGTCCAGCTCAGGCTGAGGTCTCACTTTTCCAAATTTCTGTTTGTGTCTGTACCATTCTGGAAATCCTGGTGTGTCTACATGGGATCTTAAGAGATTTACTACTCCAACCCAGTCTTTCTACTATTAAAAAGATAATGTGGTCAGAATTACTGCAGAGCAAATGAGCATCTGAGTTTCAGCTAGAAGCTTCCTGGTTGCATTCACAGGACTTGAAAGAGAGACAGTTCTCCTGATATATTAAAATATGACATTCTCATGGGGCTGGGGTTGTGGCTCCATGGTAGCACGCTTGCCTAGCATGCCCGGGGCACTGGGTTTGATTCTCAGCACCACATACAAATAAATAAAATAAAAGCCCATCAACAGCTAAAATCTATTTTAAAAATGTAGCATTCTCACATAGGAAATTTCATCCATTAATCCATTGCCCAGAAGGCAGTTACTGTTATTTAGTTATGTACATACTTCTTTTTTGGATTTGGTTAGTTTTTTGTTCTGGAGAATTTTAGAAAGTAAAACAGCATAGTGAAATGCCATGCATCACCTTACTTTAAACAGTTATCAGTACACTTTCTTGTTTCTTATGTCTGTCGGATGTTGTTGTTGTTGTTGGTTTAAGGATTGAACTTAGTAGGGTGCTTAACCACTCAGCCACATCCTCAGTCTTTTTATTTTTTTAATTTGAGACAGGGTCTCACTAAATTGCAGAGGTTGTCCTCAAACTTGCTATCCTTCTGTCTCAGCCTCCCAAATTGCTGGGATTACAGGCATGTGATCAACTCAGTGAGACCCTGTCTCCAAATAAAAGACAAAGACTACCAAAACTGACACAAAAAGAAATAGAAAAGCCTAAATGGCTTAATTTCTATTAAACGAAATTCAAGAGACATAAATTATGTCATTTGCAGGAAAACAGGTGGAACTTGAGACCTTAGGTTAAGCAAAATAAGCCGAGTTCAGAAGGTCAAGCAAGGGTCCTATGTTTTCTCTCATTTGCGGAAGTTAGAGCCAGAAAAGGAATAGAAGGGGGCAGGGTGGCTCTCATGAAAATTAACAGGGAGCTCAATAGAGGAAAGGGACAAAGGGAGGGGAGGAGGGCAAGGAGGTGGAGGAGAGTTGGGGAGTGATATGGCACAATTATGTTGTTACATTATGTGCATATACAAATATGTAACAACAAATTTCATCATTATGTACAACTATAATGCACCAATAAAACAAGACAAAAAACTAGTAAGTATGTTTAGCTACATAATTCTGTAAGACTTCAAAGCAACTGGTGTCCTGTACTTCATACCCACATCCAAAGCACAAAATAAATTCTATTCTAAACACACACACAAATAAATAAATAAAATTCATGATTCAAGTCCTCCTACAAAGAAAACTATGGACTCACATGACTTCACTGGTGAATTCTATCAAACAATTAAGGAAGAAATCATAGTAATCCTAGCTAGGCTCTCAGAAAATTAAAAAAAAAGGAATAGTCCCAACTTATTTTATGAGATCAGTATTATTCTTTTTTTTTTTTAAGAGAGAGAGAGAGAATTTTTTAACATTTATTTTTTACTTTTCGGCGGACACAACATCTTTATTTATTTTTTATTTGTATGTGGTGCTGAGGATCGAACCCAGCGCCGCAGGCGCATGCCAGGTGAGCACGCTACTGCTTGAGCCACATCCCCAGCCCAGTATTATTCTTTTTTTTTTTTTAAATATTTTATTTTATTTTATTAGTTTTCGGCGGACACAACATCTTTGTTTGTATGTGGTGCTGAGGATCGAACCCGGGCCGCACACATGCCATGCGAGCGCGCTACCTCTTGAGCCACATCCCCAGCCCCAAGCCCAGTATTATTCTGATAACAAGACTTGACAAAAGACACTAAGAAAAACTACAGGCCAGTGTTCCAGTTATCTAATATAAATGCAAATATTCTTGCCAAAATATTGCCAGTGACATTTAGTAAAAAGATAATTTGTCGAGACCAAGTAAGATATTATAAACATACGTGTTTAGTTTAACATTAGAGAATCAGTGCGATCTACCAGATCAACAAAATAAAAAGTAAAACTATTTTATCATCTCAATGGATAAAGGGTAGACATTTCAAAAAAATCTCTAACAGCCATTTGTAACCAAAAAAAAAAAAAAAGGAAAAAGAAATCACCAAACTAGGAATAAAAAGAAACTTTCTGAATTTGCTAAAGAGCCTCTGTGTACAGTAACGTCAACATTTAACGTAAACAACAACACCTACCTTGCCTCTAAATAAGGCATGTATGTCCATTTTCATTTTCATTTTGGTTTTGAGGATTGAACTCAGGGGCACTTGACCACTGAGCCACATCCCTAGCCCTATTTTGTATTTTATTTAGAGACAGGGTCTCACTGAGTTGCTCAGCACCTTGCTTTTGATGAAACTTGCTTTGAACTTGTGATTCTCCTGCCTCAGCCTCCCAGGCCACTGGGATTACAGGCATGAACCACCACACCTGGCTCCAATTTCTACTGAAGGTCCTAGCTAATGTGATAACCAGAGAGAAAATAAAAGTATACAGATTGGGGGAAAAAACTGTCTTTATTTGCATTGGACATGACCCCTTTTATAGAAAATTCTAATGAATCTGTAACAAAGTTTTACCAGAATTAATAGTGTCCTATAATAATTTAGCAAAGACACAGGATGTAATGTCAGAATACAAAAACAAACAAACAAAAAATCAACTTTTTTCCTGCATGCTAACAACGAACACTTGGAAATTGAAATTTTAAATGTGATTTCATTTACAGTAGCATTCAGTAGTATAAAATACTTAAGGATTGGGACTGTGGATATAAAGCTTAGTAGTAGAGCACCTTGCTTGGCATGCATGAGGCCCTGGGTTTCATCCTCAGCACTACAAAAAAGTAAAAAAACAAATAAAATAAAAGAACAACTTGATAAATTTAACAAAATATGTGTACTTAAAACTAAAAAACATTGTTGAGCAAATTAAAGATCTAATCCAAACATAATGGTGCCTGCCTGTAATCCCAGCAATTGGAAGGTTGAGGCAGGAGGATGGCAAGTTTGAGGCCAGCCTGAACAATTTAGCAAGATCCTGTCTCAAAGTAAAAGGCAGGCCAGGGATATAGATCAGAGGTATACTACCCCTGAGTTTAGTCCCCAGTACTGCAAAAATTAAATACACAAGTAAATAAATAAATAAAATGTAAACAAATGGGGAGATATACCATGTTCATGGATCAGAAGACTCAGTATTTTTATGTAGCATTGCAAAGAACCTAGAATATAAAAGTTGCCTAACCTCAAGACTTACACTAGTCACACGAGTTTGAACTAGACTTTAGTGGAGAAGATTAAAGTTTCAGTAGTCAAGATAGCATGGGATTGGCAGAAGCAGAAGACATATAGATAGATCAATGGAATAGAATCCAGAAATAGGCACATGTCTACTATTTTAATTGATTTTCAACGAAACCAAGAAATTTTAATGAGGAAAAAAGGGATTTTTATTTTGTTTTATTTTTTGCTTTTTCAATAAATGATGCTGAGACAATTAGATACCCTAATGGATAAAAATTAACTACTCTTACACCATTCACAAGATTTAAGTCAAAATGGATAATAGCCTTAAGTGTAAAATGTATAACTATAAAACTTTCAGGAAAAAAGTGTAAGAAAAAAATCTTTGCAATGCTGAGAAAGGCAAAGTTTTTCTTAAAACCTTTTATTGTGGGTATGTGTGTGGTGCTGGGGATTGAACCCAGTACCTCGTGCATTCAAGGCAAGCACTCTTCCAACTGAGCTGTATCCCCAGCCCTCTTATAACTTTTAAAATTGAACTAGACTTTTTCCAAAGTTAAAAATCATTGCTCTTTAAAAGACATCATTAAGACAAAAAGTCAGTCTATAGAGTGAGAAAAATATTTCCAACACAGTAGATTTGCATCTGGAATATATAAAAAGCTTCTTACAATTCAATAGTAAAAAGACAAAACCTTTAAAAATGGGCAAAAGATTTGAGCACACACTTCAGAAAGGAATATATAGGAATGGCCAGTAAGCACATGAAATGATAATCAACATCAGTTTTCATCAGGGAAAATGCAAATTAAAACCACAATGAAACTTCACTCCATACTCATTACAAAGGCTAAAATTTGAAAGTCTGATAATACCAAGTGTTGATGATCATGTGCAGTGACTGGAATTTTATTATAACTCAAGTTAAACATATAACTGCCATATGTCTCAGTCATTCTTCTCCCAGGTATTTATCCAAAAGAAATGTAAATGTATATAAAAAGACTTGTGCATAAACGTTAAATTGTAAATGTTTATCAATAGTTGAATGGATAAATAAATTTTGTGTTACATCTATACCATGAAATATTATCTACCAAACTATGGAACTACCTACACACACATAACAGCATGTATGGATTTCAAAATCATGCTGCATGAAAATGCTAAACACATCTGAGTATATATAGTAAGGTTTCGTTTATATAATGCTTTAGAAATTGTAAGTTAACTCATAGTGACTGAGAGTGGATCATTGATTGCATAGGGAAGGGGTATCCAACTATAATGGATGCAGATAGTTTATTTCCATCTCCCACTTACTACACACTAAAGAAGGGTGGGGCATCAAGTGAAAGTTCCAGAGATTAGTATTGGTCTCATGGGTAATCCTCTTTATGGCTAGTATTTTCAAAGTGGCTTAAGAAGGATTGTGCCAATTCTTGGGCAAGGGGAGTAAGGTGGAGAGTCTCTTCAAAAACATCGGGCAAAATCATGGTCAAAAACAAGCTATACTCTAAAAACCCTTGTGACTGGAACCTCTATTTCAGTCCAGTTCATACAGCAGAGGCTGATAAATAAACCAGTCCAGACCTACAGGGCTGCTTGGCCAACAGTAGCTTATCTGCACAGCTCTGCCTCCCCCTAGCCTGGACCATTAAATGAAGGGTTGCAGTAATAATCTCACTTTTTCCTCTGTACTGATTGTGAGAGACCCCACCCTCTGTATGAGCTGACCCATAGATTCATTACCATTCTAGATGATATGAACACTGTTAACTAATAGTGTCTTGTTAAAGTCAAGACCTGAGTCTATCTGGGTTAATAATTTTGAGTCCAGACCTAATGAAATCAAGTCAGGGGGCTGGGGATGTGGCTCAAGTGGTAGCACGCTCGCCTGACATGTGTGCGGCCTGGGTTCGATCCTCAGCACCACATACAAACAAAGATGGTGTGTCCGCCGAAAACTAAAAAATAAATTTTGAAATTCTCTCTCTCTCTTCCTCTCTCTCTAAAAAGAAAGAGAAAATGTTCTTTAAAAAAAAAAAAAAAGAAAAGAAATCAAGTCAGAGTTTCATGATATTCTACCTCAGGTATCATGAATAGAGATGAACACCGAAATAATCCTACATGGAAGAAGACACCAAAAGGCAGAATTATTGAATAAGCTCATTCTATGAAACTTTATGCATTTCTTTTAAGACATTCTCTTCGGGTGTCTTCCTGCAGATGGCCCCTTCCCCATGCCTGACCCCTAGAAACTCCTCTCCAATGACCATAAAAATACCTCATCCACAAGGTATTTTTCAAAGACATTTAACTCATTGAGAATAATAAATAGTAGGTTAGACACAAAGGAATATTGATTATAGTTAATAATTATTAAATAAAAAGCAGTGAATCAAAAAACAGTACAATAAATTAGATGGGAGCCTTGTCTCCTGGATTCTGTGTCAGTGTGGAGGACTCTTGGACCTGGCTGAGCTTGAGGCCTATGCTGCTGGGACAACCCTAAGCCACATGTGGCTGTGGAGCTGTCACTTCTCCTTATTGAGGATGTGGTAAGCATTCAGTTTGGAAGATGAAATGCTTAAAAGTGAATGTAAAATATCTCTGGCTAGGGAGCAAATCAGTGGTGTAGCACTGGCTTAATAAGTATGAGGCCATTTCAGCTGAATTGAACCACACTAATTGTAGGTGATGGTCTAGGTAAACTCCCAGCAGGTTGTCCTAATAAGCCATTAGACATGCCCTGCCCAGAACCTCCCTCACTAAAAGTTCAGTCAACTTAAGGGTAACTTTTATCATATCTACCTATCCATCTAATATATTTTTTAAATATTTATATAGGTATATACTTTTTTTTTTTTTTGGCTACTGGAGATCGAACCCAGAGAGATCTGGCTAATTGCCCAGGCAGGCCTTGAAATTGCCATCTTCCTGCCTCAGCTGCTGTGTTGCTGGAATTACATACAGGTGTGCAGGTGTGCACCACCATGCCTAGTTCCTGACGAGTCCCTCCCATGTAGGAGGTTCCTGGGCCCTGGGGGACTCTACAGCCGTCTGTTACAACTTTGGTTCAGGGTTGATGCTGGGAAAGTGTTCTCTGATGGGATTTAGACACCAGCCCTGCATTAGCTTTGCTACCTGTGAGACTTAGTGAGCAGACATTGGGAGGAGGGTTACAGCTCAGGATTGTAGCTGGCTGGAGGGGCTCAGAAACACCCCTACCTCCCTGAACTATCGTGGTACAAACCTACACCTCATGACCTTCCCTAGCTAATGAAAGTCCAAAGTGCCATTGCCAAGCATCCAGCTGAAGTAAAAAGCGGAAATTTTATTACTTTATATCATCAAGATCATCAATAGGTTCCAAAGAAGTGTTTGTCTTTTAAAGCAGGATATCGTGACTTTTTCCCCAAAGAGTATCTTAGAAACCACTTAGTAAACATCATAAGAATCTTTTATTTGCCAGGCATGGTGACACACACCTGTAATCCCAGCAGCTCAGGAGGCAGAAGTAAGAGGATCGAAAGTTCAAAGCCAGCCTCAGCAATGGAGAGGCGCTAAGAGACTCAATAAGACCCTGTCTCTAAATAAAATACAAAAGAGGGCTGGGGATGTGGCTCAGTGGTTGAGTGCCCCTGACTACAATCCTCGGTCTGGAAATAGTGTTTTATATGCTGAGCTCTGAGATGATCTCTTCCCTATATGACCTGATTGAGGATCTTACCCCTTTGTTTCTATTTTTTATGGTACCTGATTAGAATATTGTCCAATCCCCCCCCCCGTTGGTTACTTTATAAAGCCTAATTAAAATACTGTCCACCTTACCCCCATTGGTTGTTTTGGAATACCAAACTTATGGCAGGAGTTATCGTGGGTGATAAGTCCTCAGTGGTGGGATGACTCATCTCCCTGTCTTGTCCTCCAGTGGCATTTTTCTTGTACTCTGCCTCTGTCTTGATGTCTGTGTGTGCTTCTATAGGATCCCTTGTCTCCATTCCCCTGCCTGCTTGAGTGTTCAGTTTCTCTCAGTTGTTAAGCATAGGATTCCTAAAAGCACCTTGACAACGAATGAGAATCCTTCTTCTGACTTTGGCACAGCCTATTTCATCTCTTTAAATGTTTGGGAAGACTAACAAGATGCATTTTGTACAGTTTTAACAAGGGCCAGTGGGAGCAAGATCTATCATGGTAGGAATTTTAGGATTCTAGGGCCAGTGGGAGAGAAAAGGGGTTGTGTTTGTAGAGTTCTAGGACATCTTAGGTGTATGGCCTCAAGCAACAATTCTAAACTGTAGCTGCCCATTAGACTCAGGGTGAAAACACATGCATATGTGTGTACAGCTACATGGATGCACACACTTATATGTACACACACATTTACATACTCATTCACTCACATACTTGCAAGTGTGCATACCCCTCACATGCACATATACCTCAAGATACCAGCTCCTCGGTTCTGATTTTATTGGCCTTGAGTGTGTTCTGGGCATTGGTATTTTTCTAAAGCTCTTCATCAGATATGAGGAACCACCATTGAATCAGAGGTGGCTGACCTATGATTCAATATTCTGTCTTTCCACCAATTTCATCGTCGTACATCACCTTTCACTTTAGTGTTATAAGACTAGCTCCTCCCAGGAAGAAAGCATAGAAACAAATAGTCCAAGCTCTGTTCTGGTTTCCTCTCTTGGAATGCTGTGTGGAACTGAGCAGATTGAGGAGCTCTTGGCTTCTGCTGCTCTGTGACAGAGCCGGTTTCTGTGGCCCTGTGTAAGGCATCTGGAGCTCTGTCAGGCCAACCACGTGTCACGAGATCAGTGCTGACTCCAGAGTAGAGTTTTCAGCAGTTTCTACTAATGATGCAGAGAAACCTAAGCATCTGAACACATTAATAAGAGCTTAAAAAAGGATTGGAATAAGGACTTAAAAAAGGGTTTTGTTTCTTCTGGAAACTTAAATGTGCATATCAGAAGTGCCCTTTCAAAAAGTTGAATTAGCAGACAGAATGAAATAATGAACTCTTTTATACCCACTGCCCAGCTTCAACAGTGACCCATGCATGGCCTGCCTTGTTCTGTGCTCCTCCCTCCCCTGTCCTCCCAAACTCTCTTAAAATAAATCTTAAAAGAAATGCCTTTTAATTTTGAAGAATCAAGGTCACCTTCTCTACCACTGTTGTGTGCTTTAAAGATAGTACGATGAGTTCAGAACAGAAGGTGAAGTGACAGTGCTGAAAAATGCTTCCTTGGTCCATGTATCGTGGCCACGCTGTGGTGTGACACAGTGGCTTTATGTTAATCTGGATTGCCTGAAAACAGTGTGCCATATCTTGGAAGATTTTGTTCTAATGATAGAACTCTGCTCCACATGGAGCAGAGTTGACTTCTGTCCCAATAGCATGGTAGAAACACTGTGTTCTGTGGAAACAGTATTCCCATGACGGGGAACCATCCTCATTCTTTCTCCACCTCTCAAGGCAGTCAGAGTTCCCCAGCTGCAGAGAAGCTCAACTTAGATGGCCCTGAGGCCATGCTGACCACTGGTGACTGATTGACAACACACAGCCTTAAAGCCTGTGCTTTAAGCAACTCATTTGTAGCCACCTGGATGCGTTTGAGAGAAATAAATGATGGGGTTTTTGCCCTTTAAAATTCCTTAGTAAGTAAAAACAAGGTCTTGTAAGAATGCTGTTTTGTTTCTGGAGATTGGCTTTATGTCATACCTTTTCTTTGGTACTTCCTGGGTGAATCGTCCTGTGCACAGAGACATGAAGAGAGAGCATTTTGGTTTTCTTTCTGCTCATAGACCTGTCATTGGTGGCTCTGCAACGAGGCAGCTGCTTTCAAGTCCTTCTTTGACTGCCATGTTGGAGAACTAGACTTGCCTATACCAGAAGCTCCTGGCTGCTTTTCATTCCAGTGTTTCCCAGTGGAATTTGTATTGTGCATGGAGGTATATTTTATGTAGACTGGTTGGCTTTAGAGATTGTCTAGGAAGGAAAAGATGTACGCCCACCTCCAACCACTTTTGTAGAGTAGAAAGCTATTAACATATTAGCCCATGTTCCCTGTTCTCTAGAAAAATGTGCCGGTGAGGCTGGGTGCAGAGGCTGAAGTGGGAGGACCCCCTGAGCTCAGGAGTTCAAGGCCAGCCTGGACAACATAGTAAGATCCCATCTCAAAAAAGAAAATGTGCTAATGAAAAAAACAAATTGTTCGGTTTTTTTTTTTTTTCCTTTTTGAGAGATAGATAGATAGATAGATATGAAATAATTTCATGGGCACAGGTTCGTGTAGAAGCTTTCAGTTGTCTGTTGTAACTCAGATTGTGTTTACTGAAACCCACTCTACACCAGACACTGTCTTCAGCGCCTGAGATGTGTGAAGGAGTCGGTATGGCTATTAAATCTACTTCACAGAGGAGGAAACAGACACAAGGATGAAGAAACTTCCCTTTCATCACCCAGGGAGAGGTGGCTGACCCATGATTCAGACTCAGCTTGTATGGCTCCCCAGGCTTTACCCAGGGCCACTTACAGGACAGGTGCATGAAGAAGGGGCCAAGGAAGACTCAGAAGGAAAATTGGCCGAATAGAGGGGACTCAGAAGGGTCAAAGAGTACCGGGCAGAGTGGCATGCACTTCATTCCTCTGGATGAAGGATGTCAGAATAAGTGACCCCTGCCTTCTTGGCCCCACTGCCAAAGCAGGGTGATAGGAGGTGCCTGGGGAACTCCTGCTCTCTCCATCAAGTCCAGATGGCCCTGGCTGGAACCATCCCTCCCTATTCTGAACTCTTGTTCCTCATACATTACTTTCATCAGCGCTGTGGCATAGTTTTGCTTTTCATTGTTGTGGGTTGTGGCTCAGAGGAAGAGCGCTTGCCTAGCATGCGTGAGGCACTGGGTTCCATCCTCAGCACTACATGAAAATAAAATAAAGGTATTGTGTCCACCTAATACTAAAAAATAAATGTTTTTAAAAAAACCTTGTCTCCTTATCTGGCCCACCGGATAGTACTAAATGCCTTCAGTTTTGTTACAAACCTAGCCTAGTACCCACACTAGACAGATGCTGTGGATAGGATCCTCTGTCCCAAATCAGAAAGCAACTTGCTTTTATTTATTTCCATAAAGAGTGTTTTTTAAAGTAAATGTTTACTTTCTAATTGAATTCTAAGTATTTTTCACATGCCTAAGAAAATGTCTTAAGTTACAGAGAGCTTTTTGGTCTGTTGATTTTTTTTTTTTTTCTTCCCCCTACCAGGGATTGAACCTCAAGGTGCTTAACCATTGAGCTACATCCCCAGCCCTTTTTATTTTGAGACAAGATCTCCGTAAGTTGTTTCAGGCCTCGCTAAATTGCTGAAGCTAGTTTCAAACTTGAGATGCTCTTGTCTCAGCCCCCCAGATTGCTAGGATTACAGGTGTGCACCACCATGCCCAGCTCTAAAAAATCTCTTCAGAATTAAGACCCGCTGACCACTGTCATCTTTGTAATAGAAGGTGTCAGTTGCTGATTGTCTCCAAGCATCCTTTAGTGTTCCCTACTTTTCAGACTGCAGAGTAACATCTTTGAGCTGGTCAAGCATTAAGTATAGTCATCCCTAGATTTTCCTAGAAATTGATTTCAGGACCCCTGTGTATACCAGGATCCAAATAGTACATCCTCCCATACAAGTCATAGACGGCTTACAATACCAAATCAATGTAATTGGTACGTGAATAATTGTTATACAGTATTAGTTAGGAAATAATTCCAAGAAAAAGAGTCTGCCATTTAAAAAAAATTTTTTTTAAATACTTTCAACCTGGTTGACCAGAATAGATTGAGTCTTGAGTAACAGTGTGAAAAATAGCACCACCTGTAAAAGAGTAAAAAAGTGTGTTTTTGGTTTTTATTTCATGAAAACATAACCAACCATCCAAACATCAGCTCCTGATAGAATGCTAGTTTCCTCTACCTGGGAGGATGATGTGACTGTTCTCCATGTCTTCCTTCATCATGCCAGCTGCTGTCGAAGTGCCAGGCACTTTGCATGGGGCTTGGCTAATGATTTATCACCTCCTATAACTGCTTTGATGCTTCAAATTCTTAGAAATCTGAAAGGGAAGCATTTATAATAAAGACAAATTTATTACCAGTTTTGCAATAGTCTCCTCTGTAGGAATTGGTGTGCATGTTTTTTTCTCGTAAGTAATTTGGTGCCATAATTACTCTAATGTCTTAGTCCAAATGCATGGCCATACATCCTTCAAGGCATTCTTTGTCTTGGTTGTCTTGATTTTCAGAAGACTGGATTAATGATGGGAAGCGGGAAGCAGGGTATTCTGTGAACGTTGTCAATGAGAGTTTTTCCTGCAGATTTCTCACTGTGATGTAAACAAACCAGGGTTAACTTAGAGTAGCAGCTGGCTTTTACTGTAGGCCACAAGAGAGGCTGCTCTGGGCACCTCAGCATCTGCAGCAGGGCTCTGCTATTTCCTGAGTGTTGGATAGGGGTGAAATGCAAAGAAATTTCATTTCAGGTACCTCAGAAAACTTTCTGGCCATTTTTAAGAACTGATACAAAGGGGAAATGGAGCTTTTTGCAAACTGCAAGTTATAGAAACCGACTTAAGTTTTAAAAGTCCCCTGAATATTAATTGTAACATCTACCGAGGAAAAATTTTAAAAGTTGAATATTAGTAAAGCCAAATTTACTTTGCTTGTCGTTATGATAGATGTTTATGAGTGATTTGGGGTTTTTGTTGAATTCACATGTGTGCTGTGGCTTACTCTACCTTTGGCTGTGGTTTTTTTGTTTTGTTTTGTTTTTTTAATAGTAGATGGACACAATACCTGTATTTTATTTTTATGTGATGCTGAGGATTGAACCTGGTGCCTCACATGTGGTGCTAGGCAAGTGCTCTACCAACTGAACTATAACTCCAGCCCTGTGTTAGCTGTTTTTAACATGGGTATTTCCTTCATCCCATCTCAGAAACTGTGCAACAGTAAGCCAGGTGTCTGCCACCTACCAGAGTCCTGGTCCAGCCGTTATTTGAAACATGTGGCATCATCTTGAGCAGGCTCCTGAGGATAACAAAAAAGCAGCACAGACTCTACCTGGCACAGAAGGTAGCTCAGCCTGCCCTAGCCATACTCCAGCTGGCTCCATTTCCATCTCTACAGCTGATTTGAACTCTGACTGCCAGCAGGTGATGTCAGAACCCTTCAGACAAGGGATTTGATGGTGGAAGAAGAGTCAAGAAATGTATTTCTACTCCTTCTTGGCAAAATGCCATCTGGTTCACATCAGTGGCACAGTTGTACCTCCGTAACTCAGGAGGTTGGTTCTAGGACACCCCATCCCCACCCAATACCAAAATCTGCAGATGCTCAAGTCTCTTACAAAATGACATAGTCTTTGCATGAAACCTATATATGTGTCCTCCCATATGCTTAAATTATGTCTAGATGACCTATACCAAATATAATGTAAATTCTTTGTAAACAGTCATTGTACCATATTGTTTAGGGAATAATTACCAAAAAAAAAAAAGTCTTTGTATGTTCAGTACAGACATAATTGTTCTTTTGAATATTTTCCAACCAGGGTCTATTGAATCCATGGGTGCAGAACCTGCAAATACAGAAGGCCAACTCTATGTACAAAGATCCCAGAGAGTTATGTGGTTTTTACCTAGAACATCATTCATACATTTGAAATTCAACAGGATTTATTGTTGTTGGTGGTGGTGGTATTAGAGATGGAACCCAGGCCTTTACACATGCTAGGCAAGCGCCCTACCACTGAGCTATACTTCAAGCCTCAAAAGGAATTGTTTGTCAGCATTAATCACTGATTCTGCACGTCTTGCAGGTGTCCTCTGTGTGCCAGGTACTGTGTTAGGTCCTAGGGATACAGTGGTGATTGTGGTCTGCATTCTTAGAGTTACAATCAAGGCTTTCATCCAGGCAACAATTACGTTGTCAATACCTCTTTCCAAAACTAAATGAATTGTCCTAAAACAGACAAGCTGTTAGAATAGTTTAGATCATCCTAGCTAGGAAAAAAAAAAATGTTATATGTTATTTGTGAACTCCTAAGAAAGGAATTTTCATTTAATTAATTGTGTAAACTTAAGCCACTCAACAAACTTTTTTTTTCTTTTTTTTAAGCATCCTGTTCCTCCTTTCCTTGGCCCTGTGATATTTGTTTTCATTATTCAAATTGGACTTTGAGGCCAATGGCAGCAGTGCTGGCTACAGAATCAGATTTCTTCCCAGTTCAGTGAAGTCAGCTGAGTGTGTTTAGGGGCTGGGCTGACAGTTTGGACCATTGTGACATAGTGGCTAGGCAGGACTGCTGCTTGCACACATAGTGTTAGCATTTCATATACTACCTCACTGTTATGGTAAAACCTTCCTAGCAAGTATATATATATATATATATTTCTTCAAAAACACTTCCTTCACAGCAGTTCTGTAGCAAAGCTTGTGCTTTATTCACACTGCAGTATTCAGCTCAGCCAAACCGTGATGGCAGCGAAGGGTGGCATTTGGCGTTTGTTTAATCTAGCTGAGTTACTGCTTTCTTTGGCTAGTGTGTTTCAGTATTGGAATTTGGTTGGAATGGATCATGTGGCCAGAGAGAATAGCCAACTGCCTTGCTAAATGCCCTCTTGTTCACTTTCATTTGTGAGAAAACAAGAAGGAAAGCCACTGGATTTGGAAGTGCCTCTCCTTCCCTTCCAGTGGGTGACCTGGGAGCAGCCTGGGCCCCTCTTCCCCTACCCTTGACCTAATGTTGCCCTGTTCCTGCTTTTTAGAATAATTTTCTTTTATCCGTTTTCCCTAAATTATTTGGAATTTTCATCCCACTTATTTTGTTTTTAAAGACATTTCAGAGAATAAAGAGATCTTTCCAACATAAACATGAAAGGGACATTAAGAAAGTGGAGATTTTATAAAAGGCCAGGACTTCATACCTGTACAGCTTTTTGGGGGTAGCCCTCCAGGTAACCCTGTTTTTACCCTTCCTGTCTGTTTTGGATCTTGTCTACAGAAAACTGGACTCTTTCCATGGACTTTACAATTAGCAAACACTAGTTTTTACTTTTATTAGATACGATAATTAGTATTCCCTTAAGCACATTAGTCATAATTAAAGAAATGGGAATGATTTTAGGCTTCTAGCCAGGACAACTGTTCAGATCAGTTGGGACCAACACAACACAATTCCATAATCCTGATCCTATTAATCACCCCAGAAAGCAGCCCTGCTCTTCTGTCCCTACAGATGACTGGTCATACACAACTGAGCAGGCAAACAAGAACCTTCAAATATAAGAACATACCCTTCCACTAGAATGGAACGCTGCCTGCATTGCTGCATCCCCAGCACCCAGAACAGAGAAAGCCTCACAGTTTGGTTCTTGAATAACTTTTTTTCCGGCACCAGGAATTGAACACAGTGATGCTTAAACCACCGATCCACATCCCCAGCCCCTTTTATTTTTTATTTTGAGACAGGGTCTCACTAAGTTGCTGAGGCTGGCTTTGGACTTGTGATCTTCCTGCCTCAGCCTCCCAAGTTGTTGCAGGGACAAACAAGGCAAGGCACCGAAGATAGCAGGAAACAGTTTTATTTGGCTGCTTTCCATTGGATCTTAGAGACCACTATGCTCCTAGCTAACATCAGCTTGGACTGTATATCTAGACAGGCTCTCAACCAAAGGGGCTATCTCTTGTACTATCTCTTGCCAGCAATCAATATAAAAGAATTGGTTCAAGGGTTCCAATAACAATCAAAAGGACCTCAGCAATGACTCTCTCATCTAAAGATCCTTCTGGTGGCCAGCCCACATCTTGGATGGGCCATTCTAATTCACAGAGTATGCAACCTTTGTGGAGTCTCACTCTACAGTCACCAGGAAAACCTTCCTAAAGGTTTCTAACACATTTCAGAAGGCTCAGTTTCCTTAGTGTGCCTCCCATGTTCCATCCTGCATTGGTGTCGCACACTTAGAACAAAACAGACTTTAGGACAAGACTCGCTTCGTCCATCTCCGGCCGCTCCCCTCGCAGGCACTTCGGACCCTCTTAGCCTTGTGAGTTGGTATCAACCCCCGACCTGGAGCTTTCCCCTAGACATTGATTTGGTGAAATTTCGCCATAGAATGTATGAGGTGCCACGGAACCGCACATCAGGACTCTGCACTCGCTTCGGCCCTGGGGTTGGGTCAGAACCCTTCCCTTTGTCTGTCTCATTCACACACTTTCACACAGACATGGCCAGGACAGGATTTCTATACCGCCCAAATTCCAACAATTCCAAACCAAACAAAAAGGGAGTCATGGTTCCCCTCTGCTCGCTGGCCCTGAACAGAGACTACTCGGGCGACTCCTTGGGTCCATTTCAGCTCCAACAACTTTGGAGGGTACTCGGGACCCAACAGAAGGTGATCAAGCCTCTCTTCCACCCACTTAGGCCTCGAAGGGGAAGTCAGGTGGGCTATAAAACCAAATGGACCGGGGTCCTACCTGTTCAGCTGGGCAGTGCTCCAAAACCCTAATTCTGGTTCCTGCTGCCTGTGGGTTCCATTGTGCTCTGGGGTGGCAGCCCCAGGACGCTGGGTGAGTCAATCATCCTTCAGGCCAAGAGTGGCCTGGGCGCCAAGGGGACTGCTGTCCCTCATCGCCCCAGGGAAGCCGGTCCCCAGAGACAAGAGAGGCAGAATAGCCTTCCTTACCTCCTCTGTCCCATCCGGGTCACCAAAAATATTGTAGGGACAAAGAAGGCAAGACACCGAAGATAGCAGAAAACAGTTTTATTTGGCTGCAGCCAGGTTCAGAGGGCACAGCTTTTGCTGTAATCAATCAATCCCCTGAATCCCAAGTTCAGGGAGTTTCAGAATTTTATACCTAGCATGTAAGGGGAGGGGCTCAGAAGTTCACATAAAAACAGCTTTTTATTTCACTGTTCTGGGCAAGTTAACTCTTCAAGGACAACACCTGAGAAGGGGAGCGCTCCATCTCCCCTTTCTTTCCTCTTCCTGCCAGCTGTTACCATGGAGCCCATTTGTAACTTATCTTGAAAATGTAGACATCTCTGTGAAGCCTCAGCTCAAGGCCAGAGGCCTTGTTTGCACATTTCTTCAAAGTACTATACTGGATACGTTTGTGAAAACTAGTAAGGGGGTGTCCAGCACCTGGAGTGCTGGTATCTTCTCGGCCAGTGGCCAAGTAAACAGGGTGACACGAAAATATGAAGTTTATCTACATTGAACTCTTTTGCAGAGACTCTTTTGCTGACAGTCCTAAAATCAGCCATGGTGAAGAGGGCTTTTCTGTGGAGAAAGGGGATGCCACTTCAAAGTCACTGGGATATGCCACCACACATAGCTAATAACAGTTTTGAATGAATTAAATATTATAGTCGAGACCATGAGGTCACTCATTTGTAAAAGGTGTCTCTTCTTTATTGTAAAGTTGCTTTACAATAGAAACAAGCACTTTGAACATCTCCTTTTCCACTGCCCCCCATCTATGTTATTTTTGTAACTTTGGTAAATTAGTAATGTACTTTAGTCTCAGTTTTCCCATCCTCAAGACACAGCTGGTGCTAGAGATATAGCCTAGTGCTAGCTAGAACTCTTGTCTAGTATGAACAAGGTCCTGGTTTCAGTCCCCATCATATCTAAATAAAAAGTTGAAAGAGTCATTTTAAAAATATGGCTGGTGATGCTTATTTCCTAGGATGCTGCTGGGGTTGACAGGTAAAGAGCCTGTCACAGCCCCTGGCTCTTCATTGGCACTGGTTGTTCCATCACCTTCTCATTCTGCCCATTTCCTTTCAAAATCTGCTGAGAGCTTAGACCCTCTGTCAACTATCCAACAAAGCCCTCTTGAGCATTTTCTAAGAAAATAATACTAAGGTAGAAACTACCACTACATAAAAAATTTAACCAGAAAATTTCCTAGTTGAAGGGTTGAAACATTTGGTGGCTAATAATAAATGCAGCGTTCTGGTTTTGTTGTTTTGTCTTGGTTTTTTGAGCCAGCCAATATTTTATTCCAGATTTTCCAGAGTCAGGAAAGAAGCACAGTAGAATTTTTAAAATTCCTAGGGCTAGGCAAAGTCTCTTAGCAGTAGATAGATTGAGAACCCCCTTGCAGTCACCCAGCACATGTCACTCAGCCATGCAGAAGAGCCATTTCCTCAAAGAAAATGCCACCAGATCCAAAGGAGTTGTTTGTATGCTTTCTGATCTTTAGTTCACTGGCTCTCTTGTGAGTACATGTGGCCAGTTTAAAAACACTAGTTTTCCGCCAGGAGAAGTGTACCTCCAGCCAGATTGCCTGTAGCAAAGTATCAGAGTACAGATTTCATGAATATCTAGGACCCCTGGAAAGAGGAAGAGGATCTGTAGACACATATTCACCTTCCTTAAAAGCCAATGTCAGTCTTTGATAAGGGCCAAGTAAAGAAGAGCAGATATTTCAAAATAATTGCCAAGAAAGAGGTGAGAGGAAAGGAAGTGTGCCACAAGTCCTGATCTGAGATGATTGGTGTTTAATTGACATGCATTTCTGTAGAAATCATCACACCACCATGAGGTGGCCACCATTACCATGTTGATGTGTCTTTTTTTTGGGGGGTGGGGGTACTGGGGACTGAACCCAGGGGAGCTTAATCACTGAGCTGAACCACACCCCCAGCCCTTTTTATTTTTTATTTTGAGACGGGGTCTCACTAAGTTGCTCAGGGCCTCACTAAGTTGCTGAGGCTGGATTGAATTTGGGATTCTCTTGCCTCAGCCTCCTGAGCTGCTGGGATTACAGGCATGGACCATTGCTTGCGCCTGGTTTCATGTGAGTCTTTGTCAGTATTTTTTAATGCTATAATTTTTTATTTTATAAAACTAAGATCATTTAGTGTGCATTGTTTGGTTTGTTTGGGCTTCGTGTTGGAAACTTTCTCAAATATACATTGGCTCTCAGCTGTTCATGTTTGGGAGTGATGCACTAAAGACCAATTGGAAGAACTGTGGGGTGGGCCTGTGCATTGAGGGGCTTTATGTCAGGTAATTGGATAGGCAGCCAGACTCTTCACTGGGGACCCACAAATGTTCATGTCTTATATGCTCTGCTGCCCTTGGGTTTTTCCAGAGGAGATCCTCAAATCTATGGGGCTTGAGGGACTTAGAAGGAGAAGAGAGTTGAAAGACCCATAGTTGATTTAATATGTTCACCCTCAATTATGTTTTATTCCAGTGCATATTGTCTACCCTCCCTATGCAACAATCTCTGGTTCAATGTCTATGAAAAGGAGGAGGGGAAGATCCAGGGACCCAGGCACTCTACATATAGTCCTCTAGGGAGCCTCCCTTTCCACCTTCACCCCAACCTCATTGCCCTGTGGCTTATAGCTTGTGCTTGTGTATCATCCTTTGCTAGGTGGAGAAAGTTGCCATTCCTACATCCAATGTCTCTCTTTTATCAGGTATCAGCATTTTTTGCATGTGTGTGATTGTTACATGAGAACTATGATGAGAATTTAAGCAGAATAATGAGGTAGTGATTTGGTGTGGTTACTGCGCCATGTGTTACCAGAAGTCCCATCTGTGTTTTGTACCCATTTTGTTGATGTTGTTTACTTAACGTCATATTGTAAACATATCACCCATGTTACTAAATGTTACTCTTTGAGACATTGAAAAATAACAGTATTATATTCCACTGAAAGAATAGGAGAACTTTGCTTCTTTGGGGACATAAGCAAATGTCAGAAATCTTCTCAATTAACAAGTTTACATCTAGGATAAGCATAAATTCTTAGACATGACCTCTAGAGCTGAAAGAAGTAGGTACCATTTGAGACTAGTTGTCCAACCATAATTGAAACCAATTTACAAGAGTGATTTCTGCATAGCTCTTGAGAGGAGACGGTGACAGGAGCAAGTTAAAGGGAGGTGGTGGAGCAAGTTAGAGGTTAGTTGAGCACTGAGCAAACTCCTCCAAGGTTCTGAACTGGATGGGAGTTGTGCTTGTACCTGCTTCCCAGGGGCTGAACAGGAGGTTGAGGAGCCAGGTATGGAAGAGTTAGGCTTGGGTACATCTCTTAGTTCATTCATTCCTTCTTTGCCACATGTGACTGAGTTCCTACTTGCCCAGTACAGTGGCCACAAATTCATTTTCTGGCTCAAATAACAGACAAGGCAGGGAAACAGCACTGTGAAGAAAGAGTGGGTCATGGGATAAACAACCCAGACCTTGATTTCATTGTTGGATATGTTTCCTGACCAATTGATGATGTATAATATTTCAAACATTTGTGAAAGCAGAGAGAATAGCACTTCTCCACATTTGTTTGAAGAACTTTTAAAAGAAATGCACTGTGGCACGTGCCATGGAGCCTCTGCTCTGCCACAGCCTGCACCTGCCCTTCCACTCTAGGTAACTGCTGTCATCCATTGAGTTTCCTAATCATGTTTTACCATTTTACTCCAGTGGCACATTGTAGCTGAGCAGTAGTATTGTTTTGCAAGTTTTTTTAAAAACTTAGTACACTATGATTTTGCAACTTGTTTTTTTCATTCATTATGTTTTTATAATTTATGCATGTTGATAGATGAGTCCCTAATTCATTTAAATTGGTGAACTGTGTTGTGTATTCTGCTTATATTGTACTTATATTGTACTGAGGATTGAACTCAGGGGCACTTAACCCTCTTTTGTATTTTATTTAGAGACAGGGTCTCACTGAGTTGCTTAGCACCTCGCTGTTGCTAGAGGCTGGCTATGAACTCAAGATCCTCCTGCCTTAGCCTCCCAAGCTGCTGGGATTATAGGCATGCATCACTGTGCCTGTCTTTGCTTATCTTCTCATTATCCTCTTGATGGACATTTAGGTTCCCAATATTTCGTTGCAAACAGAAGTGCAGAGACATTTCTTCTATATGTCTCTTCCTGCTTATGAGGGGAACTTCACCAGAGGATGGAAGAGGAATTTCAGAGTTGTAGGAGTGGAGCACTTTTAACTTTACTAGACCATCAAAGTATTACCTTATATGGCTGTACCAACTCCTACTTCTTTCTTTAGGTTATCAGTGCAGGTCTCTATCCTTGCTAACACTTGCTGGTATCAGACATTTTAAATATTTGTAAATCTAATTAGTGTGCAATGTCACATGTTTTTTTTTTTTTAATGAAGTTCTGTATTACTAACGATGTTAGACATCTTTTAACTATTTGAATTTTGAATTCAGAGTTTCCCACTGAGTGTTTAAAATTGTGTAAAATTGGAAAATGACTACTGATTCTGAGCCTCACTCTCCTGATTTTGATGAAACATGAATACCCATACAGTAGAGTTGCTATGAGAATTAGAGATCATACCCAGAGAACACAGTCCTGGCTCTGATTTTGTCTCAGTCATGAGTCTTTCTACCAGCACTACCATGAGGGGTGCTCCCTCTCCATGGAGGAAACCCCCAAAGACAATTGTCTGGAGCAGCAGAAGCCAGTCAAAGAGGTCCATTTGGAGCTGGTAGAGCTCTCCCAAGAATCCCAGTAGAAGTCCTGGAGAGCCATGTGGACATTGTGCCACAGGGGACAGCTTGGTGAGCCCACGGTGGCTAGGGATGCAGCAGCTAGTGTCACCACATACATGCCTGTGGCGTTGCACTAGCATGTTAATCCACATTGCCTGCCTCTTTCCACCTCATACCTTATTCTCCACAGAGCAGCCCAAGTGGTCCTTTTAAAATAGAAGCCAGGTCTTGAGTTCAAAACCCTCTCATGGCTCCCCTGTCTCATTTGGTGTAAACCAAAGTCCATATTGTGGCTTATATGGCAAGTTTTCAAACTAAGGTCTGTCCCCCATTAGTGAATCACAAAATCAATTTAAAGGGTTGTGGCCAGCATTTTGGAAACGTAAGGTAGAGTTGAGTAAAAATTTGCACCATGTTGCTAGTGCTGATTCAGTTATGTGCACATGTACTGAGTTTTCATGCAAAATAATTTTTTTCCTGAAGTCATACAGTAACTGTGGCACCTACTACTGTTTCATCCAGATTGAACTTTGTGCTTCTCCTTGAACACACTTGGGCCTTTGCAGTTGCTGTTCCTACTTCCAGAAACCTCCAGGTTTCTGCTCAAATGTTCCCATCTTAGAAATGCTTTCTTCAAAAACTACTCCATTTACAATAGCCTCAAAAAAAAATAATAATAAAATACCTGGAAATCAATCTAACCAAAGAGGTGAAAGACCTCTACAATGAAAACTACAGAACACTAAATAAAGAAATGGAAGAAAACCCCAGAAAATGGAAAGAGCTCCCATGCTCGGATAGGCAGAGTCAATATTGTCAAAATGACCATACTACCAAAAGCGTTATACAGATTTAAAGCAATTGCTATTAAAATCCCAATGAGGGCTGGGGATGTGGCTCAAGTGGTAGCACGCTTGCCTGGCATGCGTGCGGCCCGGGTTCGAGCCTCAGCACCACATACAAACAAAGATGTTGTGTCCGCCGAAAACTAAAAAATAAATATTAAAAAAATTCTCTCTCTCTCACTCACTCTCTCTTTAAAAATAAATAAATAAATAAATAAAATAAAATCCCAATGACATTCTTCATAGAATTAGGGGGGGAAAAAAAAGCAATCATGAAATTTATTTGGAAAAATAAGAGACCCAGAATAGCTAAAGCGATCCTTAGCAAGAAAAGTGAAACAGAAGGCATCATAATGCCAGACCTTAAACTATACTACAGAGCTATAGTAACAAAACAGCATGGTATTGGCACCAAAATAGACCTGTAGACTATTGGTACAAAACAGAGGACACAGAGACAAACCCACATAAAAATGTTTATGTCATACTAGACAAAGGTGCCAAAAACATTCACTGGAGAAAAGATAGCCTATTCAATAAATGGTGCTGGCAAACTGGAAATCCATATGTAGCAAAATGAAATTAAACTTCTAGTTCTCACCTGGCACAGAACAGAGACTCTGTGCCTAATAGAAGGAAAAATAGGCCCACATCTTCACCACGTCAGCCTGGGATCTGACTTCCTTAACAAGACTCCTAAAGCTCAAGAAGTAAAATCAAGAATTAATAAATGTGATGGTTTCAAATTATAAAGCTTTTTCTCAGCAAAGGAAACAATAAAGTGATGAGAGAGCCTATAGATTTGGAGAAAGTCTTTATCACATGCCCCTCCAATAAAGCATTAATCTGTAGGATATATAAAGAACTCAAAAAACTTAACAACAACAACAAATAATAATAATAATAATAACCCAGTCAATAAATTGGCTAAGGAACTGAACAGACACTTCACAGAAGAAGAAAAACATTTGATCAACAAATATATGAGAAAGTGTTCAACATCTCTAGCAATTAGAGAAATGCAAATCAAAACTACACAAAGATTTCATCTCATTCCTTTCAGAATGGCAATCATCAAGAATATAGGCAACAATAAATGTTGGCAAGGATGTGATGAAAAAGATATACTCATACATTGGTGGTGGGACTGCAAATTGGTGTACCACTATGGAAAGCAGTATGGAGATTCCTCAGAAAACTGGGAATGGAACCATCATTTAACCCAGCTATCCCACTCCTTGGTTCATCCAAAGGACTTAAAATCAGCATAATATAGTGACGCAGCCACATCGATGTTTATAAGCAGCTCAATTCATCGTAGCTGGACCATGGAACCAACCTAGGTGTCCCTCAATAGATGAATGGATAAAGAAAACGTGGTATATATACTCAATGTAATATTATTCAGCTTTAAAGAAGAGTAATGTTATGGCATTTGCCAGTAAATGGTTGGAGTTGGAGAATATCATGCTAAGCAAAATAAGCCAATCCCACAAACCAAAGGCTGAATGTTTTCTCTAATATGCAGATACTAATACACAGTAAGGCGCGGGGGTGGGGCACTAGGGAAGAATAGGGTTACCTTAGATTAGGTAGATGGAAGTAATGGGAGGGGAGGGGATGGGATGGGATGTGAGGATAGGAAAGATAGTAGAATGAAACAAACATTATTACGACTGCATGGCCAATATGATTCTACAAAACATGTACACTCAGAAAAATGAGAAATTATATCCCATCTATGTGTATGATATATCATAGCGCATAAATGCATTCTACTGTCTTTTATAACTAATTTAAATTTTTTAATTAAAAAAATAAATGCTTTCTTTAGACATCCTTTTATAAAATAGTAATCCGTGTCTGGGGTTGTGGCTTAGCGGTGAAGCGCTTGCCTAGCATGTGCGAGGCGCTGGGTTCCATCCTCAGCACCACATAAAAATAAACAAATAAATAAAATAAGGGTATTGTGTCCAGCTACAACAAACAAATAAATAAATAAATAAATAGAATAGTAATCCCCCTCCAAAACTCAGCACTTGTCACCATCTAACATCCTGTTTACTCTGTTTTCGTTATTAGCCCTACTAAGATACATGCTCCTCAGTTTTATTCACTGCTGTCTCCCCAGGGCTTAGGATAGTGCCTTGAACATCCACCCATAGGAGATGTATATCTTGAAGGAATGACAGAGTAGTGGGCTTTCAGTAAGCTGATGGAAGACTTTATTTCCTAAATACATACATAATCAAACTCATCTTAGAAGATGTAGGAAAACTGCAAAGAAGGACTTGAAATCAATACCTGATCCCACCAAACAAGGATGACAACAGCGTTAACATTCAGAGATGTTCCCACCACTGTTAAATTGTGTGTCCTCATTGCTAACAATCCTTTCTCTCCAGTTATGAAAAGTTTTGTGAGATGTTAAGGTCAGAAGTATGGGAGGCCCCTAAAGTTTGCTAGTGGCAGTTACTGGCATGGAGAATGCTGGAGATAGAGCTACATGTGTGTAATCCTTTCTGTAATTTCCTTTCTTTCTTTTTGGTACCAGGGACTGAACTCAGGGGCACTCAACCACAGAACCACATCCCCAGCCCTCTTTTGTATTTTATTTAGAGACAGGGTCTCACTGAGTTGCTTAGTGACTTGCCATTGCTGCTGGCATCTAGGTTGCTTCCAAGTTTTGAATAAAGCTGTTATACATATATTTCTGTAGGTTTTTATGTGGACATGTTTTCAACTCCTTTGGGTAAATACCAAGGAACATGATTGCTGGGTCATCTAGTAAAAGTGTTTAATTTATAAGAAAACACCAAACTGTCTTTCAAAGAGGCTGTACCATTTTGCATTTCCAACAATGAACAAGAGTTCCTGTTGCTACAGGTCCTCACCAGCAGTTGGTGTTATCAGTGTTTTGGATTTTGGCTATTCTAATGGAGGTACATTGATAGAGGTTTGTTTTTTGTTTTGTTTTGTTTTGTTTTGTTTTTGTACCAGGGATTGAACTCAGGGGCACTCAATCACTGAGCCACATCTCCAGCCCTATTTTGTATTTTATTTAGAGACAGGATCTCACTTGCTTTTAGCAGAGGTTGGCTTTGAACTCACAGTCCTCTTGTCTTAGCCTCTCAAGCCGCTGGGATTACAGGCATGCACCATGGCACCTGCGGTCCTTTTTGTAATTTTCAAAGGCACTTTTTAGCCTTGTCCCCAAATGTAGAATTATATCTATTTCAGGTCCATTGTTTCAAAAACTCACCTATCCATCTCTCTGTGTGTCTCTCTACCTCTCTCACACCATCATGCCAGTTCTCTCTCCCTGACTGGGTATAATCCTTTCTCGCCAGTTATGAAAAGTTTTGTGAGACGATTAGGTTGGAAGGACAGGAGGCTAAGGTGGCCTGGCTTGTGTTTGCCCCTGGTAGACATGCCATTGCAGAAGGCTCTGAAAGCTCTTCAGATGCCCAGAGTCACTAATTCAGTGATATGTGTCCTGAGATTCCAGCGGGCAAGTCACAGCTAGATCTTAAACAAAATGATGGAAAACCGAAGCTGTTGTATAGATTCTGGGCCTTTGGAAATGTGAATAAAAAATAAAACTCCCAGGGAGGTTGTGATGGGAGAATCACCTGAGCCCAGGGGTTCAAGATCAGCCTGGGCAATATAGCAAGGCCTCGCCCTAAGGGGGGAAAAATTCTTTAGAAAGTGAAGAAGTAGGTAGCAGGTTTCTAAAAATCCTTCAAGTCAGGGCCAAAGTTGTGTCTGGATGAGATAGGCCTCTGTGCTGTTTTCAGTAAGAGGATCTTGCTAATAGAGATGATGGTAGCATCTTGCAGGCAGTATGTCATTTGTATAGATGTGCAGACCAGCCAGTCTTCCCACATACTCAGCCGACTTAATTTCAAGAGCCAGCATTGGCCTGTAGCCCAAATAGGAGAAAATCTGTTCTTCCAGAGTCACGTTGAAACTGTTCGTGCTTTGGCTCTGATGACTCTGTGGCTTGTTTTTTTGGCTCTCTCAGTGCTTGGTTATGGCACAAGTTAGTCCTTTCTAAACTCAGTCTCATCACAACATGGAACTTAGGTGGCAAAACAGTCCACCTGTAGAGGTGAACATGCTATATCCTCTTCTCCTTTTCCAAGACATGGATGGTGGGTGCTGGATACCAGGCGCACCAGGGGCACAAGGGACAGATAATGGCTGCCTTTGAGAACTGTGTGCATGTCTCAGGCACAGTTTTCTTCCTTCACTCACCAATGACAGATTTCCCTGCCTTCTCATAGACCACTCCCCTATCACCTTTCTTGCTATGATTTTTCTCCCTGCAGCCTGATGGGTAGAAATGAAATCTTTTCCTTTATGTAGACCTTTTTCCTCTGAAGAGTGTGAATCAAAACCTTCATTAATTTCCTTGTTAAATTTATTTTCTTTTAGTTGTAGATAGACACAATACTTTTATCTTATTTTTTTTTATTTTTATGTGGTGCTGAGGATTAAACCTAGTGTTTGACACATGCTAGGCAAGCATTCTACCACTGAACTACACCTCCAGATGGTTAATTTCCTTCTTAATTCTGACCCTTACCACTGTGTATGAGCCCTGGCAGACAAGTGGTCAGGTGGCCTTTGTCTTACCTGATCTTTTTTTCTACCCATGTCAGGGACAACATTGTAAGTCCAGAACAAAGTTTACAGATGAATTCTCTCAGCTGGGCAAGCCCTTCTGACTCCCATCCTGAACCTACCTGGGAAGGGAGAGAAAGATCCCTTCAGCCTGGGGTCATGCAGCCCTGGCCAGCCTGAGTATGAGCCAGCAAAGGGGCCAGGAGGCTGGCTCTTAGTCTCAGCATCTCTCTGCTACAGACCCCACACACTATCCAGGTCAAGTGGTTTTCTATTTGCTCTCTACATGCAATCCTTTCCTCTCCCTCAGACATGTATGGAGTCACCTTCTGAAAGCCACCCAGCCCCACCCTCCATCTGATAGCTTCTTTTGCAATTGCTGCCTCCCTAGCTTAGTATTAGGTTTTCTCTTGTGTTGGGAAAACATGGAGCTCTTCCTACTTTGGAGATGGCTCCTAGAATTTTCCTTAGAACTCCATCCTCTGTGGAACCACAGTTCCTCCACCTAGAATGCATTGCTTCTGTGCTGTCTGCAGAAGGCTTCCTGGCTTTCCATAAGCACTCGGAATACCAGGCTGGTCTCTCTCCGTGGAATGATGATCCTGGCCTGCACTGATCTAAATTTCCTTCTTTGTTTTCTTGGAAAATAGAGGTTGTTTCCAGTGAAAATGAGGCACATGATCATCCCCCCTGTGGATTTTGCGTACTATTTTTTGGTGAATTCTACAAGCCAGATTGTAAAGTACCTGATGGATGCCCTCCTAATAAAAACAGGGATTTCTTGGTGGGGACCAGTTCTGGAAGGAGACAGAATCCTGCCTGGCGAAGCCCCTGTACAATCCCAGGTGGACCTGGTTCTCACTGGTGCTGTTAAAGCAGAGGGTTTCCTATCAAAGCAGAGGGGTCCTTCCAGGTTGGAGCCTAGGGCAGGAGCCAGTTTCCTAAGCCCTGAATGACAGGCTGGCTGTGTGCACAAGTTCAAGCTTACACTTATGTACCCACACATTCTTGCTGGTCTCTGTGCCCAGTTATGTTTTTATACAAAACACTGGAGCTGAATGGAACATATACTATTAAAGGTTGATTCTTATTCTTTCCTGAAACATTTTTTGCAGGGGTAGGGACCGGGGATTGAACTCAGGGGCACTTAACCACTGAGCCACATCCCCAGCTCTCTTTTGTATTTTATTTAGAGACAGGGTCTTATTGAGTCTCTTAGTGCCTCTCCATTGCTGAGGCTGACTTTGAACTCTGGATTCTCCTGCCTCAGCCTCCTGAGCCTCTGGGATTACAGGTATGTGCCTTTGCACCTGGCTCCTGAAACATTTTTGAAAAGTGCTTTTGTAGGTCATGTTCTGTTGGTTTTTATTATTTTTAAAAAATTTTTGGAGTATATTTTTCTCAAAAAGAGATTGGATGTAATAATAGCATCCATACCTAAGAGTTTAGCATATCTTTAAGAACAAAAGCATTTAAAGATACAGTAGTAATAATTTTGTAGTAACATATTAATTCAACCAAATGTTTATTTTAGAGACAAGACCATGTAAAAAGGCACTCCTTACTGCTGACTACACAGCCAAATTATAATAAATAAATTAAAGTAGTTGTTTTATTATTAGGGTCGTTACAGGAAAACTAGAATAACCTAATATACTGGAATAAAAAAAAAAAAACACATTTATTTAGGGTTTCAAAATTCACTGCTCACACCAGCCATTAGTATTGGGTAATTATCTTACTTTCTGGTGAAATATTATTTCTTAGCCTTTTGTTTAATCTCTGTGTTAATAATCATGTAAACTTAACTTTTTCAGAAAACTTTCTGATCTAGCAGTAAATTGAGTTTATTTGGGCAAAAGCTTAGGGGAGACCAAACCATTAAAAATTTAATGTAAGATAAATAGAGTTATTATCCAGATTATACACAGCAGAGAAAGAAGTAGGATCAATTATCAATTATTTGTTGTGTGACATTCTGTGTGTCTTAAAAACAATGCTAATTTATTATTTCTTATGACCCTGTGGTCGGCTGGACTCTGCTGGGCAGTTCTGCTCCGTGTGGTGTCTGCTAGGATTTGTATAGCTTATCCCCCTGAGGGCTCAGCTGGGGCTGGACACACAGGATTCTTCACTCATGGGTCAGAACCACAGCAGGGCTGGCTAGAACAGCTGGACCTTGCCAAGTCTTTCCAGTCACTGGTATTTAATGGGTAAAAGTGGAAGCAGCCAGGCTTCTTGAGGGCTGGGCTTAGAACTGACAGTGTCACTTCCTGTCATTCGACTGGTCAGGGCAAATCACAGAGCTGCCACCTGCATATATGGATATGGGAGGAATTGCTGGTGCTTCTTTCTAAATATTAACACAAAATAGAAACTGTGGGTATATCAAAACTAGTAGGGAATTGGGGCATATTAAGTTTCCATGGAATGTGCCCCATCACTCTATTCTCCTCTATCAATGGTGGAAAATGTTAAATCTTATTTTAAGAAGCATCTCTTGATTGTGGAGTTCTGGAGTTAAAGGAACTTTGCAATTAACATGTGAAATTTTATCTTATCCTCTCATTGGACTCAACTGTGACCTGGAAAATTTTTGTGATCTGCCTGTAATTATGTAGCTAACTACATAGTATAGGCAGTTTTTATTATAATGGAATTTGACATATGTGGAAGTATTCTTGTCTAACAAAAAGAAATCATTGCTATTTCAGCATAAGAAAGGTAAAGTCAAATTTTTATTTTCCTCATGTTCTAAATTGGCTCCTTCTTCATAGACACAGTGATATGTATTTTGTTAAGATACCGAGTGACGTTTTTTCATGTTATTTACACGGCTGGAAGTTTTGGGTTTTATTCAGTGCTGCGTGCTCCGTATCCAGAACAATAGTGGAGACTCAGCAAAAATTTGCCAAGTAAAATAATTGCAGTTATAAGAAGTATTTCTATAACTGTGTTAAATATATCCTAAGAAATATATTAATTACAGCTAAATTTTGCCATTACTGGGTAGTCAGGCTCTAACTCCCACCTCACAATTGTATTTGAGAGGCTAATATATTACACCTAACTCCGACAGATATCTTATTAAGGAAATTGATTTTTAAAATAGAATTCTTTTAAATTAGCCTGAAGATAAATTTTCAAAAGCAAAATTATATAATTTAGGATACCAAAAAATTTAAAAATTTTTTATAGTTAACAAATATTTACCCGAAAAAGGTTTTAGGGTTTACACTGCCACCAAAAGTATATAGCTGTAAAGCATTTCACCAGCCCATTTATTTTATAATCACCAATTTTATTTTGGTCCTAACAATAGTTATAAAATGCTATTTTATTTTATTGGTGTTTCTTTGATCTGATATTGGCAACGGAGACAATTTTTCATGTTGGTTTAGTTTTAGGCCATATTTCTTCATTCCCTGCCTGTAAGTTATTTTTAAAAATATTTTTTTTTTCCCTCAGAAGTGTTAAGCATTTATCCTCCTCTGTGCACTGCCTGAAGAATACATTAAGATGAAAGGGCTGTGGCTTCCCCAGCAGGCACTAAGAGGCCACTGTCAGAGGCTGAAATTTCTGTTTGTTGCACTGGTGTACATTTTCCTTTCATGTACATTCATTGAAAATTCAAAGATTACTTCCATTTTTCCTTCACTTTGTTTTTTCAGGCACAGCTTGAACACACACATACACACACACACACAGCTTGTGAGAGCCCATGTTGAACTCTCTCAGTTCTCTTCAGGAAGTACATAGAATGCAAAGAAGGGTGGGCGCCCCGTGATTCACACACTCTGCCTGAGGCTGTGTTTCTGATTAAGGCCTGACAACTGGCAGCAGGATGCTTGGAAACAAAGTGGAACACAGTGTTTCCAAAAGGGCTCCTGGAAGCACTTTGCTCAGGGAATGAAGCACAGCGGCCAGCTCTGGAAGGGCAGCTTGGGGCCTGAGCAGGAGGCCTTTGCCAAACAAACCTCACTTTGCTTCACCCTGCCCCAGCTGGGGAGCAGTACCTTTTAGAAACACTGGGCTTCTTCTTTCTTTTCCTCCTCAGTTCTCATCAAGAAATTGAGTCCTTTGGGTCTCATAACAGCAGGGCCTGGGGGCTGAACTCCTTTAGTCCACACCTCCCAGCTGAAATCACAAGCTACTTGAGAGAGGCAAGATAGGCAGACACAGACAACGAGAGCCCCTGGGAGACCCAGCAAGTCCAGAGTGCTCATTTCCAGTTTTTTAGCCAAACCTCATAGTTGGAATGTTAAAACATTGGGATATGACTTTGCTAATGTTTGAAAAATGCTTCTTCACCAGGAGGGGGTGAGGGAGGATCTCCATAGGAAATTCCTTCCTTCATACATAATAATTTGTCACTGAATTTAAATTACTCTCAGTCACGTAGTGATGCCGGTAAAAAATGTTTCTCTGCATAGAAACTGTGGTCCCAGCTCTTGCCTTCTTTGAGCGGAGTGAGATTGTAGAAGCAGATCTGGGTACCCCAGCCATTCCTGCAGGACTTGTGTGTTAGGGAAGCACACAGAGGAGAAAGGGTGATGTCAGGAGAACAGAGGTGGCCCGTGTGTTCTTCGTGACAGGATCTTCCCCACTGGTTGTCAGCTTCCTGTCATGTGGGCGGCAAGGCTGGCAGGGCAGGGCTTCCGAGGGAGCACCCCACCTTGTGGGCTGGGCAGAGAGGACATTGAATTGTGACACGCTGCTACAGAGGCTTGGACCATCTCATGGAAAGCTCTGGAGTTGGGTAAAGTCCCCTAAATGAAGACACCAGCCCTTGATTCTGGCAGGCCATGTACCCCATGCCTGGGCCATTCACTGGGCTGGGGATATAGCTCAGGGGAGGGCACTTGCCTACCATGTATGAAGCCCTGGGTTCAATCTCCAGGGACCACTCCCTTCCCAGAAGACAAAATTCACATACATAAGGTGGAGTTTATGAAAACTGTTGGTGTTATCAGAAAACCAATAAAGTTTGAAACCTCAGTTTATCTTACCCTCTTTAACCTACCCAGTCTCTCTTTTAGACCAAATAATGTTACTGAGTATACATAATTCTTATAGGCCAGTAATCAAGGAGTAGGTTTCTTTAGGAAACAATTCAAGTAGTTTTCTTTAGGAAAAAACAAACATGTGAATGGAAGTAATTTAAATATTCAAGACATTAAATGCGGATCTGTGACTCCAAATTGCCATTTAATATGCTTTGCATTATAGAATATAAAACTACCCCAGCCTACCTATAGATTGTCAAGCTGACAGCCAAGACTATTGAAGCTGTTCAATGGGCTATTCAATTATGGGAAGCTTCAATAGTCTTGGCTGTCAGCTTGACAATCTATAGGTAGGCTGGGGTAGTTTTATATTCTATAATGCAAAGCATATTAAATGGCAATTTGGAGTCACAGATCCGCATTTAATGTCTTGAATATTTAAATTACTTCCATTCACATGTTTGTTTTTTCCTAAAGAAAACTAATTGAATAGCTGTGCCAAAAAAATAAATAAATAAACAACCAGCAAATGATTTCACTTCTAAAATAATAATAAGAAGAAAAAGATCATTTGCTCTTAAAAAAATGGGATGAGGTGAGATTTTCTCCTTTCTAAAATTGTTTCTAGACTACTAAAACAATTGTGTTTGAAAATATCCTCTGGATTATACAAGAAGGGAGTCAGAGACCACTGATAAGACACAGTGTGTGTGTGTGTGTGTGTGTGTGTGTTTTCTGCTTCTTTCTGCTTCACTGGAGGCTGGGCTTTCCTGATTTTCAGTTTCTCTGTTTTCTGCAGGTAAATCTTCAGTTTCTCTATTAGCTGCTTCAGTCTGTTTTCCGTTTTCTCCCTGTTTCGCTTTGGTTTGCACTTTTTCATACAAACATTTATCCTTTCCTGCTACCTTTTGGGGTTTCATTTCCACTTTTGCAGGGACAGGTTTAGCTGACACCTCACCTGTCTCTTCTTGGGCTTTGAGAGAGAAAAGGCACTTGTCATTGAGGCAGAGGAGTTCATAGACCATCCACCCACCACCCTACCTCCCAGAGAGAAGCAGAGCTCACCTCCTCCTTCACATCTCCTTTGGCCCAGGTGACCTTCCTCTTGGGCATCCTAGCAGTGGGGGGAACTTACCCTCTTACAGTCACCCCAGCTCTTATTTTTTATCTTGAGTTAGGGTCTTACTAAATTGCTAAGGCTGGACTCGAACTTGCCATCTTCCTGCCTCAGCTTGCCAGGTTGCTGGAATTAGAGTGTCTTTGGGCCAGCTCTTCATTTTTTGCCAGAGGCACCTAAGATCCTTCTGTGAACTACAACAGCTAACCCTGAAATAGTGTTTAAATGTGCCTTTATCCCCTTTAATCCCTACAGCAACTCGGTTAACCTCATTTCACAGATGAGGAATAGAAGCTCAAAGTAAGTAAAGAGTTTGCTAAAGACTGAACAGCTGCTAGACAGCAGAGGGGATACATGAAATCGGGTGTCTGGTGTCTATCTAGGCTCAGCACTATTCTGCTATTTTCCGAATGGCTTCGTACAATTTTAGATCAGGACTCTCAACAGTGATCTCCAAACATTGTTGAGAAAGGAAGGTGAAAGGCCAGGCTCCTCAGCTGGACTTCAGGCTCACCTCTCTGTTATGCCGCCTCCTCAGGAGAGCCCTGCTGCTCCCTGCTGTGCCTCTGCCCATACTCTCTGTCAACCTAAGACTTGTGTTCCTGATGGATTTGAAATGTATTCTGGATTTCCTTCAGCTCTTAAAACATAGATGTTATAGAGGGAGGGAGCGTAGCTCATAGTAGATTGCTCCACTAGCATATGCAAGGCCCAGAATTCAATCACTGTCACCACAAAAAACAGAACACAATAGCTTTATAGATATGTGTAGTAGCATCTTCTGAGAGGTAATGTATAGAAACTACATATTTGGGGCTGGGATTGTGGCTCAGCGGTAGAGCGCTCGCCTAGCATGGGCGGGACCCGGGTTCGATCCTCAGCACCACATAAAAATAAAGGCATTGTGTTGTGTCCATCTACATTTTAAATGTTTTTTAAAAAAAGAAACTACATATTTGCTCCATGAAGGGTTATGCACAGATAACAAAAGCAAGCCTCGACTGACTTAGACTATTGAAGTTTTTATTTATAAACAAGCTGGCTCATGAATGTGGTTGTTTTACAACTTGAAACACCCCTATGAGCACAAGTCTTCACTTGTGGTCTCCTCCTGTTTTATCTTGGTTAAGTTCCTAGATTTGAAGCACAGATCTTAAAGTAGTGGGAGAGTTTTGAATTGTATGTAAGTGTCGTGGCCTTTCATGAAGTTGTCACCTCCTTGACTGTTATCAGGTGCTTAAGTAATGAGCATGGGCTGGCAGTTCCCTCTGAAGGAGACAGGTCAGTGGTCATGTTTCACAGGAAGCTGAACGGTCAGTGCTGATTGAAAGGTTTGCGGTTAGTGTTGACTCTGACTGGCATGTTTTTCAATGGGCACCAAACGCTCCAGGGCTATCCTGCTAAGATGTGGTCTTAAGCATGCTTTCTTCTAAGCCCTTGAGAGTCTTGCAGACATGATCTCATCAAATAGCACAGCTGTGAAGTAGGGAAGGTGAAGTGTCATCACCTGTCTCTGGGTGAAGAAGGAGTACTTCAGGCCAGAACTCTGGTGCTTTCTCCCCGTGGCTCTTCCAGATGGTATACAATGTGCCCTTCCTGTCAGCCCAAGTGCTGCCTTACAGAACAGCCCTATTCTTATTACCACTTCCCAATCTGCCTCTTAAGCTGTCACTTCTGTTTCTTCCCTCTGATGCCACCTGTATGTTGGTGGCACCTCCTCAGGCCTCCCATCTCACTCTTCCCTGATCCCCTCTCTTGCTCTGCCACCTTGCAGGACCCCACACCCACATTATTGACTCTGTAGCCAAGTCCATTCAATGTTTTTGTCCTACCACTCAGCTAGGATACTACCAGGAAGAGAAAACTTGGTTTAATGTTAGATGATCATTGGATATTAAACACTTAATTTGTTCTGGGTACTGTGTGAGGTAGGTGGATATAACCATGAGTAATATGGTATTTAAGAGCCTGGCAGTTTCTCCTGGTCCTAATGGAGCAGTCAGACAGCTGAGTGGGATAAAAGTCAGAAGTACCACAGGCCTATCCAGGGGCAGTGGGGACAGTGCTGTCTCTCCACAAAGTGGTTCTGTACTCCCACGGTGACTGGCTGCCACCAAGTGGCCCTGTGCAGCCTCCACTGAAATCATTGTCCTGTGTCCTCTTTATTCCCTCCTGAATGACAGGGTCTTTTCAGTCTCCTCCTCCTTGCCCTCACATTGCTCAGCATTTCCATCTATAGAAGCCTCTTTTGTAGCCTCTGCCTGCTTCATCCTAGTGCAGAAGTGACCCTCCATGGGTTCTTTCCCTCTCCTTGCCCTCCTTGTCACCCTGCAGCCATGTTTCTTAGTCCCCTCCTGCCCCTTTCACCTCCCTGCCTCAGATTGCCTCGAGCTCTGGGCACCCTGCAGCTGTCCTCAGATCATACTGCACATGTCTCTGTTTGAAATCTCCTATGATTTTGCAAACGGGGAAAAACCCAGGGTAGTCTGACCTTGGTCTGTGGCTCTGTGTCCCCTGTCTCATGTCTCTGAGTGCTGCTGCCATTCAGCCCACTCCTCCTGCCTCCTCTGCTCTGACCAGTCCCTCTGCTAAGAATACCTATCCTCTACCTGAACTTTTCACCTGCCCAAAGACCATGAGTCTTTGAAAAGGCAGCTGTCCGACCCCCTCTCTTGGGTGGAAAGGAGCCCTCTCCTCTGACCCTCTTTCACCCCACCTGTACCTCTCCTGCAGTGAGCACCAGTTTCTGTCTTCTGTTTATCCCACAAACAACTTTAAGAAACCTGTCCTGTACCTACTAGGCTCCAGGGCTCCTACTTCTTTTTTCTTTCTAGTCATATCACTAAGGGTAAATCTTTACTGCTATAGCCAACAATGGTCATTGTAAACAGTAGGCATTTAATAAGCATTTCATTCTCATGGAAATATAAGGGAGAACAGTGGAGTAAAGGAAGGGAATGGGAGGGGAAGATGGAAAAGACAGGCATGAGATGGACCAAATTATGCTATGTGCATGTATGAATATATTGTAGTGAATTCCACTTTTATATATAACTATAATGCACCAATTAAAAAAACAATAAATAAATAAATAGAAGGAAGACCAGTAGAGGAGAGGAAGGGATTCAGTAGGAGGGAGGAAGGAAAGGAAAGGAAAAGTACTAGGGATTGAAATGGAGCAAGTTATATGTATTTATGAAAATGTCAAAATGAATCCCATTAATATGTATAATTATAATGCTCTAATAAAAAACATTTTTTAAGATCAACATTTCATAGGGGGCTGGGGTTATAGCTCGGTGGTAGAGCACTAAAGAGAAGAACTTAAGTTTCTTTCAAATCCACATTTGTTCTTGATAATAGGTTACATCGTCTGGGGTGTGATATGAGCTTGACTTTTGGCATCTGTAGGACATGCACATTCTGAGTCATCTGTAGCACCTCGAAGGCTCTAGCAGTCACAGAGAGGCAAAGTATCACAGCACAGTCAGGCACAGAGTAAGGAGAGAAGTCACCTGTGGTTTTGTTTTATAATGATAATGACACACTCTTACATCTTCATGCTTCCCTCCCAGGAGATGGCAGGCAGAGCACTCAAGCAGACCGGCAGCAGGAGTATTGAAGCCGCCCTAGAGTACATCAGTAAAATGGGTTACCTGGACCCCAGGAATGAGCAGATCGTACGCGTCATTAAGCAGACCTCCCCAGGTGAGCCCAAACCAGTAGCGTGGTGTATGAAGAAGATTTGTGATTTGAAAACACAGAACAGTTAGCAGGAAAATGTCCAGCCTGCCCTTGGTCAATAGATAGTCTCTTAGCACATTGTCTTATGCATTTAACAGGTAAGCTGAGCCTGCTCTGCCCCAGCAGTAAGGACCTGGAGGGACCTACCACAAGTAGTAGATCATGGGACTTTCCTGGGTGCTCACCCCACCCCAATCTGAAATAACCTGTGGTGCTCCCAATCTGGAGAGTTTGCTTGTTTTGTTTTATGAAAGATTGAAAAATTAAAGTGAGTAAAAATGTTGTTTTTACTTGCTATTGGGCCTGGAGAAGTCTTTGAAAAGGGAGGCTTATCCAAAAAAAAAAAAAAAAAAAACCTTTTCTCACATCATAGCCTTTGAAAGCAGCTGTCCAGTGGAGGGCACCTCTCCGGGCCAGAGCTGTGAGCAGTATGCTGGGCTTCCCCCTAGTGTCCCCTGGGAACAGCTGAAGGCATCTGCTCTGTTTCAGTGACTATCAAGGGATGTTCCTCTCTGAGGATGGAATAGATGAACCCTATTTTTGGTATTTGAAGTCCCTGGGGTATAATAAAGGATTCATGATAATTTCCAAAAGGAATTTTCCCTATCTGTGGAAGACCTGGTGTGAAGCTCACTTTATGGAATGAATGAGAAAATCTTACAGGTTTTGTAAGTTCTGTCTCTGTTGTTAAGGAGAACATACATTTCTGTTTTCTTCTTGAGAGAAGGAATTTCCTTAGCCTCCAGCTGGCCATCTATGTCATGATTCTTGTTCTGTGACCTTAAGCATGATACCAAAGGGAAACACACACACACACACACACACACACACAACCGCCCCATTATGATTTCCTTCCTAATTGCCTTTGGTGTGGTGTGCTCACTGATGCATCTTTTTAGCCCTGGCAACACAGAGCCATCATCACTGGGCTCTGACTTCTACTCAATGCCCAGGCTACTGAGGCCTTCACCCTGCCAGGTAGTCCAGGGAGGGTGAAGGGGACACAGCCTTTGGACTATAGCACCCTCTGCCAAATCAAGCAGTCATTGTACGAAACTGAAAGGAGCCTTTGTCCTTCCTTCCAAGCGTCTGTTTTAAATGAGGAGAGATTTTCAGAATGGAAAAATCAGGAATAAGGAAGCAACAGCAGAAATCCATCTGGGTATTTGTAGGGGGATTCTGTGTGGTTTTTATTGTTGTTGCATATATGTTGTTTTGTTTGGTTTTAATAAAAACAAAAATCCCAGAAAATCTTTAATTTGAAAAATAGATGAAAATAAAGTAGACATTTGGACAATGGCTATGATTCTACTGTTAGAGAAAAGGAGACTGGGAATCATGTGGCAGTAAACTTGCTGTCCCAAACAACCTGGGCATATCATGGAGAAAACAGAGCTGGCTGTTCAGTTGGTTCCCTAGCATGGCAGGATGGTGATCTTGGGTGCTATGTCCTCCAAGGTGTGAGGGATACTCCCCAGCAGGACTGGGAAACTGTCCTTCCTATGGCCAGTAACCCTCTTCTGAACTCCTGAAGTTCCCCACACCCTCATGCTATATTAAGGGGAGTCCTCAGTTGAAGACCTTGTGCAGCCACTCAGCCTCTAGGACATTGCCAGTGTAGGGATCAATCTGAAAGTGCCAGAACTGGCTGACCACACTCCTCATGCTACCTTCCCATTCTTTCCACTGCAGGAAAGGGCATTGTGTCCACCCCGGTAACAAGGAGGCCCAGCTTCGAAGGCACAGGTGAAGCGTTCTCATCCTACCACCAGCTGGGAGGTGCAGCCTACGAGGGCCCAGGCTTTGGCACAGATGGCCCCGCGGGACTGGAGGAGGTGCCACGGCAGTATATGGACTTCCTCTTCCCAGGAGTTGGTCCCCACAGCCTGCCTGGCCACCAGCACCCCCCCAAAGCCTATGGTGCCAGCATGGAGGCAGCGGGAGCACATTTCCCGGCCACCTGCCCCACCGGTCCGTCCCTGCCACTTCCAGGTGCACACTATGGCCGCACGCACCTCCTAGTACCCGGGGAGCCTCTGGGCTACGGTGTGCAGCGCAGCCCCTCCTTCCAGAACAAGACGCCGCCCGAGTCGGGGGGCTATGCCGGCCTGACTGCCAAGGGCCAGGGGGCCCCACCAGGCGCGGGCATCGCCTTCCCCACGCCCACTGCCGGACTGTATGGCCCGCATGCGCACCATAAGCAGGCTGGCCCCGCAGCCCACCAGCTGCATGTGATGGGTTCCCGGGGCCAGGTGTTCACTGGCGACAGCCCACCACAAAGCTTGCTGGTCCCCTCAAGAAACAGCCTCAATGTGGATCTGTATGAGCTGGGCGGTCCCCCTGTGCAACAGTGGCCAGCAACTACACTGGCCCGCCGCGACTCGTTACAGAAGCCAGGCCTGGAGGCTCCACGCCAGCACGTGGCCTTCCGGCCTGACGGCCCAGGACCCAGCAGGACCAACTCCTTCAACAGTCAGCAGCCGCGAGCTGGTGCACCAGGCCAGGCCGAGCCTTCCCTGCCTGCCCCAAACACTGTCACAGCCGTGACTGCCGCGCACATCTTGCACCCAGTTAAGAGCGTGCGGGTACTGAGACCTGAACCACAGACAGCCGTGGGGCCCTCCCACCCTGCCTGGGTGCCCGCACCTGCCCCAGCCGCTGAAGGCCTGGACTCGAAGGATGAGCACGCCCTGGGCCTGGGAGCCACTGCTGTCTACCCACTGGATGTGGAGTACAGTGGCCCAGACCGCAGATGCCCACCTCCACCCTACCCCAAACACCTGCTGCTGCACAGCAAGTCCGAGCAATACGACCTGGACAGCCTATGTGCCGGTGTGGAGCAGAGCCTCCGTGCGGGCCCAACTGCAGAGCCTACGGAGAGGAGCGACAAGAGCCACAAAAGTGTCAAGGGGGACAAAGGTGGCAAGGATAAAAAGCAGATCCAGACTTCTCCAGTACCAGTCCGCAAAAATAGCAGAGATGAAGAGAAGAGGGAATCCCGCATCAAGAGCTACTCCCCCTATGCCTTTAAGTTCTTCATGGAACAACACGTGGAAAATGTCATAAAAACCTACCAGCAGAAGGTCAACAGGAGGTTGCAGCTTGAACAAGAAATGGCCAAAGTAATTTCTCATTTTATTCTCACTGTTTGCCCCTGGCTCCTCTCTACTGGTAATAGGAATCACAACAGAGAAGTACTATTCCTAATTTATATAGCTTTATCGTAAACCCTGTATCACAGGTCATAATCTGGTTATGGGACCAGCAGTTTAGAATACTCACAAATGTGAATACTTCCCTTTCTCTATTTCCTCTTCCCTCTGACTTCAGGAGACTGTGATAGCTGTCCATAATGTTGCTAAAAGGCAAATTAGCAAATTGATTTTTATGGTGTGTCTTTACACAAATTTCATCAAGGCTTATTTATTAATGTAACATTTTAGAAGAGTAGAAATAAAGTCTGAAGTTCTAAAAATTAAAATTAGGATTCATAAATAAAAATATATCTAGTAATAATCCAGTTGGCCATCCTTTAAGTTTTTAACTAATAAAGAATATTTTAAACATACTTTAATTGACACTCAAGTGCTAGAAAAGATGATTTTTAATAAAGTTATTCAAATTAAAGTGTAACACTAAATTTAAATCACACCAAATTCTAAAAATCAAATGTATTTGACTTGTTTTTGTTTTCCCATCTCTTCTGAGCTAAGTATTAGATTGTTCTTGGAGTTCCTGGAATGTTGTGGTCCCTTTTCCCACCAACTTTCATTAATAGAGGTTTTCCTTAGTTTTTAGAGCCTAAAGTCACCTAAAGAAAGAACTCTGTTCTGTCATACTCTGGATTCCAGGTTCGTATCTACATTTGAACATAAGGAACAAACTGATGATTATTTTGCTTGTAGTAGATTAGACCCATTCTTCTGTTTTTTCCTTTCTGTAGAGCCCACTCAATTCCAGGGCCTCCCTTGCTCCCATCACTTGCTACTATAGAATCCCTCTAAGGTGACTTCTTCTCATTTTCCTTGTGTGCAGGCTGGACTCTGTGAAGCTGAGCAGGAACAGATGAGGAAGATCCTTTACCAGAAGGAGTCAAATTATAACAGACTAAAGAGGGCCAAGATGGACAAATCCATGTTTGTGAAAATCAAAACCCTGGGGATCGGTGCCTTTGGAGAAGTATGCCTTGCTTGTAAGGTGGACACTCATGCCCTGTATGCCATGAAGACCCTGAGGAAGAAAGACGTCCTGAACCGGAATCAGGTGGCCCATGTCAAGGCCGAGAGGGACATCCTGGCTGAGGCAGACAATGAGTGGGTGGTCAAACTCTACTACTCCTTCCAAGACAAAGACAGCCTGTACTTTGTGATGGACTACATCCCTGGAGGGGACATGATGAGCCTGCTGATCCGTATGGAGGTCTTCCCTGAGCACCTGGCCCGGTTCTACATTGCAGAGTTGACTTTGGCCATCGAGAGTGTCCACAAGATGGGCTTCATCCACCGAGACATTAAGCCTGACAACATTTTGATAGATCTGGATGGTCACATCAAACTGACAGATTTTGGCCTCTGCACTGGATTCAGGTGGACTCACAATTCCAAATACTACCAGAAAGGTATTATCTTAGGCGTGCTCTGTCCAGTTTCTACATCTTGATGTATCTTCCCATCCCAGTGGCTCCTAATCACTTTGAAATTATCCATTATTGTATAACAAATTATTATTATTGTATAACTTGGTGTGATAGCCTTCCCTCCCTAAAGGAAGGATCTGATATGTGTGAGATTTTTTTCTTAACCCATTAAGTCCCACATTTCAACTATAAATACTTCAAAAAAATTGACACAAGTACATTAAAGTAAATTGGAAATCATACTCTAGAGCATATATTGTTATTATATTAATATTATATCAATTAAGTTTCTATATATTTTATATATTATATACTATATTTAAGTTTATATAGGTGTTCCATATCTGGGCTGATGGGACAAAATTTGTTGTTAGTGGATTTAAGTTTTACTACATTGTAGATATGTTGTCATGGGGCTTTTGTGAAGAACCATCCCTCTGCCTATTTAAACAAGCCTTAAAAAGTGAAAGTTTTAGAGCTGGATACAGTGGTACGTGTTTGTAGTCCCAGCTACTCAGGAGGCTAGGCCAGGACGATTGCTTGAACCCAAGAGTTGGCCGCCTGTCTAGGTAATATAACAACATCCCACCTCAAAATAAAAGTCTCACAGCCTCCCAAGGCTAGCTCTTTCATAGCTAACCTGGATCTAATATATAGTTCAACTCCATTTCTAGGTTTGCTATTTGGAAAAGTCAAAAACAGTTGGTCACTCTCTTTCTAATGGCTGGGATGCTTGAAATAGCTGTTTTCATCCCATAACTCAGACTTTAAAAACTCAAAATGAACCTGACTCGTTCACTTTTTCTGGAATTTGTTACTTTTGTTCATACTTTTTAAATTCTCTTTAATTTTTCCATGCTTATCACAAAATGTCTTGCTAGACAGGTGTTAGCTTTTGGCGTGGGGCGGGGGGGGGGGGCGACTAGGGATTGAACTCAAGGGCACTCAAAACTGAGCCGCATCCCCAGCTCTATTTTGTATTTTATTTAGAGACAGGGTCTCACTGACTTGCTTAGCTCCTTGCTTTTACTGAGGCTAGCTTTGAACTGGCAATCCTCCGCCTCGGCCGTCTCAGTGGCTGGGATTATAGGTGTGTGCCACTGCGCCCAGCAGGTGTTAGCCTTTTGATATTAACCTGAAATTGATGCCCCAAAGTTCTTCCAGCCTGTATTCTTATTCACATTGTCTCATTGCCAGCTCAGCACAGTGTAGTTGGCTGTTAGTGCTCCAGCCATCATTTCTGCCTTGGCATTGATGTTACCTTACAACTTGTTTCTCAGAGCCCTGGAACAACAGTTGTCCCTGTGGAGCAGTTGGAGAGGATCCTTTGTCCTAACATGTCAGCAGCTGATTGGAATTACTTTTCGGCTAAGCTATGGATTTCGTTTCATTGTTCAGTAGTGAACATTCATTTTATTTTTTGTTCTTTTCTCTTACTACCCATGATTCCTGGGCAAAGGGAACCACATCAGACAGGATAGCATGGAGCCCAGTGACCTCTGGGATGATGTGTCTAACTGTCGATGTGGGGACAGACTGAAGACCCTGGAGCAGAGAGCACGGAAGCAGCACCAGAGGTGCCTGGCACACTCCCTGGTTGGAACCCCAAATTACATCGCACCAGAGGTGCTCTTGCGCAAAGGTATGCCATTGGGCTACTTCCTCCCACCCCACAGCCAGCTTCTGGCTGAAGGCCATCCTTACCTGCATCTCTATGGAGCCAGGTGACCTCTAAGAATTCTCTCCAGCTCTAGCTTTCCAAGACTAAACTATCCCTAATAAACAAGCCTCCTGCTTCTCATCTCTGTTCTGAAAATACCCTTGCTCCACACACCATTAGGCCAATGTCTGCTTGCCTTTTCCTCCAGCTGGGATGTGTGGGGTGTAGGCTTTCTACCTAGGACCCAGGGAATGGCTTTAGAATTGGTTTCTACAGAGTCAAATGATGGAAACAACTCTGGGGCCACAGGACACTACTCAGTCTGCCTAAACCATCATTTGTAGGCTCTCTTTTAACTCTCCCTTGCCCAAGTTCTCAACCAAGTTATACCATATTCAACACACAAATATTGTTTTCCACCTAATCTCCCTGCCAGCCCAAAACCTCATAGGAGATAAGATTTGCAGACAATAGTGGGCATAAAATCACCAGTACTCATAAAATTTGTCTCCTAGATGGAGGTTTCATTCCTTCAAATACAATATCTGGTTCAGACCAGGAGGATCCTTCAGTGATCCTGCATAACCTGTAATGACATTATGCTGATGATCTGATTCCGTATAATAAATCTAGACTTAGGCTGCCTTTTCCTTCACACACATTTTGTTTGAAGTGTTTGCAGCCAGCAAAACCAGTTCAAGTCGAAGTTTCTTTGTTGGCTGTGGTAATCCAAGGCAGATTACTGTACCACTCAGCATTACGAATGTGGCAGTTAACTCCTCAAAAGCATGTGAATATTAATCCTGGTGCCCAGAAAAGGCCTCAGGTCTCCTGCCATGTGAACCATTCCAGAGGAGCCAGTGGTCAGGGTTATTCTGTAGCCTCCAGTGCCACCTGGGGCAGGACGAGATGAGATGGTGGGAATGCGCAGGGGTCCTGCTGACCTCACATGTGTTTCCCATTTAGGAAGGATTAGGTGACATGAAGCCTATCCTGGCTTGATTGGAACCTGCCGCAGTCTGGCTAGGCACAATCAGGAGCCACTTGTCAAAAGAAACTAACTTTATTTTTAGAACCACACACGCCAAACAAAACAGCCTCTCAGGAAAAACCCTCAGAGCCTCAACTGCCACCACCGGCTTTCCACAAGCCTCTCTCTCTCACACAAGCTTCTCTCCACCTCCCACAATCCTCCTGCTCTTGAGGCCGATTGGCTGGGTCACGTGGGCGGAGCCAAAAAAGTCCCCCAATGAGCAGCTCCGTGGTCTGAAAGGGCAGGGAAACAGTCCAATGAGCATCACCGTAGAGGAGCCAATCAGCTAGATGTTGCTGGGGCCGAGGAGCCAATCAGCTAGATGTTGCTGGGGCCGCTGTGAGCCAATCATCAGCTGGCAGCTGGAAGTTTGCTGGGGCCCCTTCGGCTGTGGCTCTCAACAGGAACCTGGGGCTCTGAAAGAAAAGTGGGAGAAAATCAAAGATAAATAAACTCACTTCACAGAATCCTTGAGGCTGTCCTTGATTACCCCAGATGGGGACTCTGCGAGAAATGCCTGGCTCCAACAGGGTCTCATAGTAAATTATATGGATTATAGTGAATACTTTCCAATTGTCCCCTTTGCCAAAATAGCCTACTCTCATCCTCCTCATCTTTACGTTGTTCACCTTGTTCCAAAACTGACTTGGAAGCCTCCCCAGGAAACCCTCTCCGTGTCCTTACCTGCCCATATCCCAGTCATGGCACTTTGTTTTGTGAGTGTTTATTTTATGTGATCTTTAAGAGCTTAAAATTCCTTTAAAAAAAAAAAAAAAAAACTGGGGATTGAACTCAGGGGTGCTTTGCCACTGAGCTACATCTCCAGCCCTTTTTATTTTGAGATAGGGTCTCATAAAGTTGCTGAGGCTGACCTAGAACTTTGGATCTTCCTGCCTCAGCTTTCTGAGTAGCCAGGATTATAGGTGTGTGCCACTGCACCTGGCAAGAATTTAAAATTCTGATTAACATCTTGTATTATTGCTAATAATACCAATAATCTTTTTAAGTAAAGTCTTTTCTTACTATAAAAGTATTCTGTATTTATTAAAGGCTAATAATTGAAAATAAGTGACTGTGGCCTCCCCCCATGATGACTATAGCACCCTGATCCCAACCCCTTCCAGCCCACCATTCTCAGTCCTCCTGTGCAAGACCAGGCATTTATGTAGGTGTGTCTCTTCTTCTTCTATTACAATACTACGTTAGCTTGTTTTCTCTCTTCACAGGAAATCTGTATGTGCAGGATCTTATAGAACTTACCTTTGAGAAGAATCTGCCAGTGCAGGAATTGAGTGAGTGACTTTTGTCTTTCAGGGTACACTCAGCTCTGTGACTGGTGGAGTGTTGGTGTGATTCTCTTTGAGATGCTGGTGGGACAGCCGCCATTTTTGGCTCCTACTCCCACAGAAACCCAGCTAAAGGTAAGCAGAAAGGAACTTACACCTGCTTTTCACAGAGCACCAGACTTTTCTGATTCATCCATGGATCCTTGGTTGGTGTTTGATCTCTTACTATTCTGAGTAGGATGGAAATTGCAGTTCTATATACTGAGGGTATTTTAAAGTAATATTGTCTTTTAAAATTATTATCTTGGGCTGGGGATGTGGCTCAATCGGTAGCGCGCTCACCTGGCATGCGTGCGGCCCAGGTTCGATCCTCAGCACCACATACAAACAAAGATGTTGTGTCCGCCAAAAACTAAAAAATAAATATTAAAATTCTCTCTCTCTCTCTCTCTCTCTCTCTCTCTCTCTCTCTCTCTCTTTAAAAAAAAAAAATTATTTTCTTTTTTCTTTTTCTTTTTTCCAGTACTGGGGATTGGACCCAAGGCCTTGTACATGCTAGGCAAGCACTCTACCACTGAGCTACCTCCCCAGTCCTTTTCATTTTTTATTTGAAGCAGGGTAAAGTAAAGCCACAAAATTAGACCTGAGTCCCACATTTTTGTGTATCTGAAATTTTTAATCCATTGTTGGTATGGCATCTTGTTATTCCCAGGCCAGAACTACACAGTGAGAAGCAGTAAGAGCCCAAGGCAAATCACGTCTCGCCACCATTTGTGCCTACTTTGCAAAGAACAAGCAGAACTTTGTAACTTAAAGCTAATGAAATCAGTGTGTTTATTTGGATGTTAACACTGCTATTTGCAAATTATCAGCTAGGTGGTTAGGCTAGTTGTGTGTATTCTTAATACTCATTTGAAATCATTAAATCTGCCAACTGATCATTTAATACTAAATAATTTTAGAAATGACAACCATTTGTTTCTGACAAAAATTATTAGTTAGGGGTTGAATTGAGCATCTGAAATCTTCAGTGGATTTAGCCACTGATGCACAATTTAGGAAGTTTTCATATGCCTTCCAGTCCATGATAGAGCCCAAGTGTAGTCTAGGAAAACCTTAAATTAAGGCTTAGTTTCACTCTAAGAATAATACACTTGCAGTTTGGCCTTTTCTTCATATTTATTGAATGCTGAAACTCACTAATTTGACTGCATAATAACCCAGATTCTTTTTGAATTGTGGTAAAATATATGTAACATAAAATTTACCATTTTAACCATTTTGAAGTATACAATTTAGTGCCATTAAGTATATTCACAATATTGTGTGTCCATCTCCACTCTCTATTTCCAAATATTTTCAACATTCCCCCAGACAGAAATTTCACCCATGAAATAACAACAACCTTTTCCCCCTTTGCCCCCTTCAGCCTCTTCTAACCTCTGTCCTTTCTGCTCTGAATTTGCCAAATATAGGTACTTCACATATGTGGCATTGTACGTTCCTTGTCTTTTTGTGACTACCTTATTTCACTTAGCATAACATCCTAAAGGTTCCATCCATGATGTAGCATGTGTCAGGATTTCCTTCCTCTTTAAAGCTGAATTTATAATCCTTGTGTGTATGTACCATACTTCATTTATCCATTCTTCAATTGATGGACATCTAGGTTGTTTTCCCCTCTTGGCTTTTGTGAAGGGACATAGGTGTACACATATCTTTTTTAGTCCCCACTTTCTATTATTTTGGATACATACCCACAAGTGGAATTTCTGGATCATATGATCATTCTACGTTTAACTTTTAGGGAACTGCCAAATTGTGAAGAATGCCAAATTTAGGTACCTCACATATGTGGAATCATATATTATTTGTCTTTTTGTGACTACCTTATTTCATTTAGCTTAACATCCTCAAGATTAATTTCCTTCCTCCTTAAAGTGCTATTTTACTTTCCCACCAGGGTTTATTGGTTTCAGTTTATTCACATCCTTGCCAGTGCTTATCACCCTCCCTATACCCAACATTTCCCTAAATAGTAGCCATCCTAGTGGATGTGAGGTGGTATTTCATTGTTGTTTTAAAATGCTCAGTGTACTTTATTTCCCTAATGATTGGTGATATTTAGCAGATTTTCATGTAGTTATTGGCCATTTGTATATTTTCAGACATATAGCTTTTTTAAGACCTCTGTCACCTTTTTGAAATTAGATGATTTGTTGTTATGTTATAGTTCTTTATATATTCTAGGCATTAACTCCTTTTCAAATACATACTTTGCAAATATATTCTTCTGTTCTATAGATTAGTTTTTCATTCTGTCAACAATGTCCTTTGATGCATAATAAAAGTTGTTGGTTTCCATGAAATCCAGGTTAGTTTTTCTTTTGTTGCCTGTGTTTTGGTATCATTTCCAAGAATCACTACCAAATCCAGTATCAGGAAGATTTACCCTGTGTTTTCTTCTAAGTTTCATAGTTTTACTAAAAAAAAGACTCCTAAGATTTAAAGCAGCCCTCTCAAAACAAATGCCCACCTCCTTCTATGCCTCACCCACTGTCCTGTCACCCCAGGTGGTAGCCAGTTATATTGGCCTTGTCTCACCTAGAGTAAAACACAATACAGAAATCCCTTATAGTCTCTGTTCACAGTAGACACACCTCTTTGACAAATGTATTTAATCAATTTCCTGATGGCTGTGTACCGTGGTTGAGTATGATGAACATGAGGCTAAGGCCAAGGATCCTTTCTCCCCTCCTCGCCGATACAAAATACTCATCAACCATTTCCTAGGGCTGGGGATGTAGCTCAGTGGACTTGCCTAAAGTGCTCAAGGCCCTGAGTTCTATCTCCAATACCAGAAAAATCAATCAACCAACCAACCATCTCTCAGTGATAGTGAGTTTTAGTGATTTCTGTGATAGCCCAGCAGAAATCCATTTGTGTAGCTGTAGAAGCAACTCATACATCAGTTGCTTCATCTTTATGGAAAGCACAAAATTCTTTGGCTACACAGTATTTCTGATAAAAGAAAACAAGTATCTTTCTGTCTATATTCACTTCATCCCAAGCCTTGGCCTGTGAGCCACCTCCCAAACCACACTGCCTTCCAGCTGCCCAGATGAACACTGCATCCTCTGTTGTCTGTTTTAACTGCCTCGCCTTATGAAACTGGAATGGTTTAACAGCCACATCATCGAGTACTGTCAGGGGAACTGCCCTAGCTGGGCCTTGAGTCAAAAGGGGAAACTAAAACTTTGGTGCTATTGTCTCTTTAGGTGATAAATTGGGAGAACACGCTGCACATTCCATCCCAGGTCAAGCTGAGCCCCGAGGCAAGGGACCTCATCACCAAACTCTGCTGCTCTGCTGACTGCCGCCTGGGGCGGGATGGGGCAGATGACCTGAAGGCCCACCCTTTCTTCAGCTCAATCGACTTCTCCAATGACATCCGGAAGCAGCCCGCCCCCTACGTTCCCACCATCAGCCACCCCATGGACACCTCAAATTTTGATCCCGTAGATGAAGAAAGCCCTTGGAATGAGAATAGTGAAGGCAGCACCAAGACCTGGGACACTCTCACCTCCCCCAATAACAAGCACCCTGAGCATGCATTTTACGAATTCACCTTCCGGAGGTTCTTTGATGACAATGGCTACCCTTTTAGATGCCCAAAGCCTTCAGGAACAGAAGCTTCGAAGTCTGAGAATGCAGATTTAGAAACTTCTGATCTGGTGGACCAGAGCGAAAGCTGCCAGCCAGTGTATGTGTAGGCTGTGACCAGGTGCCCACAGCTCGTGTCTTCAGAGCCCGGGAGCCATAGCAGGTTCCTGAACAGGCAGATGGGAAGTGCAGCGTGACTTTGCAATAAGTCTGTTGATTAATCACTTGAAATTCTGGTCTTCACCAAGAAAACCCCAAACCAACAAGAAACTGAAGAAAAAAAAAAAAAGAGAGAGAGAGACTAAGTCTAGCAGATCTTCTTTTCTAGATTCTGTTTGATGGGTGTCAGGAAGGTTCAACAGGTCTTGGGATTGGCTTTGAGGGCCTTCACTGCATTAAAATAAGATTTTTAACAGTTTAGTACAGTTTAGAAAGAGCACTTATTTTGTTGATATCCAATTTTTCTTACTAAATTATAGGGATTAACTTCGACAAATCATGCTGCTGTTATTTTCTACATTTGTATTTTATCCATAGCACTTATTCACATTTAGGAAAAGACATAAAAAACTGAAGAACATGTGATAAGAAATCTCTGTGCAATAATGTTTGAAAAAAAAAAAGATAAAGCTCTGCTCAGATGTCACGGAGACTGTTTTATCCACACAATGGTTTTTGTTTTGTATTTTTTCCCACATTTCAAAATTGTGATATAATGTTAAAAGCTGCTTTTATTATAATTTTTTTTTGCTTTTTGCATATTATAGTATAATAGAAAGTGTGAGCAAAGTGATATGGGTGTGATTTCAGGTGTCTGGCGTGTGGAAAGTACTGCATGAGCAGGGTTTTTCTATTATAAAATTACCGTATCTTGCCATTCACAGCAGGTCCTGTGAATATGTTTTTACTGAGTGTTTTTAAATGAGGTATTTTAGACAATGTGCTGATAATGTATTGTGTGGGTGAATTCTTCCTTATGATTGTATCCCTTATTGTTTTGTTAAAGAAATGCAGATGTGTAACTGAGAAGTGATTTTTGTTTGTGTGTTGTCTTGGGTATGATTGGATTCTTTGGGGAGTAAACATAAACATTTGTCATGTACTAAACTTATATACATCAAAAGGGATTAATTCAGCTATACCAAAACATTTTAAGTTAATCATAGATCTGTGTCTATTTCTTGCTCTTTTCATTCTTGGTATAGCTGGCATGTGGAATCCAGTAGCTACCCTACAACTTAACTTTTTCACCAACAGCCCACACTGAAAGCTTAAATGAACATTAGTCCTCCTGTTTTTAGACAGCTGAGATGAAATTGAACAATCTTATGGTTCTTTCCACATTTTTTTTAGTGTGCTTTGAAGTATCAAAGCTTGGTTTAAACAGTTTATTTACACAAATGTATTGTTTAAATCATTTAAACATTTTTCTAAATGTATTCTTTTGTAAAAAAACAAAAATTCTTCAAAGTAACATTGGAATAAAAAAACAATTAAGCCATACATATTTTCTTAGATGTATAGGTGTATATATAACTATATAGATAAACACAAAATATTCCTTATTTCAAATTAGTATGGTTCCTATTTAAAGTGATTTATATTTGAGTAAAAAGTTCAATTCTTTTTTGCTTTTTAAAAGAACTGATGCATCATATTTTTCATTATATTATTCCACATATTTTTTCCTTGAAGTTCTTAGTGTAATGTATCCATTATTTAGTATATATCTAGCAACAACACTTATATAAGTTTATCAATGTCTAAAAAAAAATGATTCCTGTGTACTGGTTTACATTTGTATGAATGGCATATTCTGAAGTCTGCTGTGCTTGTATCATGACTTACAGTATTTTCTCTATTTTATAGTAATGCCATGTTGTTATTTACAGCGCTCTGACATACTTTCATGTGGTAGGTTCTTTCTCAGGAACTCAATTTAACTATTATTTATTGATATATCATTTGCCTTTGAAAAGCTTCTACTGGCACAATTTATTATTAAAATTTTGAGTCCAAATGCCTTAGTTGGTGTCAAATTTTATTGGAATTTGTAAGATCTTGTCTTTATCAGCGTTTTATAACTCCCCACAAAACATACACACACACTTGTGATTCCCATACAGCCAGGTTTAAAAACTACTGATAGAGTCACTGTCATGAGAGAATAAGGCTCTGTCTCAGAAAGGGCCTGGAATATGGAAAAAAATGGATTTTCAGTCAGACACAAAGACCAAACCAGGATCTATGATCCTGGATCTGTGACCACGTTCTGTTCTATAAAATGGGGGTAAAATGTACCTCTTTTTAGGGTTTTGAGTGGCATAAGTGGAATATCAAATATATATTTTTGTAGATGATAAAATAAATCATGAATAGGAGCTAATTCCTCTGCATCATGATACAATTAAACTAAGGATGAGTGTAGCACCTACCTTTTCATTTAAAATTATCTATAGTATGAAAAAATTTGGAAAAGATTGATTTGTTTGTGCTAGCCTTTCAAATGGGTATAGTCATGGTTTAAAAATCAAGATATACGCCCTCACTTGTAATCCCAGCAACTCGGAGGCTGAATAAGGAGGATTGCAAATTTGAAGCCAGCCACAGCAACTTAGCAAGACCCTGCCTCAAAAAAAATAAAAGGGACTGGGAATAGCTAAATGGTAAAGCACCCCTGCATTCAATCCCCAGTATCAAAAATATCTAAATGAATGTACAGAAAAATTTGCTGTCATTCATCTTCTTACAGACAACAAATGATAGTAGTTTGTTGTGCATTCTGAGAGAAATGAAATCTTATATAGTACACAGTATAAGAAAAAGTGTATGTGTTCTTTATTGCTACCTACAGAAATATGAAACTGTTATACTTTTTTTTTTTTTTTTGCAACCTTTTTCACTTGACAATGTACAATGTGTCTTGGCAACTATTTCAGCATGGAAACTTTTTTTGCAGTGTTACTGATCAGACTCAGGGCAAACAGTCCCACGGAGCTACATCCCAGCCCTCTTCATTTTTTATTATTCCTGCATAGTATTCCATTGAGATGCTGTTATAATCAAAGCAGTCTCATATTGGTAAGCATTCAGTCACTTCTGATCTATTGCAGTGTTAGAATAAATAACCTCTTATTGTCATTTTATTTTTTTTAATATTTTTAGTTGTAGATGGACACAATACCTTTATTTTGTTTGTTGAGTTTTTATTTTACGTGATCAAACCCTATGTACCTCATGCATGCTAGGCAAGCACTCTACCAATGAGCCACAATCACAGCCCTTATTGTCATTTTATATATGGGAAAGTAAATATATAGGACAGACTCCTAGATGTGGAATTGTAAGGGCTGGGGTTGTGGCTCAGAGGAAGAGTACTCACCTAACATGCGTGAGGTACTGGGTTCGATCCTTAGCACCACATAAAAATAAAATAAACTTATGTGTCCACCTAGAAGTGGAAGTGTTAGGTCAAAAATTAGGTTTATTTGCAATTTTTATTGCCAAACTGTCCCACACTGATATTGGGAGAAAGAAAATACTCTATAGCCTTCTGCACACCTAATTGCATAAGCCAAGAAAGCAGGACCTGGTCTTCTACCTGGGCCATTTATCATGGTTTAGTTTGCAGTGAGCAGCTTAAAAGAAGAAGGTGTTCGTCAGGACAAAGAAGTTTGGATCCATCTGGGTCTAACACAGTGGGTCTTGTCCATTTGAGGACAAGAGGAACTGACAAACATGTGAATGTTCATGCTACCTGCTGTGCTATGAGAAAGTGCTTTGTCTCTGATCCAGGAGTCTCTTATCTTATCCCAGCATCTATGGAAGAATTAAGAGTAAAAATAAAATCTCAGACCTGACAATAGGTATTGTGCCAATGTATACTCCCAATAGAATTAAATACTTGGGATCATTTGCCTACAGTTTACCAACCACACAATGTAGTATCAACCTTTTTGATCTTTACCCATTGACTTTTAAAAAAAAAAATTATCTTGGTGTAATTTTACTTGATGTTTCTCTTATTTGGAAAAAAACATGAGCGTCTTTCTATATGCTTAACATCCATCTAAATATCCCTAAAAGTAATAATCCTAATTTTATGATTTGAGTGTTGATGTTCAATGCTTACTTTGGAGAATCCCAAAAGATTTCTATTCCCTGCCATGCTTGGTGGCACGCTGCCTGCAATCCCAGGGACTCAGGGGGTGCAACAGGAGGATCACAAGCTCAAGGCCAGCCTCAACAACTTAATGAGGCCCTAAGCAACTTAATAAGACCCTGTCTCAAAAAAAAAAAAAAAAAAAAAGTGCAGGGATGGGGAACATAGAATATGATCAGTGGTTAAGTGCCCCTGGATTCGATCCCCAGTATAAAAAAAAAAAAAAGATTTTCATCCTCTTTATCTTCTCTTTCGATTAAAGTGAACTACTTGGGCTCATAGCCAGATAATAAATTACAGAGACAGACCTGCAGCATTTCTGCCAGATTCCATAGGAAAGGAAGCTTCTGCTCATGGCAGCACAGAGGCATAGCCAGGTTTGGCTTCTGCATATTTGTGGTCATGCTTGGGTGTGACTGGAGTCCATGGAGAGAAGAAATAGCTTATTGCATTCCTTTCAGTTTCCTTCACACTTTCATGCTATGTGTTTCTTGTCAAATCTAAATGCAAGTCGTAAAGTCAAAAACATTAGCCAGTATGGTAAGCTTCCTCCAAATCTTCTGTGATCTAAATCATTTTGCTTCTCCTGCTCTGCAGGTGCTGGGGATGGAACCCAGGGGACCTTGTGCATGCTAGGCAAGTGCTGTACCACTCAGCTACACCCCCAACTCAAGTTGCATATTTTTAAATAGTTTGTCTAGTTCATCCTACTTTTTCCAGCTATGATTTGTAAACCCAATTTAAAGCCTCAGTACTTTTTTTTTACATTCACACAAAGAATTGTATATATTTACCAGTTGCTATATAATATTTTGAAGTACATATACATTGAGGAATGACTAGCTGTTAACACGTGCATTATATAATATAGTCTCATCAACTAACAATTATTTCTACTAGCAAAATTCAGCATAATAAAAACGATTAGCCAGGCACAGTGGTGCATGTCTACTAGGGAGACAAAAGATAGGATCACCAGTTGGAAGTCAGCCTGGGCAACACTACATAGTGAAACCTGTCCCAAAAGTGGGTTTTTTTTTCCTATTAAGTGCATATTTATAAGTAGTACTGTGCTAGTATTAACTACTGTATGTTGTTTCATCAGTAAAGAAGCTTTTGTCATGGGTCATAGTAGTGTATGACTATAATCCCAGTTACTAGGGAGGCTAAGACTAAAGGGTTGCAAGTTCAGGGCCAGCATCAACAACTTAGGGAAAACTTGTCTTGAAAAGAAACAATAAATAATGGACTAGGGATGTAGTTCAATGGTAGTGTACTCCTTGGTTCTGTCCCCATTAGAAGGAAGGAAAGAAGGAAGGAAAAAAAAGAATATTTTCCTTAGTAAAATTTTCCATTTCCAAAACTAGAAGCCAAAGATACTGGGGGAAATAAATCTATTCACCTTAGAAATAAAAGTCTATTGCAATTGGGGTGAAATACTCATGACCTATTACTTAAGATAGAAAACTACCCTGAATGGCAACATGGTTCTGTTTCCAATTCACATCAAATGGCATTATATGTTTGTTTCAACCATTCGACATACTTTAGGAACAAGAAAAGTCTATTGCTTTTATTAATATTTTTGCTTACTGTATTCTCTCTTCCTGATGTTCTAGGGGTCTTTGTTGTGGTGATGGTTTTTCTTTTCTCCTTTTCTTTCATTTTTATAGAATGTCCTTTAATCATTGTTTTAAGTTAGGTCTACTGTTGACAAATTTTGTTTTCCTTCATCCAAGAATGGGTTCGTTTTCTCTCCCTTCCTGAAAAGTATTTCCACTGGCTATAGGATTCTAGGTTAAGGTTTCTTTCTTCTTTTTTCTTTTTTTTCTTTCTTTCCTCTCTGTTTCAGCACTTGAAAAATATCAAGCCACTTCATTTTGTCTTTGGAAGAGAATCTATTGTTCTAATTATTTTTCCTCTAAAGATAGATAAAGTATTGCTTTTCTCTGGCAGTTTTCATGATTTTTTTTTCTTGGATTACTTTTCAGAAATTTGATTGTGTACTTTGGACTTCTTTGTATTTATCCCATGTGTGGTTCACTCAGCTCAGCTTCTTGAATCTGTAGGTTCATTCTCTTGCCCAATTTGAAAAGTTTTCAACTATTATTTTATTCATAGCATTTTTATCCCCATGACCCCTGCCTTTCCACTTTCATCTTAGAACTCCAATAGCACAATATAGAGCTTCTGTTATAATACTTGAGATTCAGTTCTTTTTCCTTTCTTTCTCTTTTCCAATTTGAGAAATTTCTGGGTTTTTTGTTTTGTTTTGCTTTGTTTTGTTTTTTTTGGTGGTGCTGGGGATTGAACCCAGGGTCTTGTGTGTGCATGCGAAGCAAGTACTCTACTGTCTGAGCTATATCCCCAGCCCCAAATTTCTATTGTTCTATTTTACAATTCACTGATTCTTTTTTTTTTTTTTTTTTAGTTGTGGTTGGACACAACACCTTTATTTCACTTTTTTATTTTTTTTTTTTTAATGTGGTGCTGAGGTTTGAACCTAGGGCCTCACACATGCGAGGCAAGCACTGTACCGCTGAGCCACAACCCCAGCCCCTAGTTCACTGATTCTTTGCTCTCACTTTCTTGAGCCTATCCATTGAGCTTTTCATTTTAGTTACTATGGTTTTTAGTTCTAAAATTTCCATTTAGAAATTTTATTTTTTTTCTTTACAGTGTCTGTTTCTTTGCTGAGGTTTTCTGTTTCCCTTTGTTCCTAGAGTATTTGTATTGTGCTCTGAAGCCTTGTTATGATGACCACTGTTAAAATCTATGTAATTCTAACATCTCTGTCATCTTAGTGTGGTCATCCACTGATATTTTCCACTCAGTTTTGAGCTCTTCCTGGTATGATGACTGATTATTGATGGAAATTAATACATTTTTGTATTTTGAGACTTTCGATCTTCTGTTTTTGTTTTGTCTTTTGCGGTACTAGGGTTTGAACCCAGGGTCTTGCACATGCTAGGCAAGTGCTCTGCCACTGAGCTACATCAGCTCTTTTTACATTTTATTTTGAGACAGACTCTTACTAAGTTGTCCAGACTGGCCTTAAACTTGCAATCCTCCGGCTTCATCCCCCTGCTCCAGTAGCTAGGATTATGGGTATGAGCCACCACACCTGGCAAGGATCTTCTGTTTTAGCTGGCTTGCAGTGACATTGCTTTGTAAGGAAAAGGTAGGCAGGTGACCTCAATATTGCCTGAGAAGGTGGAAGATTCCACTCAGAAAAAGAAGAAGAAGAAGAAGGAGGAGGAGGAGGAGGAGGAGGAGGAGGAGGAGGAGGAGGAGAAGGAGATGACTCATTCTCTTTGACAGTTAGGGTCCTCAGAAAGGCCTCTTGTTACTACTGAACAGGGATGGGAGTGCCTGGAATCCATGTTGTGTCCACCACAGGGGCATGTCCTAATCACCACTTGACAATGGTAAGCAAAGTCTGGACTCTCCACTTGGCCTCCTCTGACACTGGCCTAGCAGGAAATGAGAGCAACACCCCATTACTGCTGGACAGATATCAAAATCCAGGCTCCTCACATTATTTTCTACTTAGACCTTCCAGAGGTAAGGCATTAATAGTCAATGAGGTTGTAAATCCCAGCTTCCTACTTTGGAATGCTCTGACATCACTCTGGCAGGAATGTCGGGGCCTTCAAGGAATTGAAGGCTTCCCATTCAGTCTTTGCAAGCATGGGTTGACTGGAATAGTGTAGCTATTGTCTCTCTCCCTTTCCTTGTCCTTTGACTAGAGGGAGAAGACTTTTGTTGGGACTCTTTGTCTATGCTGTTGGCATTTCTGGGTTGCTAACTTCTTCACATCCAAGCCTGGTATAAAAAGGCAAACAGAAAACTCATCCCCGTGTCATTCCTCAGGTACAGAAGTTCCTAGCTGGTTTGCCTTCTTCTCCCCACTTCTTAGTGTCTTGTGTTTATATGAATTTTAGTTGTTCTTAGTGGAAGGAATAAGGAAAATTACATCTACCCCATCTTCCTGGAAGTAAAATTGGGTTTTGACTTCAATTTTAACTTTAATTAAAATTCTTAGTCATCCCAGCCACATTTCATAGTGCAGAAGCTACATACAGTTGATGGCTACCATTTTGAGAGGATCGATCTTTGCATTGACAAACATCTTGCTGAATCTGGAGACTAGTGCAAGCAAGGATTGTGACACCTGGGCAATAGTACACACTATTCCCCAGGGAGCAGGGTGGTCTGAAGATGTAGGGTGCATTCAACACTGTCAGGCTCAGTTGCATCTGTGCTTTATTCCTTTTCTGTTTTGTTGCTCAAACTACTTGGTACCTCCAACAATCACCAATTTTCTGATGACTCTTTGAGCTGGCAACTAATGTATCAAAGTGTTTTCTGGTTTGTGTTGCTATAACAAAATACCATATGCTGGGTAATTTTAAACGAAATTTATTTTCTCACAGTTCTGGAGTCTGGGACAGCCAAGATCAAGGTGCCAGCATATAATGAGGACCTTCTTGCTGCATTATCATGTTGTAGAAGGTAGAAAACAGGAAAAAGCGGCCAGACTCACCTTTTAATAAGTACATTAATCCCACCAACATGGGCAGGGCTCTCATAGACTAATCACCTCTCAAAGGCCCACTTCTTAATATTGTTACAATGTCAATTAACCTTCAGAACTGGGCATGGTAGCGTAAGCCTTTAGGCCTAGCATTCAGAAGGCTGAGGTGGGAGGACTTGAACCTGGAAATTCAAGACCAGACTAGGCAGCCTATCAAAAAAAGAGGGAACAAACATCCAAACTTTAGCATAAATCATGATAGCTTAACCATATATAATAAAAATAACATACATATGGTATGCCCACCCTCTCCTAAAGACAGCACCCATCAATCAAGGCACACTTGGCCAAACCCAGAGTTAGCCTCAAAATCCAGCTCAGCTCTCAGAGCAGGTCTTATTAATTGATCAAACTAAGCACCTGAGATAAAAACCTACTTGCCACTCTTGGAGTAACCTCTTTTTTTTTTTAATATTTATTTTTTTTTTTTTAAGTTATCATTGGACACAACATCTTTGTTGGTATGTGGTGCTGAGGATCGAACCCGGGCCGCACGCATGCCAGGCGAGCACGCTACCGCTTGAGCCACATCCCCAGCCCCTTGGAGTAACCTCTTAATGTCCCCTCTTCCTCCCTTGCTCCTGATCTCTCTGAGTTCCTATCAAAGTCTCAACTCATTTTCACTTTCCCCTGACCCCAGCACCAATGAGATCAACTTTGTCTTGTTCTTTGTTTTACATTTATGCCTCTGTACTCTTTAAATTCTGAGTCCTGGGCCTTGATTCTAAGTCTAACTTCTGTAACTTTGGTTAAGTTAGAATTTATGCCAGGTATATTAGTTCTAATGGGGCAGAGGGAGTCTGAATTGGTGGTTTTACACTAGTCTCTGAGTATAGAGCTGTTTTCCAAGAAGTGTCTCAGCAGTGGGTGAGGTGAGACTCACCTGTAGTATCAGAGCACCTGTTCTTATTTTTTCTACTTTTTGTTAGGTTAAAAAAAAAAGACATTCTGCTAGCATAACAAGTTTAAAGATCACTGCTTAAGTGATTGGTACTATCTTTTTTTTTTTTTTTTTTTTTTTGATGGTGGTGCTGGGGATACTATCTTTTGTGTTTAAAATTCTTCATTTTATAAATATAGTAAGTGTACACCATTTTTTATTAAATTGTTTATTTATTCTAATTGGTTATACACAATGGCAGAATGCAATTCATTTCATATTACACATATAGAGCACAATTTTTCAAGTCACTGATTGTACACAAAGTATTTTTATACCATTCTTGTCTTCATACATGTATTTAGGGTAATGATGTCCATCTCATTCCACCATCATTTCTACCCCCTTGACCTCTCCCTTCCCCTCCCTATCTAAAGTTCCTCCATTCCTCCCATGCTCCCCCTGCCCCATCACCATTTTGAGTCAGCATCCTTATATCAAAGAAAACATGGCCTTTGGTTTTTTGGAATTGGCTTACTTCACTTAGCATTATCTTCTCTAACTCCATCCATTTACCTGCAAATGTCATGATTTTATTCTCTTTTAATGCTGAGTAATGTCCCATTGTGTATACATACCAAAGTTTCCCTATGCATTCATATATTGAAGGACGTCTAAGTTGGTTCAACAATTTAGCTATTGTGAATTGTGCTGCTATAAATATTAATATGGCTGTGTCCCTGTAGTATGTTGTTTTTAAGTCCTTTGGGTATAAACCGAGAAGTGAGATAGCTGGGTCAAATGGTGGTTCCATTCCAAGTTTTCCAAGGATCTCCATACTGCTTTCCATATTGAGGGCAATGTATGAGTGTGCCTTTTTTCCCCACATCCTCTCCAACACTTACGTTGTTTGTATTCTTAATAGCTGCCATTCTGACTGGAGTGAGATGAAATCTTAGAGTAGTTTTGATTTGCATTTCTCTAATTGCTAGAGATGTTGAACATTTTTTCATGTTTGCATACATCATTTTTTTAAAGTTACAGCCCAGCACTATTTCCTTTCCTGGGAAGTAACCTCACTTTTTTTTTTTTTTTGGTACAGGGTTTGAACCCAGGGGTGGTTACCCACTGAGCCACATTCCAAGCCTCTTTTATTTATTTTTTAAACATTTAAAAAAATTTTTAAATACATTATTTTTTAGTTGTAGATGTACACAATACCTTCATTTTATTTATTTATGTAGTGTAAGGTTCAAACCCAGTGCCTCACACATGCTAGGCAAGCGCTCTACCACTGAACCACAGCCCCAACACTGCCCCTTTTATTTTTTATTTTGAGACAGGGTCTCTCCAAGTTGCTTATAGCCTCACTAAGTTGCTGAGGCTGGCTTTGAACTTGCAATCCTTCTGTCTCAGTCTCCTGAGCCATTGGGATTACAAGTGTATACCACTACACCCAGTGACCTCACTACTATTCTAAACCTAAAAAGACTTGTTAATTTTTTCATTTTGTCCAGTTTTTTACTTGTTATTAGAATGGAGTGGTGACTGTTTAGCTCCTATATACTGAACCAAAAACAGGGATTTCTGAAAAGAGATTTAAAAAAAAATGATATAAACACAGAATTGGAGAAAAGACAATAGCAACACAATTTTTCTTTTAATATTTTATTTTTTAGTTATAGTTGGACACAATACCTTTATTTTTTTTTAATTTATTTTTATAGGTGCTGAGAATCAAACCCAGGGCCTCGCATGTGCTAGGTGTGCGCTCTATCAGTGAGCCACAACCCTAGCCAGCAACACCATTTTTTCTTAAAGAGAAACTTTTTTTTTTAGTTGGTGATAGATATTATTTATTTATTTATTTATATGTGGTGCTGAGAAACACCCAGTGCCTCACACATGCCAGGCAAGTGCACTACCACTGAGCCCCAGCCCCAGCCCCAAAAGCAACACAATTATAGGAGTTTGAACATAGATGATTGAACTCAAGAATTATGAGTCCTAAGCAGACATCAAAAAAAGTTAAGAACCATCCCAGTTTATTCCATAAAATCCTTGAAAGGCTCAGAAAATGGCAGTACCTAGTACCTGGCATAAGTGAAAAGATTGCTACAATGAGGAGGATTGGCTAACAGTCTAGTTATGGTTTAGATGTGAGGTGTCCCCAAAACACGATGCAAGAAGTTTTAGAAAAGAAATGATTGGGTTACAAGAGCCTTAACCCAATCAGGGAATTAATCACCTGATGGGATGGAGCAGTAACTGAAGGCAGGTGGATTGTGGCTGGAGGAGGTGGGGCACTGGGAGCGTGGCCTTGGGTATATTTGTATCTGGCAAGTGGAGATCTCTATACTACCTGACCATCATGTGAGCTGCTTCCCTTACCAGACTTTTAGGCCACTGATGTCCTGCCTCACCTTGAACCCCAAGAAATGGAGCCTGCCGAAACATCTGAAATTGTGAACCCCCAAATAAACTTTTTCTCCCCTAAAATTGTAAGGTCTTTTAGTTACAACAGAGAAACAGCTGAAAAAGCTGACTAAAACAAGTCTGATACCCAGGTCATCTCCCAGCTTTTGTCAAACAAGTAACTGCCTCCAGTGGGAAAAATGACGGGAAAGGTATTGTCTGACGATGATGAACTGGAGGGTTACTACACACAGCTGCAGTTACTACCCAGAGGTTTAGGCAGAACTACGGGACTGTCCAGAATGGAATCAAGTGGATATATGCATATTCAATTCATACCCCTCTCCCCCAACCTAGCTCCTAGCAACAAGACCTTCATCCTCTGGGCAGAAGATCAATGGTCTTCTCTGTGGCCTATGATTCCAGATGTTCCTATAAGGAAAGACTTGAAAATATTGATATCAAGATCCTTCAACCATAGGGCCCTGCAAGATTGCCTTACGCTGAAGCTTCAGCCACACATTGGAACATCCAGGTGGCATTGAGTATCCAGCTCTCAGAAGAAAAATGCTATGGTTTGAATGTCCTCACCCAAACAAACTCATGAAAATTCAATCTCTAGGATTCCATCTCTTGGGTCCCCTTCTTCCTCCGGGAGAAGTCTTTTCTGCTTTCCTTTAATAAACTTCTACTTTCCACTCTGAAAAAGAAAAAAAGAAAAAAAGAAAGAAAATTCAATCTCTATTGTGAGATATTAAGAGGGTAAGAACTTAATTGACTATGGTATTTGGGGGGAAAACTTTGGTAAGTAATGAAGATTAAATGAAGTCATAAGGGTAGGACTCTAATCTCATGGCATTGTATCTTTAGAATCTAATGGCTTTTGATATGGTTATGATAGCAGGTATTCCCCAAAAGCTCTGAATTAATGCAGGAATATTCAGAGGTGAAATGGTCAGATTATGAGAGCTATATCCGAATCAGTCCATACTAGTTTGAATGGATTAACTAGGTGGTAACTGTAGGCAGGTAGACCATAAATGGAGGAGGTGGGTTACTGAGGATGGGCCCTGAAAGGACACATCTTCCCTGCAGCCTCTTCCTTTGCTCTCTCTGCTTGCTGGCTGCCATGAGCAGGGCAGTGCTACTTTGCTTTGCCCTGGTACCATGATGTTCTACCTTACCTCAGGACCAGAGCGATGGAGTCAGCTGACCATGGACTCAATCTCTGAAACTATGAGCCAAAATAAACTTTTCTTCCTCTAAGTTGGTCTTATTGGATACTTTGATGATAGAAATTAGCTCAGCTTTATAATCTAATGACACTGTGGCTTTCTAAGATTAGGAGACACCTAAGCTAAGATACTCTTTCTATATGATGTTACATGTCACCTCAGGACTCCAGAGGACCTCATCAGATGCTGCGTGATCTTGAACTTCCCAGCCTTCAAAATCACACATCAAATAAACATCTTTTTCCTTAAAAATTATCCAGTTTGTGGTATTCAGTTACAACAACAGAAATGAACTAAGATATAAATCTCTGAGAACTAATATGAACCTAAAGGAAGCTTCTAATATGAATTATGCTGACAAAAAAAGCCACAGAGAGACAAACAAATAAAAAATACACCCCAGGGGTTGAGGTTGTGGCTCAGCGGTAGAGCACTCGCCTAGCATGTGCGAGGCCCTGGGTTCAATCCTCAGCACCACATAAAAATAAATAAATAAAATAAAGGTATTGTGTCCAACTACAACTAAAAACAATATTTTTTTAAAAATGCACCCTGAATGAAGGAGACTATAGAAGGAGAAGAAAGCTTCAACAAATTATCAATGATATTTTCAAAATGACAAGAGTAGTTGTTACACAGTAAATCTGCACATTTACAATATCAGTTATTTCACATAAAAAAAATTATCTTATTCAGAAGTCTGAGGCAGGAGGATCACAAGTTTGAGGTCAGCCTGGGCAACTTAGCAAGACTCTGTCTCAACAAAAGGAGAGGGGAGATATAGCTCAGTGGTAAAGCACTTATGGACTCAGTTCCCAGTAGCTCAAAAATAAGAATCTCATAATTCATCATTGCTTCTTATCATATCACACCTGTTAAATTCCCTTCTCAAGGTAATGGGCTCATAATTTTTCTTGTGATAAAATATTTAATAGTATTCCTGAAGTATACTGAAAATATGACTTCAAGATAATTACCTAAGAATGACATTTGCCCTGACTTAACTGTAGTATTGAAAAGGGCCCAACTGGGCTGGGGTTGTGGCTCAGCAGTAGAGTGCTCGCCCCGCATGCACGGGACCCTGGTTTCGATCCTCAGCACCACATAAAAAATAAGTGAGTAAAAAAAAAAAAAAAAAAGGTGCAACTGCTTAACATTTGGCAAATGATCTTGTTTTATTTCATTATCTTTCTCATTCATAATGATTTTTTTAAAAATTTACTTGGGTTGGAAACTAAACAACGAGGAAACATTTTAGGTTTCACTGTAATTTTTTTTCCTTTTTGCCTAATAAATAGTGCTTAAGTGTTATAATGCATTGTAGAGTATCTACAGCTAGTCTAAATAGTAATGTTGAGGTATGAATTATCACTCTTCTATAATGTTTAAAATCTCATTTTAGTTATTATCAAGAGACAAGTGATCTCTTTTTGTTTGTTATAGTTGCACAGAGTCAACTGTTGAAAAATTGAGATTATAAAATACTGTCCAAAGCTATACTATACCCAGATTTATATACATTAAAATTATTTTATAAAAATGTATATAAAAAACAGTAGATGTTACAACCTCAAAACAAAAGCAGGATATTATTTTTAAAAATAATATTCAAAGAGCTGGTGTTGTGGCTCAGAGGTAGAACACTCATCTGGCATGCATGAGGCACTGGGTTCCATCCTCAGCACCACATAAAAATTAAAAAATAAAGATATTGTTATATCTTTAATATAATAATAATATTTTTTAAATAATATTATATTAATAACAATGATAATATAATAATAATATTCAGAGAACAAGAGAACCTTTTGAAATTAAATAAATAATGATAACATAAAAATGAAAAAATTAATAGAAATTTAGAAAATAAAATTAAGGAACTCTTACACACACACACACACACACACATACACACACATATACACACAAATGTACCAAAAATGAAGAAAGGGAAAATCAGAAGATAAGTCCATGTCTACTGTCTGCACTGGAGAAGTTTCATAAAAAGCAAAAAAAATTCAAGTGGAATTAAGAAAATCGTAAATTCAATAATTCAGGAAAATATCCCAAAGTTAACAGGCATGTTTCTAAACTAAAAGGGGCCTAAAATGCCTCAGTATACTGGCTAAAAAGAAACACATACAAATGCACATCATCACAAAATTTCAGAATATCTTAAATTAAAAAAAAGAAAATCCTACATGTTTCCAGAAAGACAAAACAGTTGACATACAAAGAATCAAGGATCAGAATGACTTTTTTCTAAATACCAGGGATTGAACCAAAGTCCCCTTAACTACTGAACCACATCCCCAGTCTTTTTTTTTTTTTAATTTTTAATTTTGAGACAGGGTTTTGCTAAGTTGCTTAGGAACTCACCAAGTCACTGAGGCTGGCTTTGAACTTGAGATCTTCCTGCCTCAGCCTCCAAATGGCTGGGATTACAAGCGTGGGTCACTGCACCCAGCTTCAGAACGGCTTTGTACTTAAACATAGTTCTAGACACTAGAAAACAATGGAACAAAACCTGCAAATTGTGTAAGGATAATTGTTTCTGAATATACACAGAAAAGTTCTTAATTAAGTATGAAGGACATTTTCAGACATCCAACAATTAAAAACATTTTCTTCTATACGTTCTTTTTCAGAATGCTATTGGAAGATGTGCTCCACAAAGCCAGACCTTAAACCAACCTAGAAGAAGAAATGGGGTCTGAGAAATTATAGTCAACAAAAGAAAGGATGTTAAAGCCATCTGGGATGACAGCCATACACTTCTTGTAGAGAGCAAGCCATTTGCATGGGATGTATCAGAAGCGCTAGGAGAGATGATCAAAGAAGATGTTGGAGTGGATTTGGGATAAGTACATTGAAAATTAGGCAAATGGAAAACACAAGACAATTATGAATTCTAGAGAACACTAAAGGCTGCTTTTTAGTCAGCTTTTTCACTTATGTGCCCAAAGGACCTGACAAGAACAATTTTAGGAGAAAAGGTTTATTTGGGAGCTTATAGTTATAGAGGTCTCAGTCCATAGATAGTGGACTCTATTCCTCAGGGCTCAAGGTGAGGCAGAACATCATAGCTGAAGTATGTAGCAGAGGAAAACAACTCAGGATACGATGATCAGAAAGCAGGAGAGAGACAAAGACTCCACTCACCAGGGATAAAATATAAACCCCAAAGGCATGGCTCCAACCACCCACTTCCTCCAGCCATACCCTACTTCTCTATGGTTACCACTCAGTTAATACCTGTCAGGCGATTAATTCACTGATTGAGTTTTGGCTTTCATAACACCTCTAAACTTTCATTTCACCTCTAAACTTTCTTGCATTGTCTCACATATGACCTTTTGGGGATACCTGATATTGAAACCATCACCACTGTGTAGAAAAGTAAAAGGAATTATCATTTACTACGATTTGGTTCATTTGGGAATGACATCTACATAGTCATAATAATGAAATATTGGAATATTGATTTCATTAAAATTATGACAATACTGTATTAGGATGCAGGATCAAGCAGGAGTAGTGAGAGTAGAGGGTTTAAAAAGAGTTACACTCTCGCCTTCTATAATGGGAATTAATGAGTTCATGTCTAAGATAAAGAACTTGCGGTGCTACATTTATAAACATGTGATTGTGTTCATCCAATTCATTCATTCATTCCTTTCTTCCTTCCTTCCTTCCTTCCTTACTTCCTTTTGTGATACTGGAGCTCACACATCCTAGACAAGTACACTAGGACTGAGCCACAGTCCCTGCCCCAATTTTCTTAATGATGTCTTTTTTAAAGAGCAGAGGTTTTAATTTTAATGAAATCCAATTTATTTTATCTTTTGTGGTTAGTTCTTTTTGTATTCTATTTAAGGAATCCTTTCCCACTCCAAGATCTTGAAGAAATTCTCATGTTTTCTTCTAGAAGCTTTTTAGCTATATTAGATCCAAGATCCGTGTCAAACTAAATTTTCTGTTTAGTAACTTTTGTTAAAGTGAATGTGTCTCACTCCCCATAGATGCCCCAGTACCTAGCACAGAATGGGCTCTTGTAGTAATTTTAAATAAATAAATAAATAAATAAATGTATTCTTCCATAAGCTCCATTGGATGTGGGCCTGTGTGTTACAGATTTCTTTGTTTCTTTGTGCTTTTCCTACCATCCAATGCCTAACACAATGCTATACATAATAATAACCCTTAATGAAGAGGTGCCCAAAGAATCTCAGTACAAAGGTCATAATTGTGTTTCTTCCTTGTACCTAGGAACAAAGGCCAGGCTCTCTTTGTCCCAGGACTCAAGACCTTCCAGGCACTTCCTACAGATGGAGAGAAGAGCCTCTGAACTCACTACAGCAACTGAGAGCCACGGGAAATGGACCCAAATAGGCCTCCTGGCCAGCCTCTGGTCCTGTCTTCCTGGGGTTTCACACACTAGAGAAGCTCATTGCTGGCCTTTGGTTTGCAGGTCTGTCTGAATTTTAAAGATAGTTTTGTTTATAAGCTAAGACCATTCCTTTGTTTTCCTTGGGAAAAAACCTTCTTTTTAAACTTTACCTCATACTAGCATGGAGGTAAAGTGAAAATAAGCCAGTCCCCACCCCCCACCCCCCAAAAAAGACAAATACTGTTAGCTGTTAGGCAGGAACTTTTAGGGTCAAGCACATGTGCTTGCTGGGAAAGAAGCTGCCGCCTCCCCTGACAACTGTTAATATCCATTCAAGCTGCTTTGTTGCTGTTGTTGTTTTAGACAAGGCTCTCCAAAAAAGGCCACAAGGAACAGGTTTAAATCAGCTAAAGCCATCCAGTTCCTCTTCTGGGTTTCACAGAGTTAACTTTGTTCATTATAATTTCATTATAATGCTAAATCCTCCACTTCAGGAGTGGTTCTGTCCACCATTATAAAACATGATAGCCTGGTGTAGTGGTACATGCCTGTAATCCCTGTGGCTGGGGAGGCTGAGGCAGGAGGATTAGGAGTTCAAAGCCAGGCTCAGCAACTTAGTGAGGCCCTAAGCAACTCAGCGGGGTCCTGTCTCTAAATAAAATATAAAAAAGGGCTGGGGATGTGGGTCAGTGGTTACATACCCCTGGGTTCAATCCCCAGTAACAAAAAACAAAAAAGCATGTGATCTGTGATATATGAAGAAACCTGATCTCAACATGCACATGCTTAGGCATATAGCTGCCTCTATATGCAATGACAGGTCTCTACAGTGTGAATATGCTTCAATCTCCCTACTAGAACTCCCTTGCTTCCTGTGTTCAGGAAGAGAATACTTTGGACATTATCCCCAATAGTCTCTTTTCTTCACTGTTTTATTTCCTGGTGTGGTTGTTGGTTTGCACTTACCAAGAGGAGAGCCCACTGTGCTCAGGTGCAAATACCATTTATATGAGGTATTTAGAGTAGTCAGAATCAAAGACAGAATTAGAGACAGAAAGTAGTAGATAGCCTTCTTTCAAAACAAAGAAACATATTGGTTTCAGACTGTCTACTGGGAGCTGGGACTAGGGGAGAAAGGGGAATTGTTTAATGGATACAGAGTTTCAGTTTTGTAAAATGAAAAGCCTTCTAACAATTGGTTGTGAGATAGGAATTTGGGGATATAAAAAAAGAAAGATACACTGAATCTCAAAAACAGGAGCCCAAGAGCTGGAACCTTTGAAATGCAAAACAAGCAATTCCAGAGCAACCCAGCCCATGTTTTTAGCCCATGTCCTTGACCTGAGCCCTTGGCCCACATCCTTGCCTGCAAAAAGTAACATGATGCAAGACAATGTGCAATACTAGAAGAAGTGTCACAAAATTGTGTAACTCCTCTCTGACTCCACCTCTGGTTCAGCCCCTATCCTTCTGTAAAGATTAACGTGCCATACCAAGGGGTCTGTTTTTCCCTCTGGAGATGGCTCATATTCTCCCTTAAATGTATATTCCTTGCTCTACCCCAAAAGCTGATCACTCTCAAGAGAGCCAGCATTCTCCCTTGAATGTGTATCTGCTTTCCTAAATGTGTATCTGGTGTGTGCTAAGATCTTTTGTGATACATATGCCAAGGACCTCATTTGTTCTGAATCTGATAGGTAGCAGATAGATATGAGAGGTAGGAACCTGAGTTAAGGGGATGATCCTATAGCCTGCGCCTAGGAGCTGCTCTACCATGTGCTTTCTTTTAAAAATCAACTTACCTCAGGCCACTCTGGCCCTACTCTGCCTTCAGTCAATAGAATATGTAACATTCCTAGGCAAACAACTTGTTATCTGTAGAATTTTCTTGCTTGAGGCTCTTGATAGTAAGACTCCTCCCTGCTGATAAGAACACAAAGTTGCCCCTTAAGGGGGAACATTCATGACCTTTATCAAAGCCCAGGATCATAAATCTATAAAAAAAAAAAACCAAACAAAATAAAGTTTTAATTTAAGCTGGTCATTAGGGGCCAAGAGTTGTCTTTATATCTTTATATATCACTTTAATATTATATTAATAAAGTTTTTCCCTCCCACTTGGGAACAGGTGGGTAAAATCATGCATGATAGGGACTTTAAAAATCTGATGCAGTTTACTGTCAGTCAAAAGTTGAGAAGTGGGGTTGGAGTTGTGGCTCAGTGGTATGTATGAGGCTGATTGTATGAGGCCCTGGGCTCGATCCTCAGCACTGCATATAAATAAATAAAATAAAAGATCTATTGAATAAATAACTTTCTAGAAATTTTCCTAAGACCCCCAATAAAACTGGAACAAGAGGATGCTAGCTCTCTCTCCTCTTAGAGGCCCGATCTACTCTCTCCCTCTTGCGAGTGCTTTCTTTGCTATACTTTTACAACCTTTTATGTCTTGTCTGGATTTTCTCCTGCAAGAACACAGAGCTATCTGGGCACAGAGGTGCATGCCTGTAATCCAAGCAGCTGGGGAGGTTGAGGCAGGAGGATAACAAGTTCAAGGTCAGCTTCAGCAACTTAGCAAGACCCTGTCTCAAAATAGTAAACTAAGAAGGGCTGGGGATGTGGTTCAGTGGTTAAGAGGTCCTGGGTTCAATCCCTGGCACTAACAAAACAAAACACAGAGCTGAGAAATAAAACACAACCCCCACACCTCTGCTCATAACAAGTCAAGGTCCCCCTCTCTGGGAACCCCTCTGGTGGACTGTCACACAACAGTGTGAATATAATTAACATGACTGAATTGTTCACTTAATAATGGTTAAGATGGAAACTTTTACATGCTTTCTACCATAAGAAAACAAAAAGATTCCATAACTCCATTTTAAACTGATGTTTAACACATGCATACAATTTAGGAAGGGCATATATGAGAGCTACAATTCAAGACATGAGAACATGAGATAAGGTCTAAAGCAGTTTCATTGGAATATATCTGAGAAGTAATTTTTATTTTATTTTATTTTTCTATTTTATTTAGAGAGAGTATTTCATTGAGTTGCTTAGTGCCCACTAAATTGCTGAGGCTGGCTTTGAACTTGCTATCCTCCTGCCTCAGCCTCCTGAGCCTCTGGGATTACATGCATCACTGCGCCTGGCCTAGAGAAGTGATTTTTTTTTAAATTATTTAATAAAGTGTTAGCAAAAGCTTGGTCATTGTCCCCATTGCCAATCCAATAACAAGGACATACTCTTGAGAAAAAGGAAAAAGAAGTTTTATTGCTTTGCTACCAAAAGAGAAACACAGGGGACTCCTAAAAGGCTATGATTCTGCTTTTTAGGAACAGAGGTTTGTTTGTTTGTTTGTTGCTAGGGATTGAACCCAAGGCCTTGTGGGTACAAGGCAAGCACTCTACCAACTGAGCTGTATCCCCAACCTCTGAAACACAGGTTTTTTAAAGAGGTAGTTCAAAGTCTACATTCCACATATTCTCCGTTGGAGTAGTAATTCACTTGTTAATCTGGAGATCACTTATTCCTGAGATCTTCTGGTGCCATCCCCAAAGTCAGAATGACTTCATTCCTATGGTGGGTGAGTGCTTGAGGACAGATAACTCTGACTAGAATGGAGAAGAAAGGTAATCCTGTTTCCCCTGAGATTAAAGAGGGGGAGAGGTGAGAGAGGCACAGGGAGAGAGGAAGAGAAAGAAACGTGTTCTTTAAAAAATAAATTGCAGTGACAGAACAGCAAGGGCTATAAATATAAAATAGGGCATAAAATAACCACTATTACAAAATTACCTTACATGTCTACAGAAAACAGAAAAACTGAGAAAAAGAAAGAAAGCATAAAAACTACTTTCAATAGCAGCACAATTCACAATAGCAAGACTGTGGAACCAACCTAGATGCCCTTCAATAGATGAATGGATAAAAAAAATGTGGCATTTATACACAATGGAGTATTACTCTGCATTAAAAAATGACAAAATCATAGAATTTGCAGGGAAATGGATGGCATTAGAGCAGATTATGCTAAGTGAAGCTAGCCAATCCCTAAAAAACAAATGCCAAATGTCTTCTTTGATATAAGGAGAGTGACTAAGAACAGAGTAGGGACAAAGAGCATGAGAAGAAGATTAACATTAAACAGGGATGAGAGGTGGGAGGAAAAGGGAGAGAGAAGGGAAATTGCATGGAAATGGAAGGAGACCCTCAGGGTTATACAAAATTACATACAAGAGGAAATGAGGGGAAAGGGGAAAAAAATACAAGGGGGAGAAATGAATTACAGTAGAGGGGGTAGAGAGAGAAGAGAGGAGGGAAGGGGAGGGGGGATAGTAGAGGATAGGAAAGGCAGCAGAATACAACAGACACTAATATGACAATATGTAAATCAATGGATGTGTAACTGATGTGATTCTGCAATCTGTATACAGCGTAAAAATGGGAGTTCATAACCCACTTGAATCAAAGTATGAAATATGATATATCAAGAACTACGTAATGTTTTGAACAACCAACAATAAAAATTTTTAAAAAAAAGAAAATATTTAAAATAGATCTCAACTACGTTAAAAAAAACTACTTTCAGCTATTAATCTGATAATAACTGTTGATCAGTTTTTGTTGCACAAAACATCTCTACATCTGCCTTTACCATGAATGACCATCACAGATCACACTTTCCATTGATCACAATGGCTGGTCACAAAATCCATAACCATGTGGACTGGATGAGGCTTTTCAGCTTAAAATACTTTTATATCCATGATATTATGTAATATTTACTAAAGATTTAAAAGCTAGTAAATATCAGCATTTCATTTTACAGTTGAGGAAACTAAAGACTGGGAGACTTGCCTCCCCAAACTAAAACATGTCACCTTGTGCTCTGAACTCAAATCTTCAGAGTCCTGTGTGCCAGTCAAAATTTTTGTTCTGAAAAGAGAATACATTCTTCTTCACAATAAATAACCTTTTGTTCACAGAAGCTTTGTTCAGAATAGCCAAAAGGTGGAAATAACCCAAAGTGTCCATCAGCAGATGAATGGATAAAGAATATGTGCTCTATCCATACAATCACATATTATTCAGCCTTAAAAATAAGGAATTGTTAAGTGCTGTGGCCCCATCTCTCAGCCACAACCATTAATTCAGAAAAACTGGTGAGGGGGGTGATGGGGGATTGAGAAAAGATAAACAGAGAGAGAGAGAGAGAGAGAGAGAGAGAGAGAGAGAGAGAGAGGAGAAAGCTGGGGCTAGATGGGACATTACCCTCTGATGGAGGAATAATGATGACTCATATTTGGTACAGTGCATTTATTACCTAGGTTTCGTTATCAAAACATTATTTGTGGGAAAGTTTCAGCAAAGCAAGCAATCTGAAGGACGCAGGACTGGCAAGATATTAGGGTTATCTTGTTATGCTCAGAATTCTCTATCCTGGGAGTTGGTGCCTGAGCTCAAGATGCAGAGTGATACAGCTCTGCATCTTTGCATAGAGCCTCCTCAGGCTGGGTGTCACCATAGCAACTGGGTCATCTTGACCTGCATCCTTGCACAGGAAATTCCCAGTGCAACACAGCCATCAGGCAGTCAAAGAACCATGATTGAAGTCACTGCTCTCCACAGTTAAGATGGTGAAGTTTATGTTATGCAGAGAAGAAAGAAATCAAGAAAGGAAGTGAGGGAAGGAAGAAGGAAGGAAGGAAGGAAGGAAGGAAAGAAGGAAGGAAGGAAGGAAGGAAGGAAGGAAGGAAGGAAGGAAGGAAGGAAGGAAGGAAGGAAGGAGGGTTCCTGAGCCTGAGAATGAGGGCCTGGGCAGCCTGGCACTGTGTAGGAGTGTGGTCCAGGTCACTGGCTTCTGGGAAGTTGTCATCAGAAGCCTTTGGCAGAGGGAGTTCAACTATCTCTGCATCCCTGTCACCATTTCTGCTGACCTCTAACAGAAGAGGGTTTTGATGGTCTTAGTTGCCAGGTATATGCCCAGGTCCCATTCAGAGCTGCAGACCATAGAGTCCCTGGAGGAGATGTATGAGGGTGGGGTACACTCTCCCAAGGCATGAGTGCTGTACAGTCATGCGTGCTGTACAGTCATGCAAAGAATGCTTCTATGTGTTTATGTTCTTGTCTCTTCAAATCAGGCAGCATCTGTTCTCACTGTGCTAGCATATGTCTCCTCTCCTTGGTTTCTCTGATCTTGTTAGAATGCAGTTATTAGGCATCCTTTTTCAGTCTTTCCAAGTGTCTCTACATCTCTGGAGCATTAAACTCAAGGTAGCAATATGTGCTTAGCTGTGTGTCATGAGAGTCTCCTTATGCTGGTTAGTGCCTAGGGAAAGAAGGAAGAAAGCATTTCCCCTTTCTAAACAAAATTATTATGAGAGATATCAAAATTGTAAATCAGAGCTCAGGTCTGTCATTTATTAGTTCTGTGATATAGGCAAATCCCTATATCAATCACCCCTGTATCAAAATCCTACTAGTATCTGTACCTTTTTTATTGAGTATTAACTATCCTGTTAAGGGTGTCAGTGTTCTCAGTTCAGTTTTACAAATGTTTAATGAACCCTTACTATATGATTGACACTATCTAAAGGGAGATGTCTTCTCTTCTTCCTCCATCAACCAATATTTTTTTATGTACTTACTATGTGCCAGATACTGCACTATGTGTTGGGAAAAACACTGAGGAAATTATAATGTAGTAGTGTCAAAACTATGAGGGAGGCTGGGCACAGGAGGCTGAGGCAGAAGGATCACAAGTTCAAAGACAGCTTCAACAACTTAGCAAGGCCCTAAGCAATCCTATTAAAAACAAAAAAACAAGGGCTGGGGTTGTGGCTCCGTGGTAGAGCAATCGCCTTGCACGTGTGAGACCTGGGTTCAATCCTCAGCACCACATAAAAATAAATAAATGAAAAACAAAAAAAAAGCTAGAAATGTGGCTCAGTGGTTAAGCACCCCTGGGTTCGATCCCTGGTACAAAAAAAAAAGCAAGTAGCAAGTATGATAGAGAAGTAGAAAATGCAACTGGATCACCTGGGAGAGATATAGGGTTCAGGTCATAAGAACATTTTTCAAGTCTTACTAAACAAATTGGGACACATTAGCCAAAGTTGGTTTCTGTCCATGCAACTGAAGAACTCTACCAGGTTCAAATTGAATCATAGATTTATACATCTCAAATCTAGGGAGGAACTCGAGAAACAATCAGACTGAGAATGAAGCTTCTAAACAGATGAGGTATTATTAGCCCTAAGTTTTTAGGTGGAATGGCTCTGAGATTAAGTCACTCTCCAGTGTCAGATGAGAATGTGCTAGAATGAAAAACAGGTCTCTCATCTTTCAGGGTAGAATGGCTCATTCCTTACTACTTCTCTTCTTATCCCATGTGGTTTCCGAGTATGATGTCTTGCTTTGGGAGAGAATCATGTTAGTGGAGATAGTATACCCAATTTAAGCATGCCAGTTAAATATAAGAGAAAGTCGCACTAGCTGGTAAAATAGTTTTGTGCCAAATAGTACTTCTTCTAATATCCAGAATGACCCTTTGGGGATTTTTTTTTTTTAACTGAAGATTGAATCCAGGTGTGCTTTACCACTGAGCTACATCCCAGCCTTTTTTATTTTTTATTTTAAGACAGGGTGTCATTAAATTGTTTAGAAGAGATTTTTAAAAACAGCCTTCCACCTTAAAAAAACAGCTGTTCTCTCTCTTTTTTTTTAACTTCTCTTTTACTTGACTTAATTCTCCATTTATTTAACTGACTGATTTCAAGTTGAACCAATCAAAGAAATTTAGCCCTGGTGACTTGGGCAGCCAATTTTTCAAAGGACAAATTATCTGAATTGGATTCTTCCAGAAAAAGTTGTTAGTGGGAGCCCCCTGGTGGCCAGAGCTGCACAGACTATAGCTGTACAATGAGGCAAAAACCTCTAGGTGGTTTGAAAAAGGAACCAACCGGCTACAGAGCTGAAGTAATTTTCTTTTCTCTTTTCTTCTTCTTTTATTTTAATTTGTTCTTTTTAGATATACATGACAGTAGAGTGTATTTTGACATATCATATATACATGGAGCATAACTTTCATTTTTGTGGTTGTACATGATGTGGGGTTATACTGGTCATGTATTTATATATGAACATAAGAAAGTTATGTCCAATTCATTCTACTGTCTTTCTTTCTTTATTTTATTCATTTATTTATATGTGGTGCTTAGAACCACCATTTGACTAATCTCCCCAGTCATTTTCAAAGTAATAAAAAAAAATGTTGGCACACGCCTGGAGGCTGTGGCAGGAGGATCACGAGTTCAAAGCCAGCCTCAGCAATTTAGCGATGCCCTAAGCAATTTAGTGAGACCCTGTCTCTAAATAAAATATAAAAAGGGGCTGGGGATGTGGCTCAGTGGTTAAGCCCCACTGGATTCAATCCCCAGTACCAAAAAAAAGAGTCATGTGATTTACAATGACTTGTGAGAAACCCTTTTTCAAACAGATTTAGTTCTGGTCTCTGTTAAGAGCTTACCATACTAGTTTCTGCTACAGAATTGTTTATATGATTGCAAAACTTGTAATTTAAAACTAGAGTAACAAGTCTCAAAGTGTGGTCTGTGGAGTTCAGGATATCCACCAGCTTCTGTTTTCTATCTACATACCTGAGGGAGGCTGGACTTTCTCTATTGCTTCAACCAAAACAATACATCACAAGAGAATGCATGCAGAAGCAAAAGTAAGAATCCCACTGTCTGCCATTAAACCAAATAGATATTCAAGAGCTTTGCAAAAATTTTTATAATGCCACTATTCCCATAAGTTTTGTTTTGTTGTGGAAAAGATGGTTATTTTTGTTATGATTTGGATATAAGTTGTCCATTCAAAATCTCATATTCAATGCAGGAATGTTCAGAGGTGAAATGAATAGATTATGAGAGCTGAAACCTAATCAATGGGTTAATTCACTTTATGGATTAAAAACTGAATGGATTACTGGGTGGTAACTGTAGGCAAGTGGGGTGTGTCTGTGGCTGGAGGATTTAGGTCACTGGGGTATACCTTGGGATTTATATGGCTCCTTGCCCTCTCTCTGCTTCCTGACTACTTTTTCTTCTATTAGACACAGGGTCTCTGGTTTAATTCCTAGTTCCTTGATCACTTTGAGTTGAGTTTTGTGCATGGTGAGAGATAGGGGTTTAATTTCATTTTGTTGCATATGGATTTTCATTTTTCCTACCATTTGTTGAAGAGGCTATCTTTTCTCCAATGTATGTTTTTGGTACCTTTGTCTAATATAAGATAACAGTAATTATGTGGGTTAGTCTCTATGTCCTCTATTCTGTACCATTGATCTAGCAGTCTATTTTGGTGCCAATACCATGTTGTTTTTGTTACTATTGTTCTGTAGTGTAGTTTAAGTTCTGGTATAGCAATGTCAGCTGCTTCACTTTTTTTTTTTTTTTTTAGTTGTAGATGGACACAATATCCTTATTTATTTATTTGTATGTGGTGCTTCACCCGTGCAAGGCAGGCACTGTACCACTGAGCTACAGCCTCAGCCCACCTGCTTCACTTTTCTTACTAAGGATTGCTTTAGCTATCTGGATCTTTTATTTTTCTAGATGAATTTCATGACTGCTTTTTCTATTTCTATGAGGAATGTCATTGGGATTTTGCTTGGAATTGCATTAAATCTGTGTAATGCTTTTGGTAATATGGTCATTTTGACAAAATTAATTCTGCCTATCCAAGAACAAGGGAGATCTTTCCATCTTCTAAGGTCTTCTTTAATTTCTTTCTTTTGTGTTCTATAGTTGTAAAGGTCTTTCACCTCTTTTGTTAGGTTGATTTCCAAGTATTCTATTTTTTTTCTGAGGCTATTGTAAATGGGGTAGTTTTCCTCATTTCCTCTTCAGAGGATTTGTCACTGATATACAGAAATGTGTTTGATTTATGGGTGTTGATTTTGTATCCTACTACTTTTCTGCATTCATTCACTAGTTCTAGAAGTTTCCTGGTGGAATTTTTGGGGTCTTCTAGTATAGATTCATATAAAAAAGTAGGCCCAAATCTCCACCATATCGGATTAGGCCCCCTACTTTCTTAATAAGACTCCTATAGCATAAGAATTAATAAATTGAATGAATTCAAACTAAAAAACTTCTTCTCAGCAAAAGAAACAATCAATGAAGTGAACAGAGAGCCTACAGCTTGGGAGCAAATTTTTACCACTTGCACATCAGATAGAGCACTAATTTCTAGGATGTATAAAGAACTAAAAAAGCTAAACACCAAAAAAAAACAAATAACCCAAACAATAAATGGGCCAAGGAACTGAACAGACATTTCTCAGAAGGTGGTATACAATCAACAAATATATCTAGGTATTAGAGAAATGTAAGTCAAAACTATTTTAAGATTTTATCTCATTCCAGTCATAATGGCAGGTGTTAAGAATACAAACAATAAGTGTTGTCAAGGATGTGGAGAAAAAAACACACTCATACATTGCTGGGGGACTGCAAAATGGTGTGGCCAATATGAAAAGCAGTATGGAGATTCCTTGGAAAACTTGGAATGGAACCACCATTTGACCCACCTATTCCACTCCTTGGTCTTTTTAAGGGCTTAAAAAACAGCATACTCTAGGGACACAGCCACATCAATCTTTATTGCAGCACAATTCATAATAACTAAACTGTGGAACCAACCTAGATGCCCTTCAGTAGATGAATGGATAAAGAAAATGTGGTATATATACACAATGGAATATTACTCAGCAATAAAAGAGAATAAAATCATGGCATTTGCAGGTAAATGGATGGAGTTGGAGAATATAATGCTAAGTGAAGTTAGCCAATCCCAAAAAACCAAATGCCGAATGTTTTCTTTGAGATAAGGAGGCTGATTCATAGTGGGGTTGGGAGGGGGGGCGGCATGGGAGGAATAGATGAATTCTAGATAGGGCAAAGGGGAGGGAGGGGAAGAGAGGGGGTAAGGGGTATAAAAAAGATGATAGAATGAGATGGACATCATTACCTTAAGTACATGTATGAAGACATGAATGGTGTGAATATACTTTGTATACCACCAGAAATATGAAAAATTGTGCTCTATGTGTGTAATATGAATTGTAATGTATTCTGCTGTTATATATAACAAATTAGAATAAACAATTTAAAAAACTATATGTTCTTATTTTATTTGTTTATTTTATGTGATGCTAAGGATCAAACCCAGTGCCTCACACGTGCTAGGTAAGCACTCTGCCACTGAGCTACAACCCCAGCCCATCATTTGCTTGTTTCTTATGTGCTAAAATGACTGAATTCTGCCAGCCAGGTTCTAGGCAATTCACTTGCTTGGCTGCCAATTGTTGGGAAAAGTATAAACGGCAGCCATACCCCAGAGAAAAAACCCCAACATGGCGCCTAAGCACCTCTTCTTCCTACCTTCTTCTTTTCTGCAGTGGCGCGAAAAGTTCCCGCCCGTGTGAACTCTCCCGCCGGCGCCAATTTCAAATCTCGCTGGCGGGGAACCTTAGCCCCAATGAGAACTAATTCCTGGGCTCCAGAGCTGATATCTGAAAGAACTTGCCAATAAACGGGTTGCCTGCCATTTATCTAAACCCTACCATCTCCCCCTTAGTTCTATATAAGCACACTGCTTTTTGCAATAAAATTGGAATTCTCCCGGCGAAGTGTCTTTGCGTGGGGAATTCTTTCACCAATAACCATTACTTGTGTTAACATCTAATGGCTTTATAATTGCTATTTTTCAATTAATGCATATTCTCTAAATTTCTCAGTTTTAATTTCTAGTATGAAGAACATTGATAAATGCAGTCATCCCTTAGTATCAGCCAGGGATTGAATCTAGGGCTCTCCTACAGATACCAACATCCTCTGATATTCAAATACTTTATATCAATGACATAGTATTACATAGAAGCTACCCACATCCTCCCATATACTTTATTTATTTATTTTTTAAGTATTTTTAAAAATATTTTTTAGATGTTGATGGACCTTTATTTTATTCATTTATTTATATGTGGTGCTTAGAATCAAACCCAGTGTCTCACACACATGAGGCAAGTGCTCTACCATTGAGCCACACCTCCAGCCCCCTTCCTATATACTTTAAATCAGATGATTTAAAATGCCCAATACAGAGCACGGTGCAATAGTGTGCACCTGTAACCACAGCTACTCAGGAAGCTGAGGCAGAAGGATCACAAGTTTGAGGACAGTCTGGGTAACTTAGCAAAATTCTGTCTCAAAATAAAAAATAAAGGGGGAAGGGGTTGTTGCTCCGTGGTAAAGTAACTTTGAGTTCAATTCCCAGTACCAGGGAAAAAAAAGAAAGAAAGGAAAAAACCTTAATACAATATAAATGTCATGTAATGTATTGTTTAAGGAATAATGACATGAAAACAGTCTGCATATGTTCAGTACAGACAATTTTTTTCCCAGTTAATTTCCTCCTGTGGTTGGTTGAAACCAAGGGTGTGGAAGCCTCAGATGCAGAGAAGTGACTATATAATCCCATTTTCCACCCTTCATATACACACTCAAAATTCTCTGTGGTCCTCAATAACCTTGAAGAATATAAAGGATCTTGAGATCAAAAATTTTGAGAACTATTATATTAGCTTCATTTGTTAGCCTGAGCAAGCACTCAGAACAACACAGTTTGTTGATATTCCTCCAAAGTGCTTTTACACTTTTTTTAGACTGTCTCAGTGCTGCTCGATGACAGAATCAGGCTCACCTGCCCTCGCCTATCAACCACTGTTGCGAAGGCCCTATTATTTCCTACTTGCGCCTAGTATTGAAACTAGCAATAGAAATTTTCACTATAAGGGGTGGAATATAGCTTAGTGGTAAGACGTGTGTTTAGCATGTGCAAGGCCCTGCATTTGATCTCCAGCAGCAAGAAAAAAAATTCACTGGAAAAAACTTAGAACACTTTGAAATCACAATGAAGAGGCACCTATGGTAATTGTTTTCTCAGTCACTAAAACTCAATAAAACTATGGCTTTGAATGGTTCTGTAATATTCCAATTATAATGATAGAACACAATTTCCCTGTTTACTTAATATTGAAAATGTGGATTATTTCCTATTTTAAGTAATTGGATATATAAATATTCCTTATAAATAGCATCACAATACACATCCTTGCACACTAATCTTTTTCTGTATTAGATATTTTGTTTCTATATTCTGAATAAACATATATGACAAAATGTTTCATGCAGGTTTTCTTTCTTTTTATTTTTCAGAATTGCAGCTGAAACCCAAAACTCTGGTCAAAAAATGTTAAGAACCTTATATTGTATATTTAAGTATAAATTCACAGAATCTGAGTTTTTCAACCTGCTCTATATTACCTTTGTGCAGAGTTTGGATATTATCTTTAAAAACATTTCAATTTGGGCTGGGGTTGCAGCTCAGTGGAAGAGCTTACACTTGCCTAGCATGCACAAGGTACTGGGTTCAATTCTCAGCACCACATATAATAAAATAAATAAAGGTCCATTGACAACTAAAAAATATTTTGTAAAAACATTTTAATTTTTAAAAAATATTTATTCTTAAGTTTTAGGTGGACACAATATCTTTATTTTACATTTATGTGGTGCTGAGGATCAAATCCTGTGCCTTGTGCATGCTAAGTGAGCACTCTACCACTGAGCCACAATCCAGCTCCAACATTTCAATTTAATAGAAAAAAAAAATCAGTTGTTTGCATATTAGTGTAATCAAGAATTTTTTACATTTATTAATCTGTTATTTATTCTTCCATCACTTTCCTTCAATATGAACATTTTTTTAAAATATTTATTTTTTAGGTGTAGATGGACCCAACACAATGCCTTTATTTTTATGTGGTGCTGAGGATCGAACACGGGTCCCACCGGTGCGAAGCGAGCGCTCTATCGCTGAGCCACAATCCCAGCCCCAATGTGAACATTTTAAAGGATTTTTAATTGTCAATATTTTCTAAAGTTTCTTTAAAAATTAATGAGTTAATGCTTTTGAAGTATGAAATCAGAGACAGGCTAAATTTTGTGCTAACTTGTGTCTTCTCTAAACTTCAAATTTTCCATTTAAAAAAATTATAAGTCTAATTTTCAGAGACAGAAAATCAAGCTTCTTCCTCATCACTTCTGGATAAAAATGATTATTTGAGAAAGATAAAAAGAGAAGAATTGTCCTGCCTCATTAGAGAAACCTCAAAAGGTTTAGTCATTTGACAAAGTCTGCAAGTGCTTCAGAAATCACTGAATGCATTTTTTTAATAATAAATGATTTTTTTTCAAAGTATCAGGAAGAAACCAATGTTGTATGACATTTTCTTATCTAAGTCTTAGTGATGTTTACAATTTGTCTTTTCTGACTGTTCTTTATTCCTCTATGTGGAGATCTTATTCAAGATCTCAGGTGAATTTGAAAGACATAAATTAAGTGGATTCAGTAAGTCTCAACCCATCTGAGTTGAAAAAGTGAGCAAATGAACTCAACAGCTCCTGTTTATGTGAGAAATTGAGATCTAAAGATAAAAATAAAATATCCTCCTCAAAACCTTACTTGTTTGTTTGTTTTAGTACTGGGGATTGAACCATTGAGCCACATCCCCAGCCCTTTTTTGTTTTTTTATTTTGAGACAGCATCTCACTAAGTTGCTTAGAACCTCGCTAAATTGCTGAGGCTGGTTTAAACTTGCAAAAATCATATTTTTAAGATGTCAAAAGAATGTAAATTTTTCAAGTAATAGCTTCCTTTATTATATTACTGATTAGTACAGATAACTAAACTATAGCCCTAACAACCTCATATTAACTGTAGTCTAGACTTTCAAGAAAGATTTTTCCATTGAGAATGCTTTTTCATAGATAAGCTCTGTCTCGTTCCTTTATCCAAAAATTATTTTATAAAAATATAATGGATTTCTTTTTCCAAATAAAAGTTTTTCAAATTAAGTCTGTGTCTTTGTGTACTAGTAAGAAAAAAGAAAAAAAGTATTATGATATACTAGGGTATATAAATTTTAGCAAAAGAACCATCTATAATAATAATAATGTGCTTTATAGCTAGATCTATGGGTAATTTTTAAATTATTTATTTTTACTAAGGAGAAATAAGTTAGAATCTACACTCCAGAGTCAAGAAGGCTTTAATATGTGGAGTAAGAAATACTCTCAGACTAGAGAAATAAAATAAATGTGTTACCTAGAATATGACTTCAGATTTTCTCCCTAATTAAATTGTCTGTGTGTGTATGTGTGTGTGTGTTTCCGAATTTTGAACTTCAAGAATTGATAAGACTTTTAATTAAACTTAGAGGAAGCCTCATGGTGTTGATCTCCGTGGACAACTGGGAAATTTTCTTTTTCTTTTGAGAACAATTTTTTTATTTACTGGTAGTCCCTTTTTTAGATGTTTCTTTCTCATGAATACTTCATTTGTTTTATTAAAAAGCAAAGCCCTAAAAAGGGAGACCAGTTAGTCCTCAGACTCTGATCCTTCTTCATCTGGACTAATCTGGAAATATCGAAATTCTTAAGTCTCGTTGTCACATACAACCAAACAAAGCCAATCATGAAGATTATTCTTCTTAATGTATTTCTTGGTAAGATATTTCAAATACCTTTTAGAGAATGTTTCTCAGAAACAACTGATTTTATTCTTGAAGCATTCAATGTAAACAATATTTCTGAGATTTCCAGTTTTCCCGCTGACTTTAACCTTCTTCCTCAGAAACTGTTCAAACTTTCCAGAATCAAAAAAAAAAAAAAAATCCCATCTTCTACAGGATGAAAAAGGTCCAAATTCAACTTCCAAGTTGTTCTCTTAGGCTTCTTGTCTTTCTGTAGCACCATCTTGACAGGCGGCTGTGTGATCAGAGCAGAACTTTCTATTCAGGCTATTGTTTCTATAAGTGGGGATTCACAAAGTCTTTAGAACTCTCTAAATGGGGTTTGGTTCCTGATCTTCAATACATTTCGTTTCCAATGATTATCTGAGAGTCTTTAGTGGATTTTTTTGCATGCTTCTCTTCTGAGCCTTTGAAGATTGTACTAAATAAATGTAAATAGATAAAATTTTCTAGCATTCTTTCTTTCTCATAACAGGTTACATGATCATATCTGAAACACAAACAGATACTAAAGGTGGAACTACTTTATGCAAATGCATTTGGTGGTTTGATTTTCTTCAATCTGGAATATACAAATAGAATATGCAGACATTAGTTGGGTGTAGTGTCACATGCCTGTGATCCCCATGATTGGGGAGGCTGAAGTGGAAGGATGTTCTAGGACAGCCTTAGCAATTTAGTGAGACCCTGTCTGTGTAATCTAGTAGATAATATATGCTGAATTGTACGCAATGTTTAGCTCAGAAAGTCTGTCTGGTAGAGAGTCCATGATTTCAATCCCTAATACCACCAAAAAATACATAATACATGCATATATACATACATTAAAAAGAACATGCTGACATCAACTGCTAGCCTGTGTCTAATCTCGTAAATAATATATGATGAATTATACACAATGTTTTAGCTCAGAAAGTACTACTGTTGTTTCTCCAAGTTCAAACAGAACTAACAAACAGCAGAGGGAGCTGGTGATTTGCTTTTGCAAGTGAGATTTGTGCTCATTCCAAGGGTCTACAAAATTTCTTGGCATATCATTTCCACCAAAAGGAAGGTAGGCATTCTTTTTTTTTTTTAATTTTTAAATTTGTTTTTGTTGTTGCAGATGAACAGAATGCCTTTGTTTTATTTAGTTGTTCTATGTGGTACTAAGGATCGAACCCAATGCCACACATGTGCTAGGCAAGCACTCTGCCACTGAGTTACAGCCCTTGCCCAAGGTAGCCATTCTTTATCAAGCTACCTGCAGACTGCAACATTTTCTTTTAGTTGTTTGTTTTCATCTGTGTTGTCCAGGAGAGTACTGTTGAACCCACATGGCCACTTAGAAACAAGACATATTTTGCAAATTTCTATTGTGTTCTGTCAAATTTGCATAATGAGCTGCCCCTCTTCCCTAACCAAAACATAACAAAACAGTAAATAACCTTGAATACCATGGCTACCTCTTGTGTTTGAACCATTAGGGGAACCTATGTTAAATTAACAAAAAAATATTGAACAGCAAGATATTTGATGAATGTATTGAACATTATTTTGCACATATTGAATGCTTGAAATTGAAGCCTGAATGTTTGCAAAATTCATAGGGATTATTTACATAAATTGATAAAAGTGTTTGTATATAAAGCAGATAGAATTATTTAATTCAGTTACATTCTATTGGTCATAATTATTTACTTTCATTAAACTTGAAATTTGCAGTACTTAGCTTCCAGATTTAGAATTTAGAACTTTGAAGAAAGAATTGTTTTTAAGATTACAGGAAGACCATGGTTTTGCTTCAAATATGACTATTCCTTTTAAGTAAATATGTAGGGATGGAGTCAGAAGAACTGGTTGGGGAAGTCTTTGATAAGAGGGGGGCTGGAGCTTTTATTGGGGAAAAACAGAATGCAAATCCTCACAGGAGGAGGCAGGGATAGTGTCATGTATGAGGGGAACAACAATTACCTCATGAGGTGGAAGCCAGAACGCAAAAGGTATGACTGGTTTCTCGAGAAATGAAGTCAACCTGACCAAGCCAGACCATGACTTCATGTATTTGTGTGTGTGTGTGTGGTGTGGCGCTGGGGATTGAACCCAGGGCCTTGTGCATGCAAGGCAAGCACTCTACCAACTAACTGAGCTATATCCCCAGCCTATGACTTTCATATTTGAAGAACAATTACAACTACAAAAACCCCCATGGACTATTGGCAAATTGCATCTCTCCTTCCCACTAGACCAAATGTGTCAGGACACTCTTTCAAACCACAAACCTTCAACTGAGGGGGTTTTCAAAGTTTTTGTTTTGGAACTATTTATTTATGGTACTAGGGATTGAATCCAGGGACACACTATCACTGAGCTACATCACCAGCCCTTCTGATTCTTAATTTAAGAGAGAGTCTTACCAAGTTGCCCACCAATTTAAGATCTTCCTGCCTCAGTCTCCTAAATCACTGGGATTTCCGGCGTGTGCCTGTGGATCTGACTACTCCTTATATCTTAAAAAATGACTGATCAAAGGCTCCAACTAACTGATAAGATAGTCTCTCTCAGACTATAAATAGCTTCCTCCTGGAAGCCTTCAGGTTGGATGAGGAGTTTTCCCAACTCTTGTTCAGGGTGTCTTAACGCAGGGAGGCAGCTTTTTGAAACCAGATTGGCCAGTCCTGGGGCATCAGATTTATGCTGATGAAAGGGGCCTGTGTCCTGTGCATAGAAAGCCATATCCAGAAGATCCACTCTCCCAGGAAGAACTGCAAAGGATAAAGAATTTAAAAAAAAAAAAAAAATGAGAGAAAAAGGGGAAGTATCAGAAAATTGCTAATAGTTGCCTAAAAGGAAGTCAGTTCCTATGCCAACATGGTAAAGATTTGGGCCTACGTTTTCTACTATTAGGCTCAGGATCTCTGTTCTAGTGCCTAAGTTTTTAAATCCACTTTGAGTTGATTTTTGTGCAGGGTGAGACATAGGGGTTTAATTTCATTTTGTAACATGTGGATTTCCAATTTTCCCAGCACCATTTGTTGAATAGGCTATCTTTTCTCCAGTGAATGTTTTTGGCACCTTTGTCTAGCATGAGATAACTGTATTTATGTGTGTTTGTCTCTGTGTCTTCTATTCTGTACCATTAGTCTTCATGTCTGTTTTGGTGTCAATACCATGCTCTTTTTCTTACTATCTCATAACTAACTCTAACATTAAAAATTAGTTAGCTGGTTAGCTGGGAATGGTGGCACAGGCCTATAATCCCAGTAACTCAGGAGGCTGAGGTAGGAGGATTGCAAGTTTGAGGCCAGCCTCTGCAACTCAGTGAAGCCCTATGCCTTTGAGATCTGTCTCAAAATAAAAAAGGGGGCTGAGGTTGTGGCTCAGTGGTGGAGCACATGCCTTGCATATGTGAAGACCTGAGTTTTATCCTCAGCACCACATAAAATACATAAATTAAATAAAGGTATCATGTCCATCTACAATTACAAAAATATTTAAAAATAAATAAATAAATAAAATAAAAAAGAGTGCACCTGTGTTCAATTCCCCCTACCAAAAGTAACAAAAACCAAAACCCAAACAATGCAAAACAAAATTAAAGTTATACTCTCCTAAATATTCTGAACATTAAAAATAAAGTATAAATACCTTTAATTAATTTATTGGAGTTATGGCTCAGCAGTACAACACTTGCCTAGCACATGGGAAGCACTGGGTTCAATCCTTAGCACCAAATAAAAATTAATAAATAAAATAAAGCCAGGTGTGGTGGCCTATACCTGTTATCCCAGCAACTCTGGAGGTTGAGATAGGAGGATCTTGCTGAGGATCTTGAGCCTCAGCAATGATGAGGAGCTTAGCAACTTAGTGAGACCCTGTCTCTAAATAAAATACAAAATACAAATTGTGGCTCAGTGGTTGAGTGCCCCTGAGTTCAATCCCCAGTACCCAAATAAATAAATAAATAAAAGGTATTGTGTCTATCTACAACTAAAAATATTTAAAAAAACCAATTAAAATCCCTAAACCTTATTGATGACGCAAAGGATTTATGTAAATTATACTTATTGATATATACTGTCTAAAAAAAAAAACTAAGAAATTAGAAAAATATTTTTAAAAAAAAATTATTTAAAAATTTTTTGTTATAGATGGACACAATACCTTTATTTTATTTATTTATGTGGTGCTGAGGAACTCAGTGCCTCACTCATGTGAGGCAAACATTCTACCACTGAACCACAACCCCAGCCCCCATATATTTATTCATTTAAAATAATGGAAAACTTTTTTTTAAAAAAAGGAAACATGTGGTATATGACTTTAAAAAAAAAAGAATTTCTTATTCCATTACAAATTTTAAGAAATTAAAAAATTTTCTTAAACCTATTACAAGTTAAGATATTTTAAGAAAAGTCACTTTTTAAAACAACAATTTGGGAGCTGGGATTATGGCTCAGCGGTAGAGCGCTCGCCTAGCATGGGCAGGACCCAGGTTCCATCCTCAGCACCACATAAAATAAAGGTATTGTGTTGTGTCCATCTACACCTAAAAAAATAAATATTAAAAAAATAAAATAAAACAACATTTTGTGAAGGAGTGATATTGTCTTATAATTTTACCAGTTTAACGTCAGTCTTAGAAGACCACTGAATTTTTATAAATGTCTCTGCATTCAATCTACTGTGATACCCCACCCATATCCCATAGCATGTGGAAAATTCCACTGTTCACTTGAGAGAAAGATACTGAAAGATAGTATCTTAATTTAATTATTAAAATAGGTATTTATTTATTGGTACTGGGGATTGAACCCAGAAGTGCTTTACCACTGAGCTGTATTTCTGGTCCATTTTATTTTTTATTTTGAGTCAGGGTCTCACTAAATTGCTTGGGGCCTCACTGAGTTTTCAGAGGCTGGCCTTAAACTTGCAGTCCTCTTGAGTCAGCCTCCTGAGTTGCTGGGATTACACTCTGTCACTTCTCCCAGCTAAATAATTTTTAATTTTAGAATTAAACCTAAGAAATTATTTTTTTAAGATCACATGATTCCATTTATTTTTTTAAGTTGCAGATGGACACAATACCTTTAATTAATTAATTTATTTTTATGTGGTGCCAAGCCCTCTACCACTAGACACAAACCCAGCCCCAAAGCTAAGAAATTCTTACTATGAACTCTAAGAAATGATTTCTTTTTTTTTTTTTTAATATTTTTAATTTTTTATTGTGGGTTGTTCAAAACATTACAAATTTCTTGACATATCATATTCCACACTTTGATTCAAGTGGGTTATGAACTCCCACCTTCACCCCATACACAGATTGCAGAATCACATCAGTTACACATCCATTGATTTACATATTGCCATACTAGTGTCTGTTGTGCTCCGCTGCCTTTCCCATCCTCCACCCTCCCCCCTCCCCACCTCTCCCCTCCCCTCCCCTCCTCTCTCTCTACCCCCTCCACTGTATAACCCTGAGGGTCTCCTTCCATTACCATGCAATTTCCCTTCTCTCTCCCTTTCCCTCCCACCTCTCATCCCTGTTAAATGTTAATCTTCTTCTCCTGCTCTTCCTCCCTACTCTGATCTTAGTTACTCTCCTTATATCAAAGAAGACATTTGGCATTTGTTTTTTAGGGATTGGCTAGCTTCACTTAGCATAATCTGCTCTAATGCCATCCATTTCCCTGTAAATTCTATGATTTTGTCATTTTTTAATGCAGAGTAATACTCCATTGTGTATAAATGCCACATTTTTTTTATCCATTCGTCTATTGAAGGGCATCTAGGTTGGTTCCACAGTCTTGCTATTGTGAACTGTGCTGCTATGAACATCGATGTAGCAGTGTCCCTGTAGCATGCTCTTTTTAGGTCTTTAGGGAATAGACCAAGAAGGGGAATAGCTGGGTCAAATGGTGGCTCCATTCCCAGCTTTCCAAGAAATCTCCATACTGCTTTCCAAATTGGCTGCACCAATCTGCAGTCCCACCAGCAATGTACAAGTGTACCCTTTTCCCCACATCCTCGCCAGCACTTGTTGTTGTTTGACTTCATAATGGCTGCCAATCTTACTGGAGTGAGATAGTATCTTAGGGTGGTTTTGATTTGCATTTCTCTGACAGCTAGAGATGGTGAGCATTTTTTCATGTACTTGTTGATTGACTGTATGTCCTCCTCTGAGAAGTGTCTGTTCAGGTCCTTGGCCCATTTGTTGGTTGGGTTGTTTGTTCTCTTATTGTCTAATTTTTTGAGTTCTTTGTATACTCTGGATATTAGGGCTCTATCTGAAGTGTGAGGAGTAAAGATTTGTTCCCAGGGTGTAGGCTCCCTATTTACCTCTCTTATTGTTTCTTTTGCTGAGAAAAAACTTTTTAGTTTGAGTAAGTCCCATTTGTTGATTCTAGTTATTAACTTTTGTGCTATGGGTGTCCTATTGAGGAATTTGGGGCCCGACCCCACCAACTGTAGATCGTAGCCAACTTTTTCTTCTATCAGACGGCGCAGAAATGATTTCAAAACATGTTTCTCTCCAAGTTTTGTAATTTATGTTCTATCTACGAGTAGTAACTGATTTTAAACCTGACTTTAATCCCACTTTTTAATAAAACCCACTTTTTTAATGGTTCTGTAAATAATGATATTTATAGTAAGTCAAGAATATTATTCCTCCTGCCTTAGCCTCTTGAGTCTCTGGGATTACAGGTACGTGCCTATTATCTTTTTCTTCCTTTTTTTTAAAAGATATTGGTTATTTAATTAGGTTCTTGGAAAGAAATTTAGAACACCAATTTGTAAGAATACATTCCATTTGTTAGAGCAAATGGATCACATGTAGCCCTTTGATTTGGGGTTAAATTTGTGAGTCTACAGCATTCTGATCAACCTTATGCTGCTCTGTAATCTCATATTCTCTTTCTCAGTGTCAAAGATGTCGTCACCTTCCTGGTGTCTGGGCTTCTGCAACTTCTTCTGGAAGTTGATGTTTTGGGATTTTCACGTTGCTATTATCAGTCTCTGTGGAGATGGTAATAACAAATTTCTGTTGTGTTCAACGCAGAGGAACTCAATTGAGAAAGATGTCCCATCACAAGTAGTAAGCCACTGCTCAGCCGCTTCAGGAACACTACTTTCTTGCCTGTGCAGCGCCTGGTAAGATGATCAGGATGGTCCAGGAGTGATGCTGGCTTGCAGTTTTCTCACATGCTGACTGAAGATTGGTTTGTTTGTTTGTCGTGGCTCAACAACTTAACCACTCTGATACCACCGTTCTTGTCACCGCGGGTTAGTTTTGTAACAGTAGCAAGGACCTTCTCCTCCTTCTTCTCAACCTTGGATTTAGCAGTGAAGTACTTTCTTTTGTACATGGTCTTTTGGGAATAAATAGCAGATCAGGAGTATCTGCCAATTCCTCCAACCAGGACAGGGTTTCAGCTGCAGTGGGGCTTCCCTTTCTTGGGTTTCTTCTCAGCCATTTCACTCGCCATCTTGCAAAAAGGGAAAGAGAACTAAGTACCCTCTATTATTTTATTAAGCAAAGCAGTCAAGTTTTACATAAAAAATCATTTGCTTAATATACTACTATTTAAAAAATTCTACAAGCAATAAAGAATATACACATTTACCAGCTAAACCATTTTTAAGTATACAGTTCAAAAGTGTTAAATATATTCAAAATTTTTAAATTATTGTTCAACAGATCTCTAGAATTTTCATCTTACAGAACTGAAATTCTAGCCAGGCACAATGGTGCATGGCTGTTAACACTGGCAACTTGGGAGGCTGAGGCAGGAAGATTGCAAGTGGTAGGCCAGCCCAGGCAACTTTGAGATCAGGTCTCAAAATAAAATATGAGAAGGGCTGGGAATGTAACTCAGTGGTAAAAGATGAGTGACTGAAATTCAACCAAGAGATTTTATTGGGGGGCTGCCTGAAGGGGAAGAAAGGAGAGAGAGAGCAGCAGCAGCAGTGTGAGCCTGGAATCTTCAGCTTAAGAAGGGTTGCTTTGGCCACACGGCAGGTTGACACAGGAAGAGGTGCTGATTGGCAGGGTGACTCAGGAACACGTGAGTGGACACTGTGTCCCTCAGGGATTGGTTGAGAAAATTTTTGACTTTGGCACCCTTTGGCTTGGCACCCTTCAGAGAGGAGGGGGAGGAGCGCGGGGTTAGGTGATGTTCTTCTCCAGAGACAGAAACTTAACTTCAGTGGAGAGAAACTGGATGGGGGAAACAAAACCAAAAGGCAAGGTCTCCCACACACTCAATAAGTGGCATATTGCCTACCAGTACCAACCTTGCACAAGGGTTCCAATATTTCCCCATACTCATTCCTTATTGCTATTTTTTTTTTTTTTGCATGGGTGTGAGTTATCTCATGGTTTTGATTTGTTTTTCCCTAATGACTGATAATGTTGAGCATCTTTTCATATGTTTGGACAGTTTTTTAAATGTTTATGTAATCCAGTGATAAACCCAGCTTAATTCCCTCTTAAGATTGGGAGCCATCTCGCCACAAAGGCATGAAAAGCTAATTTCGGCTTTACTATAAATTACTGTGATTTCTAAACTTGCTTAGAATGCCTACCCATGCCTTGAACTCACCCATGCCTGGCTTTCCCTGACCAGATAACAACCCCCTCTGAAACTTTAGTGGCCCAAATTCTGGCTTTCTCTGGCCAGATAAGGACCCTCTCTGAAACTCTAATGGTGCCTCATAAATCCCGTGCTGAGATCTACTTCTTGCCTTTGTGTTGTGCTTGTCAAAATTTTGTTATCTGTAAGTTCTCAATCCCTCCTTTGTGTAACTTTCTGGGCTATAAAGCTGCGCTCTGAAAGAGCTGTGGGGCTGTCTTTTGTTTCCACAGTTTTTGTTGGGAGAGGCAGCCTGGCTGGTCAAAATTATAAGCTTGCTTTAATTTGATTTCAGTTGGAGTCAGTGGTCTTTTCTTTGTGATGTGGTCTAACACCAGTTATCTATTTTTTACTTTTTTTCTTATTTACTTTTTGTCTTACCTTAAGGATCATTGCCAAGTCCAAGATAATGAACTTTTACCTCTATGCGTTCTTCTAAGAATTTTAGGTCTTACATTTAGCGCTTTGATCCATTTTGAATATGGTACAAGGTAAAAATCCAACTTAATTCTTTTGCATGTGTCTATTTAGTTTTCCCAATACAATTTATTTTTTTATTATTTTTTTATTGGTTGTTCAAAACATTACAAAGCTCTTGACATATCATATTTCATACATTAGATTCAAGTGGGTTATGAACTCCCATTTTTACCCCAAATACAGATTGCAGAATCACATCGGTTACACATCCACATTTTTACATAATGCCCTATTAGTAACTGTTGTATTCTGCTACCTTTCCTATCCTCTACTATCCCCCCTCCCCTCCCCTCCCATCTTTTCTCTCTACCCCATCTACTGTAATTCATTTAGCTCCTTGTTTATTTTCACATTCCCCTCACAACCTCTTATATGTAATTTTGTATAACAATGAGGGTCTCCCTCCATTTCCATGCAATTTCCCTTTTCTCTCCCTTTCCCTCCCATCTCATGTCTCTATTTAATGTTAATCTTTTCTTCCTGCTCTTCCTCCCTGCTCTGTCCAATACAATTTATTGAAAGATTGTTTTCTCCATTGAATAGTCTTGGCATTCTTGACAGAAATTATTGATCAGATATGTAAAGGTTCGTATTATACAGACATGTATTTCATGTCTGTCATTATGCGAGTGCCACATTGTATTGATTTCTGTAGCCTCGTAATAGGTTTTGAAATTAGAAGTGGAAGACTTCTGACTTTGCTCTTCTTTTTCAGGATTGTTTTGGGTATTTGAGGTCCTTTGAAATCCCATATGAATTGCAGGATGGATTTTTTTCTATCTTTGCAAAAAATACCACTGGGATTTTTAGCAGTTGCATTGAATTTGTTTATCACTCAGGTGATGTTGACATCTTAATAATATTGAATCTTGCAACCCACGAATATTAGCTATCTTTCCATTTATTTGTATTTAATTTTGTTCAGCAACATTTTGTGATTTTCACTGAATAAGACTTCTACATCCTCAGTTAAGTTTAAATATTTCATTTTTTTTCTGATGCTACTATAAATAAAATCATTTTCTTAATTTTCTTCTTGGATGACTCATTAATATATAGAAATGCAACTAATGTTTGTATGTTGATTTTTTAAAAATATTTATTTTTTAGTGGACACAATATCATCTTTATTTTATTTATTTATTTTTATGTGGTGCTGAGGATTAAACCCAGAGCCTCACATATGCTAGGTGAGAACTGTACCACTGAACTACAACCCCAACCCTGTATGTTGATTTTGTAACATGCAATTTTGCTGAATTGATTTATTTGTTCTCCCAGATTTTTTGTGGAACTTTTAGGGTTCTCTACATGTAAGATTATGTCATTTGTAAACAGATAATTTCACCTCTTCCTTTCCAATTTAAATAACTTTTCTTTTTCTTGCCTATTTATTCTGACTAGGACTTCCAGTACTACATTGAACATAAGTGGTAAAAGTGGGCATCTTTGTGTTCATCTTGAAGACAGGGTATTCCCAAATCACTTCTAGATCTTCATCTAGAAGAAAAATACTTTCAGTATTTTTGGCTGTGGAATTTTTCATATATGCCTCTATTATGTTGAGGTAGCTTTTGTTTCTTAATGTTCTTAGTTTGTTTTCTTTCTTTTAAATAATGAAAGAGTGTTTGTTTTGACAAATGTTTTTCTTATGTGAAAACATGATTGGCGGAAGTGCTGGCGAGTGATAGTAGACAAATTTTATTATTATATTCTGTGCATTTATGAATATGTAACAACAAATCCCATCATCATATCAACTATAATGCACTAAGAAAAAATATGGAAAGAAAAAATATGAAATGTTGTTATTACAAAGTTAAAAACCAAAAATGATTGGTGCTGGGCATAGTGATGCACTCCTGTAATCCCAGTGACTAGATGGCTGAGGCAGGAGGATAGCAGTTCAAAGGCAGCCTCAGCAATTTATTGAGGTCCTAAGAGATTTAGGAGTACCCTGTCTCAAAATAAAAAATCAAAAGGGCTGACAATCCCCAAAAAACTAAATGCTGAATATTTTCTCTGATATGAGGATGCTGATCCATAATGGGAATGAGTGGAGGGAGGAGCATGGGAGGAATTGAGGAACTTTAGATATGGCAAAGGGGAAGGAGGGGGAGGGAAGGGAAGGGGGGGTAGGAGGGACAGTGGAATGAGATGGACATCATTACCCCAAGTACAGTATGAAGACACGAATGGTGTGACTCTACCTTGTGTACAACCAGAGACATGAAAAGTTGTGCTCTATATGTGTACTATGAACTGAAATGCATTCTCCTGTTATATATAACAAATTAGAATAAATAAATAAATTTAAAAAATCAAAAGGGCTGAGGATGTGAATCAGTAGTTATGTGTGCATGGGTTTAATCCCTAGCACCAAAAAAAACGAAAACAAAAACAAAAACCATGATTGGCAAGGTCCCACAATCCTTTTCAAGGGCAAACCCTCAATGCCTTAAGGACCTCCCACAAGGCTCCACTTTCTAAAGGTGCACAGCATCTCCCAATAACACCACTCTGCGAAACAAGCCTTTAACATGGACATTTGACGGACACTACCCATATTCAAACCCTAGCAATGCTGAGCTGTTTTTGAATTCCAGGAATAAATTCTACCTGGTCATGATATAATTCTTTTAATGTACTCAAATTCTGTCAGTATGTTTCTGAGGAAATACTCATGAGGAATATTGGTCTATAGTTTTCTTGTGTTGTCTTCGGCTTTGTTGTGAGGGTAATGCTAGTCTCATAGAATGAGTTTGGACTTATTCTTACCTCTTAGATTTTTCAAGATTTGGGGATTAATTTTAATTCTTAAATGTCTGAGAGAATTTACCAGTGAAACCACCTGGTACTAGGCTTTATTGTTTTAGAAGTTTTTGTTGTTGATTGTTGCTGGGTATTGTTAGGAGGATTTTGACTTGTGATACAGTCTTCTTACTAGTTATAGGTCTATTCAGATTATCAATTGCTTTGTGATTCAGTCTTGGAAGGTTGTGTTTCTAGAAATTTTTCCATTTTACTTACATTACCCAATTTGTTGGTGTCACAGGAAAGCAGGGAGCTGAAACTCCAAACCTCGGTTCTTGTGTTCCAACAAAAGAAGATTTAAAGTCAGACACCAAAAGTCATGCAAAAGAACTTTATTAGAAGTGAAAGTGAAGTGAAAATAATATAAAAGAAAAGTGAGGCTTAAGCAAAAAGCATTCTCAAGGGAGAGAGTTGGCTGTCTCCAAGCAGAGAACGACAAAGGAGACAATGTTGTCCCCAATTTTATTACTGTTTGATGTTTACCAGGAGAACTGGGGACCACCTTCTGAATCCTTTGCCAATCAGGTGTTCAACTCCTTCACCTCAAGCGGTGGGGTTTTTGACCTTAGTTGGTCCTCTTTGGAACTGTCATGGTGGCCATCCTATTTAGGGGAGCTTCATCTACAAGTCAATACCATGTTAATGTGGGTGCTGGGGTCAACAACTGACCCTAATTTTAATGAAGGAGCCTAATTATCATTGCTTTTTTTCCTATTTTTTGTTTCATTTATCTGTTTAATCTTTTCTCTTTTTGGGGGATCGAGTATTGAGTATTTAACCCAGGGTCCTTTTACTACTGAGCTATACTTCCCACTCTTTTTATTTTTTAAAATTTTGAGAAAGAGGGGCTGGGGACATAGCTGGGGTCAGAAGTTACCTTAGTGTGCCTGAGCTACCTAAAGGAAATCTTCCTTCCCAGAAAATTGGAGACACTTATAGCCACAATTTCTAGCTTTATGTCAATATCAATGGGCACTATCAAGAGTTAGTCCCATTAATCCTTTTCTCTTGACATATTTCCTTTAACTCCTTTAGCTTAACTCCTTTAGCTTCTGTTTATTTTCTACAAGTTAACTCCACCCTTTGCTTTCTTGTCTACTTTGGAAGTAGTTTAAAGAAGGACCCTAAAGTAATTAAAAGAACACTTGTGACCTTGCCCACATTTCACTGCTCATTGCTAGCTACTACCTAACATTGAAATATAATTATTTATAATATTTTCTTATAATCCTTTTTTTATTTATGTAAAATCAGTTGTAATATCCCATTTCATTTCTTACTTTATTTAAATTTTCTTTCTTAATTTTTCTAATTTGTTGATATTTTCAAAAAACAACTTCTTCATTTCATTGCTTTTTTTCCTATTTTTTATTTCATTTATCTGTTTAACCTTTTTCTTTTCTTTTTTGGGGAAGAGGGGATACTGGGAATTTAACCCAGGGTCCTTTTACTACTGAACTATAATTCTTGCTCTTTTTATTTTATTTTTTAAAATTTTGAGAAAGAGGGGCTAGGGATATAGCTCAGTTGCATAGCATGCACCAGGCCCTGGGTTCAGTCCCCAGCACCACCAAAACCAAAACAACAACAACAACAACAAAAAAAAAAAACATGGTCCAGGGCTGTGTCTCAGTGGTACAGAGTTTGCCAAGCATGTGTGAGGCACTGGGTTCTATCCCAGCACCACATAAAAATAAACAAAATAAAGATATTGTGTACATCTGCAGCTAAAAAAATATTAAAACAAACAAAAAATTTTGAGAAAGGGTCTTACAAATGCTGAGTCTGCTCTCAAACTTGTGATCCTCCTGTTTTAGCCTCCAAAATTGCTAGGATTACTGGTACGTGCCATTGCACCCAGCTAATCTTAATTTTCTTAATTCTGCTAGCTTTAGGTGTAGTTTTGCCTTTTTTTATTTCTTTAAAGTGTAAAGTTAGGATATTGATTGAGATCTTTCTTCTTTTTGTTTACAGCTATGCAGTTTCCTCTTTGCACAGCTTTTGCTACATCCCACAACTTTTGATATGTTGTGTTTTTATTACATTTGTATCAAAATATTTTCTAGCTTACCTTTTGAATTCTTCTTCGATCCTTTCATTGTTTAAAAGAGTATGGTGTTTAATTTTCACATATTTGTGAATTTTCTTATTTTCCTTATGCTGTTAATTTCTAGTTTCATTTCATTGTAATTGGAAAAGATAATTTGTGTGATTTCAAGTCCCAGTTCCACTATTTCTGAGGCATGTTACTCAACTATTGTCTACCTCAATTTTCTCATTTGTATTTTGAATTAAATAACTATTTATCTCATAAGGTTTTTACAAGAATTGAATGAGTTAATAGATGGAAATGACTTTGTGTCCTTCATTTGGTAATTGTGTTGGAAACATAAACTATCATATAGTATCAGTATCAAATTGATTGGCATATTTTGTTTATTTACCTTTTCAGTACTAGGGATTGAACCCATGGCCTTACACATGTGAAGCATGCACTCTACTGCTGAGTTACAGCCTCACCCCTTAGGATATTCATTATTGATATCAAATTCTTAAATATTTCAATAATCCATATGTTGGTCTGTAATTCTCCAACACTAACTGGGTATTCTAAGGTCAATTTAATTCTGACCTTAACTACTCATAGCTACTGCAGACTCCAGAAGCCAAGGGTTCAGTCTCACAGAATTTCTTTAGTTCAGAAGGCAGTTGGCAGTAACAAGTCCTGGAGGCCACTCACAGATCTGATGTGCTGAGTCTAAGCTAAGGATTCTAAAAATCCCCTTTTCAGGTTTAATAATTTGCTAGAATGACCTACAGAACTCAGGAAAACACTACTGACATCTACCAGTTTATTATAAAGAACATAGTGAACAGCCAGATGAAGAGCCACATAGTGTGAGGTGTGGAAGAGTCTTAAGCACAGGAGCCTCTGTCTTCACTAAGTTTGGGTGTGTCCATACACATGGGGGGATGGATTTATCAACCTCCATCTCCTTGTGGAATAACTCAAATTTCTAGTGTATGCTTCTCCCCCTTTCCTTCTCAGAGGCCAGTGGGTGAGACAAAGTTCTAACCTTCTAATTACTTTGTCTTTCTCATGACCAGTCCATCCTAGGATACCTCATTAGCTCAAACTCAGGTGTGATTACAAGGGGCTTGTCATGAATAACAAAAAATATCCTACCATCCAGGTGCATTCTTCCCAGAATCAGGGGCAAAGACAAATGTACTTTTTATAGCATAGAAAATGGAAAGAAATGAGAGAAGTGATGGAATATGAATGAATTAACTGTTATTATTATTTTATTTTATTTTGTAGTTGTAGATGGACAGAATGCCTTTATTTTATTTATTTATTTGTTTATGTGGTACTGAGGATCGAACCCAGTGTCTTACTCATGCTAGGCAAGCATTCTGCTGCTGAGCTACACCCCTGGCACTTATTTTAAATGTTAGTCTTATCTTTTAATATATATTTCAAATTCTTTGGAAGCAAAGATGTCTCCAATTTCAATAACTTACAGCATTAAGCACTGTGATAAATAAATACTCAAGTGATTGGCATTCCATAATAACAGCAAAACCTTGCATTCATATTTGACTTCACACCTTTAAGTTGTACCTCCTAAGTCATTTAACTTCTTTGGTCTTATTTTTTAAATCTGAAAACCAGAAAATCCTTAAAAGTATTTTCAGTCCCCAAATCTTAAGATTCTATACTCTCTACATTATCTTCTAGTTTTAAACTAGCATTATCTATTATGTACAACAATTGGCTATCCTTTTGCACCAGAATGTCAGTAGCAGGGATGGTGAGCAGCTATATTTTGGCTTAACAAATGTTTCCAGAAAGTAACTATTTAAGAAAGACAGAAAATAAATTTGTCTATAAAGCAAACCCCATTGGCAAAGAATAAAAAGGGATGTTTTGGAGCCTAAGGCATCACAGGTGTACAAAGAATACTCTGAAACTAGGGGGGACGTATTAGTAAAATGTTCTTGATTTTAACCAGGCATCTACCCTTTTCTAGACTATAAACATTTCTCTCATGCCTAGTGGCAAATTGTTTGAAATTTCTTCTCTTCTTCTATTTTAGGATGTGAAGAACAAGCAGGATAGGCTGAAATACTACTCTAATGATTCCTAGAATGTTATTATTGAATAATGAGTCAAAGAATAACAAGTGTTAGGTATTGGAAGAGAGTTAAAAAATAAAAAGGTGACATTTAAAGTGCTTCCGATATTGAGATTCTACAACTTCAATTTTGCACTGAAGTTATGGCTCCCAGTTATGTGAGATGCTATAACTTACTTTATAAAGCCTCAAATTCATGCTGGTGATGTAGCTCAATGGCAGAGCACTTGCCTGGCACATGCAAGGCCCCAAGTCTGATGCTCAGTACCACTTAAAAAAAAAAAGCCTCAAATTAAAAACAATGTTAATGTGAAAGGAAGCATATTCATCTTCATATTTAATATTTTTCTTTCTTTTTTTTCTTTTAAAATATTTTTGAGGGTTGGGACTGTAGCTCAGTGGAAAAGTGCTTGCCTACATATGTGAAGCACTGGGTTCGATTCTCAGCACCATATACAAATAAATAAAAAATAAAGGTCCATCAACAACTAAAAAAAATTTAAAAAATTTAAAAAAATTTTAAATGTATTTTTTATTGGTGCATTATAATTATACATAATAGTGGGATTCTTTATGCTATAATTATACATGCACTTAATTTGATCAGTTTTATTCACTAGTACCTTCATTTTCCTACCCTCTCCCCTCTACTGATTCACTTATTGTACTGATATCCCTTCTATTATTATTACTATTTTAATTAGTGCATTATAAGTATATACTATATGTGATATATACTAAAAATTATAAATATTATGCATACTATATATTATTTACAATATATACTATATATAATACTATATATATACACTATATGTAATATAAAGATATAGTGCATTATATATATAAAAGGATTCATTGTGGTACATTCACTTTCCTCCTCTTTCTTAAAGCATGCCTAGTTGTGAAGTTCTTACATAATTGCACAAAACAAATGCTTTGTAATCTAAGGCCCAATCTGAAGTATTTATTAAGCCTCAAACATTTAATGTCACAAACTTCATTTATTATATATCTGCAGATATATAATTGATCTTAGGTTAATTATGTTTGGTTGAAGCTAGAGTCATTATGCAATCTTTTTGAAGATTTCTAAACTTGGTAGAATATTTGTTGAGTACTATTTGTCAGGTACTATGATAACCACTTAGGTTCATACACTTCTTAAAAAAGGACTATTAACTGCATTTTGGATCACTTTACTCTTTGGTAATGAAATAAAAGGTATTTCCTTTCTCAAACAATAGAAATCTCATTAATTTACTTTCTCAATTTCAAGTTGTAGACAAGTCAAATACAAGAAATAATGGAGTTAATAATGAAATTCTGATGCAGTTCCAAAAAGCAGAACAGGCACCAAAAGGTACAAGTTACAGAAGAGATGTCAACTTAAAACAAGCCCCTTACTCAAACCATCGTGCGGTTAAAACTAGTTTGAACAATGAAATAGCATTTGATTACTTGAATTGGAATGTTGTAAAAAAAGACTGAAGCGCTGGAGGGATACAGATACTTGAATACACCTTTCATCACATATTGTATATTTAATATTACGATTATAAATTCCCTAAACAAGACAAAGCTGATGGCAATTGAGGTCTTACTGCATTCAAGGAACCAGGCGGTCAAGGTCAAGGTTTTGCGTCCCTGCTTTTTCCTTCTATAGGAGACAGCCCTTGGGAAGTGAAAATGGTTAAGTGCTAAGGGTGGGCTTTCCTGTTCGGGTCTCTCAGCGATTCGCGGTCCATATAAGTTTAGATAACTCTCGGGACAAAGGAGTTCCATTAAGAAAACGAAGAGTTCTATCCTGGAATGCTTCCTCCTGTGGTAAGAAGGAGCAGTGAAACAGACGTTCTGAGAGGAGGTGCGCTCTCAGAATCGGGAAGCGGGCACAGCAGTTCCAAGACTAAGAAATCCCGCTTAGCATTAAAGTTTGGAAAGGAAAGGAGCAGCAGGAGCACGCGAGGTGGATGGCAGGACCCTGAGGGAGGGAGCATGCGTCCGCGCGTGGCCGGGTGCTGGGTCTCAAGGCACCAGCTGGGGGCCAGGAGACCCGCGCGCAGAAGAGCACGCATGCGCGGAACTCAGAGCCGAGTGGGACGTGCGGCCGTCGCGGTCTAGGCGGATAGCCCGGTCTCGCCCGGCGCCGGCTGCAGCCGCCTTCACGGTAGCGCGGCGGCCTGGCTCACACTCGTCTCCTCTTGGCCGCCCAGGACCCGGCGGCACTGTTAGCCCCGCCGAGGCCGCCACGCCGGCGTCGACCACGGCTGCGACGGCCTCGGGAGCGCGTGAGGCTCCGGGGTCGTGGCGGCGATTGGCCGGTCGCGGCGCCCGCTCCCATAATGCAGCGCATGGCGCGTCATTGAAGAGAGACCATGATGGCGGCGGCGCTGGGGCCCCCAGAAGTGATCGCTCAGCTGGAGAACGCGGCCAAAGTTCTGATGGTGAGGACGCTGCCCCCACGGGACCCCGGGATCCACGGGCCGCCGGCTGGCTCTGCTACGTCAGGCCTTGCCGCCCGCTGGGCCAGCGACCGGGAAGGGCCTCCGGGGAGCTTTGGAAGCGGAGGAGGAGGTGGCGGTGGCGTGGCGCAGGAGTCTCCATCCTACTTTCCTCCTGCCTTGGTCCCCGTTTTCTAGGACTGTCCCCATTTCCTGGATGTCCATCTCCTTAGCAGGGTATTGGAACGTAGAAGGTTTCCTGTGTTACGGGCTTCACTTTACACGGTGCCTGGCAGACTGGATCTTAGAGCAAGGAGCTGGCAGGGAGGTCAAGAAAATTTGTGGGTCAGTGTGCGCGCCGCGGGAGGAGTCGGTGCCAGGAGGGAAGGGATGGCACCGTCCAGGTGCTGTTAGCAACCCTTGTTCCCTTCGTGCTTTCGGGTCTTCTAGCGCTTTCCCTGACGTGCAGCCAGCCACCTTTGGGGTAACCGCGCCGGCAGCACGTGGAAAGACCGGCTGGAGGGAGGGACCGGAATCTTTGGGACCAAGGTCATTGGGGCAAAACTTGGTCCAGTACCCAGCTCCTTCTGGGTCGCTCATTCGGAGAATTGAGTCTTTGGTACTCTTTAACTTCGTTCTTATGCTACAGTAAATAGTTTGATGAGGTTATTTACTCAGGGAGTTTGAGAAGCCATTCAGGGAGTAGAAGTAAGGATAAACTACATTCAGTCATTCAGTAAACTTTTATGTTTGCTGGCTCAGCTTTGTTTTTGTAAATTAAGACATGTTTGTAGTTTTTTGAACGGTAGATGTTTATTTGATTACTTGAATTGGTTCAAACGTTCAAATAATTGAATGCAGCCAGACTTAATTTTCTTTTTTCCTTTTGGTTCGATGATAAGGTTATGTGATCTAACATCATGCCAGCATGGTTTGTAGTTTCATCTATCAAGTTTTGTTTCAATACACACCACTAGATATTTTAGCTTCTTAAGAAATTGACAAGTCTAATAAAAGGAGGATTTACTTGCTTGCTTATGAGTCAAGATAATGTATGGTTTTGCTACAAAGCTGGCTAGATAACATTTCCAAATTCTTGATAAACTAGCTAGTATCCCCTTTAACACAAGGTTCTTAAAGTCCCTGACATATAGGTCTTATTGAACTTTTCCTGTGAGTTAGTGGCCCTATTTTCATTAGAGTCTGGAAGGAGTATATGACCCAGACAAACAACATTACTTTTTTACTTACATGGATAAAATCAGTGTTCATCATTGGCCTTTTATAATCTGTGTTAGTACTTACCAGTACCTTTCCTGTACTGTTTTTTTATAAGCTATGAAGGGTAGGTAAGAAAATGATAGTAAGTACTATTTAATGAATCCTAGATATTGAACTTGATGCTTTACATACTTTACCTATTCGATGAGTCCTTCTTCAGCTTTAAGGAGCCAGGGTTATATGACTACTAGGTGACTGAATTAGGTCTTGAACTTGGGTCTGACTCTAAAGCTGGATTTTCTCTCCTTCCATTCTACCCCACTACCTCTCATATGTTATATAGATACCTGTTTACATGCTTTTTATCATTTCAGAGAAGAGTATTGAAAAAATGTTATTAAAAATAGGAAATTACTTTTTTGGAATTACATCCTTACTTCCTCAATGTAAAGGTTATATTCAAATTTATTATTATTAATAGCTATCATTTATTGAGTGCATTCTCAGTAACTCTGAGCTACAGATATTATTACTCTCATTTTCATTTTGTAGACTAAGGAACTCAAACATGTAGGCGCTAAGTAATTTACATGGAAAATGTAAGATTGAGGATTCACACTCCTGTTTGTCTGTTACTAGCCTGTGGTTCTTAACCTATAGGATAGTAGAACCAGACAGGATATAAATTAATGCATTTAGTGATAGTTAAAATTATTATTGATCCTTTGATTATTAAGCATTAAAATATGTAACTAAAAATGATGATTCTAGCATCTATCTATCTATGTGTCTGAGTTGACTTTTTTCGGAGGGTACCAGGGATTGAACTCGGGGGGCCTGCGACCACTGAGCCACATCCCCAGCCCTATTTTGTATTTTATTTAGAGATAGAGTCTCCTTGAGTTGTTTAGTGCTTTGCTTTGATGAGCTGGCCTTGAACTCAAGACCCTCCCATCTCAGCTTCCTGAGCCTCTGGGATTTTAGGCATGTGCCACTGTGCCTGGCTGTGAGTTGACTTTTTTATATAGTAAATTGCTATACTTAAGCTGTTAATAAGATTTCATATTCAAGATAATTAGTAATATATTTTGTTACTAATATTATTTGCATACTTCTTCCATTAGGTTAGCCATATAGTTCTTTTATGAACTTAGTAGAATTATAGTGCATAGAACAATCTTAAGAGAACTTTTAGCACAAAGTCTTTGAGAGTTCAGGATGGATATCAAAGGAAATTGTAAGCAAAATTTTTGGTGCAAACACTTTTAGTATTAGGGTCTATAGATTTACTAACTTCTCTTAGATACTAGGGATTCTGGAAAATAAGATTCTCTAAGCCTTCTCTCTTTTGTTCTATAGTTGGGGGAAACTAGGGTTCAAAGAGGTAAAAGTGATTTGTCCAAGGTAGGTCACAGAGCAAATTAATGATGGGCTGCTCTAGAGCTCTGATCATTATGACTTCCATTTCAGAACTTTTTTTCCCCCCTCTAATGCCAGGGATCAAACCCTAGGCCATGCACATGTTGTACTGACTAAATTATATCCTGGCTCCAGAACTCTTTTTTTTTAATTAATTTTTTTATTACAGCATTATAATTATGCATAGTATTCAGGTTAATTTTGACAAAATCGTACCTGGAAGGAATTTGAATTCAGTCCCCATCCTTCCCTCACCTTTTCTCCCCATCTCCCTTTATTCTCCCTCCCCTATTCCTCTAAACTTCCTTTGTTCTACATATACATAAAGGTGAAATCCCTTTGGTACCTTTATATATTAATATAACATGACTTTGTTAAATGTATCCCATTTTTCTTCCCCTTTCCCTTCCTTCCTTCCTCACTTTAATTGTCCTACTTTCCTGACCTTCCCTGCTTTATGATATTCAATCCCCTCCCCAACTGCCTTCTTTCCATTGTTTTGCTCTAGCTTCCACATGTGAGAGAAAACATTATACCCCTGATTTTCTGAGTCTGGCTTATTTCACTTAGCATTATTTTCTCTATTTCCATTCATTTGCTGGCAGATACCATTATTTCATTCTTCATGGCTGAGCAAAACTCCATTGTGTGCATGTGTATGTGTATATATGTATATACATATATATTTCCACATTTTCTTAATCCATTCATCTGTTGATGGGCATCTGGGTTGATTCCATAATTTGGCCATTGTGAATTGTGCTGCTATGAACATTGAAGTGGCTGTATATTGCTCTAATATGCTGATTTTAGACCTTTTGGATAAATACTGAGGAGCAGGAGAGCTGGGTTGTATGGTGGTTCCATTCCTAGTCTTTTTAGGAATCACCACACTGCTTTCCAGAGTGGTTGCACTAATTTTCAGTCCCACCAGTAGTGTAAGAGTACACCTTTTCCTTCACATCCTCATCAGCATTTTTTATTATTTGTAAGAATTCTTTTTTTTTAATCTTTTAATTTTTTATTCACATATCTTCTCAAAGCCAACATATTATAATAACATGAACATTACAGTTTATTGTTTGATGAGAGATTTCTAAATGTAATACATTTATATCCAGTTCTGCCGAGGTTATTGGATAAAGTGCCAAATATGAAGTGCCAATATGTTGGTCCTGTCAGGTAAAAAAGATATTTTTATAGATCTCAGCATAAACCAGGATTTTTCTACCCAAAGGTATAGTAATCAGGGAGTTTTTAAATTTTTTTGTAGATACTTGTAACTACTGCTTCATCTTTCGATTCAAGGCAGTGAGATTGCTTTCTGCAAAATAAATTTAAAGGTGAACAAACTAGAATGAGGAAGGACTGTTGTTGTAAATTAGTCACAGTATGCAAGTAAAATTCTTTTGAAAACATTGTGTACAAGTAACATTGTTTAAATAGGGTCTTTTCCAAAAATACTCTGATGGTTTTGCTTAAAAAACCTAATCCTACATTTTTTAGATGACTTTAGATAATTATCAGAGTAAGTAAAGCTAACCACTCATTCTGTAACTCTATGTGGTGAGAATCTTCCTGACTCCTATGAATTTAGCAGGTTATGTAAAATGTAAACCTAAAAATTTGGTGATATAGCTGCATATTATGTAATTACAAGTTACAGCAGTAATGCCCAAATTCATTTTTTAAAGGATATTAACAATTCACAGATACATAGAATAAAAAGTCTCCCTCTTCATTTCCTCATGTGCCCCTCCCAGTTATCAGTTTTAATACATATATATGTATTATGTAGCTTTTCTTCTTTTTAACATTTAAGCAAAATACACTATAAACATTGTTCCTGATTTAAAAAAAAAAAAAAAAACAAACTTGAGAGATACCTTTGTGAACAAGTACATAATTCAAACTATGCGGAAGGGTACATAGGGAGAAGTAAAAGTTCTGTAAGCTCCCATTCTCACTTTCCACAGGGATGATTTTCTTGGTGTCTATATAGGAAATCTCTAATTGTATAAAAGCATACATATATAAATCTTAAAAATGTATCTTTTTGAAAATGAGATTGTATAATCTATAAATTTGTTTCCATTTTCTTGTTTGGGAGTCGGTATAAAATGTAGGATGCATTTTGATTTCAGAGAAAAGCATAATCAAAATTTTAGTGTTCTTACAGTATTAATACCACATTCATTTAAACCATGAGTCTAAAGAGTGCTTTATTTCCTTTTTTCCTTGAATTTCCTTGGTTTTGTTCCCATATCCGTTAGGTTGTTTATAGTTGTTCTTAGTGGTTATATAATATAAGTGATAATATGAGACAGTTTAGAACATACATGTTAATTGATATATTATAATTTTATTTGTCTTAAAGCAAGAATGAGTTTAGTAAGTCTAGGCAAGAGGGATTCATGACTGTTCTTTCTACTTTTTTCCCCTTTGTGGTGCTCAGAATCAAACCTAGGGTCTCATGAGCTATATATCCCAGCTATTCCTAGTTTTTATTGTATTGGAATTTGGTTAATATCTTTGAAAGTATCTGCAGATATGTAGGGATATATTCAAATTCTTATTTGATTCTCATATCAATTCTGTAAACAGGATGGTGAGATAGTCTTAAATTTTGTACATGAGAAAACTTTGAGCTTCAGAGATAGTAATTTGCCTGTGAACTTAAAACCAGTCTGGATCTGGAATTCAATCTCTGACCATTCATTCTATATCCCCCACTTTTTTTTTTAGTATGTATAACTTAGGCACAGTGCTGTGTATGCTGACAGATGGGAGAAAGACCACCTTTTCAATGATTGAAAAAGTAGTGCGAATTGGGAGAGAAAGGCAAAAATTTTAGGAGTTGTTGGGTGGCAATATTAGAAGTACTATGTAGTAGTGTTCTGTGAGAGTAAAGATGATGAACATCTATCCCAGACTGCGGTGGGGATCTAGAAAGGGCCTCTTGGAACAGGTGATCCTTAACTTGAGTCTTGAAGACAAATTGTAGTTTTTTAGTTGGATATAGGATATCCTAGGTGAAGGGATATGTATTATTAAGGCCCAAGATAATATAACTTTTTTAGGAGATATTTGAGCATCCATTTAATGGATATTTCCTGAGCCCCTCTTATGTATAAGGTTCATTGCTTCAATTTTTTGTAATCATTAATTCATACTTCATAATATCAAACTTTTTTTGTGTGTGTGGTACTAGGCCTGAATCCAAGGGTGCTCTACTACTGAGATACATCCTTTTTATATTTTTTATTTTGAGGCTAGAGTCTTATTAAGTTGCCTAGACTGGCCTCAAAACTTGCTATCCCTCTGCCTTGTCCTCCTGAGTCACTGAGATTCTTGGTGTGTACCACCATGCCTGGCAATATTAAACATGATAGATTTATATTTTACTTTTATTGAAAAAATACATTATACTGAGTAATGATTTTTAATTATTTTACTCCATGGTGTGGCACTACATATAAAAACTGGACTAATTAATTAGAAAATATATCTGGAAGATCTGGAAGAGTAATTATATAAGAATTACTAAGTTTTTTTTTTTTTGTACCAAAGATTGAACCCAGGGGAGCTTAACCACTGAGCCACATCCCCAACCCTTTTATTTTTTATTTTGAGACAGGGTCTTACTAAGTTGCTTAGGGCCACAGTAAGTTGATGAGGCTTGCTTTGAATTTGCTATCCTCCTGCCTCAGCCTCCCAAGATGCTAGGATTACATGCACCTGGCTCCCAAGAATGTTTTTAAAACCAAAAAAATGAAGGGTTTGGGGGACTTTATATACCAATTATTAAAATGAGTACAAAAGTGACAATAATTGAAACATTGTAGCATTGACACTGGAAAAGAATAGAAAGTTGGAATAGAATAGGCCAGAAACAATTAAGAATAAAAAGGTATTTCAGGTTGTAAAGGTATGAGGAAACAGATACTGTTAGTAGAAGTATAAAATGTGACAGTCTTAGAAGATAGTTTCATAGTATGTTCTAAAAGCCTTAAAAATAAATGCTTTGGGGCTGGGGATGTGGCTCAAGCGGTAGCACGCTCGCCTGGCATGCGTGCGGCCCGGGTTCGATCCTCAGCACCACATACAAACAAAGATGTTGTGCCTGCCGAAACCTAAAATAAATAAATAAATAAATATTAAAAAAAAAAAAAAATAAATAAATAAATGCTTTGACCCCAGCTGTTTCACTTCTAGCCATTTATTCAGCCTGTGCAAATACTTTTATATATACAAAGAATGCTTCCTATACTATGCTGTAGTGAAGACTAAAACAATGTAAATGTCTAGTTATAAGAAAATGGTTTAATAAACTGTGATATTCTATATTTATTTATGTGGTGCTGAGGATTGAACCTAGTGTGTCTTATGTGCCAGGCAAGCTCTCTGCTACTGAGCCACAACCCTAGCCCCTTATTTAATTAATTTTTTTTTTTGTGGTACTGGGAATTGAACCCAGGGGTGCTTTACCACTGAGTTACATCTTCAGCCCTATATATTTGATTTTTTTGGTGGGGGGGTACAGGGGCACTCAGCCACTGAGCCACATCCCCTGCCTATTTTGTATTTTATTTAGAGACAGGATTGCTCTCGATGTTGCTGTGGCTGGCTTTGAACTCATGATCCTCCTGCCTCAGCCTCCTGATATGTGGAATTACAGGTATATACCATTGCTTCAGGTGGTAGGTTTTTTAAATGGTAAGACTTGATGTACATGGAAAGATGTTCAAAATTAAAAGGTAGGGCTGAGGATGTGGCTCAAGCGGTAGTGCGCTCGCCTGGCATGCGTGCGGCCCGGGTTCGATCCTCAGCACCACATACAAAGATGTTGTGTCCACCGAAACTAAAAAATAAATATTAAAAAAAAAATTCTCTCTTTAAAAAAAAATTAAAAGGTATAGAACAGAATATGGGATCCTATTTTTGTTTTCTAAAAAAAAGAAATGACTGTGTATATCTGTATACACAAAAACAGAATTGGAAGCTATATACTGAAATCTTTAAGAATGGCTGGGTACACATCTGTAATCTCAGCTACTTGGGAGGCTAAGGCAGGAACAAAACAAAGACCAGTGTGAGCAACTTAATGAGACTTTCTCAACATAAAAAATTAAAAGGGCTGGGGATAGCTCAGTAGCAGAGTGCCACCTGAATTTAATCCCTTGTACCTGAAGGTAGGGATGGGAGAGAATGGCTGTCTGAGGAATGGGATTGGAAGGACAAGAGTCTTTTTTTAAAATATTTTTTTAGTTGTTGATGGACCTTTATTTTTTATTTGCCCCTTTCTGTGTGGTGCTGGAAATTGAATGCTGTGCCTCACACGTACGAGGCAAGCGCTCTATTGCTCAACTCCAGTCCCAGGACAAAAGTCTTTCATGTTCTAATATAATTTGAAATTCTTAGACTATGAAACTATTCAGGTGGCACTCTGCTACTGAGCTATCCCCAGCCCTTTTAATTTTTTATGTTGAGAAAGTCTCATTAAGTTGCTCACACTGATCTCCATCTTTGTTTTGCTCCTGCCTTAGCCTCCCAAGTAGCTGGGATTACAGATGTGTACCCAGCCATTCTTAAAGATTTCAGTGTATAGTTTCCAATTCTGTTTTTGTGTATACAGATACACACAGTCATTTCTTTTTTTTAGAAAACAAAAATAGGGTCATATATAATGAATACATAATTTTAGTAAATTTGAATATTGCATGTAATTAGAAAAATCTATGACTGTTTTCTTGAATGTCTTATTATTTTATGTTTAATTTTTGCAAACATGGAATTTATTTTCCCTGACATAAAAATTGTATATATGTGGTTACCATGTGATTTTTTTTTTTTTTTTTTTTTTGTAGTACTGGGGAATAGACCTAAGGTCTTCGCACATATTAGGCAAGCACACTACCACTGAGCTACCTCCACAGCCTTTTTTTAAAAAAAAAAATTTATTTTGAAATATCACTAAATTGCTGAGACTGACATCCAACTTTCAATTCTGCTTTCAGCCTCCTGAGTAACTAGGATTACAAGCTATGCCCAACAGTCTATATAATGTTTTTATGCATGTGTATAATGTGTAATGTTCATACTAGGGTCTGTAATTGTTTTTATCTTAAAGAAAATTTGAAAGTGTGCCATGGCTCAGACTGAATTAAGACTACATTTGTGGCTTCCTATTTATCAATGATTTCTTTGATCATTGCTAGGTATGACTGTTCACAAATAAAAGGGAAAATATCTTGAGTAACAAAGAATGAATAGAAACTAATACACTTTTGTTTTAGAGAAGAGAGATTTACTGTATTTACTTCTAATCATGGGGAAAATTAGGTCAACTGTTGAGTGACAGAATATTTTATAGTAGGGGCTTTCAAAGTTTAGAATGTGCACAGTTGGTCTGAGGTTGACAGATTCTTTTGCCTTACCTATAAAGGTCTGATTTAGTAGTCATGTTTTATTCCATTTCCTTATCTTTAGTGGCTTTCTTAGTAGGTCTGAAAGCTCAGCATAGTTATGGGCTCCTAAGGCTGGAACTACTTACTGTCTTTGTTTTATAGCCAGCCCTGGCTACATAATTTGCAAGGTCCAGCGTAGTTCAAAAACCAGGGGGAAAAGTGCCATTAAAATTGTAAAATACAAAGCATTTATTTCCTTTTGAAAGTATTTTACTCATAATAAGGATATAGTGATTTATGAGTAACAATAAATTTATAAGTTTCAAACATTTTGGTAAAAATTTTATATAATTCTAATATTACTTTTATGTGCTATCTTGATTGGTCTTGCAGTTTTTCTGCAGCTTGTTTTTTCTGTAAATTCATTTTATTAGGTTTTCAATGTTTTTACTTTTAACAAATTTATTTTTAGTGTAATTGAGAGTGACATCAATTGCTGTTGCTAAATAGTAAGTTAAACATTTTATAACTAGGTTAGCCTATGCTAACCTACATGTGTATGTATGTGTATATATCTCTACAACCAAAGATAGAAAGTAAATTCTTTTCATATATATTTGGAGCATGTAAAAAAATATGATTCACAAGTTTTGGTTTTGAGAAGGATCTTTTCACTAATGCATTTGTAGCTATATATTTATAGGTTATAATAGGATAATTTATAGGTTATAATAGGATAATTTTCTAATTATTTTGAAATATTTAGCACATTTAAAGCTGATGATTCTTGCAGAATTTTTTTTCCAGGAAGGTTTAACTACATAAAATTAGCTTTATGTAAATTTGCATTTAGTTACATGAAATTTTATAGAGTATTAAAATTTTTTTCTGGCCATTCTTATTAATACAGGTCAAATAAAAAATCAAAAGTAGTTTCACAATTTGTACATAATTAAATGCTTGTTTATTATTATTATTAGTAGTAGTAGTACCCAGGGACTGCTTTATACTGAGCCATATGCCCAGTCCCCCCTCCCTTTTAAAAATATTTTTAGTTGTAGATGGACACAAAAACCTTTATTTTTATTTATTTATTTTTATGTGGTGCTGAGGATCAAACCCAGTGCTTCACATGTGCCAGGCAGGTGCTCTACCACTGAGCTACAGCCCCAGCCCAGCCCTTTTTATTTTTCATTTTGAGACAAGATCTCACCAAGTTGTTCAGGCTCTCAAGTTGCTGAGGCTACAACTAGGTTGCTTTTTGTTAAATATTTTTTTAGTTGTCAATGGACCTTTATTTTACTTATTTGTATAAGTTGCTGAGAATTGAACTCAGGGCCTCACAAAAGCTAGGCAAGCATTCTACCATTAAGTTGCTTTTGATCCTCCTGCCTCAGCCTCCCAAGTTGCTGGGATCACAGGCATTTACAGTCACCCTCATCTTGCTGCTGTATTTTCAATGATATAATAAATAATTTTAAAATTATATTCTTCATTAGTAATTGGGTTCACTCAAAGCTTTATATTAAAATAGTGTTCTTTTCTTTGAGTGTGACAATCTTTAAACCTAATTTTTGTTTCTAAGCTTGTAGATATTTGCTTTGTTGTAGCAGATTTAAAAGCCACAAATTCGGGCTGGGATTGTGGCTCAGAGGTAGAGCGCTCACCTACCATGTGTGAGGCACTGGGTTCAATCCCCAGCACCAATAAAAATAATATGAAGATATTGTGTTCACCTATAACTAAAAAAAAAACATAAAAAATAAAATAAAAGCCACAGATTCTAAAATCTATGACAGATTTTAATAACTTCCTGAAGTGCTTTATTGCAGTGTCCATGTGCCCACTTTTGTTCAGTTGTTATTTTGTTTTTGCAGTGCTGGAGAAGGAACCCAGGAATTTCCATGTACTAGGCAGGCAGTCTACCACTGAGCTATGCTCCTTCCTAGCCCTTGTTCTGGAGTTTACTGACCAAGTTTACTGCCTGAGTACAGCAGTTCCTGTTCAGGTGCAGGTGCTCAGGCTGCAGAGTAACATTTGTGTAACTGCCTTGGGGACAGGTTCTGGGGATGGACCATCAGGCTGTGTCCATTGTCTCCCCAGTCCCCTTATTATTGCCAGTCTACATGTAGGTCTCAACCCAGGTACCTGGGGCAGGGGGAACTTGTGGTGCTCCAAGGTTGCTCTAAGGCCTGTTTGTACTTGGCTGGCTATCAGCCTGTCTTTACTAATGAAACATCCGTTCCATTGTCCCATTGGTTTTCACTTACAAAACAGATTTGAAGATAACAATTATTAAGAATTTCAGGGGCTGGGGATGTGGCTCAAGCAGTAGCGCGCTCGCCTGGCATGTGTGCAAGCCAGGTTCGATCCTCAGCACCACATACAAACAAAAGATGTTGTGTCCGCCAAAAACTGAGAAATAAATATTAAAAAATTCTCTCTCTAAAAAAAAAAAAAAAAAAAAGAATTTCAGGCTTATGACCACAACACATCAAATTAAGCATGTGGTCCTTTTGAGAATGGGGCCCTGTTCAATTGCACAGGTCAGATATCCATAAAGCTGACCTTAAGCTCTAGCATACTGGGCTTCTGTGTGTTTTCATTGTTCTTCATTCTTTCAGAACCTTATATTTATGTATTCCATTGGCTTAAAATACTTTTCTCCTGCCTTTGATGCCTTGAATCTCAGTGGAACTGTTTGGTCTACATTGTTGTTTGGTAACACCGTTTGCTTTGGTAACATTTATTACACCTACAGTTTTACACTATATGACTATGTGACTGACTTTTTCCAATAAATCAAAAGCTCTTTGAATGTAGGTATTCTACTTTTATTTATTGTTGATTCTTTGTTGTTCCACAGCATCTAGCATATTTTTGGAACATCATGGGCATGTGATAATTATTTTGAAATATTTAGCACATTTAAACCTGACGATTGTAAAATATAAAGCATTTCCTTTTGAAATTATTTAACTCATAATAGGGATATAGTGATTTATGAGTAACAATAAATATATAAGTTGCAAACTTATAAATTTGTGGGCTGAAATACATAAATTCCTGTGGGGGGAAGGCATAAAGTATAGTGCTAGGTCCAGAGGTAGATTACCCAGGTTTGAACTGAGATTTTACTACTTACTGTTTGCTTTTTGGGACTTTTTTTTTTTTTTTTAAATAAGTTATTACCTTTCCAGTTTCTTGGAACTCCTTTCCAATTACTTTGTCTCTGAATCAGCCACTCCAGCTTTCTTTCAATCCTTTCCATTCTTGTCCTCCATCCTATCACAGGGCCTTTCATATACTATTATATACTATTCTCTTATTCTCAAGTTTTTTTTTTTTTTTTTTTTTTTTTTTGGTGGTGCTAGGGATCAAACCCAGTGCCTTGTGCATGTTAGGCAAGCACTGTACCTCTGAGCTACATCCCGGGCCCCTCATATTACTATTCCTTCCACGGGGAGAATGGTTTCTCACTTTTCAAGGGAGCCTTCTTAGCTTATCTGGAAGGTAAAATTCATCTCTCTTATACTCAGATAACCAAGTATTTCTTTTATATCACCTACCACATTTAGAATTACACATTTATTTATAGAGTTGATGGATGTAGGTCTCCTTTGCTAGACTTTAATTTAAATTAGTTTAGGAATCTTGCTTGCTTTTCTTTGGTGATGTGTATTTTGCATCTAGTGCAGAGTTTGATGCATAGCAGTTACTAAGTAATATTTGTTGAATGAAAAAAAAAGAATAAATGAGGAAATAGGGACTGGGTTATCTTAAGTCCTTGTTGCCATAAAGATTAGTTTGAGTTTACTCATTAGTGCAACTTCTCTGAGATTTGCAGTTTTGATGTTTTTAACTGTTAACAGGTGGTAAAATCTGATTTGAGAGAAGCAATATATGAGGTGGAAAGATGTGAGGCCATTGAAGTTGGTCAACAAGAACGATGAAGTTCTGAATAAGACTAGTATAGAGGGAATATAGATATCTTAAATTTTTTTAAATGCCAAAGTAATTCTCAATGGTGAAGAAGAGTGAATGTGTATATTTGGGGGAAGCTCTGACCCCAGAGCAGGCTCAAAATTTGTTTTCTCAACTTTTTTGTTAAAAATTAATAGAAATTTTGGATTGAAATTAATAGAAAAATTAAATTAAAAATTAATAGAAAAATTGGATTGTGGCTCAGTGATAGAGCGCTTGCCTTGCATTTGTGAGGCACTGTGTTCAATCCTCAGCACCACATAAAAAAATAAAGATATTGTGACCATGTATAACTAAAAAAATTAATAAAAATTTCATTATAATATACAATATAAAGTTTTATGTTTTAATACAAGTTATTTGCCCTCAGTCTTTGAATAAGACCACTAATTTTAGAAGGCTGGTCTATTTTTATTTTGTGGTTTCTTGATAGGTGGGGATTAGGGAACTAATTAGAAAACAAATCAGTAGTAAGGTAGTGACCTAATCAGATGAGTTCTTAGAAAAATCACCTTGGTGGTATGTTAATAAGCCCATGTAGAAAGATTATTGGGACCATAGGAATTGAAAGACAGTATAACAGAGGGGCTGGACTGTCTGGATTCCTTTTGGTTCCATCAGTGACTAGCTGTGTGACATTTGGGAAATAAATTAATCTCTGTATTATCTTGTTCTTCATCTCTAAAATTGGGTAATAATAATAACTGTCTCCGGTTAATGTGAAGATTAAATGATTTAATTTACATTGAAAGGAAAGTGTTGCTGGTGGCACACCCAGTAACTTGGGAGACTGAGGCAGGAGAATTGCAAGTTTTGAGGCCAGCCTCAGCAACTTAGTGGAATCCTGTCTCAAAAAAAGAAAAAAAGAAAAAAAGGCTGGCTATGTAACTCAGTGGTAAAGCGAGCACCCTTGAGTTCAATCCCTAGTATTGGGGGAAAAAAAGAAGCATCTGACACATAGAAAGTGCTGTATAAATGTTAGCTGTTATTTTATATTTTAATGTATCAAATGACCTTGCATCAAAGCATATAAGTCATGATGACCTTATAATAACATTCAGTAGGTAAATATTTGTTAATCAAATTTCTTCTGGAGCAGTGCTGACTGATAGAATAGAATTTTCTGTGCTGATACAAATGTTCTGTGTTCATTTTCTTCAGTATAGTAGCCACTAGCTACTTGTACATGTGGCTTGAAATGTAGTGTAATGGAACCATAAGTAGTAATAATGGCTATTGGATAGCACATGTCTAGAATATGGCTCTATGTCTCCTGGCATTTTTCTTCTGATTTATAAATCCTGATTCACATTTGAAATATTCTAGCTTATCATTTCTTCTGGTTGTTGCTATTCCCACTGTGAAAATACAGTACTGGGCTGCGGTTATGGCTCAGTGGTAGAGCGTTCGCCTAGCACATGTGAGGCCCTGGGTTTGATCTTCAGTGCCACATAAAAATAAATAAATAAAATAAAGATATTATGTCCAACTAAAAAATAAATATTAAAAAAAGTACAATACTAATTCTAGGCATTCAACACATCTTTAAAATGTTCTGCTTTTTAGCACTTCTGGTTATTTTTCTTGCTCTAGCATCATCAAAACAATACTTTTGATAACATTGATGGCATATAATGCTCAGAGGATGGGTATATTCTTTGCTTCATAATTATAAATAATTTTCATTTTTAGATTTATAAAATGAATTAGAATGATCAAAACATTTTTTTTCTTCACTTTTATATACACATCTGCCTTTAGCATTTTTTTCATTTGTGAATTGTCTCAAGTAAATTTTTTTCACACAGCACATATGTTGAAAGAATAGTGTCACATTTCCTTTAGCAAAGCAGGCATGTCCAACTTTTTGTCACAGGGTATTGAGTAATGAAGTAATTTTTACCTAATGACTAACTGGATAAGAACACCATATTTCCTTTTTGTCCTCATTACAGTGTTTATTCATTATAATTGGGTTTGAGAAAATTCATGAAGAGCAGGATTCATAACCTTGTCACCATTGGGCTGGATAATTCCTTGTTGTCAAGAAGGATGTTTAGCACCATCTCTTCCCTCGATCCACTGGTTGCCAGTAACACTCCCCTGTTGTAGCAACCAAAAATGTTTCCAGATACTGCCAGATGTCCCTGAGAGGGGAGGGAAAACTGCCCTTAATTAATAACCTCTAATGTAAGTATAATCATCTGAGATTATACTTACATGATCACTTTTACCATCATCCATAGAGTGTAAAACAGCTCTGCCTGCAAGAAATTTTTTTGTACAATGATAGTAATGTTCCAGTGTGATAGCTACTAGCCATGCCTGCAGGTTAGGCATTGAAATGTGGCTAATAAAATGTGGAACTAAAATTTTAATTTGTCTTAGATTTACATGGTATCATGTGATTAGTGGCTACTATATTGGAAACATGGAGAGTGCTGCTAGATGTTATTCTGTATTCAGATTTCTTCTAATTTTCCTCTTAATTGAAATGTCTTCCACTGTCTGCTTTTTTTTTTTTTTGTCATTATGGTGGAATATGAAAAATTCCTGTTTCTCAATACTGTTCCATTGAAACCTTCATTATTTATTTTTATTTTTTATCATTGGGGATTGAACCCAGGAGTGCTTTATCACTGAATCACATACCCATTTTTTTTTTTTTTTTATTTTGAGACACAGGGTTTTGCTGAATTGTTGAGGGTCTCACTTAGTTGCTGAGGCAGGCCTCAAACTTGTGATCCTCCTGTTTCAGCCACCTTAGTCACTGAGATTATAGTTGTGCCCCGCCCCATTGAAATAATTAATTTTTAGACCACATAGATAGTGTCTCTAGATTTCATACCTTCGTGAATTCACACCTTCTTAAACTTAGAAATTATAGCAAAAATTTTAAGGGTAATGTGATAGTTTATTTATTTATTGCCTCCCTCTTCTAAGTTATTTAACCCTTCTGTTGTTAGTCTTTTCTTAGCATAGTTGGGAATAATTTATGAGTTCTGATGAAAAATTCCTAAGATGATGAAATAGCATAGTGTTTCAACATGTAGAAAAAGTGAGATCACTGTGCTTCTGTTGGGTATTATAGATTTTAAAATAGAGTCCATTGGGGGGCTGGGGTTGTAGGTCACATGTGAGGCACTGGGTCCAAGGCTTAGCACCAAAAAAAAAAAAAAGAACAAATAAAGGCATGATGTCCATCTACAACTATTAAAAAAAAATTAAAAAGGGTCCATTGGGCCTACAAAGTAATTTCAAGATAGAATGAGTTTTATTCTGTTTTTTTAGAAAAATTTCCATATTTGTAAGAAAAATGAAAAATAATGAAATAGCAAGTATTTAAAATAGAATAAAAACAAAAAACTCAGCAACTTGAAAAATTTTAAAAATTGAGTCTAGTACGCTGAAGATAAGTGGACAATTTAAAATAATGCCTTTGTTGTCTCAACAGTAGTATGATGTTTGCTATAGTTTTTCTTTCTCTTAAAAAAGAGATTGGATCTCACTATGCTGCTCAGGCTGGCCCTGAATTTGTGGGTGCAAGTGCATATCACTGTACCCTGCCCACATTTTTATTTTGTTTTTGTTTGGTGCTGGGGTTTGAACCCAAAGCTTCTCTACCACTGAGCTGCACCTCCAACCCCTGCTATTGGTTTTGTGTAAATTCTTTTGTATGAAGTTAAGGAAATTTCTACTTCACCAAAAATTTAGTTAAAGATCTTCGTTTACTTAATATGTTTCTCCTTTTCTGATAATGTGATCTGCCTCCTTTAACATGTTAATTTGAAAGATATTAGTTGATTTTCTAATGTTAACCTAGTTTTGCATTTCCTGAATAACTACTTTAACAACTTTTGTTTAATTGTATTTTATTTATTTTATTGATTGTGGTTTGGGAAATATTTTTTATTATTGTTATAATTGTTGTGGTTATTATTATTATTTTGTAGTATTGGAGATTGAACCTAGGGGCATTTTACCACTGAGTTGCATCTCCAGCTCCTTTTTTTTTTTATATATTTATTTTTCGGTTTTAGATGGACACAATGTCTTTATTTTACATTTATGTGCTGAGGATCGAACCCAGGGCCTTGCACGTTCTAGGCGAGCACTCTACCACTGAGCCACAATCCCAGCCCCTCTTTTTTTAAAAAATGTTTTTTAGTTGTAGCTGGACACAGTACCTTTATTTTATTTATTTTTATGTGGTGCTGAGGATCAAACCTAGGGCTTCACACATGCTAGGTGAATACTCTATCATTGAGCCACAACCCCAGCTCCTCTTTTTGTTTTTTATTTTTTAAATGTTTTGAGACAGGGTCTCCTCTGGCATGGTGGTGCATACCTGTAAACACAGTGACTCAGGCAGCTGAGGCAGGAGGACCACAGGTTCAAAGCCAGTCCCTGTCTCAAAATTAAAAAATAAAAATTAAATAAAATTTAAAAATAATTAAAAGAAAAAGATCTGGGGATGTAGCTCAGTGGTAAATCACCCTGGGTTAAATTCCCCATATCACCAAAAATCCAAAACAAACAAGCAAAAAAACAATTATTGAGCTAAATGGTTTTATTGAATTTCTGAGGCTGGCCTCAACTTCCTGGGTTACTGGGATTATAGGTTTGTGGAAGCACACCTAGTATATTAATATTATTTTAAGCTGCCTTTGTCCTCTGCTATCCTCACCTGGTCTTTATATTGGCATATTTATGATGATATATTTACCTCCTAAAACAATTTCAAGAGTGTTCTTTTTTTTTGGTAGTATCTTGAAGTAGTGTGTATGTTTGGATTTATTTGTTCCTCATTGTTTAGTAAAATTACCTGACCAGTGTGTTTATTTAACAAAAAACTATTTTAACTACTAATACAATTTACTTAGTGCCTCAGGAATGTTCAGATTTTCTATTTCATCTTAAGTTTTTTTAAGTTATATTTTTCTAAGGATTTATCTGTATCACTTAAATTTTTATTTATTACTGTAAATGATTGCTGTCATCTTAGAAGCCTTATTTTCTGGAGCATTTTTAGTTGAATTCTTTTAATTTTTGTTTATTTGTATTCTTCCTCCCCTACCTCCCTTTCCTGACTAATTTTGCAAAGGTTTATCAGTACTTCCTTAATTCTATTTCTGTTGGTTGGGGGTAGATTCTGCTGTTTTCCCGAGTTATTAGGTTAGTTATTAGGTTATTAACTCGTGTCTTTTTCTCATGTAGGCTTTTCAGCCTATACATTTTCCTCATTTTTGTATAATACAGATTTTTGGTATGAAATATTTTTCGTCAGTTGTAAATACTTTCTTAGTGATCCTGGGGATTAAACTAGTTAAATATTTGTTTTCTAATTTCTGTTATGATTTTTAAAATTTTATTCTTGATTCATTTCTAGTTTTTGTTGTTAAATCAATCTGTCTCTTAATTGGTTGTGGTCCAAGATTGTTATGTATAAAATACTTACTTAAAAAATGTTTGGGGGGGCTAGGGTTGTGGCTCAGTGGTGGAGCGCTTGCCTAGCACAGGTAAGGCACTAGGTTTGATACTCAGCACCACATACATACATAAAATCAAGCTTGTTAAATCTTTTTTTTTTTTTCCTTCATAAGCTAACACCTAACAAGGGGCATGTTAATTTTCCACTTTAGTGGATTGATTGGTGAGTCTGCCATTTTTTTTTTAATTTGAGGCTATATATTATTTATACCATTTTAGTTGACTTGCTTATAATTGTGAATTGACTTATTTTGGTAACATTTTGCCTTATATTCTGATTTTTTCTGATAAGTCAGTTTAATTGACTTTTTGCTTAGAATGCTTATCTTTTTCTAGCCATTTACTTTCAGACTTGCCATGCCCTTGAATTTTGTATGCGTTTCATATAAAGAACATAAATTTGGATTTTCTTTTTTGTACAGGCTGATAATCTTTTTTTTTTAGAGTATTAGTTTATTACATTCATTTGTGATTTTGATGAATCACTGTTTTGTTATCTTATTTTGTGTTTGATTTTTTTCCCCTTCCTTATGGGATTTGAAATTTGGTAATCCTTTGTTTAATCATTCCATGAACAGTGTTACTAATTTTTAATTTTATTCTTTTGCTGGTTACAGTAGACATTTTAACATGCTCAACACTGTTTGAGTCTAGGGCTGGCTGTGTAGCTCAGTAATAGAGCACTCAGGTTTGACCCTCAGCACTGCGCCCACCTCCCAAAAAAAGATTATACAGATGAACTTTATATATATTTTAATGTGTGTGTGCTGTGACTGGAACTCAGGTCTTGTACATGCTAGGTGAGTGCTATACCACTGAGCTATATCCCAGTCCTAATCTTATATTTTTTCTCAGCCAGAAAAGTGCTGTGGTTATTGACTATCTGTGTATCTTCTTTATTCAGGTCCTTTGCTTATCTTTTAATCAGGTTATTTGACTTTTGTTATTCTGTAGTCCTTTATAGATTTCAGGTATTAATCTCTTATCAGATATATGATTTTTAAACATTTTCTCATTACTTGGATTTTTTTATTATTTTGATAGTGTCTTTGATATATAGTAGTTTTTTATGAAGTCTGCTTCTTATAGTTGTAGTTTGTCTTTTTAAACATACTAAAAATTTTAAAACACCTTAATCTAAAGTTTTATCTTTTTAAAATTCCAATTTAAAAATATAATCAGTATTTGTTTAGATTGAGTCAACATAGGTAACAATTTCTTCTTCTTCAGTACTGGGGATTGAACCCAGGTGCATTTTACCACATTCCAGTCCTTTTTATTTTTTTCTTTTAAGACAGGGTCTCACTAAGTTGCTTGGGGCCTCTGTAAGTTGTCAAGGCTGGTTTTAAAATTGTAATCCTCCTGCTTCAGCCTCCTAGTTGTTTGGATTATAGGCATGGAACACCGTGCTTGGCAACAATTTCTTTATTCCATAGTCCTTTGCATTCAAGACTTTGTATCTGGGATAACTTTAGAATTTCTTGAAGGAGAGTGCTTGGGTGGTATGCTCAAGTGATATTTATTTGCATGATCATGCCTTTAATACAGTAATCTTAGGGGGAAAAATTGCTTCTTTGGATATACCTTTCTTTCTTTCTTTCTTTTTTTTTTTTTTTTTTTGGTGGTACTGGGGATTGAACCCATGGTCTTCCATATCTACATCTACCCCCCAGACACACATTTCTTCTTTTTTTTTTTTTTTTTTGTACCGAGGATTGAACTCAGGGGCATTCAACCACTGAGGCACATATCCAGCTGTTTGTTATATTTTATTTTAGAGATAGGGTCTCACTGAGTTGCTAAGTGCCTCACTAAGTTGCTGAGGCTGACTTTGAACTCTTGATCTTCCTGCCTCAGCCTCCCAAACCGCTGGGATTACAGGCATGCACCAGCGTGCCCAGCTAGATACATATTTCTAAGTTAATAGTTATTTTCCCTTAGTTCCCTAAGCACGTTATTCTTTTCTGTCTTCAGACTTCTTATTGCTTTAAGAAATCAGTTTCAGTCTTACTACTTTGAAGGTAATATAGTTCTTTGGCTGCTAAGGTTTTTCTCTGTTGAATTCTTCAGTTTCAATATGATATTAGTAATATGGCTTTATTTGGCTTGGAACTCATTGGTCTTTCTGAAATTAGTTTTAGTGTTTCGCATCAATTTTGGAATACTTCCTGCCATTTAACACTAACTTCTCATTTCCTCCTTTCTCTTATCCCCTGATAACCACCATTTTACTTTCTTTTATGAATATGACTTATTTTAGCATATATGGGGTCATTCATTATTTGTTCTTCAGTGTCTGGCTTATTTAATTCAGCATGTTTTCAAGGTGCATGTTGTAGCTTCTGTCACAATTTTCATTCTTTTTAAAGGCTGAATAACATTCCATTATAAAACTACACCACTTTTTGTTTATCCATTCATTTATCAGTGGTCATATTTGGTTGCTTCTACCTTTTCATAGTGAATAATGCTGCTGTGAACATTCTGAATAATCTATCACAGTTCTGCTTTTAGTTTTTTTGAATATATGTGTCACAAAGGAGAATTCCTGGATTATGTGGTAATTTTGTGTTGAATTTTTTGAAGAATTGCCAAACTGTCTTCCACAGTGGCTGCTACAATATTTTATCTTCCCATAAGTATTACACAGGGTTCCAGTTTTTCCATATCTCACCCAAACTTATTGTTTTTAAAATTAATATATACATAATTTAATTTTAAATTAACACATAATTATTGTACATATTTCCATAAAGCATATGATTTAATTCATGTATATAATGTATAATGTCATATTTTCTGTTTAATAGTGACCATCCTCATAGAGGTGAACTGGTATCTTATTTTGATTTGCATTTTTCTGATGAAAATATGATATGATTAATAATATGATATGAAATTAATAACTACATCTCTAATCACCAGATTAGTGATGTGGTTATTAACTATTTGTGTATCTTATTTATTCAGGTCCTTTGCTTATCTTTTAATCAGGTTATTTGGTTTTTGTTATTCTGTAGTCCTTTATAGATTTCAGGTATTAATCTCTTATCAGATATATGATTTATAAACATTTTCTCTCATTTCTTGGATTTTTTATTCAATAGTGTCATATGATATGCAGTAGTTTTTAATTTTGATGAAGTCTGATTCTAACAGTTTTAATTTGTCTTTTTAAACGTACTATATATTCTGTTTGACATTTCCAACATCTGTGAGTTTTATTGGCTTGATTTCTTAATTTGTTGCTCTGCAAATTCATAGTGGCTTACATTCTTGTGTGTTTTGTAAAATTTATGTATAGTAGTCCCCCCTCTTTTGTTATTCATGGGGGATATGTTTCAAGACATACTGCAGATAGTATTGAACTGTATATGCTAGATTTTTTCCTATACTGAATACACAGACTTAAGATGAAGTTTAATTTATAATTAGTCATAAGAGAATAACAACAATAGTAGTAAAATAGAGCAGTTATAATAATATATGTAATAAAAGTATGTAGTACTTATGAATTATTTTTTTCTTCAATTTTTACATAATATTTTCAGACTGAAGTTGACTGTTGGTAACTGAAACTATGGGAGAGTGAAACCATGGAATGTGGAACTGTGGATAAGCTGGGACACTACTGTATTAACTCTTGGAAGTAATTCTGGGAAACTCTGAAACCTGGATTAAGATGTGTTTTTCCAAGTGTCTAGGAATATGACCAACACAGGACTACTTTAAACTTAACTGAGTTCAAGTGTTTTGGAGTATATAGGTTCTATTATAATTGGGCAGGAGCTCTATTTTGGGGCTTACTTATTATTATTTGTTGTTTGATGTAATTTTCCCTTTTTCATCTGTCATTGGAAATCCAGACTGGCAAATCCCCTTTCTCCTCCTTCTATCTTCCTTTCTCACTTCCTCCTTCCTAATGGAATTTTGTTTGTTAAATAGTTTAACCTTGTGCTAAGGATCCCAGTTTTTTGTGGAGGGATGTTTGGTTAGATCCCCACCTTAGGTGGACCCTGGTTTTATCCTATCTTTTATAGCCTAGGCAGTTGTCAAACAGGAAACTCAAGGTCAGTAGGGATTGGCACAAATGAGTATGTGCTGAATCTTTGTAAATCCTGCTTTTAAGCTTCTTATAATTCCTTAATTTCCAGAAAGCTCAGAAAAACATTTAATACTTAATTATGTATCATTTTTATTTGATTTTTCAGCAGAAAAGTTATTTAAGGTACCTAGTTAGCTGTGCTGTGGAGAATGAAAGGTCCATTCATTTAAAGAAATGCAGTGTTTCAGATGAACAGAAAAGCACATAGAATCATATAAATCATACTCATATGCCAACCTACCAGATTAGTAAATAATATATGTTCATTTTGTTAAACATATATCCCATATATACTTGAAGCCCTCTTTGAGTTTCTTTAGATGCTATTCTTCAGCCTGTGCTTCTTCCACAAAGGTAACTACAGTTTTAAAGTTGCTTATCCTTTCTTTCTGTGTCTTTATCCCTTTCCAACAAAGATAAATCATGTACTACTTAAAAAATTTCAATGTACAGCACCCCTTATGTTCAAAACACTAGAAAAATTAGGGATAACAGGAACATATCTCAACATCATAAAGGCTGTCTATGCTAAGCCCCAGGCCATCTTCATTCTAAATGGAGAAAAATTGAAGGCATTTCCTCTAAAAACTGGAACAAGACAGGGGTACCCTCTTTCCCCAATTCTATTTAACACAGTCCTTGAAACACCGGCCAGAGCAATTAGACAGATGAAAGAAACCAAAGGGATACACATAGGAAAAGAATAACTCAAATTGGCACTGTTTGCTGATGATATGATTCTATACCTAGAAGATCCTAAAAGTTCCACCAGAAAATTTCTAGAACTAATAAATGAATTCAGCAAAGTAGCAGGATATAAAATCAACACCCATAAATCAAATGCATTTCTTTATATCAGTGACAAATCCTCTGAAGAGGAAATGAGGAAACTATCCCATTTACAATGGCCTCAAAAAAAAAACAAAACCCAAAACTTGGGAATCTGCCGCAGTCTGACTGGGCACAATTTACCAGCCACTTGTCAAGCAGAAACGAACTTTATTTTTAGAACACGCTGCACCACAGAGCACTTCAGGAATTCCCTCAGAGCCCGACTGCCACCACCGGCTTCTGGCGAGCCTCTCAACCCCCCACTCCTCCTGCTCTTGAGGCCGATTGGCTGGGTTGTGTGGGCGGAGCCAAAAGAGTCCCCCCATGAGCAGCTTGGTGGTCTGAAAGGGCAGGGAAACAGCCCAATGAGCATCACCGCAGAGGAGCCAATCAGCTGGCAGCTGGAAGTTTGCAGGGGCCACGGTGAGCCAATCAGCTGGAAGTTTGCTGGGGCCCCTTCGGCTGTGGCTCTCAACAGGAATCAACTTAACAAAAGAGGTGAAAGATCTATATAATGAAAATTATAGAATCCTAAAGAAAGAAGTCAAAGAAGACCTTAGAAGGTGGAAAGATCTACCTTGCCCTTGGATAGGCAAAGTTAATATTATCAAAATGACCATACTTCCAAAGCACTATAAAGATTTAATGCAATTCCAATCAAAATCCCAATACTTTCTTTATAGAAATAGAAAAAGCAATCATGAAATTCATCTGGAAAAATAAGAGACCCAGAATAGCTAAAGCAATCCTTAGCAGGAAGAGTAAAGTAGGTGGCATCACTATACCAGACCTTAAACTATACTATAGAGCAATAGTAACAAAAACAGCATGGTATTGGCACCAAAACAGACTGGTAGACCAGTGGTATAGAATAGAGGACACAGGGCTGAGGAGGTGGCTCAAGCGGTAGCGCGGTCGCCTGGCATGCATGCGGCCCGGATTCGATCCTCAGCACCACATACAAAGATGTTGTGTCTGCTGAAAACTAAAAAATAAATATTAAAATTCTCATTCTCTCTCTCTCTTTAAAAAAAAATACTAAAAAAAAAAAAAAAAGAATAGAGGACACAGAGACTAACCCACAAAATTACAATTATTTTATATTAGACAAAGGTGCCAAAAACATGTATTGGAGAAAAGATAGCCTCTTCAACAAATGGTGCTGGGAAAACTGGAACTCCATATGCAGCAAAATGAAATTAAATCCTTATTTCTCACCATGCACAAAACTCAACTCAAAAATGGATCAGGGATTTGGGAATAAAACCAAAGACCCTGTGTCTAATAGAAGAAAAAGTAGGCCCTAATCTCATTCATGTGGGATTAGGCCCCAACTTCCTTAATAAGACTCCTTTGGCACAGAATTAAAATCAAGAATCAATAAATGGGATGGACTCAAACTAAAATGTTTCTTCTCAGCAAAAGAAACAATCTGTGAGGTGAATAGAGAGCCTACATCTTGGGAGCAAATCTTTACCCCTCACACATCAGAGCACTAATCTCTAGGGTATATAAAGAACTCAAAAAGTTAAACACCAAAACAACAAATAACCCAATCAATAAATAGGCCAAGGACCTGAACAGACATTTCTCAGAAGAGGATATATAATCAGTCAACAAATACATGGAAAAATGTTCATTATCTCTAGCAATTAGAGAAATGCAAATCAAAACCACTCTTAAGATTTCTTTTCACTCCAGTCAGAATGGCAGCTATTATGAAGACAGACAACAATACTTGTTGGCGAGGATATGGGGAAAAAGGTATACTCCTACACTGCTGGTGGGACTGCAAATTGGTGCAGCCAATATGGAAAGCAGTATGGAGATTTCTTGGAAAATTGGGAATGAAACCACCATTTTACCCAGCTATCCCTCTCCTCGGTCTATACCCAAAGGACTTAAATACGGCATACTACAGGTTCACAGCCACACATCAATCTTTATAGTAGCACAATTCACAGTAGCTAAACTGTGGAACCAACCTAGATGCCTTTCAGTAGATGAATGGATAAAATAAAATATGGCATACGTACACAACAGAATATTACTCATCAATAAAAGAGAATAAAATCATGGCATTTGCAGGTAAATGGATGGAGTTAGAGAAGATAATGCTAAGTGAAGTTAGCCAATCCCAAAAAACCAAATGCCGAATGTTTTCTCTGATACAAGGAGGCTGATTCATAATGGGGTAGGGAGACGGATCATGGGAGGAATAGACAAACTCTAGATAGGGGAGAGGGATTGGAGGGCAAGAGAGGGGGCCATGTGGTTAGAAATGATGGTGGAATGTGACGGACATTATTATCCAAAGTACGTGTATGAAGACACAAATTGGTGTGAATATACTTTGTATACAACCAGAGATATAAAAAATTATGCTTATATGTATAATATGAATTGTAATGCATTCCGCTGTCATATAAATTAAAAAAGTTAATTAAAAATTTTTAATGTAAATGATACATTATATATATATATATAGTCATTTGCCTCTTCCATTCAGAATAATTTTCAGAGTTTACTCATAATGATAACTATAACTCTAGCTCAATCATTTAACTGCCTTATAAACCACTGCATGACTATACTATGGTGTGTTCTCTATTGATGGGAATTTGAATTGTTTATTTTTCTTCCTTGCTTTTATAGTGCTATAGGAACAACTTTGTGACTTTAATGTGTGTGGGGAGAAGTTCTCTAGGGAATACATGCCTAGAAGTGGACTAGTACATACCTGTTGTTCAAGACCCAACAGATGATCCTAAATTTCAATGAATGTTCTGTTTTGTCATCAACAGTGTATAATAGTCCGTGGTACATCAGAGTTCCCAAACACTTGTTTTTGTACTTAATTTTTGTCTAACCATCAGTCAGAAATGATAGTACTTTTTTAACTTTGCATTTTCATGTTTACTAGTGAGGTTGAATATATTATTATATTTATTAGCTTTTCTTTTTTTTGTACTGGGGATTGAGCCCAGAGGTTTTACCACTGAGCCACATCCCAGCCCTTTTTATTATTTATTTTGAGGCACAGTCTTGCTAAGGGCCTTGCTTAGTTGCGGAGGCTGGCCCCAAACTTGGGATTCTCCTGCCTCAGCTTCCCAGATTGCTGGGATTGCAGACGTGTGCCACTGTGGCTGGCAAATTTATTAATTTTAAAAAGAATTTGTAGTTTTTATTGCTTAAGAAATCCTTCCCTACGCTTACAGTATACTCTCCTGTTTTCTTTCTAATGTTTTGTTAGAAGTTTTGCTTTTCTTTTTAAGATCTTAAATTCATATAGTATTTTTTACTAGGTACAATTTGAGTAAAGATGATTTTATGTTTTGCTTTAAAAATATCCAGTTCTTTAGCACCATTTATTTATTTTAAAAAATTAATTTATTTGTTCTAATTTGTTATACATGACAGCAGAATGCATTTCAATTCATAGTAAACAAATGGAGCACAATTTTTCATTTCTCTGGTTTGTACAAAAGGAGAGTCACACCATTCATGAAGTATAAAAAAGGTCTGGAGATTTGGCTCAGTGGTTAAGTGCCCCCCTGGGTTCAATCCCTGGCAACCCTGCAATTAATATATATGAATAAAATTAAAAAGAATTATTATTTTGGTTTTTTTACTAGATACCTGACAGCTACTAGTCTACCGAACTGCATGTCCCCAGCAGTAATATTAAGGAAGTTCAGAGCATGGACTTTAATGTTTACATAGACTAAGATCTGGTAAAATACTTATTAACTTTGTGATCTTGGATATGTAAGAATTTTTGAATCTCAGTTTCTCTATATATTTTTGAGGGGAGATTATTCCTACAGGGGTGTTGTTGGGATTAAATGTGATAACATATGTAAAGAATTTAGCACTCTGGTAAATAGATGGTAGCCATTGTTACTAAAGTTATAATCATTGCTTCTCAAGAAAAAAAAGTATAATATTTGTGGGATTTGATGATTGGGATTTCTGACTTTTTTGAGGAAAGGCTTAAGCAGCCTGGGTGGGGAGGAAGCCAGAATAAGTAGAGGCAGAATTTATGGACTCCTAATTATTTGTGTAATTGTTGACTAATACCTCCCCCCCCCCCCCCCCAATAGAATTCCAAAAAGGCAGGGACTTTTTTCCTTTCTTTTGTATCCCTTGATTTTGGAAAAGTGGTAGTCATATAATCAGTGCTCATATACTTTTTAGAATAGAAACCAAAGATTTTGTTTTTCTTTTTTCCTCCATTCCATACCCCCAGTACTTCAAAAAAAGCAAATAATTAAACATGAGATTAATCCTTTTTTCAGTAAATAATCTCCGGAGTTCCACTTTGAATGTTTTCAGCTCTGAGCCATTGGTTGTGTTCTCTAGGAGATTTTGTAAACTGAAGGCACTGGGCTACATCAATGACACGGTGCAGTTGGAGCCGTAGACATCAGTCAGTTGAGTTATGATTTATGCATTCTGGGTTTTGTGCTATTGTGACTCTTGAGAAGCACACCTAGTTTCTCCCCCATCCCTGTCTTTAGTTTCCTGAGGATTCTGGGATTGGTCACCTACTATTTCTTTTCCTGCTGTTTCACTACCTATTGCTCCCAACTCTTCTGATTTATTTCATTTCAATTCTGAAGTATGAGCCCTTTAAAAGCTTTTGCTGTTAGTGGCCACAGTAGAACATGAATGGACTACAAAAAGGCTCCTTTGTTCTAATTTCTTTACTGAAATGTCACAATCTATGTAAAACACCCTAATGTCTGTATTGGGTCCTGGAGGAAGACTTAGGGAAGATTTGCTTCCTTTCTACTTGCAGGTCTTAAGAAGGATGAGTTTTAGTGTACATTTGATCCTTTTAAAAAAATTTTTATTTATTTTAATTGGGTATATATGATAACAGAATGCATTTTGATTCATTGTACGCAATTATAGCACAACTTTTCATTTCTTTGGTTGTACAGGATATAGCGTTGCACCATATGTGCAGTCATACATATACCTAGAGTAATAATGTCCATCTCATTCCACCATCTTTCCTGCCTCCATACACACTCCCCTCCCCTCCCTCCCCTTTGCCCAATCAGAGTTCCTCCATTTTTCCCATGTCTCCCACCCCCATTATGGATTAGCATCTACTTATCAGAGAGAAAATTTTGCCTTTGGTTTTTTGGGATTGGCTAACTTCACTTAGTATGATATTTTCCGACTCCATCCATTTACCTGCAAATGCCATAATTTTATTCTCTTAATGCTGAGTAATATTCCATTGTGTATATGTACCACAGTTTCTTTACCCATTCATCTACTGAAGGGCATCTAGATTGGTTCCAGTTTAGTTATTGTGAATTGTGCTGCTATGAACTTTAATGTGGCTGTGTGACCATAGTATGTTGATTCTCAAGTCTTTTGGGTATAGACTGTGGAGTGGGATAGCTGGGTCAAATGGTGGTTCCATTCCAAGTTTTCTAAGGAATTACCATATTGCTTTCCATATTGGTTGCACCAGTTTGCAATTCCACTAGCAATGTATGAATGTCCCTTTTCCCCCACATCTTTACCAACACTTATTGTTGTTTGTATTCCTGATAACTGCCATTCTTACTGGCATGAGATGAAATCTTAGTTTTGATTTGCATTTCTCTAATTACTAGAGATGTTGAACATTTTTTTCATATATTTGTTGATTGATTGTATATCTTCTTCTGAGAAGTATCTGTTTAGCTCCTTAGCCCATTTATTGATTGTGTTGTTTGTATTTTTGGTATTAAGTTTTTTGAGTTCTTTATATATCCTGGAGATTAGTGCTCTATCTGACATGCGTGTGGCAAAAATTTGCTTCCAAAAACGTAGGCTCTCTCTTCTCTTCATTGATTATTTTGTTGAGAAGCAGTTTTTTAGTTTGAATCCATCCCGTTTATTAATTCTTGATTTTATTTCTTGCCATTTAGGAGTCTTGTTAAGGAAGTCAGGGCCTAATTTGACTTGGTGAAGATTTGGGCCTACTTTTTCCTTTATTAGGTGCAGGGTCTCTAGTGTGATTACATTTGATCCTTTTAAATATAATTTCTGTTCACAGTTAGGAACCTGCATTCATACTTCCTGGATTTAATTTCTAGCTTAATTTCCTGCTAATAGTGTGACTTTATGTTCACCTTCTTTGCCTCAGTTTCCTCATCTGTAAAATGAGCATAATAATTACACAGTAGTACCCTCCCTTATTTACAGGGGATGCATTCCAAGACCACCAGTAGATGCCTACTGTGGATAATACTAAATCCTCTGTGTACTATGTTCTTTCCTATACATACATATATCTATGATAAAATATAATTTATAAGTTTTTAGGCCCAGTAAGAGATTGAGGTTTCTGAAGGTTAAGAAGTTTGACAGGTGTGTTGTGCAGGTCAGTACCACCTGGGGAAATTTGAAGGAAAAATGTGTATTTTTGGTTTTGAGTTTCAATCTTTTGAATCTTTGAGAGTTGCATTTTTTTTTTCTTTTTAAAGTTTTTTGGGACTTTGTATTTGGAAACCATAGCCAGGTTAATTTCAAGAAGGAATTTTTGTGTATTTATTGAGACAGGATCTTGCTATGTTATCCAGACTGGCTTCAACTCCTGGGCTCAAGCAATCGTTTGTTTTAACCAGCTGAGTAGCTGGTACTATAGGTGTGCACCACCACATCTTGCTTTCAAGAAGGAATTTGAAATTTTGGTGTTAGGAGTGTCATCTTGCCATTTAATATATTGATTTGATGATTTTATTGTTTGTGTGATAGTATTCAACTAGGTGGTTAATATAAACTTTTAGATTACACTTCATTATTTGTAGAATCCTCATTGCATTCTGTATAAACAATTTATTCACACCAGTTCTTAGTAAATGTATATGACTATATCATGGTGTCTTTTTGATCATTTGCTTTAGAAACAATTTTTATTTGTAGAATAATAAGCATATTAATTTGCATAGAATAATGAGAATGATTCAGAAATTGCCTAGGTAATCCAGAATTGACTTGTTCTACATAGCAGTAGAACATGGGTAGTAATGTTTACTAATATGTCATATATGCAGGGTAAAGTGAGCAAACAATGATGAGATACCTTGTAAAAATATAAACTCATCTTGTTGTACTAGGGAAAATGTTGGGAATAAAGAATTACAGATGGAAGGACAAAAATACTTACAGGATATAAACTATTGATAATATTTTATTACTAAAGCCTTTTAAAAACTAGTAATAAAGAATTTTATTATAAATAAACGATGTCTTTAATGGAAATATTTTCTTTTTTTCTGAAAACAAATAAAAAATAATTATAAAAAGAAAAATTATTTTCATTTTTATCTAGAGAACTGTAGAGGGTGCTAGAGCATTAGGAATAATCAGAATTGACTTTCTATAGGAATTCACTTAAGTCATTATCACAGTAATTCATTTTTCTTGGTTATACATTTTTAAAAAAATATTTTATTTTTTAGTTATAGTTGGACACAATACCTTTATTTTATTTATTTATTTTTATGTGGTGCTAAGGATCGAACCCAGGGCCTCACACATGCTAGGCAGGCGCTCTACCACTGAGCATTAACCCCAGCCCCTATATATTTATTATATTTTATAAATATATATGTATATATATTTATTATATTATTATTATTTTGACTGAAATTAGAGTGACTAATATTGCAAAATTGATATTATTTTTAATGAATTTGATTAATGAATTTGGTTGAAAAATGTTTTTCATCTTTCAGATTCTTTGATATGGTTGAAATTATGACCCTCTCACGTAGTTAAGTTAGTAAGAATAAAAAGTTTTTTTTTTTAATCATCTACCTGAATCATTAGCTTCAGAAACAATTTTGGGTAGATGGTAGAAGAATAAATCTTTATTATTCCCAAACTGGGATTGGTAGGCTGTATAAGCAATCTCTTCCTCTTCTCTTCAGATATTTTAGGATCAAAAGATAACCAAACCATATAATGGGATTATATATTTTAGGTAGATTGGTTTAGAAGAAAGATTGTTAAACCAAAGTGGAATTTAAAAACGTGAACAGACTTTAAAAGTTATTTTTGGTTAGATAGAAGTCTTGGCTTTTTTGACTGATAAATTTATTATTTAGAGAACAGTTCTATAAATTCCAAATTTTAACTGTTCCCTGGTTTAGTGGTGATTTTAGAAATTTAAGATAGAATTATTTGATCTTTTATCATAAATAATTGCTTTTAGAAATTGTTTTTTAGTAACTTGGATTTTCACCAGTTCTGAAGAATTTAGGCCTTATTTGAACTGGGTCAAGTTAGACTGAGTGGTATATTTTGGAATAAAAGTTGATAATAATTCACCAATCTTTTAATGTTAGGCATCTATGTTATAAAATGCAGGCAGCTTTGAAGAATTCTGATTCAAACCTTGCCAGGAATTTATTTTTCCCTGAAACTATATTTTAAATCTTTATCATGAAGTTTTATTTTATACTATAATTTCTTTAAGAGTCAAGAGAAAATTTGTTCCCTTGTTGCTCTTTCAGCAGTGAAAACATTTTCTTTTGTGGGATTGTTGTTGTAAAAGCTTTCTTATTAAGTTACTCTTTTTGTTTTTAATTCTCAAGGCACCACCTTCCATGGTCAATAATGAACAACGCCAACATGCAGAGCACATATTCTTATCATTTAGAAAATCAAAATCACCATTTGCAGTTTGCAAGCATATTTTGGGTAAGTATTCACTTTAAAATATTTTGACATAATCAAATATGGTTTTCCTGTCCTGAACATGTACTATTTTAAATTCCTTTTAACAATAAGCAGATTCTTTTAGCTAATACTTTTCTATTAAAAATTATCATACTGCAGTGGCTCTGAAGATATTCTGGGAAACCAGAAAGGAAACTTTATTTATACTTTGGATTTTTCCCTCTTAGATATGGTGTTCAATAATTTAAAACTGTAAATGGTGGGAGGAAAACTGTTGTTTCAGTTGTTCTTAAGTGTCATATCATTTGTTACAAGACATATACTATAATATATCTCTTCCCCAGTGTTAGTTTGAAAATTAAAATTGCTTTTAGAGAGTTCTGTTTTCTTCTAGTTGTTTTCCCATAGGGTTTTTTTTTTTTTTTTTTAAAGCCATTTAATTTGAACTCTACTTGCTTAGCAGTTATCAGATACTTTTGGATAGGTTATCACTGTATATCATAAAATAAAGCACTGTTTTTTTACTTTTGTGAGATTTGTTTTATGAGTACCTTACATGTACAGAAGTGATCTCTTCTAAAAAAAAAATCACAAGAATTAAAATTTTCTTGTCCAAAGGTGGCATTTTCTAAGAGTTGTATATGACATTGCCATCTGTTTCTTAGATGCTTTTCAATAACAGTAAGGGAGATTTCACTGGTTATTGTTATTTTATAGGCTGATTATTTTTTACTGTTTTCTTAGTTGGAGCCATTTTTTATATAATATGTTTAAGGCTCTGAGTCATCTATGAACATAAAATTGGTTAGTTGAGCATTAGGAGCTAAAACATCTGATTTTTTATTCTTGTGCTTTTAATAGGGGTTATCTGTTACCAATACTCTGGTTTCCAGATTGAAATAAGCCATAATTATGGTTACATGTTTAAAATGCTTTATATAAAAGAGTATATGAGAGGCATTAAGTTGTAATGGAAAGAGTACTGGTGTTGGAACTGTGAGATCTGGCTGCGACTGTCACTTTTAGGAAGCCAGCCTCTCCAGGCCTCTTCTTCATTTGCATTGTGGGAATAATGATACCATTTGCCTTAAGGGATGTGGCTATCTTAAGTTGTTGTGAGATGCAGGTGTAATTACACTTAAAAACACTTTGTGAACAATTTGGTCAATGTCATATCCACATTATCTCATTTAAGATAGTTTTTTAAGAATATGACTGGCTTATAAAATGCTCTTTTCTGTTGGCAAGGAGTTAACAGTAATGGTCAACCTGGCTCTTATATCATTCAGGAATTCTTACTGTTAAGAGTAACAGTTTTAACAACTCTTTCAATTCTAAATGAGGCCATTTTAATTAATTTACTTATAAGTCATTAGTTTTTATACGTTGATGGATTTGTGTTACTAAGAAAATTTCTTTACCTGTGGAGTATATTTAATTTAATATTAAAATAAAAGAAGTAAAACGTTAGCATAAAGAATTTAAGGGAGGCTTACCTCATCCTTACTGCTTTGAAATTGTTCATCATCAATAGATTTAGAAAACTATTGTATTAAACTGTTAACCTAAAATTAGTCTGGTTTTTATGGCTTATGCCTTACCTACATTGACTAGAATTCCATCAGTGTTCCATCTGACTTTCTGTTGTAATGCAGTTGTCATTCTAGATTGGCTGGAAATAGTTGATCTAGTTATAAGTATTTTATTAGAGCATATTTGTTTATATCACTCTTTCCTTCCTAGAGTATATATATTTTATGAACCATTATTGCTTTTTTATGATTTGAGTTTGTTTTGGATTATTATTGTTTTCTTGATAAAATTTTCTAAAGAGTAGTATTGCTAGTTCTGGCCGTGCTTTTAATATAGTATGGGTTTTGAGACATTAACTATTTAAAAGGTGGAGTGCATGTATGACAAGCATAATCATTAATGTACTGCATAGCCCTGTGTTACATTAATGTTTACATCTAAACTTCACAAAAAAAATCCTTTTTTAACTCCTTACTCAGTTGCCACCAGCACAGAAGGGCAAATTCCTCTAAGAAGACTTCTCATACAAGTGGCAGTCAATCACAATTCAGAATTTTCACATTCTTATTTAGGGATTATATGTCATTTTTATAGAATGTCTGGGAAATATATTCTGATAAAGGGGAGATTTTCTCTTTGATGTCTCCCTTTTCTGGTCTCTTAAAGCTCTTCCTTCTAACTTCTTTAACTTGAGTTTTATATGTTCTTATTTTTCCTCATTTCTTTCTCTTTTGTTTTCATTCTAGTTTTTATTTTCTTTACTCTTTTCTGTGTGTATGTGTGTGGCCTATGTGTGTGTGCATGTTGCATGCTTGTGTATTTTGTCAGAAGAGTACTTGTAGCCTACTTCACCACAGAAATCTTTGGTGCTTTGGAATTAGTAAATTTTTTAGGGTCAGTTATTTCCTCAAAAAACCTATCAGTTCTGTTCTTGTTAAAGAACTAAGAACTGTGAGGGATTGGCTTACCTTTTCTGGAGTTAACTTTGTAGCATTCTTTTGTCCTTTTCAGAGGGAGAAATGAGTTTGATTCACCTCTTACCTCAGAACTAGGCAAAACAAAGTGAAATAAACTAACAAAAAGTCAGTGAGACTTATTAGTTCTTTGTATTTGGAAAAATTCTTCAGTAAAGCTATTAATTTTGTCTTCTTTCATCTGAGACTTTATTATTGGTTGGTGGGCATAAATACCATTAAGTCAAAAAAGAAGACTTTTTGATCCTTATTTTTTCTGTGTTTTGGATAGAAATCTTTTAAGGCCAGAGAAGAGGTTGTAGTAGTTGAGCATCAGTGGCTTATTTTTATTCTCTTAAAAACTTTTTTTGATAAGAATGTAGTGCTCTTCCTCTCATATTTACTTCATTTGAACTTTTGTCTGCATGGTTTGGTCTAGTGTTAGATGGCTGATAAGATAAAAATGAATTTTATGTTCATAATGATTATTAAAGAAAGTTATGTGGTGGCAGACAAGGGAAGGCATTCCTGCTAAAGTGTTCTCAAATAATTTATCATCTTGGCAGTGTAGTAGTCAGTGACAGATCTTCTTAAAAATAATTAAAGAAGAAATTCTAGATGAATTATGTTCTTTATGAAAATCTTACAATTTCATGTATCTTTTTACCAAGGAGTAAAAATAAGCCTCATGGACATAGGTGTTCTATCTCCTATCAGTAGGCTTCTAAAGTTCCTTTAGTTTCTCTTACATTTTTTTATAGTGTGTATAAATACAGCTTATGAAGGCTAATAATGTTTTTTTATGAGAAGATAATATTTAGGAAAATTCTTACTTTAAATTGGAATTTGGCTTTCTTTTTTCCACATTTTTCCATTCTCAGTAACAGCTTCTTGTAGGAGTAGTAATTTAGAAGTCTTCTTTTAATACCATGCACAGATAGCTAAGAAAAAGTTATGAAACTTTGTTGTATCTTGAAAACTTTGAAATGTCATTATTCTTTTATAATAGCAACCAAAAGGGCACAAAAAGACTAGGATATAAGTATAAATAGTTAAAAATAAGTATGTTTCAGTGCTCATGAGTATCAGAAGGTGCTTATTTGATCTTGTCTTCAGTGGCATATGCATTTAGGGGTGGATTAGTATTGCTAGGAACATTTGCTAGGCTTATGACCTCAAATTTTCTCCCTTTAGTCTTCTGGCATCAGTTTCTTCAGCTATAAAATGTAGGAATTGTATTAGGTGATCTGTGGAGATCTAATTCTAAAATTCTGAGTTCCACAGAGTTTACCTCCTTGTTAAAAAATCTATGTTAAATTATTTCCTTGCCCTTAAAAATGCAAGGAAAACAAAGACAGGCAAACAATCATCAATTTCTTTCAGAAGAGGGTCATAAGTGAGAGATTATTTGAATTACTTTATGAGACAGTACTATATTTCTCCTTAAATGTCCTAAATGTAGCTTGTTTCTGTTTTAAATCTTCTCTGAATAAAATCCTCATTCCCGCCCCCCACCCTTCTTGGAACTTTAAACATTTCTTTTTATAATAGGATCACACCTTTTAAAAGTTACTGCTTTGTTTTATTAACTATTATATTTTTAAATGTTTTAAAGTTTTGTGAATTCTAATTATCTCAATTAGAATTTATGTTAATGTAGTATGGAATAATAAAAGGTTTTTTAAAAGGTCCAGATTGGTTTTTCTTACTAGTTTTATTATGTTTAGACCTCCTATACAGTAGTACAATAGATAGGAATTTATGTAGGCCACACTTTTCCCCCTTATTTTTATAGCTAATTGTGTCAAGACTATTCACAAGATTTTTAAATGACCTGAGCTTTTGAACAAGAGAGAAAACAGTGTGCCTGGATTGTGTCTTCATGCTCTTCTGATAAATTCTTGAAGGTGCCATTCTATACTCAAAGAGTTAATTTCTCATGGCTTTTAAATGCTCATGACCAGTGATCTTGGCAAATAATCTGGAGTCTAATTATAGACTTTTCAAGAATTTCACATTATGGTTATTTTTCAGACCTTCAGAAAACTTCTACCTTTTCTTGACTTCATTTTGACTGTTTCTCCCTTTTGATAATGCTGTTTGGAAACTGATTGTAGTAGTCATTGGTGAAGAGATGAAAAAATAGAAAATTAATATAAAATATTTATTAGACACGTTAATTTTCTATTTTTCCCCCCAATTCAGTTTTTAGTATAGAAAATATAACTCACTAGTTAAGGCTGGGTCTTTCTAGTAGCTTGGGATTTTACTCAGTTTGATCAGTAGCGCAATCAGAAAATTCATGAGAACTTCTCACCTTGTGTAAATGTGGCTCATTTTGTTTTAATATTTTGAGAAAAATAACATCAGCATGCTTGTGTTTATTTTTGAACTTGCTATTGGAGATGGGTCATCCTGCTAAAGGCTTAATTACTTAAAAACCAAAATAATTTAACAGCATGGCTCATCACAAATAGTAATGTTTAAGGACCAATTTAATAAGAGATTTTTCAGATACAAAGTTTTGTTTTTGCACGGGGTGAGAATCTCTTAGTATATTTTCTGATTGCTTTATATTTTTTATTTTTATTTTTTTTAAAGCTGTGTTATTTTTTAGTTCTTCATGCTTTGGAAGTAACAGTTGAAGAGAGGTGAGGAAAGTTTGTGAAAATTGTGATCGGTGATTAGCTGCCACCTGCCTGAGGTGTCTTCTGAGAGGAACTAACCTCTTTGTGGTGCTAGAGCAAGGTCACTGGATTAAAAAATGAACAGGTAATCATCTTATTCCTTGTCTGAAAAGTTCTAAAATTAATAAATGCAAAATGCCCAAGGTAATGTGAACTACAGTTTAAAGAAAGTTTTCAATTTTTTTCCTCAGAAACTAGTAAAGTGGACTATGTCCTTTTTCAAGCTGCCACAGCCATAATGGAAGCAGTTGTCCGAGAGTGGATTCTCTTGGAAAAAGGTAGCATCGAGTCACTGCGAACATTCCTTTTAACCTATGTCTTACAAAGGCCTAAGTAAGTACATGGAGGAAGTACTGCTAAAATACTTTTGTTAAACTTATGTATCTGTCTTTTTAGAGTGAGCTTTTTTTTTTTCCCTTTAATGATCGGTGTATGTGATTAAACTCTATATGGGACTCACAGTTTAAAAACTAATTTTAAAAACTAAATAAATAGAAAGATCAGAAGAGTAGAGGAAAGGAAATGGGGAGAGAAGAGGGGAGGGTAAGGGAAAGTACTGGGGACTGAATTAGAGCAAATTATATTCTATGCTTTTATAATCATGTCAAAATGAATCCTAATGTTGTATATAACTAATATAAACCAGTAAAAAGTCTAAAAAATTTTAAAAAGACTAACCAAAAAACCCCCTCATGCACATATGATTGTAGGGTTTTTGGAATTTAATAATACCTTTTCTTTCTTTTTGGGGAGAAGGATACCCGGGATTGAACTCAGAGGCACTCGATCGCTGAGCCACATCCCCACCCCTATTTTGTATTTTATTTAGATACAGGGTCTCACTGAATTGCTTAGTGCCTTGCTTTTGCTGAGGCTGTCTTTGAACTTGCGATCCTCCTGCCTTAGCTTCTTAAGCTGCTGAGATTATAATACCTTTTCTTAAGCTTACCGTATTAGGTTTATATTTTATACACACACACACACACACACAGAGAAACATGCATAGAAAATGTTATGACAAAAAGTACCACATTCTTTAAGTTTCCTTTGAGAAATGAGGTGAAAGTGAATTTTTCTTCTGTACTTTAAACATTTTATAAGACTATGTATTTATTGTTTGTATGATTTCTTGAGAAAAATAATTATTCAGCTTTTGGGGAGAACTTGATTTACTAATTTTTTAATGTCTCCCCAAACACGAAGTGTTCTTTCAAGAACAGGCAGTGCACATTATATGTTCGCTGTGCAGTTAAATACTTTCTCATTGACCTTTCCATGGTCAATGAGAAGAGTTTATTATGTAATCAGAAATGCACGAAGTTGGGAATGGTGATGATAAACATACATAAAAACTTAAATGCAGAACATTATTGTCATGCATTTGTTCTTATCAACTGTTGACTGTCAGTCTCTGAATTCATCTTATTTAGTAATAGTTACTGATATGACTTCAGCATTTATATTAATTTCTTTGCATACAGAAAAATGCATAAGAGTGAAGAGCCAGAGTTTGCTTAGGTTTTAGCGTTACCAATTTGACCTATAGATGAGCTGTGTGTGTGTGTGTGGGGGGGGGCAGCTATTGCCTATTTTTCTGATTTTGATAGAATAAGGGAGACTTACTCTTGGCTTTAAACTTTTCTCCTTCCTCCTTGCTTGCTTGTTTGGTTGGTTTTTATTTGGTGAGGCCATTTGGGTGTGATACTAGCTTGCCCTTTTATTGTTGCCATTTGACCATATTTGTTAGATCTGACAAGATTTTTCTTTGATCCTTCTGTATGTAACTAGAGGTAAGTATAAGTAAATAGAAGTCTTGACAGTGTCAGCAAGTGTTCGTTGCATTATTTTATTTCCTTTTTTTGCATACACCACAACTAGGGCATATTAAAATTTCTATTACAGGTTCACCTAGAGATATGATGTATATTTTGTTGAATTTTACAGAGAAGGATACTTATTTTGATATATTCTTTACCCTAGTAAAATATGTTGAAATCAGTTTTGATAATATATACTATTGAACAGAAGTTGAGATAAGCTTGCACATTTATAGTTACGTAGTAAAAGAAAAGAAAATAGGCCAAGGCTTCTATGTTTATGAGTTTATATGTAGGAAGTTGTTTTTTTGGTTTTTTTTAAAATCTTTTGTCCCCTAGACCTAAGGTGTTTTCTGAAAAGCAGTCTATTTATGTAACCTTGGGGAATTGATGTAAAACCTGAATATTCTCGTTTTTGACCGTGAAACAGGGACTTGGTAGCCATGTCTTGTGGTTAGGATCCAGATCACATGAGACTGAGTTCTGGCGCTCTAGCTGCTGTAGCCATCTCTGTGAAGCAGCCTTTCCTAAGAAGTCAGGATCACATGGGAGCTTCTGGCTAGATCTGTTTGTTAACACAACATAACTCCCAGCCTGGGAACTCAGAACTCTGTACAACTTGATAGACTTCAGTGTGTGACAGATTTGCATGGTGTTTATGTGTGTGCTTTCTTGTATTATCCAAAATAATAATTTGAAACTTTTTAGAATGGATTATAGGGTTCCATATTAAAATAGTTCACTTATAAATTTTCCTCCAAACATTTATTTGAAACAATTTAAAATGAAACTTCTTAATAGTACATTGAACACATATATACCCTTTTCTTAGTAGTGGCTCAGTTAACATTTCATCACATTTTCTCTGAGCCATTTGAGAGTATGCCTCACACGTCATAATACCATATCCTTAACTACATGAGCATAATCTCAGTACTGTTGACATAACTTTTATATTTTTATTATTTAATATATTTCTAACTCTTATTTGGAGTTGTTCATTTGTCTGATTTTTATTTATATCCCTTTTCCTCTTTTAGGTTATTTTAAAAAATATTGCAGTCTATCTCTTCCTTCAGATCTATTAAAGTGTGCTTTACATATAGTTATTTTTAAAAATCCAGAATTTAACCATAGATTATACATTGTATTTAGTTATGTCTCTTTAAATCTAGAATTATTCTGCCCTTTTCATCTTTCATGTCACAGGCATTTTAATCTTATAGAATGCCCTAAAATGTGAGTCAAACCAAAAATTTTTGGCTTGCTACATAGGTAGAACACTACAGGTTGTATTGTATTGACTAGTATACCTTTGTCTAGTATAGTTGTGTACTTTACATTTCTTGCTCATAATTTTTTCTTTTCTATTTTTTCCTCTCCTATGGTAAAATTTATATGGCGTGAGATACATAGTGCTTTTCCATAGGAGATCCCTTCAGTGCTGAAGATTGAACTCATGGCCTTGGGCATGCTCAACAAGTGCTTAGCACTGGGCCACATCCCACATTCCACAGTCCAGCGCCCTCCCCCCAACCCCCTCTTTAGAGAGGCGGGTATAGATAGCATAGTAGTTGAGATAGGGACTTGTACCTGACTTCTGCCACGCTGAAACCCCTGCAAATTACTTGACTAATTTTTTGTGCATTCATTTTAGGATAATTAAATGAGTGAACAGTAGTACTTAACCCCAGATTGTCATAAGGATTAAATGTGTTAATTTTTGTGAAGTGTATGTAAAGCCTTGCATATCATAAGAACTCAATGCTATTATTTATTTTTTAATGGTTTCTAATTCTTGTTGATGGATATTTATAAAACTAGCTTTTATGTATGTTTTTAGTAGTAGTTTTCAACTTCATTTGTTTGTTTATTTAGTGATGGTACTAGGGATGAACCCAGGGGTGCTCTACCATTAGGTAAAAGGCCCACATCCACAGCCCTTTTTATTTTTTATTGTGAGACAGGGTCTCACTACATTGTCTGGACTGGCTTTGAACTTGTAGTCCTTCTGCCTTAGCCTCATGAGTTGCTGGGATTACAGGTATGTATCACCATGCCTGGCTTTATGTATATTTTTAAATTTTTATATGTGTATTATGAAAGTATTTTGCCCCCCTCCCCCCCAAAAAATATATATGTATAAAATTCTCTTTGGTCAACAAACATTTTTGTACTTAAGCACTTATTTGCCTACTGAATGAAGGATGAATCATTCAAATCTAATATTTTCAATATTTTTCACTTCAGGCTTGACCTAGGTAGACATATTTATTCATTGTATAAATGTTGAATAAATACCTATTATATGGCAGGCAATGTGTCTTGCTTATAATAGTATTCTTAGAATGGTGGTTGATCTGGGAGATGAGTTAAACAGTATTAACAGATGTATCATGTTATGTGGGGGTGCCTTGGGAGCCCTTAGTAGTAACTTCCTGGACAAAGTGAAATCACAGTCTTAGCAGAGGGAGTAGAACTGTGTAAGAGCATGGACCTAGGAACTGAAAAAAGTTCAGTAGGTCTGCAGTTTTGAGTGTATGTGGAAGGAGTGAGGTTGGAAAGAGGAGCAGGCACCTGGCCATGAAAGGCCTTCCAAATGGATAACCATATAACTTATGTCTAAACTGGGACAGCTCTGAGAGTGAAAGTAAGCATTGTTAATAATTATGTGGACAGTAGGTAAATTGAGCCTGCTGTAGGAAAATCAGGATGGGCCCCAGAGCTGCTTGTAACCCAAGGGCTGTTGTATATAAATTCATGTTTTATGAGCCTTACCTTTAAGAAAAAGTCGAGAAAAGGTGTTTTAAATCTCAGTGCCCTTGTTACCAAATGGGTTTTGTAAAATGCTTCGACTAGAGGTAGGTATTTTTGCCATCATACAGAGGAGCAGAACCTAGATGGGAAACTTTAAGTTTGTTTTAGAATATGTATGTTTCCATAATATTATACTTTGGATAGCTAGAATTCTGCCTTTTCATGTGGATGGTGATGGGATTTATGAGTATGCTACTGATTGGAGATGGATATTAGATCATAATTTTTCTTAATATTAGTAATCCCCTTTCCCCAAATATTTACCAGGGAACTCATTTAACCTATATTGAACACTGCCTAAAGTGCTTGATACTAGGCACAATCCGAGGGACATTTAATCCTTATAATAATTCTGTTAATTTTACCCTCATTGTACAGAAGAGAAGACAGAGGTACTGTTTTGCCCAGGGTCAGACAGACAATAAATTATGCAATTTGGACTTGAACATAGGTTTTCTGGCTTTGGAATCTGTAGGGAGGGTATCCTGGTCTCAGATATAAAGGGTATTATTATTAGTTTCAGGCCTAGTGAGAAGCTTGAGAATATTTTTATTTTAAATTTAGTTAAATGTTTTCATTATGATTTTTATGTTTTATAGCCTCCAGAAGTATGTTCGGGAACAGATTCTATTAGCCGTAGCAGTAATTGTAAAACGAGGATCATTAGATAAATCAATTGACTGCAAAAGCATTTTTCATGAAGTCAGCCAGTTGATAAGTAGTGGCAATCCCACTGTGGTGAGTATGCAATTTGTATGTATAAGTATTAAATTTTTTATTTTTACTTCACAGCTAGCATTATACCAATAGTAGTATGGATTTCTACATAAAAGAAAAAGTGTGCTAATAAATCAAGAAATTTTCACTGTTCAAGTTTTCTTTGTTTTTTAATGTGTATATATAATTTACATGTAGTGTATTTTGCTTTTGCATTTGATTGTTTTTATATATTGCCATAATATTCATAATCATCATTTTAATTGGTTGTAAAATATCTTAAATTAATATATTATAATATTCTTAGTCATTTCTGTTGTGCTCTTAACATCCATAGCCCATTAAAAATTCTTTTTTTGAGATAAAGTCTGAGTTGCCCAAACTGACCTTGAACTTGGGGTTCTCCTCCCCCAGACTCCTGATTAGCTGGAATTATAGGTCTGTGCCTTTGTGTCTGATATTTTTTCCCATTTTTAAATAAACCTTGGACAACTACTGTTTATTATAGAACTGTTTGAATTAAATATAAACTGACATTTGGCAAAACAAAAATCATTAATAGTTGCCTGGGATTGAGCTGCAGATACTTAACTCATATGATAACTGTTTCTAATACTTAACTCACCCATAAATTATATTGGCAATACCTGTTCATTCTGATTCTCAAGAATTAAATCTTTAAATATTTTTGAGTAGTTATTATTATTATTATTTTTTTTTCCTTTTGCTTTCCACAGTTTTTTCTTGAATCATTTGAGAGAGATCTATGTGAGCCCATACATCATACAATTCTTTTGGAATTCCTTTGCATCTTCAGTGGCCTCTCAGTAAAGGGCTGAGGTTTTTATTTTTTTATTTTTTTCATGGTGCTGGGGATTGAACTCAGGGCCTTGTGCATGCTATACCCCCACCCCAAGTGTATGATTTTAATGATATACTTGATACTTTGAGATTAAGACGTAGTTGTACATTTTAGGAGGGTTGTGTGCATTGTCCTTTACTTTTCACTTTTACGTCTGGCCTTTTACCATACATGACTGTGTACTTATCTCACTGCTCTGGACATCTGCTAGGGTTTAGACTGAAGGAATCTATAAGCAAGCTTGTTAGAACTATGGAACTCACTTACTAAACACGCCCTAAGTTTCTTTCCTCCCCGTTGGAATTCACCAGTGATCAAGTGTTTATTTTTTTCCCTTATCAATTTTATTGAGGAATAATTTGCATTCATTACTGCATTTATTTAAAATGTACACTTCAGGAGATTTTTGTAATTATTTATAACATTAAATTATTACCAGAATCAAAGGTACAGAATATTTGTTGTGATTTTTATTGTGTGCATTTGTGTGTTATGCCATTTTTGTGGCAGATTTCTTTAAGTAGTGCTGTTCAGTAGAATTTTATTGGTTGGTAGAAATGTTCTATATCTGTTCTTTTTTTTTTTTTTTTTTTTTGGTACTGGGTATTAAACTCAGAGCCACTCAACCACTGAGCCACTATTTTGTACTTTATTTAGAGACGGGTTCTCACCGAGTTGCTTAGTGCCTTGCTTTTGCTGAGGCTGGTTTTGAACTCGCAATCCTCCTGCCTCAGCCTCCTGAGCCACTGGGATTACAGACATGCACCACTGTGTCTGGAACTATATCTGTTCTTTTCATTATGTAGGTACACTAGTGATATGTAGCTTTTGAACACTTGGAATGTGTGACAAGGAACTGAATTTTTAAATTTATTTAATTTTAATTAATTCAAGTAACCATATGTAGCTAGTGGCAACCATATTGAACAGGGCAGTTCTAGAGATATTGATAATCCAAGGATTTAATTTTATGCCCTTTTACCTTAATATTGTGAATATCTTAGTATTGTGAAATCTAATTTTTAAATTAATCTAATTGTTTATTAAACTAGAAAAACGTACATTTTTTAATCACCACATTTTATAAAGCATTTTGATTTTATGTAGTGGAAATTTCTTGAAAATGATCCTGTGATAAGAGTCCATTTACAAGTTTTGAGATGAAAATTATTGAGAAGATACTTTTTTACTTAACATTATTCTCTATAGTCTCAAAGATCGCTTTTATTGGTAGATGTGTTCTTCATTTCTGAAGGAGAACTTAACTCTTGAAGGTTGATGCTTTAAGGATACCTCAGTAGTTGCATAATGACAGTCTTGTTATTTGTGCAGATTTTGATAGTAGTTTGCTTCCAAATTTAATGGCATGTGTGCAATCCAATGCTGGCTGTCACAGAGGGCTTAGAGGAAAAGTGCTAGCTACTATGGGCAGGGAAAAGGTTTAAAACAGAAAGTCCTACTGCATACTAGCCCTGAATGCTCTGAATCAAGTTACTTCTCATATTTTAGATTTTGCTTAACACATCTTGTTTCATTTTGACAGTCCTGTAGTTAAGAGTCTAGCTTATTGCAATGGACTGAATTTAAATTTGAGGAACTTTACCAGTGACGCTGAGATCTATCTATAACTAATGCCCTTTCTGTGCTAGTTTAGTGATCATCCCAGCTGGGATTTTGTTGTTGAGATTTGCAGCCTGTCTTCACCCGCTACAAGTAACCTATTGGCACTAGGACACTGCAAGCAAGGGATAAAGAGTCCCTTGCCTCTCTCAGGAATGAGCACATACTCGGGAATTGTGTTCTCTACTTCCTTTCCTCTGGGGTAATTTGACCCAGCACAAAAAGTAGTCCACTGCAAACTGACAATTGGGGTTTTCCAAGGCACTGAAATAACTGATGTTCTGAGAATGATTAGAACAGATGGAGCTGTTTAGTTAGAGAAGATTTTGCTATATTCACAGTGTGTATACTTTGAGAATATAAGTAGGTAAATTTAAAAATCTTATAAAATACTCCACAACAAAGATTTTCTTTTCAAAGTCAAATTTCTAATATTAGGGCCAAGAACTTGTATAGTAGTAAGAATCAATAGTTAGAGGTAGAATTTCATTTCAACATTGTAAGGTAAATTGATTTTGATGACTACAATGAAAACATTAAAACTTAAATAATTAAAACTTAAATAAATAATTTCTATGGCAGGTGAAATACACACACTGGCCTTCCCTGTTTGTCCTTGCTCAGTAGCTTGAAACTAGCTCATTCAGCCTTTGGAAGAGTATTGGGTTTTGGTTGGTTGTTCTCCTGTGCTAATTTCATGAATGTGTTTTATCCAAGTTTAAGGGTAATGTAGTATATGTAATAAAGCACTGGTTTTGAATTCTACTTAGGTTTAAAGTGTAGCTTTGCCATTTACTGCCTATGTAACTTGAACAAATTATTTAACTACTATAGGCATATGTAAACTAAATGTGATGATACCATTTCAGGGACTGCTCACTCAGCAGTGTTTGTGCTTCTTCCCGTGTGGCCTTTCGCCCCATTTTTGTAGAATCTTTAGAAAGTGAACTATAGTAAATCATCTCTATCAAACTTTTAAATATTGAAAAGCAGAAGAAAGTATCCATAATGAAAACTAATTATTTTTATATTTTAAAAGATACAGATAAGTAATAGATGAGTTTCCTTTAAATGTTTTAAGAAGTAACTTACAGTCTTGGTTCACTCCAGAGAGTTTTATGGAAAGATTACATTCAATTCATAAAACTTTTTCTATTCCTTAGTATAGTTTTCCATGTGTCATGGTGTGTTCTTAGTGTAGTTATGCATGTATGGTTATTAAGTAATATGTTATTTTATGCCTGTCTTTGTGGGCAGGCTGTTTTACTTCTATGCTTATAAAAGTTACCGTGGTTACCTCATCTCAGTTGGCAACTGTCAGACCTACTAGTTTGAAAGGCGTATGGAAACTTTCTTTCCTAGGGAAGCAACTACATTTAAAAAAATTTTAAGCTAAGATTTAAGCTAAAATTTTTAATACTTCATGTTTGTCTTCCCTTGTAAGTAGCAAGACTAAATCACTTTTAAAGGTGTTTAATTCAGCATTTAAGCCCCTTCACTCCTCTTTGCCATGTTAAAGAGAAGTGAGTGAGAAATTCACTTGTCTACAGCATTGCTGCCCCTGGATGTGATAGCCAAGTTAATCTCTCTTATCACAAAGTCTCATTGATGTTTGCTTAGAAGAGCAGCTGGAAGTCTGCTTTATGTATGGCAACCTTTCATAGTTTATTCTTGGTAATAAGGCTCCTGGGGCAAGAGCCAGGCTATTATAAGAGACAATCCTCTCTCTGAACAAGAGCATTTTATTTTGTCAGCTGGAGTTAGTGTTTGAGTTTCTTGTGCTTGTGACAGTAAGCTGGTGAGTAAGGCAAGTTATCTCTGAAGGGCCTTCCCCCACCCCCACTAGCATGAAAATAATGGCTTTAATTAGAAATGAGAATGCTGCTGTAAAGCTTTTGATGTGAAGACAAGAGTTACTTAAAATTGTTAGCCAGTTTATTAATTTGAATTTTCAGTACTTCAGTGAAAGAAGACTTCTGTGAAGACTTTTTCATAACTTTGAGACCTTATGGCATTGCCTTCTATTTATTTTACATATTTAAATTTTCTCTTTGAAATTTTATAAAGAAAAAAATAAAGATCATATATTTCTTTTCCACCTTCCTCTTGTGTTAACATAATGATAAGCATAGAAATAAGCATTGATTAATTAATTCAAGGAATATTTACTGAGCATCTACTATATTACTTTAATGATGCTGTAGTTATGGTTATCTTTTAAAATGACAACTCTTTTAATTTGCTTGAACATAGATAACAATCAAGAGGCGTGTGTGTATGTGTGTGGGGGGGTGAAGACAAAACAGACGGTAGTTATTTTATGGTAATGGTAAAAATACCCCTTCCACTTTATCTCACCATGACCTGCTACATTGATATAGCACTTTCAGGTGTTATTATTTAAATTGAAACTTAGGGCAATCATGTGAAATTAAGCAGGGCAGAGGGTAGTAACCAGTAGACAGCTGTCGCTACCTTCAATAAAGTGCCTTGTCCACAGTTTTTTGAAGTGGGAAATCTTGGCCTGTTAGAACCCAGATTTTTTTGGCACCTGGGCCAAACAGTAGGATTCTCATATTGGATGCAAAGAGTCCTTTAGAGTGTTTTTTTTTTTTTTTTTTTTTTAAATATTTATTTATTTATTTTTCGGTGGACACAACATCTTTGTATGTGGTGCTGAGGATCGAACCCGGGCCGCACGCATGCCAGGCGAGCGCGCTACCGCTTGAGCCACATCCCTAGCCCTAGAGTGTTTTTTACTTATTTACTTATTACAGTGTTTTTCACTTATTTTATTTACAATACAGGCTCAATACATTTTGTTATTTTGTTTAGTTTATCTGCAAATGAAAATGATAAATTTAGAGCTACCTGTTGGTGGTAAATTGCCAGCAGCAGTGAGTGACAGACAAGCTGCTTGTGAAGCAAACATAAATCAAAAAGTATGAATCTGACACCACTTTGTCAGAGGCTTACACTGTAGTTCCGAGTAGTTACTTTGTTCTAACATTAGGTAATAATTGCTACTGAAATAATTCTTTTGCAAAAGTGTATGATTTCATTAATACAGTTTACTCACTGCACTTAAAAATTTAATTCTTTGTGATATGGCATAAATAAAGCATTATTTGTTAACCTCTTAGAAGTCTGAGATTTGGACTCTGGTCAAATTCCTGGTAACTTTAGTATGACAGTCTCATACTGCTTTTCTCAGTCAACTTTCATCTGATTTCACTGAAGTTGTTTACAAGAGTGTTTGTTTCTGAGCCTCCTCAATATTGGAGTCACTATTTCCAATACAATAATATTTAGTTCTTATCTCTATTATAGAATCTAGTTCTGGTTCTGCCGCTTAAAGTTAGAAGGGGAGTTAAGAGGTTATACACTTAGGATGGCCACTGAGACCTAAATTTCTGAGACAAGCAGTTAGAAAACTTCTACAAGGGTATGCACGAGTTAAAGTTTGTGATCTCTTCTTGGCAGATTTGATGCTTTTTCTCCATTCCTACTTTCTCTGTCCTGGAAAGGAGCTGCCCTCTGTTCTCCTTAGAGAGCTCATTTTTGGCTTGTTTCCCTACCTATCTTCATGACAATACAATGTGAGGGTAGCTTAATTTTAAGGGGATTTAATTGACAAACACTGAAAATGAGTAAACTTTTGTTACTGAGCCGTAGACATTTTGTGATATGTTTAGTACCCCTGTGAATAGGGAGAAATGTTTGATATGTGTTGAAATACTTTGCTCTCTTAATGTATAATTAACGCTTAATTATTCATCTTTCTTTGATGAATGAATTTATTCATTTGGCCCTTTTGTATAGTGTTTATTGTTTATGATGCTAATCTCATATCCTTACAGGTTTTCCAAATTAAAGAGAGATCAAACTACTTGATATATTTTAATGATGCAGATCTCTTTCTGAATTTTAGTTCTTTGGATGCTGATAATTTTTACATAGTTATAAACTATTTCTTCATGCTGCATAATTTTTATGTATTCCTTAAGTAGTATGTGGATAGAAAACGTTTTTATAGATTTGTCTTTTCCATAAGTATAAAAAGTAGACTATAAAATAATATATGTGGATTAATAGTAATGGTATATAAATAACATATGCATTAAGAAATAGGAATGATAGGATAATAGGCAATATTCACTTTTTCGTGTGCTTTTCTGAGATGAAGATATGCTGTATTATTTTTCTGGATAAAAAAATTAAGAATGAAAATTATTTTTTTTTTCAGAGAGCTGTCTGTAATGAAAACTCATTTTGTTCCTGATTCTCATATATTAAAAATGGGGCTGGGGGGCTATAGCTCAGTTGGTACAGTGCTTTCCTCACATGTACAAAGCCCTGGGTTCAATCTCCAGCACCACAGGCAAAAAAAAAAGTACTTTTAGCCAGGTGCAGTGGCACATGCCTATAATCCCAGCAGCTTGGGAGGCTGAGGCAGGAGGATCGAAAGATCAAGATCAGCCTCAGCGATTTAGCGAGGCTCTCAAAATAAAAAAAATTAAAAGGGCTGGGGATCTGGCTCAGTGGTTAAGCATCACTGTTCAATCCCTAGTACTCAGGGGTGGGAGGAACAGTATACTTTTATGGATGCATTTGTTCATCATTAGTATGAATATTCTCTCTTGGAGGAATGTATTTATTGCCAAAGCTTAAAAGCAATTTTATGCTCCTGGGGACTCCTTGTTTGTTCATTGAAGTTTGTAGCTAAAGGAGACTTAAAAATCTTTCCTGATTCTGAACTGCAGTAACCTTTCACCTGTCTTTGCCTTATCTGTTTTTTCCACTAATTTGTTTCATATCTTTTTTTTTTTTTTGGTACTGGGGATTGAATTCAGGGGCACTCCACCACTGAGCCACATCCCTAGCCCTATGTTGTATTTTGTTTAGAGATGGGGTCTAACCCAGTTGCTTAGCATCTCACTAAATTGCTGAGGCTGGCTTTGAACTCGAGATCCTCCTGCCTCAACCTCTGGAGCCTCTGGGATTACAGGTGTATGCCACCATGCCTGGCATTGTTCCATATCTTGACAATAAACATATGTGTATAATCTTAAGGAAACACTCATTTCACATTTAATTAAAACTTTATTGTATGTATTGAACATTTACTAGAGGTGTTTTACTGAAAATATTAATATGATCATAGTTTAAATGTGCCATTTTGTGAAGACACTCAATATATGGTAAGTTGTAAATTACTTGTGCAAAATTATTATGGATTGTTTATTTGTAAGGATGATGGTTTGTCTAAGGATGCTTCTGAATTTTTATGCTTGCCTGTTTTTTCATATAAGTTGTGTGTGAATTCTATTTTCAATAAATTATCTCATTTTAGAGTCTCTTAAACATTTAGATATCTGTTCCAAGGTCCTTTTCACTGAATTCTTATTTACAAACTTTAGGTCAAAATCCAAGACTAACACTTATAAAAAATACAGGATATTAAAAATTGTCTCCAGAATCAAAGATCTTGAAATTCTCTTTTTTAGATCTTTATGAATTAGCTTTCATTTGAATTTTATTAATTTGATTTACTGTGCCTATTTACTGCTTTATTTTATACCTATTTTTCTGGCTATATTTAAAAATTAATGTTCACAGTTGATCTGATATAATTTAAATGTGTTTGTGAGGTTTCAATTACTGGCACTTTAATTTTTAATCACCATTTTAAAAGAAAGACTTTTTAAAAATTATAATTTTGTTAACTCATTTCTTTTTGGGGGGTGAGGGGGCACTGGGAACTGAACCCAGGGGCGCTTAACCATGAGCCACATTACCAATTTTGTTAACTCAAAAATGAAGTTATTAGGAGAAAACCTGCCATTGGGTCCCCTCTTGACTGTAAGAGTTCTGTTCTTCAATAAATTCTACTCTTAGAAAAAACAAAAACCAAAGTTATCTTACTCAATAAATTGAAGTCCCTCTAGTAAAATGACATGCCATAAACAGTTTTTTTTCTAGGAGAGGCTTTTGTGCTGGATTTCTCAGACCATGGTTCTTTTTTGAGACATGCAAAAGCAGTTAAACAGCCACTCTTTTGAAGATTTGGGGAGGAGGGAAACTTATATTTTAAAAATAAATATATACTTTAAAGTAAAATTTACAAAGTGTGAGAGTGGGTAGAGCGCTTGCCTAGCATGTTCATGGTCCTGGGTTCCATCCCCAGCAAGGGTGTGCAGGTGTCCATACAAAAACCAGCCGAACACCAACACCTCTGTGTGTATGTGTGTGTGTGTGTGTGTGTGTTTAAAGATAAATCAGGAGCACTCAGAGAACTTTTATCATTATAGAAAGCACCATTGATGGATACCTTCATATTCCTCAGATTATTTACAGTTACTTCCTGGTGTAGAAAATTCTGGGAAACCACTTTAATATGTGGAATTGTATGCCTGCTAAAACATATTAGTTATATAGTCATGCTTATTTTGGTTGAGATAAAAAGGTGGTAAAAAGAATAGGAATTTCTTTTTTGTTTTTACATTTTTAAAGGAAAATTTCAGATGTATGTAAAGATAGATGAGCACTATGTCAGTCTCCCATGTAATCATTGCTCACCTTCAACAAATATCAACTCTTTCCAGTCTTTAGAAATTTAATTTTATATATATTTGCTAAGATTTGCCAAGATAAGCATCTGTAAGGTCAAGGTACTAACATCAGAAGCATTTCTGAGCAAAGATGCTGCATGCAGTTGGTGGGTGGGTCTGACTGTGTTCAGCTGTTGTATAAGCTTGCAAAAATAGTATCATCTTGACTTTCATCTTTCGGTTGTTCAGAGGTAGCAAGCATATTTCTTTTTAACCCCTGGAAAAATGCCAAAATAATTTGTATTGTTATCTCCATCTTTGGCACCTTGATTCTAAATAATCTATGAATAAAATTAATGAGTTGATATTCTGAGCCTATTGGAATTAGAAAGAAGGAAAAATCCTCATTTTTAATTTTTAACCTTTTTGAGTAGTACCTGATTGAAACTTTGGAGACTATTAAGTCTGTTTTAGTGCTCTCTTCATCACCAGCACTACACTAAAATTGGAATGAATACAGAGAAAAGAAAGATTAGCATGGCCCCTGTGAAGGGTGACATGTAAATTTGTGAAGTGTTCCATCTTTTTGGAGATTGAAATTGACCAAATTATTTTCATGATACAAATGTGCCACAGTGTCTCCCACCATTTTATATAATTATAATGTGTCAATTAAAAATTAATTTAAAAAGTCTTTTACTTTTCATCTGTTTTGAGATACGTCTTACAAGCATCAGAACATTGAGTCAGACAGACTTGGGTTCAAATCTCAGCCGGCTTTAGGTAATACTTACCCTCTCCAAGTCTCAGTTTTTTCAGTTGTAAAATGGGATCTAGTTTGTTGTGCGAATTAAATAAAATAATGCATTTAAGATTGATTATTTAAAAATACCATTTGAATTTTGTGATTAAATAGGAGTGTATCCTAAGTTCAAGGCCTAAATGAATTTGTACAGCTGGAATTGACAAGTATTGTTAACACCAGGCCACCCAGAAAGGAGAGCTAATCTTTGTTTTGTCGTATCTGATTTTCTGACTGATATAAGATCTGAAGATGTAATGGATAATCTTTTTAAGATAGAATATGTTCTATTATGTCTGAACAAATATTGTATTGAAACAAAGCATTGAAAAAAAATAATGCCTTAAAATTATTTCTTACCAAATACAGCAAACACTGGCCTGTTCTATTTTAACTGCACTATTGAGTGAATTCTCAAGTTCAAGTAAAACTAGCAACATTGGACTGAGTATGGAATTCCATGGTAACTGCAAGAGAGTATTTCAGGTATTAGCATTTTTGTTCTTGTGTTTTAATTATTGGATCGTTTTTGTTTGTTCCTAATAAATGAGAACATTTATGTAATTGAATGATTGCTAGTATCCAAGGATTTGTGTTGTGATTTCATAGAATATAGTGAAGTGATAAGTTTGGGCAATGTAGTTGACAGTTTTAAAAATTACTTATTTAATTCTAGTCTTGAAACAAAACAGAAGATATGACTATAAAGATGCCTTATTTTGTTATTAACATGTTTATATATAAGTGATTCAATTGATAGGATTCTGCTGGTCTTAAAAATAGGACTGGCAGAATGCCAAAGAGGGCCATGTATTTAAAATGTTATTGCAGATGGTGTGGGCTCTTTGTCTCTCTAGTATGTATTGTTTGGCTCTGGAGTAAAGTTATGTGAAGGCATTGGCTTAAATCCTAGGGCTCTGCACTATAGCAACTGACTCCAGCTCTGCAGTAGTTGTCAAAGACTCCTCTCTATGGAGTAGCATTTATATTATAGTAAAACGTGTCACTTGAAAGCATACTCTAATGTAAAAATTCTGAGTAGTCCTCAAGATGGAAAACGTTCTTAAGGAAATAGTGTCTTCCAGTGGGAATTTTAAGGTTCTTATTTGTTTTATTTTGTGGTTCTAAAAGGGAATGCATTTTAAATAAGTTTTAGATACAAAAATGCTTGTGATTTATTGATGATAGGAAGAAGACCTTCGTCAGATCTTCATGTTAACTGTTGAAGTTCTGCAGGAGTTCAGCAGGCGGGAAAACCTCAATGCGCAGATGTCTTCAGTGTTTCAGCGTTACCTTGCACTCGCCAATCAAGTCTTGAGCTGGAACTTTCTTCCTCCAAATTATATCCTTTTAACAATTGAACAGTATTTTTTTGTGCTAATATTCATGGATAACTTAATTATAACTCAAAAATCATTTGTCTGCAGGTTTTATAAAATGTGTTGTTGAAAGAAAAGTTTATTTTTCTTTAAGAAATGAAGTTTAAATTTGTTTTATCATGCCACATTACAGTGGACTGCTTAGAAGATTTTAAATTCCATTTACTATTTTATAGAAGAGAGTAGAATACATGGAAGCATTTGGTGACTAATGGGGCTATTGCTAATTTAAGGAGGAGCAGTAATCCTTGACAATTAAAAGGGAAAAGGTGGTAAAAGCATTTTTATTAAGAAACAACCATTTTCTCCCTGTATTTGTGATTATATTAAATTTTAAGTCTACTTTGGTTAACTTTATGGATATTATTCAAATATAGATATAAGTTAGTAATATGTTTATTCTTCAAAGGCCTTACCAGTTTAAAAAGATGAATATTTCATATTTAGGAAATTATTTATAATATAAAATAAATTTAAATGTGTTATAGGTACATACATCTGCTTTTTAAAATCAGTTTCTAAAGTAGAAAAATTTCTATTTTAGAAAGCAGTTTCTTAAAGTTTATAATTTGCTATTCTAGAAAATCTGCTGCCTTTTGGTAGACTGAACAGTAATATATAATGGCTACCCATTTGTAGCATAATTCAGTCAGACAAATCTGGGTTTAAGCCTCAGCTGATGTTAGGCAAATTACTGAACCACTGAATCTTAGTTTTTAATCAATGTAAGATGAAGATATGGATTGTTGTATGGTTTAAATGATATAGTACATTTAAAACATCCAGGATTAGCTACTGTTGAGATAGCATCTTGAATAAAATAATTCATCGGGTAACTAGCTATGTCATGATTCTCCTTGATCTAATACACTTTTATATGGTATGGAAAATTAATGTAACTTGTTTTAGATGTATTTAATCAGGCCTTTCTTAGGGATCTGGGGCTGGGATTATGTTCAGGAGAAAAAGTCTGGTGATAAGCAAATAGATATTAAGTCATATCAGAGATTTTGGATGAAACTCATCTTTATTCTATCAGAGCCAGGAGCTACTACATTCACGTACATAGAATTTTAACAAATTGTGAAAGCAAAACTGGGATTTGAAGGCATGTGGTGGGTCATAACCTTTTCTTTTATTTTCAAGTTACTGTATATATGTAATAGAAAACTATGAAAGGTTGTATGGGGTAAAGTGTCTGTGACTTCTCACACAGAGTTACGGACAGTCAATAGTGACTGCTTTGAGGGGTGAGGCTTACACTGAGTTTAATCACTTTCTCCTTTGTCCCTTATTCTTTCATCATTTTCCTCCTAATAACCAATTTTGTATTTTTAGTATGTTAACTTAATTCTTTTTAAGAGGCAAATATTTTCTTAGCCTTGTTTTTTTTTTTTTTTTTAAATTCCTCTTTGAGTTTGCATTTTTATTTTTGCTCCAGATTATGTTTAGTTTTGTTTTTAAAAGTTAAGGCAGACTTTGGTTATAAGTTTAGGGATCATTGTAATGGTATCTCGAAGTTGGGGAGAGAGATAATACTTCCTGCTCTAGTTTTTTTTGGAAAGAAAAAAGATTGAAAAATCTTGGGCAGATTTTAGAAGTATCAGGCTATAATGGAGCTATCAAAACATTAATATATATATATGAAGGGAAATCAATGAAAGTTGCATTGCATATAAAGTCCTTAGATAAAGCTTTGGAAAACCTGTCCTCTGAAAATGGTAAGCACTATTGCAGTGTTGCCAAAGAAGTAATTCCTTGTTTAAAGAAAGTTTATCTTGATCTTAAGGATGGTCTTCTACTGGCTTATGAGTGAGTGCTTATGTGACCGTAAGTTCCATTTGTTGGCAAACTGCACTACAATCAAGTTTTCCTTCCTTTGAGTGGATTGGCTTTAAGCATACGAGAAAGAACTTAGCAATAGCTGCTGTTGCAGCAAATTAGGGAAAAATCATTATCAAGAAACCCAGTTTTGACTAATATCTAATTTTAGCAATTATCTGGCGATCACCCGTTTGATCATTAAGGAAAGTTGAATAATTATTTAGCTTTTGTACCATGGAGAAGGATCTAAGATTGAAACTTAGAAAAAAAATGGGTTCAGTTGATGATTTTTTTAAAAGGTGATTTGTCTTTTAGGGTAGACATGAATACTAAGAAACCTTGTAAAATGTGTTTGTATATTTTATGTCAAATATATTTGATCATTTAGAATGGTATCATGTTAATTGGAACTGTTGTAAATTGCCTACTTAAATCTGTCCTCATAATTTTTTGTAATTGCTTTCTTTTTTGTATTCTTACTTTGATGTAATTTGAAGCATAAAGAATAATTCTGAGAACTTCCATTTTTGCCAGTTGTTAACATTTTATTCCATTTATTAGTGTACACAAATGTACATTTTTATGTATATGTACATATATATTTAAATATACCTTTATTTTTTCTTTGAACCATTTGAGACCAATTGCAGACATTATGCCTATTTACCTGTGAATATTTCACTGTACATTTTTCTGTGATCAAGAATTTTAAAGGAGCCAGGCGTGGTGGCGCACACCTGTAATCCCAGCGCCTCAGGAGGCTGAGGCAGGAGGATCAAGAGTTCAATTCCAGCCTCAGCAACAGTGGGATGCTTAAGTAACTCAGTGAGACCCTGTCTCTAAATAAAATACAAAATAGGGCTGGGGATGTGGCTCAGTGGTTGAGTGCCCCTGAGTTCAATCCCCCATGTGTGTACACACACACACACACACACACTCACACACACTGAGTTTTAAAGGGGTTGGTGGTATGGCTCAATAGCAGAGTTCATGCCTAGCAATTGTTTGGTTCTGGATTTAATCCCCAGTACTTAACAACAACAACAAATTGTTTTGAAATTGTACTGTTTTAAGAAGTTATGAGAATGTCTTGCAAGATTGTAGGTGCAGTTTTCAATACAAGAAGTTATAGCTTTGATAAAATACCATTATCTGCCTTACATTCTGTGTTCAATTTTTGTCATCTGTCTCAATATGCATTTGCCTAAAAATATATATTTGCCTATTCTGGACATTTTATGTATATAGGATCTCATAATTTATAGTCTTGGTCATTGGCTTAACTTAGTGTAATGTTTCCAAGTTCGTATTGTATATTCTTATCATAGTATATAGCTTACTCTTAGACGTAGTGTGCATCTTTAATTACTATTCTGTTCCTCTTTAGTAACACATAGTATTTCATTTTCTGGGAACCACTTTGTGTTTATTATTAATCAGTTGATGGGTAGTTGGGTTGTTTTCACTTTTTAACTATTAAGAATAATGTTGCTGCTGGGTTCATTTGAGTACCCTTCTATTCTCAGCTACTCAGAAAGATGAGGCAGGAGAATTGCTTGAGCCCAGAAGTTTCATGTCAACCTGGGCAACATGGGGAGACCCTGTTTCGTTAGCACACAAACAAAAAGAATGCTGTTAAGAGTATTTGTGTATGATTTTCATGTGAATTTATGTTTTTGTTTCTCCTATATGTACCAAGGAGTGGAATTGTTGGGTCATATGGTAATTCTATGTGTAACCTTTTGAATAATGGCCAAGTTGTTTTTCAAGGTGGTAGTGCTACATTCTCATTGCCATAGGTGTTATATGACATTACTAATTTCTCCACATCCTAACCAATTCTTTTTTTTAATATTTATTTTTCAATTGTAGTTAGACTCAATACCTTTATTTTATTTATTTTTATATGGTGCTGAGGATCGAATCCAGGGCCTCTCACGTGCTAGGCAAGCGCTCTACCGCTGAGCCACAACCCCAGCTCCTAACCAATTCTTATTACCTTTATTTTTGTTTATAGCTATCCTAGTTGGTGTGAAGGGGTAGCTCATTGTATTTTTGATTGCAATGCTCTAATGATAAATGAGCTTGAGTATCCTTTCCTGTGGTTATTAATCATTTGTATATCTTTGGAGAAACATCTCTTCAGGCCCTTTTTACTTTTTAATTGGTTTATTTGTATTTAAAAATACTGAGTTGCAAGAGTTCCTTTATAATCTAGATGTGTCTAGATATGTCTGTCAGCAGATGTGTGATTTTCAAATATTTTCCATTTTGTCAGTTGTCTTTTTTGCTTTTTAATTGTATTTTATGAAGCCCAGAAATTTTTAGTTTTACGTAATTTTTAAATTTGATGTCATATCTCAAAAACCATTGCTTTGTCCACAGTCACAAAGATTCATGTTTTTGTTTTCTTCTGTGACAGACTTCTTATTTGTCTTTGGTCCACTTTGAGTTAACTTTTATGTGTGGTGTGAGGTATTAATTCAACTTCAGAGTGTCTCAGCAGATAACTGACTATTGAACAGAAAGATTAGAAGAGGTTGGGAAAGTAAGAAATACCTATGGTGCCATGTTGGTCGCTGTCTCTGTTAATATATGTAATACATGCATAAGTTAAGATGTAACTTAGTTGCTCTAACGCTAATTTTCAATTCAAAAATGCAACCATTTGCATTTCAGGAGGTAATTATTTGAATCACTGGTCTATGAGGTTAAATATGCATGTTCAACTTACCTTTATATGTAGGAATTGCACAGTATTTGTTGGTGAATAAAATAATTTGACTGTAGACCAGCATCTATATTAGATTGATTAGAAGGAAATTTGAGGACTTAGCTAAAGATTTTGGAAATTTTTGATGGAGAAGTAGTGTGTAAGTGTGACTATAAAATGTCATTGGGAAAACTAGTTGAAGCTGACTTGGCCAGTGGAACTGGGATATGCAGAGAGATAGTAACAAAAGAATGTAAGGATTAAATATTTAGATATTAACATTTAAGGGCCTTAATGCTGTCATATTTAAATTTTGTTTTATGATATTAGGCTAAGATTTATGTAGATACAAAATTTTACAAAAGAAATCATAGTTCTCTAGTAGAAGAAGCCATGTGTTGGTATGTGTTGCCAGGCTTTCAGCTGGGACATGCCGCCCAGTTAGGCCATTTGGCAGTGTTTGGAGACAAGTTTGCTTGCTGTAACTGGGAGAGTGCTATGGGCAATTAGTGGATAGAGGCCAGGGACATTGCCGAACATGTCACAGTGTGCAGAAGAACCCTACAACATGCAGTTATTGGGTATGAAATGTAAATATTCATCCACACCAAAACTTATACAATAAGCAATATTTTTCATAATTTCAAAAAGTAGGAACAACCCTAATGTTCACTGACTAATAGATGGATAAACAAAATGCAGCAAACACATAAAATAGAATATTGTTTGTCAGTTAAAAGGAATGAAGGAAGTTCTGATACATGAAACAATGTGGGTGAACTTTGAAAACATTGTACTGAGAAAAGAAGCCATTCACAAAAGACCTCATGTTGTCTTCCTGCATTTATATGAAAAGTTTAGAACAAGCAAATCAGAGACAAATTAGTGGTTATATAGAATGGGGGGTAGTTGGGAGGACATAGGAGATGATTGCTAAAGCATAAAGAGCTGCTTTCTCAGGTGATGAAAATGTTCTAAAATTAGATTTGTGGTTCTGAATAAACTATGAATATACAAAAGTTATATGCTTATTGTGAATTATATCTTAGTGAAGCCTTTCAGATGATCTCTTGAGCCTTCCTTATCCTTCATGCTGCTTTGCAGGTCAGCTGCCTCCTGTCAGTGGAATTACATTATAGAGGAGGTTAAGGTTAGAGTTTTGGGAGTCATTCCTGTGATGAGAATATTGAAGCTAAAAAGGAGTGGGAGAGGTCATCCAAAAACAAGCAAAGAGGAGCAGTGTCAGGACCCTTGGTGCAGCAATAGTCAAAAAGCAAGAAGAATCGAAAGAGATGGAGAAGGCCAGTTAACACAGTGGAGGGGAGAACCAGACAAGGAGAATTTGAGAAACAGATGAGAATTTCAAACAATAAAGGTGGTCAGTATCATCTGTTACCCAAGGGTAAATTGGAGGGTATTTGCAGTCTACATCTGATATTAGTTAGGTATAGTTGATCATCGGGAGATCTGTTTGTGTTAAGGGACAGGTGCAAAAGCCAAAGCCATACACTTCTGATTGAGTAGTGATTGTAATTAAGTAGAGAATGAAGTGTAGTTATTTCATAGAGCATCAGCTGTGATGGCTTCAGGGAGTGGGAGTTTGGCCAAGGGAAGGTTATGTTTTGTGGTTTAAGTGATCTATTTATTTCCCAAGGGGAGAAGTTAGGATTTAGGAAAGAAAATGTGATATTGTAGTGTTACCAATGATGTGGGTATTGAGATAGGTCAGGCTTACTTGAGGTAGTGAGGAAGGTAAAAAGCCATGTGTTGATAAATGTTGCCAACCTTGATGACCCATGTTCTTAAGGTAATTTGATCAACTTTGTCTAGTTGAAGTAGAGGAATGAAGTGTAGAAATCACTTGGGAGGAAATATTGGGGAATAAGAGTTCCTTTAGACTTCAGGCATAGTTGACTCTGCTGAACTTAACCTATATAACATTTCATAAACATTGTTTAATTTTATAGTTCTGTACTTGTTTGGTGTCCCCCATCCCTCTCCCCTTGCCTGTGATATGACCTGAACTACTCATAGTTACATAACCTGCTGTATCTCACTGTAATCACTGTAACCACCACAGATGAGAAGGTCGTTTGAGTATAAAAGGAAATGAAACTGCCATTTGGCAATTGAACTGCAGCTGATCAGAGGAAAGAGAAGGGAAGATCTTCTAAGGTGTTTGCTACTGCTAGAGCTGTGATATGCAGTTTTTTGTTGTTTTTTTTTTTACAAGCTCACAGACTTTTCACTTATTATTTTATATAGTTTAAAATAGTGGAGGAGCAGGGAAGAATCACTGAATGCTAGAAAAAAGTCTCCCTAATGAGCTTTAGTTACATATGACAGTAGAGTTTTTTGACATTTTTATACAAACATGGACTATATCTTTAGGGTCCATCCCAGTCTTTTGGTTGTACATGATGTGGAGATACACTATGGTGTATTTCCTATATATGTACATAGGAAAGTTATGTCAGATTCATTCCCCTGTCTTTCCTACTCCCGTCCTTCTTCCTTCCCTTCATTTCCCTTGGTCTAATCCATTGAACTTCTTTTCTTCCCTCTCTCACCCTTTTGTGTGGTAGCATCCACATATCAGAATATTCAATCTTTGTTGTTTTTTTTTTTCTTCTTCTTTCTTCGGATAGGCTTTTTTCCACTTAGCATAGTAGTATCAAGATCCATCCATTTACCAGCATATATCATAAAGCCATTCTTTTTATGGCTGAGTAATATTCCATTATGTATATATGCCACATTTTCTTTATCCATTCATCTGCTGAAGGGTACTAGGTTGCTTTCATAGCTGAGCTATTGTGAATTGAACTGCTGTAAACATTGATGTGGCTGTGTCACTGTAGCATGTTGATTTTAACTCCTTTGGATATATACTGAGAAGTGCTATAACTGGGTCAAATTATGGTTCCATTCCTAGGTTTTGAGGAATCTCCATACTACTTTCCAGAGTGGTTGCACCAATTTGCAGTTTTACCAGCAACTTATGAATGAGCCACCCTTTTCTCCACATCCTTGCCAACATTTATTGTTACTTGTATTCTTGATTGTTGCCATTCGGAATGGAATGAGATGGAAACACAGTGTAGTTTTAATTTACATTTCTCTAATTGCTAGAGATGTTGAACATTTTTAAATATATTTGTTAACCACAAATGTTTCTTCTTTTGTGAAGTGTCTGTTAGTTCATTTGCCCATTTATTCATTGTTATTTGGGTTTTGGGCATTAAGTTTTTGCTCTGAGGTACGGTGGCAAAGATTTTCTCCCATTCTGTAGGCTCTCTGTGTTCTTGATTGTTTCCTTTATTTGCTGTGAAAAAGCTTTTTTAGTTTTGAATTCATCCCATTTATTGATTCTTGATCTTATTTCTTGCACTTTTGGAGTCTTGTTGAGGAAGCTCCTAAGCCAGTAGAGTTAATGTAGCCCCTTTGAACTCTTAGTTTTAGATTCTACATTTTTTAAAAATATTTTTTTAAGTTGTTGATGGACCTTTATTTTGTTCATTTATTTATTTGTGGTGCTGAGAATCAAATCTAGTGCCTCACACATGGAAAGTAAGTGCTCTACTACCAAGCCACAACCCCAGCCCAAGATTCTGCATTTATAAAGTCTACTGAAGATTAGTAAATATTCTTCATTTTATATCAGTTTTAACTTCACAGAGCAGATGAAGTCAGAATTGTCATGTACAATAATCTTGATCAAGATTTTAAACTCTAATTAAAACAAGTAAACTAAAATGTGTATTTGAGGCATTATGTCTTATCTCTTATTAAAACCATTGTTATTCTTAATTGATGATTCATATTCTGAAACTTGTGTTCAAGCCAGATAGTGGCATGCCTATAATGCCAGCTATTCAGGAGGCTGAGGAGAGTATCACAAGTTCAAGGCCAGTCTGGGTAACTAGCAAGATCTTGTCTGAAAATAAAATAAAAAGCTTTGGGTTGTAGGTCCTCAGTGGAGTACTTTCCTAGCATGTTCAATCCCCTGTATCACCACCACCACAATAAACCCTTTTAGCATTGATATACAAAAGACCAACATAGAGATGACAAAATTTTGAGGCACAAGGAAACTTAGCCTTGTCTCTTTTTAAAAAAGAAAAGCATTGAGATATAATTACATAACATATAAGTCACATATTTAAAATGTATAGTTACTGTTTTAAGTTTATTCTTAAAAGAGTAACTATACATTTCTTCACCACAAATATTAGAAAATTAGTCATCACCCTAAAAAGAAACCCTGCCCGCTTTAGCAGTCATCGTCCCCTTTTCCTCATTCTCTTATCCATTCCCACCCATGTCAACCATTAGTCCACTTTCTATATCTATAAATTTGCCTATTTTGGGCATTTTAATTAAATGGAAATAGACAAAACATAGTTTGTAGTCAGTTTTATCTTTCACCTGACATGTTTTCAGGGTGTATCCATGTGGTAACTTGTATCTTTATTTTTTTTGTTCACAAATAATATTGGATGGATATAACATTTTATTTTTTGTCTGTTCATCCATTGAAGGGCATTTGAATTTTTCACTCTTTTTGAAGGTAGTGACCAGAATATAATAATGCTGCTGTGAAAGTTGATGTACAAGTTTTTGTATGGATATATATTTCATTTTGTTGGGTAAATACCTAGAATTACGGTTGGCTGGGTTGTATGGTAACTACACATTTATTATTTATCATTTGGAGCAAGTCCTTGGCTGTTTTTCATAATAGCGCACCATTTTATATTATCTTTGAAGTGTGTGAGAATTCCAGTTTCTGTCCTCACTAGTAGTTTATAACTACCCTACTGGGTATGAAGTGATATCTCATTGTGGCTTTTATTTACATTACCTTTGTGGTAAGTGCTAATGAACTTTTCATGTGGTTGTTGACTATTTATATATCTTTGGAGAACTGTGTATTTATATTTTTTTGTCCAGTTTCTAATTAGGTAGTTTTTCTTTTTGAAATAATTGAATTGTGATGCCCACAGTTCCAGAAGTCTGGGTAACATCAGGAAAAGCCAAGCTTTCCTAAGAATGTTTCAGAAAATGTTACACGGAACGTGGACATTTTGTAGATTCCATAGGCTCCTGGTACTTGCAGCAAAAATCCTGTCATAGCTGTGGGCAGGAAGTGGGAGAAGAGACAGTCAGAGAAGACATGGCTTTCAGAGAAGAGAATATAGAGGATACAAATAGTGCTTAGAATAAGTCAGTTTAAAGTTTGAGCTAAACAAGGTCCTGGAGCAGCTAGTTTGTTCCTGTTTCACTCAGTGCTTTCATAGATTTAAGCCAGGGCTGTTAATTTGCTTTGAGCCAGAAGTGAAAGTGCTATTGTGACTTTTCTTATGGAGAGTCACCATCTACTTCAAAATTTGCCACTGAGGGGACAGTTTTGAATATTCAATAGGAAAAATGTTTTAATCTCCCCTCCTCCAAACTTGAGATGTCAGCAGCCACTGAGTAAAAAGATCAGAAGCTCTGGTATGCTATTTATGTTGTTGGTGGGAGGTGATTACAAGAATGATGCTATGATCAGTTTTGAAACCCTCTTTTAGGATCAATTGGGAAAGTCAAACAGTGCATGAATTTTGTGGTTGGATTTTTGAAATTAGGTGAATTAATTTTTTGATTTTCCTTCAAAGGGAAAGTTTGCACTTTTGTTTTGCAAGTTCCAAAACATCTGTGAAGTTGATTTTGAGAATGTGAATAATGAGCTTCTGTGGCATAGTTTTTCTGAGCTTCTGGTCTTTCTTATACCACTTAGCAATATTCAGAAATTGAAAGGCAAGTTATTTTCATGGTGTATCTTTTCCTTCTTACTGGTGCTTCTGATAGTGGCAGTGCAATAGTCACCAGTGGCAAAGAAAGTTCCCTCTAGAGATTGGCCTGCCATGCCTTACACCATAGGGCATAAACACACCTTCTGTTTTTACTATGTTAAGAATAGTTTCTTACTTGTCACACATGTGCTGCAAAGTGCACAGGGTGCAGCCACTGAAATTAGGAATTGAGATGTCAGAAATGAATGTTTTTTAGAAACTGAAATTGTTTTCTCTGAGGAAAAATGTATTATGTTTAAATCTTTAATATTAGTCATCTTAAGTATAATATTTAAGTGTGCTTTTCAGCTACTGTCTTCTGTTCTTTTCAGGCATAACTGAATTCTAACCACTGGAAATGATGTGAATCAATGTGTTAAGTAAATGTTCTTTTTTAAAAAATCATTGCATTCAATTTTTAATGTCAAGAATAAGGGAGAGTGGGGCTGGGATTATGGCTCAGTGGTAGAGCACTTGCCTGGCAGGTGTGAGGCACTGGGTTTGATTCTCAGTACCACATAAAAATAAATAAATAAAATAAAAGTATTATGTCTGTTTACAACTAAAAAAATTTTTTTGAAAAAAAGAATAATGGGGAGTGTTGGTTAGATAACTACTAACGATGCTCCTTCATTTTGCTACTTCTAGAAAGAGGATGGATTCTAAAAAGATTTTGATGAATGGAAAAAAATTAATTTTTTAAAGTTCCTTATACTAGTTCTAGGTACAAGTCCCTTAGCAACTGTAAAACTTTGATGATGTCCAATTTATCTGTATTTTATTGTTTGTGCTTTTGGTGTCATATTTAAGATGGCTTTGCCTAATTAAAGTCACAAAGATGTACTCTTATATTTTCTTCAAAGAGTTTTATGATTTTGACTCTTAAAACTTAAATTCAGGTCTGTCGTTTTTTAGTAAATTTTTATATTTGGCATAAAGTAGGTGTTCAAATTCTTTATTTTGTATATGAATATCCTGTTGTTCCAGTCTCATTTATTGAAAACAGTATTCTTTCCAAATTGAATTGTTTTGGCCCCCTTTTGGAAGTTTATTTGAGTATAAATGTTGAAGGTTTATTTATGCCTCTCAGTTCAATCCATTGGTCTGTGTCTGTTTTATGCCAGTACCATCCTGTCTTTATTATTGTGACTGTGTTAAGTTTTGAAATTGAGAGTGTCAGCTTCATTCTTCTGTTTCAAGATTATTTTGTTTATGTTCCTTATATTTTCATATGAAATTTAGTTTATCAACTTATCAAAGTCGCAAAAACCAAATCTGTGGAATTTTGATAGGGATTACTTTGTGATTAGCTTGTTAAGATTTTTACAAGTGATCTTTGAACAGTTTTTATAGTTTAAAAAGAACTTTCGTTAAATTTATTCGTTAAGTATTTTATTCTTAAGTCAATTATAAATGGAGTTTTTTTTTTGCAGGGGGAGGCAGAACTGGGAATTGAACTTGGCCTCTCACTAAATGGAGTTTTTTTTTAAAATATATTTTTTAGTTGTAGATGGATATAATATCTTTATGTTTTTTATTTTTATGTGGTGCTGAGAATCAAACCCAGTGCCTCACACATGTGAGGCAGGCAATCTACCATTGAGCTATAGCCCCAGCTCTGGAGTTGGTTTTTTTTTTTTTAACTGTTGCTTTCATATTGTTAGTTGCAAGTAAATAGAAATGATTTTTTTTTGTAGTTGATCTTGTGTCTGTTATCTTCCCGAATTCATTTGTTAACTCTAGTGGCATGTTTAGGGTTCTTTTCTTTATTTTCTACATACATGATTATGTCATGTCATCTGTAAACCTTCCTCCCTCCCTCCCTCCCTCTCCCCCCTTTTGTACTGGGGATTGAACATTTAACCAACTGTGCCACATCCCCAGCCCTTTTTATTTTTTATTTTGGGACAGGGTCTCACTAATTTGCTTATGGTCTCGCTAAGTTGCCGAGGCTGGCTTTGAACTTGAGATCCTCCTGTCTCAGCTTACACCATTGTGCCTAGCTATAAATCATTATTTCTTAAATGATTTCTATATGTAGGTTTCCTGTGTACAGAAGATGATTTATGAAAGCATCCATCCAACTAGGCCTGGGTTGTGCAAAGTCCATAGCTCTTGGGATCCGTTAGATGTTAAAATTACCCTTCACCCCAGTGAACTAATTTCTTTGGCCTTTGTGTACCCATCTCTGTTGAAAGGCAAAACTCTTCTGCTACTTACTTTATTTTAGATTATTGTCCATCAAAAGTGTCTTGTTCTGCGATTCTCTGTCTTAAATGATCTCATTCTAAAATAGGCTTTGAAGGTCCTGGATGGTCTTTATCTCTACTTCCTTTTAGATCTTTCCTCCATGCTCTTTCTGGTCACACTTACAGGCTAGGTTTCCTTCTGCCCTGGCACCTTTGCCCATGGTGTTTTCTTTGCCTGGATAGATTTTCCCTGTCCTTGCCCCAGTCACCCACTACTCATACTTCAGCTGTGTACCCTGGACTAGATCAGCTTTCTTTGGCTGTGGCTTCATAGCATGTCATATGTGATTTCTTCTTTGGCTTACTCACTTCTTGGTTGCTATTTTATTTGTTAGTTTATTTAAGTATTATTTAGTAATATCTGTTACCCATTTTACAAAGCTTTATGAAAGCATGGATTATGCTTTTGCTCACTGAATTGTAAACAACTACACAGATGTTTAACAAATAATCATTGAAGGAAGGCAGTTTAGAAGTGTTAGGACAGTTCTTGGATGTGTGTTTATGTAGTAGTTCACCTGGTGCCCATAGATGCTTATGGGTTTTGGCAGTGGCAGTGGTAAATGACAGTATCATTTTGTAATAACAATGTTTGGCAGGTATATTGGCTTTAGTAATATTTCTTTTTTTAGTTTGGTTATAATCACTCTTATTGGCATTCAATTTTTGTGGATATGATTTGGTTTTAGTTAAAGAAGATTTTTCTTTAATTTAACTCTCTAGAGGTAAGTTCATTGGATCATGAATTGGTAGTGGAAAACAGAAGCAGTCATCTAAATTTGAGGTTTTCATTCAGGCCAAACTCAATCTTAGGAGGCAAGGCTTGAGAAAGTGTTTGAGTGAGGTAGTACTCATCTATTTTAAGAACTTTTTTGATTGCTTGGGCCAAATGTGCCGCAGTCCGGCTGCAGCAAAATAACCGGGGGTGACGAGCAACTTGTGTACATTGATACAGCAGGAGTGGGAGCCGTTTATTGTAGGACAGGAGGGGTATATATACATTCCACACAGCTTATCTTAATTAACATAAACTAGATACAGCAGTCAACCAATAAGGAATCTCCACACTTAATGGCTCGCTGGCATTACTTCACAAACCACTCCCTCTGCAAAATGCCAGGCGCCATCTTGACTTGTTTACAGACTGTAACATTTCCCCCTTTTGTTTAATTTAAATATCTATCAGATTGGACTCATTGGTTCTTTGCTGTGCCAGAGAAATAGCAGTTTTTAATTTTTTGAAAAATTAATGATGAAAAAAGTTAAATATTTAAGAAGAGAAAGTGGACTTTCTCTTGCTCCTGAAGTAGTTTAAAAAAGAATATAGAAAGATGGAGAGATTAAAGTATTCATTGCTTTGGAAAATGTCCATTGTTATTGCAACATCTCCCTAGATTGTAAAATACTAATAAGAATAGGCAATGGAAATTTTCAGACTGTCCACATTTGCTCAAGGATGATTTGTAGGTATTGTATGACTCATTTAATTTTTTTTAACTGTCAGTCACCACTACAAAATATTTTTACTAAAGGTGTTAGTAAATGAACAAGAACTTATTTTCATATATAAAGTCCTGTGTTATTTCCAAAGATTACAGTTCTCCTCTTCAAAGTAAGATGTATGTACTTGTGGCACATGCATGTAATTCCATCTACTTGGGAACCTGATGCAGGAGGATTGGAATTTCATCCAGTCTGGGCAACTTAGCAAGACCCTGTCTCAAAATTAAAAAGAGAGGTGGGACTGAAGATATGGCCCAGTGGTAGAGCTCTTGCTTCCTAAAGCTCTGGGTTCAATTCCAATATCACTCAATAAAACAAACAAACAAAACCTCCTACTGATTATACTGTCCGTGTTGGAGAACTTGAGACCAAAGACTTAATAGGATTATCCAATGATAGTCAGTAGCAGGGTGCCATTAAGCTTGTGCTTCTGGCTATTGGCCTAGTGTGTGTTTGTTTCTGGTTATACACTTCTAGAATAGGACATAAGTGTATTTCTTATAAGTGTGTTTCTCAGAAGTTGGTGGGCTTTCCTAAATGGAAAATTTTAGAGCTAGAGCTAGATAGTGTCTTCGTGGAGAGGAAGCAGGGAATAGGGAGTTAATTCTTCACTGTTTTATGGTACAGTAGAATTTGCATGTTACTGTAACTGATTTTCCAGGGGATTAAGGTGGCACTGAGCTTAGAAGAATGGTTAAGTTTTAACACCTCAGAGCTGGATCCCTTGCTGGAACCCTGGCTAAGAAGAAACCATTGTATAACTCCTGGAAACCATTGTATAACTTAATGGTAGTGAAACATGGGAAAATAAAGATTGGATGTGTATGACAAATTTTTAAAAAGATATAGAAATAGGATTCTTAAAAGAGAACAATTTTATTTGACTATCTTATTGGTGGAATTGTGGGTTTTTGTTGTTACAAAGAAATGAATTCTCTGATACAAAATACATATTAAATGAGTTAAGTCTTTGCTTTAGAAAAATGTATAAATGTATTTCTTGACCATAGCCCAAGAACTTTCTGAATTTACCCTTAATTTGAATTTTGGTAAAATGATAGCTGTTTAATCAATGCCAATATGTTGTGATATCTGATAAATCTGAGTATAATATTTGTATAAAAAGTATAATATTTGTAATAAAATATTACTTATAATAGTTCATTGTCCAGTTGCTCTTTTATTGGTGACATATTTGTTTTAAAAAGATAAAAATATGATATCCAGATATTATAGCATATTAAAGTAATGTCTATAAGCCAAGACTTATACAATTTTTTTAAAAATATATTTTTAATTGTAGATGGACACACCTTTATTTTAATTATTTATTTTTGTGTGATGCTAGGATTGACCTCAGTGCCTCACACGTGCTAGACAAGAATTGTACCACTGAGCCACAACCCCAGCCCAAGACTTATAAAACTTTTTAAAAGGAAACTATTGTTTTAGTAAAAATGAAATGATAACCTTTAAATAATTTTTGAAAATAATGTTCTAAGAAATGAAGTGCTAAATTTTTTAATTCTGATGATAGTGGTTTTGTTTTTAAAAAAGTATTCTACATTAAGAATTATCTGGGAAAGAAATGGTATTTTTATTGGTGCATTACAGTTGTATGTATCGATGGGAAGGAATGGTATTTTTGAGATTTCTAATGCTTGTATACAGGAATATTTGGGAATTCCAAGTTAAAAATTGAATTACCTTAGTTCTTTAAATTTGTTATATTCATTATTACTTTTTTTTTTTTTTTAAAACATAATACCATTATTTTGTTTGTTTAGTTTGTTTATGTGGTGGTGCTGGTGATTGAACCCAGTGCCTCACACAATGCTAGGCAAGTGCTCTACTACTGAGCCATAATCCCAGCTCATTACATTGTTCTTTTTATTGTTTTAATGTTTAGCTTTTCATTTCAATGTCGCTATAAAAGTTATATTGTTTCTACATTTTTGTTATGAAAAAGTGGTGTTCTTAGTGGCACGCTATGTTGACTGATAAAAAGAAGGTGGTTAGGTCTGCAGGGTTGTTCAGTGTAGATTTTTTGGCGAAAATAAGTGCAGCCTCTACATGGTGCATTTCAAGTGTACTTTCTTAATAGAGAGGAAATGTCATGCCAGAAAAAATTCTTTCCAGATTTGGAGTTAAAGTGAAAAACAAAACTTACATGAACCTTAAAATAATTAAGGAGAAGAGTCTTTTCTGATAGGTATCAGACATAAAATTCATAAATCTCATGCTTTTGGCCATATGTAAGAAATTCAGATCTTAATATTCTGTTCATCAGTTTTGTAAACAATTTTAAGCATTCAGATTGGGCATTAAAGATAGTGTGTTTTAAAAACAGACCATGATCAGGAGAGCCTGAAGACAAGATTTAAAGAAGTAAGATTTGATGAATTTGAACAGGACTTTTAGGTGAGAAGTTGCAGTGAATTCCATTTCATATTTGGAAAAGCCTTCTCTCTGACCCCCTTAATATGAATAACTGGGATGCAGAAGTATTTGTGGATTATTTACTTTTTATAATGAATAAAAAAGGCAGAGAATTATATAAGAACCTACATTTTGGTTTAGTTTCCTTTAATAAATCTTTGTGTTCTTCTCTTACATACTTAAAAGCTTTGTTGCACTCCTTGCTGAATGTCACTGGCAGGCTTAGAATGCGGGAGTCACGTGGAATAAATTTTTCTGTATTTCTAAAAGTAGCAAAACCCATACATATTAGTTCCTTTGCTTTTGCCACCCCACTTCTCCTATACTTGAACTGACTGGAGCTTGGAGAGTTTAGCTTTCTCCTGTGGTTACAACACATGAAGTATTTGCCTTCTTACCCTGAAGCTTTGTGCTGTCTGCTAGCCACTAAAATGGTGTAGGGTTTGCTCTGAAACCTGCCATTTTATTGTGATTGTGTAAACCCATTTGGTACACATCTATAGTTCTGAGACCAGCCTGGGTAAGACAGTGAGGACCCATATCATAAGTAAATAAATAAGTGAATGAAATCATGACACCTTTTATAAGCACATAGAATTTTAACTCAAAATTTTCCTCATTGAAGATGTTTAGCGATTATGAACATATATTTTGTATGTTATATTTGGATATTCAAAAAGTAAGCAATTTAATACCATTTTAATATCAGATTGCAAATTCCTAGGAACTAAAACTAGATTGGCATAATTCTCACAATTTTGCTCTACACAGTATTTAATATAGCTTAGTAAATAAATTTCATTCCTGAACAATTTATATACCAAAAGTTACCTTTTAATTAAATAAATGGCACATTGATAAATAAGGATAATGAAAATGGAGAAGTATAAATGGAATAGTTTTCCATTTTTATGAAGTAGAATCAGAGGATTTATTTTATGTACTAAAGCTCCTTTCTTCCTTTATTATGGAAAATTTCAAAGATAGATTCCAAATAGAATACCTGATTTCAACAGCTATAAGTTCACAGCCAGTCTTGTTTCTTGTATACTCTGCCAGCCCTAGAGTATATTGAAGCAAATACTAGATGTCAGAAAAATTTCACCCATAAATACTTCAGTTTCTGTAGGAGATAATTAAACCATTTTTTCAACATGGAAAAAGATCTAGTATCCAAGTAGTATATTGTATTGTGTGAAAACAGGTGCCTCCTAAGAAAATTAACTCACTATAACTCTCAGTGTTCATTGTTCCCTATCCCACCTTTAAAATTCAGGTTTAACCTTACCTTTGATCTCTGACTCTTTCCCTGCACCCCCACAAGGGGGCAGTAAAGGAAGAGAAAAGTGAAGTTTACGTGAACCTGATTTGGGTTTCATTTTTGTTAATCCAGTTAATGGAGTTGCCGAACATTTCAGGAGTGATTTTTTAGAAGCAACTCAGTGTTCCTTCCCACTTTTCAGAGAGAAAATGTTAACTTTCTTAAAAAGGGGTTAAGCTGACTTCAAAAAATATTTTCTGAGTCATTGTCAGCCTTTAATTTTCTTTGTGAATACTTCTAAAAATAATGATTTGGGCTTTAGTGAAAATATTGTGTTTGAATTTATACCTAATTTCTTTTTCTTTTTCCTTCTCTCTCTCTCTCTCTCTCTGTCTCTCTCCTTCCTTCCTTCCTTCCTTCCTTCCTTCCTTCCTAACTGTAGTCTTAGATAACTATTGTTAAAATTTCTCATTGAATGATGTGGATGTTTCCTAGAGGTATTTGAGCTGGACATTGATTAGCAATGCAAGGGGCATAATACTATCTTTATCCCTAAACAGCTTTCCCATTTTTCTAAAAAGCCTCATTGAGTGAATTATAGTTACAAACAGCTACAAATTTATAGATATGTTGCTTTATTTATAGTAAAAACAGTATTCCATTTGAAGCATGTTTGATACCTGAATAGCCTATAAATTTCTGTGTAGTCTGGGGATGTTAAATAAGTATAAAGTTTTATGCCAACTGATTAGTTCTTTGTTTGGACTTAATATTTGGTACTATGATATGGGAGTGTTTTTCCTCTTAAGTATGATATGAGTTTATTCTTGCCTTTTTTTTTTTAAATTTCCCAGTGAATGTATTTCTTTTGGAAAAATTGCTTATTTTTCCAAATGGGCTATATATCGTTAACTGTTAAAAATATTGGGGAAATGATGCGACAAATGTGCAGAAATTGATTCTTCTTTTTGTGTGTCTTGGCTTCTGTTTGCAAGTCGTGTTTTTTTCTTTTGTTGCCACCATGGAGTTCTCTGATTATCAGAGTTCGCATATCCCTATAGCATGACACATAATTACTATGAAACTGGTATGTTGCATTCCTATAGCATTCTTTTTTTTTTTCTTTCAGCGCTTAATGCCTTTTATTCCTTAGCTTCATGCATGAATTATGTGGCATATGTGAAGAGGCTTGAACTGTTTCCATTGCATTCTTTCTGGATGGCTCCTGTTATATTTATGGTATACTTATACTTTAGACAAAGTAAGAATGTTATTGTTGTTGACCTTGACACCAGATAACTGGGCAGACATTATATAGCTATGTTTGAATCCTCACAAAATGTGCTGTTGAAGCCAACAGAGTCCTGGCGGGAGACTCTTCTGGACAGCAGAGTTATGGAACTTTTCTTCACAGTAAGTGTTAGTCTTCATTTCTGATAGCAAGGGCCATGGAAAAGAGGAAATGCCTTTGTATTTTTAAATAGAACAGGACAATTGCTTTTCTCCTTTATAATCCTTTCATTAATATATTTGCCTAAATAAATTACATAAAAAGGTTCTTGCTTATTTACAAAATATATTGTGAATTATTAAGGGTTTGGTATCCTAGAGCTTCTCAGACTTTTTACACTCTTAAAAGTTGAGTATCCCAAAGAGCTTTAGTTTAGCTTATGTTTAACCATAGCTATTATATTTGCTTTATTAAAAATTCAAGCTAACTTTGAAAAATAATTTATTAATTCATTTTTAAAAAACCCAGAGCCTTTGCATAGTAACGGCATAGTCATAACATTTTAATGAACAAATAAACATTTATTTTTGAAAACAAAAAATATTTTGTGAGAAGAGTAACATTGTTTTACTTTCTTTTTTGTTTCCTTTGTATTTTTACAAATCTCTAAAGTCTGGCTAAATAGAAGACAATAGATTTTCTTGTCTCATTTGCATTCAGTTGGTATTCTGTATCATGTGGCCTTATACATTTGAGACAGTGAGACTGGAAAAGGCAGGTACTGTGTTTATACTATGAAAGCAGTTTTGCTCTCACAGACAAATGGCAGGATCTTAGGAACCTTTAGTGATCTCCAGCCACACTTAGAGATATGTCTTTGAACAGACCTCCACTACTACAGAACAGCATAAGAGCTGGGTTAAGTTAGTATTATTTAATAGCAATTTATTTCAAGTATAAATTTAAATACTCCTCATTAGTTTTGGTTAGATACAAGAAATAAGCAGTATATTCATATTTGCCAAAAAGTTTCCCTAGTAGAATTTAAAAAACAAAAAGTATGTGTGTGTTGGGTGCTAATTTGCAGTTATAGGATGAATACACTAGTTAGTTAGATATGATGACTTGGACAAAAATCCAAATAAAGACCAATTAAAAAAGAAAGCTAGTTTGCTGAATTCCAACCGTTATAGTTTCTTACCTTCTTTTGTATTTTGAAAATATTATGCATAAGCATAATATTGTAGTTCTGCAGTATATATTTTAAAATACATGGAACAAGGTTATCCACCCTGAGCATTAATCGCCTAATATTTTTTTTTGTTTTAAATCAGAGAAATGATGACTAAAACACTATCAAGATCAAAGAGATAATTGTAACTAAAATGTAAAACTATTGCCTGCCTCATCTGACAGGAATTGTTTTAATAGGGGTCCAAGTTCACTTCTTTGTATTATTCACTGGACTGAAAGTAGATCCCACTCCAGCAGTTTTTGAAAAGGTGAAAAACTTGTCGGCAATACTGGAAACAACTCCACCAAATCTGAACAGCTGTCTAGACAAACCAGACAGCTGCTCCTGTCAGCTGTGAACTACCACATGCAAATAACTTTTGAATTTGAAAATTAACCCTTTTTGACTTTGTTATTTTAGCAGTTTTATTTGTGCCTTTTCATTTAAACAGTTTATAAACAATTTAATTTTGTAATAATTTTGTCACAAAAATCATAATGGCTCACTTTTCTATTTAATTTGATTTTTGTTAAATTCAGTTTCACTTATGTGAATTCATTGCCTAATTTAAAGCACTTTTCCAGTGTACATCACTATTATGGTAGATTTGAATAGATATACATAAATATACCCTCACATGAGGTCAAGACTAATTTGTTGATTACATTTGAAATTTGGAGTATTTTTGGTTGCCTTGTGCCCCTCAGAAATTTATAAACGTCTTGACTTTTCTTTCTCCATAAGGTCTTAGGGAAAAATCCCAGTATTACTAGGTTTTCCTCCTGCTTTTTTTTTTTTTTTGACAGATTCTACCTGATCTTGCTTATGGTCTTTTCTTTCTTTGCTCATTGCATAAATATTGGTGTTCTTATCTTAGTTTCCAACTTTGCTGACTTTATACACTTTCTTGGGGCTGTTGCTTCCACGCGTAGGACTTTAGGCACCATTTCACTGATGACTTCCAAATCTATATTCAGCACAGGCTGCTTCAGATTCCCAGAGCTTCGTAATCCCAAGTGCTTACTGGATATTTCAATTTGGATGGACCACAGACTTCTCACATTTAACATGTTCCAGTAGAATTTGTCATCTTACTAACTTGCTTTCTTGTCTTGATGAATAGCCTCACTCTTAACTGCTCTGGGAGTCCTGCTAGACCTGCTCCTCTTATCCCTCACCTCTTTCCTTTATTCAAGTGATGAATTCAGTTTTTAATTGAAATACAAGTTTGTGTGTAAGGAAACTCTTTTTGTAGTGTGGACATTAGAAGAAGGGCAAGAATACATAAGAATTGTTTATCATGAATTTTATGATATTTTGGGGAAAATAAATTAAGCTTGCACAATATAGGCAGCTCCAAAGATAGTAAACTTTACATTGTCAAGGACAGTTAATTTTACATTATCAACATTAGCTAGTTAATTGAGGATATTTTTTCAATTCCTTACTAATAGACCAGCAGTGATCAACCATCTGTCTCAGTGGGTAGAGGAGCTTGTAAGCAGGGTTTCTCTTGCTCCAGACTACTTTGTAGCTGTTGGTAGAATGTATCCTTGCACATCACACTTCAGTTTATAGTTTATTGATAAAGAGCATATCAAAATGTTGTATTCAAGTTCACAAACTAGACAGTGTATATTTGAATTTATATATTTTATCTTGAATTTACTATATAAAACATATAATACAATGGACTATAGCTTGAAGAATATTTGTATTTTAGACCTGGGATTGATGAACTTTTTCTATTATTGGGCCAAATAATAAATATCTTAGGCTTTTGCACATCATATGGTCACGCTCCACTCTCCATTATAGCACAGAAGTGGCCTAAGGTAATAAATAAACAAGCATGGCCAAGTGTTCCATTTAAACTTTATTGATAGTCATTAAAATATGAATTTTGTATAATTTTCACAGGTTATGGAATATATTATTTTGATTTTTTTTCCTTATTACATATACATGAAAAAACTAGTTGCAACCTCGTGATCATACAAAAACCATGGGTGGTGGTTTTCCAAGTCTCATTCTAGACCAAAGAGTGTAACACATTTTAAGCATGTCAATAGATTAACTTTGAAATCTTTAGAGTTGTCATGGTGTTTTAAATTTCTTGACTAGAACAGTAGGTAGTTCAGTGATTAAGTATTTCTGGAATCAATCAGTGAATAATAAGTTATTGTGTTCACTGTGACCAGCATTCTACCAGTGAATATTTAAAAGAAATATTCTGACATCAAGTAATTTATAAATTATTTTTAGAGCCAAAATGAATATAACCTGAAATAATAAATGTTCAGCTCTGAGCATTTACAAAGTTGAGAGTTTGTGTAGGAAAGAAAAGGGTTACACTAGTGTGGACATTGGAAGAAGGGCAATGGTTATAGAAAATGGTCATAGTAAATATCAGGTGGGCTTAGATGAATAGTTGCTATATAATTCTTCACTGAATATTTTTTGTTTATTTATTTTTCATATCATAGAATGAAACCTTTAATATCTGAGAATATTAATAATACCGTAAAATTAGAATGCAATATTTGGGGAGCATTTCCTTTCATATGGAACATTGTATAAGCATTTCACATTAGTATTGCACAATAGAAATGAAATCAAGATGCGCTTTTAAATGGATTTTTAAATACAGTCTGCTGTCATGTATGACTAAAAAAAATAAAAATAATAAATGGATTAATGTATAATTTAAATGAAATTTTTATTTAAAAAAATTTTAGTATTATATAAAGCAGTGATGTAGGATAAAATGAGATTCAAACAAATTGTAAGCAGTTTCAGAATTAATGAAAGCATAGACTCAAGTTGTTTGAATGAATGAATGAATGTAAGGGATTGAATGGTATATTGATTTTCTAAATTTTCGACTGTTTACTTCCACTAAAGCAGCATCTATATACTCTTGATTGAACTTGTCTGCTAACTTTAGCAAGAAGCTGTAGTGAGACATAGTTAGCATAATACAGATGACTGTCGTTGTTGCTGTTTTTAGAATAAGCAGTATGTCTGACTGGCTGGCATCTGTTTCTCTCTTTGTCATAACATGCTGGAGACGGTTCAATTTTCAAAATGTAGGTAGCCCTCAGTTAAAAATTAATTGATAGGTTTAAAATCGTGGGCTATAATGTCAGGTGGACTGAGGGGCAATTTTCAAATTAGTTTAATTCAGGAGTTAATTTTCTAGAAATAATCAGCTACAGTGAATTTTTCTCTTACCTCATTCGGCATGTAGACACGTGACCCTTACAAAAGAAGAATTTATTTTTATGGATTAGTAATTCTTTCTAACAGGTACATCGAAAAATCAGAGAAGATTCAGATATGGCACAAGATTCTTTACAGTGCCTTGCCCAGTTAGCTTCTCTTCATGGACCCATCTTCCCAGATGAAGGATCACAAGTTGATTATCTAGCACACTTCATTGAGGGATTGCTGAATACTATCAATGGGTAGGTATATTTACCCTTTATAACTGAAAAGGGAACTTTCCGAGTTTTCCTTGTGTTTAAGAGTGAAGGAAAAAAGAAAGTAGTGGTTTTTTTCCTCCGTTTTGTATTTTGAAGTGAAGTCATGTGGCTAATTTGGAATTAATACGCAGAGATATACTTTTAAAAATGAGTAAGTGATAATACTTGCATGTTTGGAAATGAGTTGTAATTTTTCTTCTACTACCACTTAATAATAATCCTCATTACTTGGTTTATAGAATTGAAATAGAAGATTCTGAAGCTGTAGGAATCTCCAGCATTATCAGCAACCTGATAACTGTGTTCCCTCGAAATGTTTTAACTGCCATTCCCAATGAACTTTTCTCCTCCTTTGTTAACTGCCTCACACACCTCACTTGTTCTTTTGGGCGAAGTGCTGCATTGGAAGAAGTGGTGAGTGACTATTGTAAAATAAATCGTGTCCTTTTTTCATGAGGAAATTTATGCTGTCTTTGTAACATTTTCTTATGACATGTAACTATTTTAAGTGAGTGGTAGTAGCTGTTGTTAAATTACGAATTTGTTCATATATGTAAGTTAGTTAGCAACATGTGTTTGGAAACATGACATTTAAAATTTGGGGGTTCAAAACAGGTGAAAGTTATTGGTCTTAAGATTTTAATTTTGAGATAATTGGAATTCATTACTTCTATTAAAAGTTTTGTGAAAACCCCATTTCACAATTTAGCAGGGTACTACTTTGTTGTATATGGTGTGATTATGTGTAATTTTATATGTATATGTATTTATTTTGATAATTTTTATTTTGGACTTTTTGGGAAATTATGTAAACATGATGCAGTTCAAATTGTAGCCATGATTATTTTGATTAGATGCTTCTCATTATTTTTTGGTAGAAAGGCTTAATAGTATATTTTGGTAGGATCTAATTTACATTAAAATTAAGACTAATAATAATACTAATGATAATTTTTAGCACAGATTTTCAGATGTACATTTTCAAGTTTATATTTAAATTTAGAACACACGTACTAAAACCCTTGAAAACACAGCTGCTTTTATAAGTTACTGTGAATAGCTACATTAATCATGGAAAATAATAGATTTTTTTCCCTACAAAAGTTATTGTTGAAATTCTCTTTCATGAATCAAAATGTGAATCTTTTAAAAGATTATAAAATTAAAAACAGTATTTGTAGATATCTGTTAGGATTTTATGTTAAATCCCAAGTAGTTTTGGTGGAACTCTGGCACTGTGTCGGCTTTTTGAATCCCTTCAGAGGTCTTCAGAAAATTAAGAACTTGGAAATGATTGTGTTTATGTAATTGGGCACTTTAGTGATTTGATGAGAGGAAAGTAGCTGGGTCAGAAAAGGATTTATCTGATGGAAAACATTTAAGTAGTAGAGGAATAGAAAGTTAAAGCCATTATATGTGGGGTTTGAATTTCCTAGGGAAGTAATTTTATGTTCTAAACGTGAAAGTCCATAGAAAATTTAAGTATTCAAGTGTTACTCAAACTCTTCTCAAATGATTCCAGATTTTGAACTGGTTAGGACTCATTTAACATGGCTTTTGTACTTTTCCCTCTTGGTTTATTTTCTCCCCTAAGCCAGGTAGATTAAAGATTTAGCATGTTGATCAGATATTTAGAAACATAGCTACCTTTTAGTTTCTGTTTGTTTAAGAGTAGTCCTAACATTTCAAAAATTGCTAAAGATATATGACATTAGTGGTTTGCAAATTTTACATTGAAAATTTATTTATTTTAAGCAGGAGGCCCTCAACTTGACAATTTTTCTGTCAAGTTTTAACATAGAAGTATTGGGGTATGGAAAGCCTATATAAACTTTCAGAGAAGCAGGTACATCTTCTGCTTGTTTCACAAGAGGGCATGCTCCGATGTGCCTCATAGGTTTCATTTAAGTAAAGTGTTGTATTTTTAGATGTTTTAATTATTTTAATTGATATTTTTAATGGTTATTTTTAAAAGTAATTGGTCACCCATTATAAAGAACAGAGGGTAACAGTTTGTTTAAAGCTTTTTAATTGTGGAAGCCACATTGGGAGGTTTGGTGAAGCTGACATCTGAAGGGGTAGTAGCCCTTGCACAGTGACTTGAATGAAGACTAAACAAATCCTCCTATATGTCATTTCAGCTTCAGTGTTTTATTGTCTGGGGAATATATAGCTAATACTAAAAGTTCATGAACAAATCCAGTCAAATCAGATTGTCTGGACAGACTGTATTATCTTTTGTTTCCTTGGTCACCCCCTGGTTGCATTATTAGTTCATAACACGTAGTAGTTGTCCTGAGCTGGAAAAGTGTATGAGGGAATGATTTTTTAAGGAAATTTGGGGACATTAATTCATTTAAAAAAAAAAAAAAAGGATCCAGTGTGGTATTGAAAGATCATGAAATTTGGTGGGAGAGATAATACAGTCATGAGCTGAGTAGTTGTAAAGTGCAGGATTTTAGGCAAGCTGCTTCCCCTTTTCTGAATTTGTTTTCTCATTGGTAAAGTCAGAATGATAATCTCTGATATTTTATGGTATGGATTAACGATATGAAAGTTCCTGTGTAGTATGCACACTGAAATGTAAAATAATAATTTTTTAAAAATGAACCTTTAAGATGGTTGATGCTCTGTATTTTATGTACTGTTACTATGTAAGACTGATTAAGTTTTATTTTGTACATACCAATAATTTTTTGTAATTTCAATTTTAAAAGACTTTTTTTGTTTGTCTTTAATATTGAAAGAGCTTCTTTTCTGTAAGAAAACATGTTTTGCAGATAGACTTGTTTTATTATAATACTTTTTTCAGAACTGCTATTTCTTTAGGAATAATGCTAGATTCTGTTTTTCTAAGCAAATCTTATCTTTGATAGTAACTATATTGCTATACCAAAAGGGAAAAAAGAATATTTTCATAGGAAGAAAAATTTTGATACTGGTGTGTTTTTGAAATATGTCCTTGCTTAGTGACTTTTGCCTTTGCATGAACATTATATTTATGACTGTCATTTGACCTGCAGTAAACTGAGAATCAAAAAAGTTCCCGTCTTTAGCCAAGTTGTTCTGTTAAAGTTTCTTGGTATTTCTTGAGATTTCATGATGCCTCATAAAAATGTTTTTTATTATATCCCCAAGTCTAATTATTATCTGTTTCTGGACTGAGGAAGTGAGAATGATAGTAGAGATGAAACAGTATTGTCTTGAAGATTAAAATTCTAATAATTGTTCATTTTAATATACCAACTATATCAAAATATTTATTATATTAGTACATGCATTTGTATTAATTTAGTGAAATTTGAGGAAGATATGACCTGAACTCTATATCAGTTTCTTTCTTGATTTATTTTATCTGTAGAGTATTTTTAGTTCATTTCACAAGTAGGATCATCAGAGAGGCCATGCAACAGATTGAATAAAATGAACAGCAATGTGTTCTGTGTATGTATTTTGATGTGTGTGTAAAGGGAGGTGTGATGGTAGATATTACTTTATGAAGGAAGAACTTTACATTTGGTTTTAGTACATTTATAACCTAATCTCAGGACCAACAAGATAAGGTAGAAAAGGACTTAATAAACTTGTTAGGAAGTTCCTTAAAGAGTGCAATGCAGTAGAATAATTTAGCGAGTGAGGGCATTTAAAGGTCAGCATTCTTGATTCAAAATCTACTCTTGTTCATTGGGTGATCACTTTGTGGAGACAAGATATGATGAAAATGAATATAGTAAAGCTAAATTACAGATTGAGAAGATTAAGAGAAATCTTGGCATTTCCATGATAAGAAAAAAAATATTTAATTAATCAATTTATTTATTTGTCTGTTTTTGTGGTGCTGGTGATTGAACTCAGGGCCTCACACATGGTAGGCATACCTCTACCATTGAACTGCATGCCCAGCCCTTATTTTCTAGAATGGTGATGTCAGTACAGTGTAAATAACTTGCATCTTCTCTCATGAAAGAAAAGCTTTTTTGAGAATCCCTACCAACATCCCTTGCTCAGTGGTTCTGATAGCTATTATTTAATGATATTAGAGAGAGCAAGGTGACTGTCCAGACTCTGTTCACCTGCATGCATTTCTCTAGCATAAAAGATCATAGGAAAAATGGAAATGAGATGCATGAGTATTTTTTAAACCTTATACATTGAAAGTACATTGCTTTATAATAATAACAACCATAGTTTTAGCTCTATGATGATATTTGGAAAAAACTGGTTACCATTATACCTTAGTATAAAATATACTTACTATAAGAAGTGTTAATAAGAATTATGTTAATGTTTTATTTTATTGTGGTTGGATTATAATTTTACTATTCAATGTTTTGTGATTTGGTTATAACTCAGTTCTGATTGTTTAAATCCTAATACATAACCAGTGTTTAAATTTTACAGAATTCTTGTACTTGAGATAGTGTATGATAGATGTAGAATAAAGCTTATTTACTGTGATAATATTGTTCCATGCAACATCCCTGTTATTGTTTATAATGCTAGCATTAGAAACATAAATATGAACATGAACCCTGTGGATCCAGTTAAAAAATGAATGCTAGAGTGCAGTGAAAAAGATTGCCCTTCAATCCATTGTAAGTCAAAGGAGTTCCCCAGATGTCAACCCATTTAGGAATACTAATAGGTTAATTTGGTTTCAGAAATATGTGTTAACAGCTACTATGTGCCAGGTGTGATGTATAATATGTATGCATTACTTTGCATTAAGAATTTGGAAATTCAGGGGTGGGATGTAGCTCAGTTATGGAATACTTGCCTAGCATGTGCAAGCCTTGGATTCTACCAAGCATTGCAAAATCAAAAAACAAAAAATGCAAAGAGCATTTACAAAGGAAGAAAGTACGTTAACCAGAGTAAAACATTCAAAAACTTGTTCTGTAAATTAAAACTTGTTCATGTTTTTATAGGGGTAAGTTTTTTTTTTTTTTTTTTAATTAAGTCATCTGTCTATAGGATTCTACTGACAGCTGCAATACTTGTCTATTAAATCAATTTCTCTTGGGGGATTTCAGAAGCCAGGAATACTGTCAGCTACATAGGTACTCTGAAGTTATGTTAATTTTGTTAAGGACTAGCTAGAAAAACCAATATAATTAGATAATGGATTGATTTCAAAGGTTTCTAAATTCTTACTTTCTTAAATAGAGGGATCCATTTATCACTCTTCTGTCACATTTGTCTATTAACATATTTATCTAAAATGATACTATATTAGGCAAGAGTCTAAAATACTTACAGCAGAGGAGTAACAGTATAAACAAGCATGGCTCTTCCATTTTGTTCATAAGTCCTTGTTAATGTTTTATACTAGGCAGTGTAAATTTTTTTTGTGTGTGATTTATCATTGAGTTTGGTGGTTGTGCTATAGCCTGTAAATTTTCACCTTTTTGAAATATTTCATCATACAAAGTGTAAATTTTATATATTATGCTATTATGAAGAGTAATAGAATAAACAATTCTGTATTAGTCACCCAGATTTTTAAAATGATATATTGATAGAGCCTGAATTTTTATCCCCATCCTGTTTATTGTAAGCAAGTTTTATTGCATAACTTGCTTCTGCCAGATGATTTTTCTGTTAGTGAACTTCCCAGCCTGTGTTCTTTTAACATTATCCCGGTTTCTTCCATCTGTGGTAGTTGAATTTGATTTTCATGCTCAATTTCTTAAAAACCATAACACAGCAGTAGCCTCAGGTTGGAAATATGGAACCCAGAGTTCCACAAGGCTAAGGAGCTTCTTAAATTTTTTTTCCTTTAATAAAATTTCTCATCCATCTCATTGCTTTTTTTTCTGTCTTTCTCTCTCTCTCTCTCTCTGTACTGGAGTTTGGAACCCAAGGCCTCATACATGCTACCTAAGCACTCTACTTCTAAACTACATCACTGTCCTTTTTTATTTTTTATTTTGAGACTGGATTTCACTAAGTTGCTCAGGCATGTCTGAAATTTGTGATCTTCCTGCTTCAGCCTCCTGAGTAGCTGGGATTATAGGCTTGTACAATCATATAGGCAAATCATACTTTTCTTGCATAACCCCTTGTTATGTAAATGTGAAAATAATTTGGGGTTGAGGAATATAGCCCAGTGGTAGAACTTGCCTAGTATATGTGAGACCCTGGGTTCAATCCTCAGCACCAGGGAGAGAGGAAAGTAAGATTTGATGATTGAGAGAAAGAGATTTTCAAATTCATGGAGAAGATTTGGTTATTTGATGTTTGTGGGAAAAAATGTAGTGGGAAGAATTATAGCCGATATCTACTGGGAACCATAGTTCCATCATTGCTAGGAATAGATTTGGAGTTGTTTTCAATATAAGAACCAAACTTTTAACTCCTTTGGTATAATATTTATCTTGTATGCTTTTACAGTGCCTAATATTAGATTTATGTAGATGGATAAAAAATATAAAGACATATCGTAGTGCAATTCTAGGTTCATAGCACAATCTGAGTGAAAATACAGAGTTCCATATTCCCCCAGTAGCAATGTGCACAGCCTCCTCCCCATCAACCTCCCTCCAATACTATCCCTCCTCAGAGTGTGGTACATTTTTTAGAGTTAATGAACCTATACTGACACATCATTATCGTCCAGAGTCCATTGTATATCCATGAGAGTTTATTCTTGGTGTTGTAAATTCTATGGGTTTGGATAAATATATATTGTGTCCACCATTGTAGTATCATACAGAATAGTTTCACTGTCTTAAAAATCAAATCCTCAGGCTTGTAATCCCAGTGGCTTGGGAGGCTGAGGCAGGAGAATCATGAGTTCAAAGCCAGCTTCAGCAAAAGTGAGGTACTAAGCAACTCAATGAGACGCTGTCTCTAAATAAATACAAAGTAGGGTTGGGGATGTGGCTCAGTGGTCAGGTGCCCCTGAGTTCAATCTCCAGTACCAAAAAAAATCAGATCCTCTGTGTTTCACTTATACATCCCACCCTACCCCATTAGCCCCTGACAACCACTAATCTTTTCACTGTTTCTGAAGTGTCTAGAGTGTTATACAATTAGAATCATACAACAACGTTAATTTTAATCTCTGAAATTCAGTATGTCAAGGGTTGGGGACAGGTTGACATACTGAAAATTTTCTTTCAAAAGCTTCGTTTGGCAACATTTTCACAAAAATATTAACCACTGCTTTTGAATTATGTATTCAACATAATTACCAAAGCATAAAAACAGGATTTTTTTCCCCCTGTGTCTGAAGGGCTGCATATAACTTCTTATGCACTTGCAAGTTAATTATGGGCATTGAAAGAGAAGTGCTGATATCGTATTTTGATTACCTTCTCTACCCTCCATTTCCAAATGGAGTAAAGTGGGGTCAAGTAGTCTCATAAGCTCTAAGCCCCTCTCCAAAGCCTTTCTGGCAGCAGGCCTGACAATACCGGGTGCATGAGCACATAGTGTCTAGCTTGGTCTCCTTAGTCATCTCTGTGCACGTGCTGCTGGCTTCGCTGCTGGGTTTTGGCCAGAGTGGCTATGGAGCAGGGCCAAAGGATTATGAAAAAGAGCTAGGTTAGGTTTCAGTTCTCTGTGATTATACTTCTACACTGGAAGATCTAGTAGCCAATTGTCATCAACCACATTTCTCACACTTTGCCTGATGAGTTACTTGTACTGGTATTCACAGGTTACCAGAATTTTTTTTTAGGGGTCTATAGTTTTTATTTTAAATTGCCATCCAATGAGTAGGAACTTTTAGAGTCTACCTGTGATTTTCTCTTTTGCTTGTATCAGGGCTTTATAGAAGGAATTGTTGAAAACTCTTTCACTGATAGAAAGCTGTATAAGACTTTTATGTTTTTATTTAAAATTTTCAATGTATCAACTATGATAACATGTATTTGATACATACTAAAAAAACAACATAAAGTTCTTAGAAAGTGGTCCGTTTCTTTTCCTTTTGAAATGTAGGTCAGAGGATGCTGTTCTGAAGTTCCCATTAAGATATGTTATCAGTCTGTTTATTTTGGCAAGATAAACTGTTAAGACCTAACAAGTGATGTCTGTGAAGCACATGCTTTGTTAAGTATATAAACAGGCCACAGATGTTTCTATGGGAAGAAAGTATTTTATTCATCTGTGTTCCAGTATTCAGCTCTTAGCATTTCATACATTTTTGTTGAAGGATAAAACCACCTTCTCCCACTACTGACAACAAATCAAGTACTGTGCTTAGGTGTTTTAGCACTCTTTTTGGTTATTTTATATGTATTCTGTCATTCATCCTCAATCATATGTGACTTTATGATGACATATACAACATATATGTAGTTCTAAAATGTAGTAAAATAGCTATGTGTGAACCCACAACTCAACTCCAGCATTTGGAGTACCTGATGCTTGAGACTATTAGCATGTTATATTTAAGGTTCATCTCCCTCAGTGTTCTCCTACTCTACTCCCAACAGCAGAGATGACTGACTACTGGTCTCAAGTCTTATCATTTCTTTCCTTTAAAGTTTTTAATCATATATATGTATTCCTATAACTGTATCATTGAATATTATACTATAGTTTATCCATTCTCTTATAAATGAATTTTTGAGTTTCCCTCCTTTGTCATTACAGTGTTGCTATAAATATTCTTTTATATTTTTGAAAGTTTTTCTTTTTCTTTTTCTTTTATGTGTGTGTGCATGCGTGTCTGCGCGAGTGTGTTGGGAACTGAACCCAGAGGCTCACACATTCTAGTCAAGTGTGGGTTACATCCCCAGCCCTTTTGAGAATTTTCAGTTTTCAATCCGGGATTGAACTCGGGGACACTTGACATTTGAGCCACATCCCCAGCCCCATTTTGTATTTTATTTAGAGACAGGGTCTCCCTGAGTTGCTTAATGCCTCACTTTTGCTGCGGCTGGCTTTGAACTCATTCATGATCCTCCTAACTCAGCTTCCTGAGCCACTGGGATTACAGGTGTGCACCAGTGTGCCCGGTCCTTTTGAGAATTTTTCTAAGGTTTAAATTTAGGAGTGAAATTTTTGGATTTTAGGATATGTAAATGTTCACTTTTATAAGGTAGTGTCAAAGTATTTACTGAAGTAATTGGGTCTATATACATGTTCATGAGTGGTGTGTATGAGTTTTCTTTGATCCATTTCCACTCCAGCATTAAACACTAAACAAGTTAAAATAGAGTCTTTGCTTTCTCAAAGACTAATAACATTAAGCTTTGTAGATGCAATTCTTGTGATTCCTCTTTCAAAATGCTTGTTCCTGTCCACTGCTGTTTTTGATTTGTTGTTTCTAATGCTGTTGTTTGTTTATGTAGTACCAGGGTTTTAAAACCCAGGCTTTGTGCGTTTTAGGCAAATGCTCTATGATTAAGTATATCCCCAGCCCTCCAATTGACCATATTCCTGTTGAGTTGTTGATCTTAGTGATTTGTACAGTTTTTTTTTTTTAATGTTCTGTGTACTAATTTTTTGTTGGTTTGTGTTGCAGATCTGTTCCCCTGTTTTGTTTTCCCTTTTCATTTTATGGTCTTTTCTCTTAATTTGGAATAAGTTTAGATTTATAGCCGAGTTGCAAAGGTACAGAACAGAGAGTTTCCATATATCTTGTACCTAGTTTTCCCCTAATATTACTCTTACATAACCATAGTTTTTTTGTACTATAAATTAACATTGATATATTTTTGGTATTAAACTACAGACTTATTTGGATTTCACCAATATCCTCTTTTTGTTCCAGGATACCATGTTGCTTTGTGGTATCTTGTGATGAACACATTCTCATCTTACCATAGTTGAGATGATGATGATGATGATGATGATGATTTCCTTTGTGATTTTAGTTCTTTTGTTAGACCTTACCTCTTGTGTTCTAAATATTTCATAGTTTGCCTTTCATTATATTATCATCTTAGAACTGAAGTAGAAATCCAGTTTAATTTTTTTACATGGATAACAGGATTTTCCAGCACATTTATTGAATAGTATTGAATAGTACTTTATTTCTTTTTCTTTCTTTTTTTTTTTTTTTTAATTTTTGGGAGTGGGGGTACCAGGTATTGAACTCAGGGGCACTTGACCACTGAGCCACATCCCCAGGCCTATTTTCTATTTTATTCAGAGACAGGGTTTCATTGAGTTGCTTAGTGACTTGGTAAGTTGCTTTGAACTTATGATCCTCCTGCCTCCGCCTCCTGAGCCACTAGGATTATAGGCATGCTCCACCACGCATGGCAGTACTTTATTTCTTGATGATCTACAGGGCCATAGCTATAACATACTTAGTTTTCATGTATAAGTGGGTATTTCTGTACTTTTGTATAACAGTCCTAACAAGGAGTCTGGCTAGGTGGTAGACATGTTACATCACCTCATTTTTTCCATCAGAAGAGTCTTGAATATATTTGGTCCTCTGTTCTTCCATGTAAAACATTCAGTTCATCAAGTTGAATTGTGATTACTATTATAATGAATTTTTACAAAGAGTGAGCATCTTTACAGTATTAACTTTCTCTGTTCATGATTGTGGCATTTCTTTATATTAATTTTGGTCTTATTTATTCAACAAAGGAACAAATATTTTTTAAGAACTCATTTTTGTTGGTATCATGTCATATCTTTTGTAAGCTTTATTTTCCAGATTACTTCTGGCATAAGACATGCAGTTAGCATTTGTATATTGAGATGTTTAGTAACATTTCAGAATTTTTATTGATTCTAATAACCCCACCACCACCACACACACACACACACACTGGGGATTGAATCCAGAGGTACTTTACCACAGAACTATATTCCTAAAAAATGAGGGTACCAGAGATTGAAATCAGGGGCACTCAACAACTGAGCCACATACCCAGCCCTATTTTGTATTTTATTTAGAGACAGGGTCTCACTTAGTTGCTTAGCATCTCGCTGTTGCTGAAACTGGCTTTGAATTCTTGATTCTGGGATTCTTCTGCCTCAGCCTCCTAAGCTGCTGGGATTGCAGACACATGCCACTGCCTGGCTCCTACCCCATTTTTATTTATTATTTTGAGACAAGTTCTTGCTTAGTGGCTGAGGGCCTCACTAAGTTCCTGAAGCTGACCTCAAACTAATGATCCTCCTACATCAGCCTCCTGAGTTGTTGGGATTATAGGCACACCACTACTGTGCCCAGCTGATAGTTTGTCTTCAGAGTGTTTGATTTTCTATGGATGATGATATCTGCTCTGAATAATGAGAATTTGCATTTTTCTTTACAATCTTTATAATTTGTATTTCTGTTATTGTTTATTTTTTCCTCTTTGTATACTGATGAAAACAAGTGGTAATAGAAGATAACCTTTTCTATTTCATCATTAAGAACAATGTTTGCTGTAGGATGTTGAGCTGTCTTTTGTGGGTATTGATATTAATTAAAAGCTTATCTGCATAATATATTAATGTGGTAAATTACATATCTAGATTTTTCTTTTCTTTTTTTAAATTTTTAACTATTTTTTTAGTTATATCTTCAATTTTGCTAATATCTTCATTTTGCTAATTTATTTTTAAATATTTATTTTTTTACTTGTAGTTGGACACAATACCTTTATTTTTATTTATTTATTTTCATGTGGTGCTGAGGATTGAACCCAGGGCCTCCCACATGCTAGGCAAGCGCTCTGCCACTGAGCCACAACCTCAGCCCTTTTTTTTTTTCAAGATTTATTTTGTAGTTGTAGTTGGACACAATATCTTTGTTTTTTCCTTTTTCATTTTGACAATATTAATTCTGCTTATCTGAGAACAAGGGAGATCTTTCCATCTTTTTCTTTCTTTCTTTTTTATATATATAATAGCAGAATGCATTACAACTCTTATTACGTATATAGAGCTCAATTTTTCATATCTCTGGTTGTATACATAGTATACTCACACCAATTTGTGTCCTCATACATGTACTTTGGATAATAATGATCATCACATTCAACCATCATTAATTACCCCATGCCCCCTCCCTTCCCCTCCCACTCCTCTGCCCTGTCTAGAGTTCATCTATTTCTCCCATGCTTCCCCTCCTTATCTGACTATGAATCAGCTTCCTGATATCAAAGAAAACATTTGACATTTGGGTTTTTGGGATTGGCTAACTTCACTTAGCATTATCTTCTCTAACTCCATCCATTTACCTGCAAATGCCATGATTTTATTCTCTTGTATTGCTGAGTAATATTCCATTGTGTATATATGCTTCATTTTTTTATCCATTCATTTACAATACCTTTATTTTATTTATTTATTTTTATGTGGTTCTGAGGCTCGAACCCAGGGCCCCGCACGCTCTAGGCAAGCGCTCTATCGCTGAGCCACAACCCCAGCCCATATATCTAGATTTTTCTGATGTCAAAAATTACCTTGCCTTTCTGATCTGAGTCCAACTCGATCATGATATGTCATTTTTTTTTTTTTTAACGCACTGTTGGATTTGCTTAGTATCAGAGCGAAACCAGCTTCTCATGTTACTCTCAGACTCATCTCTTTCGATCAGTTTGTATAAAATTGGTTGTTTTGTTTTTGTTTGGTTCTGAGTAGTTCAGTAGGTCTCACCCATAAATCCACTGAAACTGGTGTTTTCTTTTTGGGAAAAGTAAAAATAAATAAATAATAAAATTAGTTGTAGATGCTCACAATACCTTTATTTTACTTATTTTTATGTGGCACTGAGAATCAAACCCAGTGCTTCACACATGCTAGGCAAGCACTCTACCACTTTTCTTCTTTGGGGGAAAAATTTAACTAAATTTTTTAAGTGGTTAGATATGGGAATGTTCATTTTTTTTCTTTTTATCCCTTGATTGAATTTGCCAAGATAGATTTTTGTAGGAATTTGTCAATTTCTTATAAGTTGTTAGTTTTCACTTTTATTTTGTTCTTCACATTCATAATTTGAATTTCCTTACTAATGTTATGAAAATGGAAAAAGTAATTCAAACAATTATGCAATGTTAAGATTATCCCAAAATTCCATCACATAGAATTGTTTTTTAAAATTTATTTATTTATTCTAATTTGTTATACTTGACAGCAAAATGCATTTCAATTCATAGTACATATATAGAGAACAATTTTTCATGTCTCTGGTTGGACACAAAGTACAGTCACACCCTTCATGTCTTCATACATGTACTTAGGGTAATGATGTCCATCTCATTCCACCATGTTTCTTACCCCTTTGCCCCCTCCCTTCCCCTCCTTCTCCTTTGCTCTATCTAATGTTCCTCCATTCCTCCCCTGCTCCCTCACCCAATCCGCAATCCTTACTATGTATCAGCATTCACATATCGGAGAAAACATTTGGCATTTGGTTTTTTGGAATTGGTTCACTTAGTATGATATTCTTCAACTCTCCATTTACCTGCAAATGCCATGATTTTATTCTCTTTTAATGCTGAATAATATTCCATTGTGTATATATACCACATTTTCTATATCCATTCACTGAAGGTCATCTAGGTTGGTTCCACAATTTAGCTGTTGTGAATTATGCTGCTATAAACATTGATGTGTTTGTATCACTGTAGTATGCTGTTTTTAAGTCGGATGTTTTTAAGTCCTTTGGGTATAAACTGAGGAGTGGGATAGCTGGGTCAAATGGTGGATCCATTCCACGTTTTCCAAGGAATCACCATACTTCTTTCCATATTGGTTGCATCAATTTGCAGTCTCACCAGCAATGTATGAATGTGCCTTTTCGCCCACATCCTCACCAACACTTATTGTTGTTTGTATTCTTAATAGCTGCCATTCTGACTAGAGTGAGATAAAATCTTTAGGAGTGGTTTTGATTTGCATTTCTCTAATTGCTATGGATGATGAACAGTTTTTCATATATTTGTTGATTGATTGTGTATCCTCTTCTGAGAACTGTCTGTTCAGTTCCTTGGCCCATCTATTGATTGGGTTATTTGTTTTTTTGGTGTTAAGATTTTTGAGTTCTTGATATATCCTAAAGATTAGTGTGTAGTAAAAATTTGCTCCCATTCTCTAGGCTCTCTATTCGCCTCACTGATTGTTTCTTTTGCTGAGAAGAAGCTTGAATTGTGTTATCATTTGAGTGACGGTCTTTCTTGGCATCTTTTGATTCACATGTAGGACTTTAAAAAATTCTAATTATGGAATTTTAATACTTGTTGAAAAAGCAAAAAATTAGATGTGAACCAAAATACTTGTAATTTCATCTTCTAATAGTTTCAATATACTTTTTTCTAGGTTTTAAAGCATAAATTAGACTTAAAATAATTGCTTTTCATTAATGTTATGAGCCATTTCTTATGTCCTTAACTGGTACACAGTGGAGAAATGGTTCAGTAAATCAATTTACTATTTATTCTACTATTTTAAGTAACGCTATAGCAAACTTTCTTTTACGTAAATCACCATGTGACTTTTCTGTTCAGTAGACATTCCTAAGGAAGTTAGTTTAATTTTTAGTTAACCCTTCAAGCATTTCCCCCCTCCATTAGGCTTCTTTCACAGCTGCTTTTCCATAAATCAGGCAATCGTTTTTGAAAGAGTGGTTAACTCTTAGAGAGAAGGATGGAAAGTAATTCCAGAACAGTTCAAACAATATTAGAAGTCTTTTTTAATAATTCTCTTTGTACCATATAAGACTTCTTTCTTGTAACTTACATAAAGAACACTTAAAATAAAATGGTCTTTTAAAACTTGCAAAATAGAATCAGGATAAAATTAAAACTAGAAGAAAAGAATAGCTCTGACACACTAGACTATATTCTGTGTGTGTTTCCAAACTCTTGTCCTTGCACATTTGGCTTCTTTGATATCACACATTCCTGGTATTTCTTCTGTGTCAGTGTTTTCCTCAAGCCCCTATGTGGGCTCTGTCTTTGTCCTTATTTTATTTTTATTTATTTTTTTGTGGTGCTGGGCATCAAACTAGGGCCGCTTGCATGCCAGATAAGCACTCTGCCACTGGACTTGTACTCCCTCTTCTGTCCTTATTTTTTTTACCAACACCTTACTTTTAAGTGAATGCTCCTGGTTTTATGATTTTAAAATTAAATATATATATAACTATGCCACATTTGTATTTCCAACCCTCTTCCCTAGATTGCAGATATATATCAGTTAATTGAACATCTCACTTGAATTTTTTATTTACATCTTGCACTGAACATGTCCAAAAGAGAAACCTTCCTTTCCTTGTACATGTTATTTTATTTAGTCTTTAGCATTTTAGGAAATAGACCACCATCTTTCCAGATGCTCAAGATAAAATTTCAGATGCCACCTTTGCTTTCTCTTTTCCCTCAGACTTTCGGTTTCCTTCCTTCAAAGTCTTCACTCAGTCTGGCCACTTGTCAGCATCTCCCTGCTGGCCCAAGTCACCATCATACTTTGCAGTGTAGGCAGTGTGCTTTTCTTTTAAAGAGCTGTATCATGTGTTATCATCACTGTTTATAACATTGCAGTGGCTTTTTGCTGCAATTAGAAGAAAACCTAGTCTCCTTTCAAGGCTCTCTGAATCTGTTTTTTCCTGCCACCCCCATTCTCACCTCAGGTTCTTTCATGACCTATCCCTATATACTCCAGGTTCACCAGCATTCTTTCTGTTGTGTGAAATTCCTAGCTTATTCCTCCCTCCTGGCTTTTGCAACTTTTAAAGGTAAAATGACTTTTTAGCAAATTAGCTCTGCCCAGGGAGATTTTGTACCACAAATAGCTCTATAAATTAGCCTGTTGATGTGGATCATCTCTCTTACCTGTTTCTCTGAAAATTTTCCCTTATTTTTAGTAGTTTAATTTTGGTATAAAACTTTAACCCCGAAACAGCAGTTCTTCATGAATAAGAAAGAATGGGGAAAAAAGAAATTAGGAATAGCAAGCTTAGTAATTTCACTAAGACTATGCAGAAAATTGTGTGTGTGTGTAGCATCATGGTTTGGTTAATGTTCGAATCACCTAGCTCCAACACCATCCAAAAAAAAAAAATGGAAAAGAAAATAGGTAGAAAGTGCCCATTTTATCTTTTTATTCGAACAGTTTTTTCTTCTTTTTTTTTAAGTTGTAGTTGGACACAGTACCTTTATTTATTTTATTTTATTTGTATGTGGTGCTGAGATCGAACCCAGGGCCTCACACATGCTAGGCAAGCACTATACTGCTGAGCCACAACCCCAGGCCCACATTTTTTCTTCTTTACTTTAGAAAAATGTTAGTGACTCTTTTTGCTTGAAAATACATGCTCCAGGTCTGGGGTTGTGGCTCAGTGATAGAGCGCTGGCCTAGCACGTGCCAGGCGCTGGGTTCAATCCTCGGTAACACATAAAAATAAATAAATAAATAAATAAAGGTATTGTGTCCAACTACAACTAAAAAAAAATTAAAAGAAAATACATGCTCCAAAATGTCCTGAACAGGTAGTCTTCTAAAATAAACAGTAATTTCAGATTGCCTAACAATTATTTAGACTAAGTTAGAAAAAGTTTAGAAGTTTAATTAAAACAATAAGAATCATCATTTTTTAAGGAACAACTTATAAACTGTGTGATTCTTTATGATGCCCATTTCTTTCTTTGGATATTTGTTTTATGAATGTTCTTTTTTTTTTTTAGCTTGATAAGGATGATATGGTATACATGGAAGCATATGATAAGTTGTTGGAGTCCTGGCTAACTTTGGTCCAAGATGACAAACATTTCCACAAAGGCTTTTTTACCCAACATGCAGTTCAAGTTTTTAATTCCTATATTCACTGCCACCTAGCTGCTCCAGATGGCACAAGGAATTTGGTAAGTTTTAAGCCAGGCGGTAATTAAGAATCATCATAGACTGTTTCATCTTAAGTAGTATATAAAACTAGGCATTTAAGATAGGCCCCCTGAGAAAATTTGCTGAGTGCAAAAGTGGCCCTTGTTGTGTAAATGAGTTCTTATATTGGCCGAGGGGGGTGTGTTACTTATAGTCCTCTCCTTTCATCTTTCATTTTCCTACCTTTGTCTTGCTAGTTGTGCAGTGCTAATGAATGATTTCTTATATCCAAAGGACCAGGAATGTGAAAAGATCATTTTATTGACAAGTGAAGTTCTCCAGTGTGGGAGGTGGGTTATGGGTATGCAGTTAGCTGTGCTTATTTTATGCACTGGTGAGTGATATTTCTACATCTTTTTGTGTTGTGCCTCTCTTTTGATAACCACTAGAGCTGTTGCCATGGTTAGAAAGGAGTCCCTGGATAGCTGCACTGAAGGTTGACTTTGTCCAGCTCTTCTTTCCATATGCAGTTTTGAAGCTATTTTATAGGGCCTCAAAAAATCCTGAATAAGATAGTACAGTTCCTCAATTGTTTTTTTCTTTTCACCTGTAATAGACTGCCAATGGTGTAGCCTCTCGTGAGGAAGAAGAAATAAGTGAACTTCAAGAAGATGATCGAGACCAGTTTTCTGATCAACTAGCCAGTGTAGGAATGCTAGGAAGAATTGCTGCAGAACACTGTATACCTCTTCTGACAAGGTACACACAGTCCAAAGAAACCCCATGGAGCAAATATTCTGTATTCACAATTCCCCGGAGAGCACTTAAAGTGTTTAAAGACTTTAAACACCCCCACCCCGTATCCCAGCACACTGGATCAATGGACAGAAACATACTCATGATTCCATTCTTTGGCTTATACATTTGGAGCCCAGGCACTACAGCATAGATGGCAGAGAGATTATGGAAAGCATGGTATGAGAAACAATTTGACCCATATCATAAAAAGTTGGAATAACCAATTTTCAAATGCGTGTTGTAAACCTTGATTGTTTGTAAAGCATTGTTTTCCTTCTGTGTCATAAATAGTAAATTAGATTCCTATGGTGCTATGACAACAATTGTGTACTATAATACTTTTGTATATTTGTTTTTTGTGCTAACATCTTAATTTATATTATCTAGTATAGGGAAGTTATAAATTGTTCTTCATCTTTGTGGTTGAACTTCATGAAGCTAATTGTTTTGTTTTTTCCTCTTTTTTAGTTTATTAGAAGAAAGAGTAACAAGACTCCATGGTCAGTTACAGCGACATCAGCAACAATTACTTGCTTCACCTGGTTCAAGCACCATTGATAACAAAATGCTTGATGATCTCTATGAAGATATTCACTGGCTTATTTTAGTTACAGGTTGGTTAGTTTTTCTTTTTAAAATGTAGTTGTCAACAGTGTAAGCTCTAAAAGAAGCTTGATATATTAAAAACAGTAGTTTATTTATAATATTGGACAAAATTTGGGTATAGTGTTATTTGCCACAGAGCTTTGGATGTATTCTTTTTTTTTTAAATACTGGCTAACATGTATTCATTGCCTATTGCACACCAAGTGTTTCATGTGGATCTCATCATACTCTACCAAAATCGTACTGTTAAGTATTGTTACTGTTACCATCATCATCATTATCCCCATCAAACAGACAAAAAAGCTAAGAGTATAAGAAAGTAGACCAAGGTCACATTGCTATTAATTTTTGGAGCCAGAGTGCAAATGTAGGCCGTCTGGCTTTTAGGATTTTCTTCCTTAACCACCATACTATTAGTGTTTATTTTAAATAATCAGGGAAAATTTTGACTTTTGGAAAGGCATTCTTTAATATTGATTTCTAGTATGAATAATAGAAATCATATTAACTTTATAGACAATATTACTGAAAATTATTAAAAGGTAGTGCATTCAAATGCCTACATGTCACTATGAATTATAAAATTGATGAAGAAAACATTTGTCCTTTGTATTTTTGAGGGTTGATAATCTGAGAAATTGAAAGTTTCTTCTCACCAACTTTAAATTAACAGATTAACAGTTATGATTTACTTTTACATCAATTTATGTGATGTATATAAATCAAATAAAACTGAAAACATTTATAGTGCAATTTGGTAAATGTAGATTTGTTAAGTGTTCATTTTTAATTTTTTTTAAACTGAAGGCTACCTCTTAGCTGATGATACTCAGGGAGAGACTCCGCTAATACCTCCAGAAATAATGGAATATTCCATTAAGCATTCATCTGAAGTTGACATTAATACAACACTTCAAATTTTGGGATCTCCAGGAGAAAAGGCTTCTTCCATCCCAGGGTACAACAGAACAGATTCTGTGATTAGGTAATATGAACTCTATAGCTGTGCTCTTGTAATTTATACTGTTTTATAAATTTTGAGTTGATGGGTAGATGAACAGAGGGATAGGCACGCTGTAAATCGGATACACAAACTAAAATAAAACTTGGAGAAGCCTTGAAATACACAAGGATGGCAAGTACTCAGTATTATTTAGGCAACACCACTGTGGTGGGAATTGACAGCTATTTCTAATACTGAAGAAAATAAATGTAAAATTACTCTAAATAGGAGATTTGGAAGAGACATTCGGTCTAATGTACTATGAACATAGCACTTGTCCTCCAGAAAATAGTACTGAGGTATGTACAGGCACCCTTAATAAGGGAAACAGGAATTTGAGGTTCTTAGGAACCAGGTGAACGTTAATATGTGTTTATTGTTCACGAAAGCTAAAACTACATTTCTTTGGCTTTCCTAAGGAAAACTAATTTTTTTCTTATAAAATGGAAATATTTATCTTGAATATGTGAAACAATGAGACCCTGTTGGGGGATTCACATGGTAGAATAGTGCCTCCAATGAGAGAGGATTCACTTTAGTCTTCCCAATAGTAATGGCAAGTTTTCATAATTTTTAATGGTGACGTTAAGAAGGGGTAAATATGGAATAAATAAATATACTTTTAAAAGTGGATTTGAAAATAGTATTTTAAATTTGAGTATTTTCAATTTAAATTAAGAATACAGTCAGAGATGTCAGTAATGATAACAAATTAGTTTTTTTTTTTTTTTCAGTTGCAAAATCAGTAACTCAAACAAGCTGCTATCCCTTCTATTCTTTTCTTAATGAAAAATCATGGACATCATTTAAATCTCTACAAAAGAAAAAGTGATTTTTTTTTTCCAAGTTACTAAGCTGATATCAAGGAAATCTTTGGGAATTCATTTCCTTTAAAATAAAACTTTCTATTTGAAAAGTTTTAAATCATTCTCTGGGATTACTATAGTCTTTAAATTCAGTATCTGTGGAAATCAGTGCTTTTGCTTTGGTTTGTTTTATGGTGAATGTTAATTTCAAAGACAACTAATTTCAGGGTGCTGTCATGTATTCTTTGTCATATTTCTTGCCTGGGTAGTACCATTAGGAGTGCTTTCCTTGTATTTTAAGTGCTTTTTCAAATTTTTTTCCAGTCCCAGGTATCAGTGTGGGAGCAAAACATCTTTGTATCTGAGAGCACAGACTATGGAGGGTTGTGCACCCCCCGCCTAAAAAAAAAAAAAAAGTCCCCATTTTTTTTTAATCCAAAAAATTAAATGTGAAATTAACTGGTGTTTAGGAAAAATGTTCCTTGTTTTACCAAAAACATAGTTCAGCTTTATTGAAGAAAATACCATTTAACAAATAATTATTGAGTACTTAACTATGTAGTAGTCATTAATGGTGCTTGGAATATATCAGTAATAAAACAAACAAAATTCACTCCTCCTATAGAGCTCCCTGTAAAGGAGAGATGATCAAGAAGTAAAATAATATTAGAAAACAGTAAATGCTGTGGGTAAAAATGTAAGCAGAGTAGGAGGATAAGGAGTTAAGACTTCAGGGATCATTTTAGTTTTAAACAGTGTGATGCACGTCGGCCTTTTTTAGAGGTGATTTGAGAGCAAAGACTTGAGGATGGTATGGAAACCATAAAGATGTCTGGGGGATAAGCATTCCAAGGAGAACAGCGTCTTATACCAATGCCCTGGGCATATCTGGCATGTTCAAGGAGAACAGCAAGAAAGCCATTGTGGACTAGGCAGACTGAAGTAGAATTTTGTAAGAGATGGTGTTGGGAAAATAGAAAAAAATTAGATAAGGTCTTTAGAACTGTATAGCATCTTTCACTTTTGCTCTGAGTGAACTGGGGTGCTGTTACACAGTTTTGAGCAGGAAAATTACTTGTGTGTGAAAAAGATTACTCTGCTGTATCAAGAGTGAATGATGAAAGTGAAAAGACCAGATATGTAGCTAGTTGCAGTAATTCAAGGATATGATGGTATCCAGATCAGATCAACCATAGAAAAGTCAACCATGAAAAAAGTTAAAAACACTGATTTATTGTGTTGACTTTTAGTTTGTGAAATGGAAATGTAATCCAGGATTGATTTAGGAAACTGAGTGCTGTCTAGAATATACAGTATTTTCAGATAGCATTCTTAAGGAACTCAAGTAGAATTGGGGTATTAATCTTGGAATAGCAAAAATAGAAGATATTTTGATCAGTAGTGTCTTCAATTCCCCATCATGATGGGATCTGAGGATATAATAAAGTGTATAGGAACACTTGTATGTACCTAGTCTACTGGCAGGGGACTTCTACTTGCAGAATGAAAGGAAGGCAAACAGTGCTCAAGAAGCAAAGGTGAGGAGAGAGAAAACTTGGTGTGGCTAGTGTGTGAATGTGATGGGAGGAGCACTGGTCCTGATGAGTGAGATGAGGTTGAGGCAGGGAGGGTGCTATAGGTGGGCTCATAAGGTAGGAGTGAAACTGGGGGAAAGGATTTGCAATAGATAAGTGAACTTATCCAGTTGTTTAGAGGTGATGTTCTGTGGAAGATAGAGTTAAAGGATAACAGCAAATTGGGAAGCATTTTGTTAGTATTTTGGAGTGAAGGTAGAAAAAGTCGCTTGGGTTTGAGAGGTGTGTCTGAATGAGCTCCCAGGAATATGCTAATTGTTGGATGTGGTGGAGAGGAGATAGAAAGGATGAAAGAATGCACTTGGGGCTCCCCTCTGTCTGCCAGACCACTGCCTGAGCTGCTGTCTGTCTGTCTGTCCATCTTTTTATTAATTTATTGGTACCAGGGATTGGACCCAGGGATGCTTAACCACTGAGCCACATCCCCAGCCCTGTTTATATTTTATTTAGATACAGGGTCTCACTGAGTTGCTCAAGGCCTTGCTAAGTTGCTGAGGCTGGCTCTGAATTCATGATCCTCCCAGCTCAGCATCCCAAGCTGCTGGGATTACAGGTTATTCACCTTTCTTCTACTTGACAAAAGAAAGGTGGACGCTCTCTCATTCTGACTTTACTGTGGGGATTGGCAGGTATATAAAAGATCACAGAGTGCCAAATAAAGGAGCAGGTGCAAATAGTGCAGTGTTTATTAGAATGAGTGTACAATTAGGAAGTTTATCCCATTGCGTTATGTAATATTGAATAGGACCTAATCTAGTGTCAGCTAAGAGATTATTAAAATAATTTTTGATGGTAGATCTCTGTGATTTTTGTCATATACCTTTAGAAGAAATTCAAATAATTGGGTGACCTTGCAGTTTTAAAAATACCTTCTTTTTATTAATATGAACAAGTTTTTTCACTGTTTTCTATCCATTAAAATGAAAAATACAAACCAAATTGTGTTCAATGGTGGCTTATCCTGGTAATAAGTAATATTTATTCAGAGATACATGGGAAAGAAAACACTACTGTGTTAGCCTAGACAGTTGTATCATAGTATGATCAGCAAATATAGCATATATATTTATTATATTAGGATAATGTTCTATAGGGAATTGGAAGTGAAAGAAAATTTTGTTCACATTTTAAATAGATGGTGTTAGCTATAAGAAGACTGATTGAATTCTAGTATATAAACATATAGTATTAATGTAATCATTTATTTAGAATTCTGGTAGGCTGGAAATGATCTAAAATTATTTAATCTTTTTTTGTTGTTGTTGGGGGTGGGACACGGGGAGATAATGAGGATTGAACTCAGGGGAACTCAACCTCTGAGCCACATCCCCAGTCCTATTTTGTATTTATTTGGGGTCTCACTGAGGTGCTTAGTGCCTTGTTTTTGCTGAGACTGACTTTGAACTCGCGATTCTCCTCAGCCACTGTGTTGGCAAATTATTTAATCTTATGGGGAAATTTTGGTATATTAACATAAATGAAATAATGAGGTTATTGGAATATTTTGTTTACCTACCCCCTAAAATAAATTTTGAGAGTTTGAGCACTGTTGTATAAGGAGTTCATGGATAGTGAGAAAAGAAAAGGTTCTAAGATAGAACCTTACAAACCTTCTGACTTAAAAGGAGGAGGCTGCCATTAAAGAATAGGAAAGAGTGAGCAGATGGATAAGGGGGATGTGGAAAATGTGGTGCTGGGGAAGCCAATGGAAGGAGTTTTCTCAAAAGGACAGAGTGGTCAGCATCATCTAGTACTTCTGAGACATTGAAGCTGGAAACATGTTCATCTGATTTCATTCCAAAGATTTCAGTCTTGAGAGTGGTGAGGAAAGGAGCAAAGACCAAACCTCTGATTAGATTCACAATATTGCTATTTAGTATTTATTAAATGTATTATAATAAGTTATTTTATTGTATCTTTGCCTTTTGGCTAAAGTCAAGTTAAACATATATATGACATGTGCCCATCTTGCACTCCCAGAACAAAGACATTTTTACTTACCTAAATATCATACTATGTTATTGACACCTCTTGGCCATATGAATTATGTATCGGGGACAAAGAAAATATATGCACTTATGTAATCTTTATAGCAAGATTCTTATTTTAAAATACTATTAGGAATCACGTTTAATGGGAAACTGAGGTCTATCAGATTTGGAAATAAGGCTTGGTACTGCAGACATTCTAGAGGAGTCAGTTCCAGATCTTATACCATAACAGATCTTGTGTTTTATGGTATAAAATCACATGCTGTGCCTACCGAAGGAGTTTTAGATAGTGATGGAATGCTGAAAGAATTTGGCATGCACTCTGAACATTTAATTTTATATATTTCTCCATTTTTCATCTTTAGACAGTAATGCTGAGATTTGCACGTGCAATAATGTCTCTAGTGTTGACTTTCTTCCTTTTCTTTATCTTGTCTCCAACTTTGTCATTCTCATTAGAAATATTGTAAAGCATTTGTCTACAATCCAGTTGATGATATTTTCAAGTATTTACTGGCCTAAACCCAGAGACTTGAGAATAAAAATGGACTTTTAAGAAAAAAATATAATTAGACAACCTCTGAAACAATAAAAGAATAAATGACTTCTGTTTTATACCTACAGGCTATTGTCTGCTGTTCTAAGAGTTTCAGAAGTTGAATCTCGAGCAATAAGAGCAGATCTCACTCACCTACTAAGCCCTCAAATGGGCAAAGATATTGTTTGGTTTCTAAAACGCTGGGCCAAGACTTATCTCCTTGTGGATGAAAAACTGTATGATCAGGTCAGAATGTAAAACTTCTACACTTCCTTTGGATTTATGATGATAGTTATAAAAGTGAGAACATTTTTCTTATTGATTTTTCTCATCAAAATGGAATTGGAACATTTTTCTGTACTGAAGACAGCTGAGAATTCTACTGCTATTTTGTGGCTTTTCTTAGAGCACATTCATTATTAGTTTATTTATTTTACCAGTGTTAAGATACAATTACAAAATTGGGCACAGTGGCACATGCCTGTTACCTCAGTGACTTAGCAGTCTGAGACAGGAGGTTTGCAAGTTCAAGGCCAGCCTCAGCAACTTAGCGATGCCCTGTCTCAAAAAAATGAAAAAGGCTGAGGATGTAGCTCAGAGGTTAAACATCCCTGGGTTCAATCTCTGGTACAACCACCACAACAAAAAGATAACAGACTGCTATTTGGAAATTGAGTAATATATTCATTATAGTGTGGAAAATAAAGAGTGAATTGAGAATGTCTTTTTGGACTTAAGAAATTAATAATTTATAAAATTAATGTGAATAAGCACTACTTTGGATTTAGACTCAGTTTTTCTGTGGATTATTTTTTCAGATGATTGATATTTCTGATCTCACAACATTTGTTTTCTCTCTTAAGATAAGTCTGCCATTCAGTACAGCATTTGGAGCAGATACGGAAGGTTCTCAGTGGATTATTGGCTACCTCTTACAAAAAGTCATCAGTAACCTCTCAGTCTGGAGTAGTGAGCAAGACCTTGCAAATGATACTGTGCAGCTCCTTGTCACTTTGGTGGAAAGAAGAGAAAGGTAAACCCATTGTTGGAGAGCCTGGGGGGCAGTGCATGCACGCACACAGACACTCATGCCATGGGGGTGTATGTGTGGGAGTAGTTTGCAGGTCTAAGTCCAGATAGATGCTACATTTTTTATGGTAGGTTTTTTTTTTTTTTTTTTAAGCTGTTATCATGCTATCTCAACAAATGTAGATGGGGCTTTCTTGTGTTATAATTGAAGATTGCATTGACTGTTCAAAGATTTGGCATCGGAGAACCTTAAGAGTAACATAAGTCTTATTAGTAATTTATAGTTTTTAAAAAACACTTGAGTGTAGAATATTCTCACTTCATTTTTTTTTCAGTTATCCTGTTAGCATTATTTCCAACTTTAAAGATGAGAACACCTGATACTTAAACTCTAGTGCTTTCTATAGCAATTCTGAAAATACTTTAATTTTTCTTTCTGTACATGAGTATTATTATTGTTGGCAATACTCTTGCCGTTGCTACTATTTATCAAATTCTTATAATTTGCTAAATATTGTCCTAAGAGTTTCATATGTGGTATCTCACTTAATCAGTATCAGTCTCAGTTATCAGTCAGCGTGAGATTGAAGGTTGCTGTAACTATTATTATCCATATTTTTCGGATTATAAAATTGATTGAGATCAATTAATTCCAGCTGGTTGTAGTTGTGCATGTCTATAGCCTAACCTACTCGGGAGGCTGAGGCAAAAGGATCACTTGAGCTCATGAATTCAAGACCAGCCTGAGCAATATAGTGAGATCCCCACCTCAAAAAAAAAAAAAAAAATCCAATTATCTTTAATTTTCATTTTCTTAATATATGTGAAAGTAATATATGTTTTATTATTTCTACCCAAAGGGCAAACTTAGTAATTCAGTGTGAAAACTGGTGGAACCTAGCTAAGCAGTTTGCAAGCCGCAGTCCCCCTCTTAATTTCTTGTCAAGTCCTGTGCAGAGGACACTGATGAAGGCTCTTGTCTTAGGGGGTTTTGCACATATGGATACAGAAACCAAACAACAATATTGGACAGAGGTAATAGTTCTCTCTAATTTAATTGCACCCTCTCATGTAACTCTGTAGTTGCTTTATCTATGTATCTATGGTCTATGGGGATACAAATATTTCAGTCATAGCTTTTTTTGATGTTTTTTCCTCTAGTGAATGTGTTGAAGCTTATTACTTGACAAATAACTCAATTTTATCATTTGTCCATACCTGCTTATGTGGAAACATTGAATATTATCAAATGTTCTATATTTTAGGCATATTTTCCCAAGCCTAATCAGGGTCTAAACTTAAAATCTAAGATTGGGGGTGTGGCTCAACAACAGAGAACTTCCCTACCATGCATGAAGCTGTGGGTTAGATCCCCAGCATTGGGGGAAAGATTGAATTATGACATAAAAATTGGTGAAATGGGGGCTGGGTTTGTGAATCAGTGGTAGAGCCGCTCGCCTAGCATGCATGAGGCACTGAATTTGATCCTCAGCACCACATAAATGTGAAATAAAGATATTGTGTCCACCTAAAACTTAAGAATAAATATTTTTTTAAAAATTGGTGAAATGTTTTCTTGTCTTGAGCAAACAGACACAAATTAACCACTTTGTTTTCTGGGGCTTCTGTAAACTTGGTAGCTTAAAAAATAGATGTTTATTGTCTCATAATTCTGGAGTCTGGAAGTTCAAGATCAGGTATCAGCAGGGTTGGTTCATTCTGAGGGCTCTAAGGAAGAATCTATACTTTCTGGTAGTTTGCTGGCAATCTTTGTCGTTCCTTCATAGGTACATGCATCATCCTGATCTGTCTTTGTGTTCACATGGTATTCTTCTTAAGTGAGCATCCACATCCAAATTTCCCCTTTGATGCAACACCAGTTATATTGGATTAGGAGCCCACTCTATTCCAGTGTGATCTCATCTTAACTGATTACATCTGCAATGACTCTTTGTTCAAATAAGTTCACATTTTGAGGTGCTTGAGAATTGGATTTCCACATAGGAATTTCTAAGGGACACAGTTCAATTCATAACAACCACCATGGACATATTATATATAATAAGTTTTGAATTAGGGCTTAGGTGTGTATGTACATTATTGACCTGTAGTCCTTGTGTCTAAAGTGCTCTTAATTTCTGAGAAGGGGCACAGTAGCAACAGTTGTGTGTGACCTCGGAAGTCAGAGGTCACAGACTGTATGTTTCTAGTTTAAATAATTGTATCATATGGAATTAAGATACTGTTCCCATGAATGTGAGTACTTATATTTACAGTACAAGATTTAGGATCTGGAGTTAGTGTTCTATGCTAAGAAGAGTAGGGAAAGAAAGAGCAGGCAAGAGCTTTGTGTTGGGTGCTCATTAGAACAGAGGTTTGCAAACTGCAGCCCATAGGTGAAATGTGGCCTGTTTTTATAAACAAAGTCTTATTGAAATAATTGTTTACATCTTCTCTATGGCTCTGTACTTCACACAGTGCAATCTGAAATATTTACTCTGACCCTTTATATAAAAAACTTTGCTGACCCCCCCCCCCGTAAAGTCTTAACTTTTTATCTTTTTTAAAAATGTTTTTGCTAATCCTTTGAAAAGAGATGGAATGAAATTGCACAGTTCTGTGAATGGTACTGAAAAACTGATATTTCATGACTTGGGTGTCATTTCTTTGTGTATGCCAGAATGTAGTGTGTATATATATTCCTTACTTTCTGTGCTTGAGCTGCCTCCAATAATTAGAAATCATTTGGAAACTAAATATTGATCCAAGTTGAGGAACTAAATAAAGCGTGTTTAGAAAGTTTATGCTGTACTTTTATAGGTTCTTCAGCCACTTCAGCAGCGATTCTTAAGAGTGATAAACCAAGAAAACTTTCAGCAGATGTGTCAGCAAGAGGAAATCAAGCAGGAAATCACTGCTACACTGGAGGCCCTTTGTGGCATTGCTGAGGCTACCCAGATTGACAATGTAGCCATTCTTTTTAATTTTTTAATGGACTTCCTTACCAATTGCATTGGGTTGATGGAAGTTTACAAAAATACCCCAGAGACTGTCAATCTCATTATAGAAGTTTTTGTTGAAGTTGCACATAAACAGATATGCTATCTTGGAGAGGTGAGCACTTTCTAGTTTTTATCCCTTCAGGATTAAAACTCTTCAAAGCTCCAATAATGTATTGATGCATGTTTTCTAAAATAAATTTATTTTTCCAAAAAATCCTTCAGGAAAACTTTTAAAAAGAATTCATGATTCAGAGAAGTCATGTCTAATAATATAACTTGCCCTAAAATTTTTTAGAAAAAGGCTAAATTTTAAATATCATTGTATTCTTAATATATGTTTTTTTGTTACTGTTAATGTTTCAACATTTAAACAAGTATCATAGCTACTATTTGAATTCAGAGTAAATTTAAACTTCTCTACTTATTTCCCAGCTAGATTCTACCAAATAGAATAATTTGTGCTTGTTTTCTTACAGTCCAAAGCTATGAACTTATATGAAGCCTGCCTTACTTTGTTGCAAGTATATTCTAAGAATAATTTAGGGAGGCAAAGAATAGATGTTACTGCTGAAGAAGAACAGTACCAAGACCTGCTTCTCATTATGGAACTTCTTACTAACCTTCTGTCAAAAGAATTCATAGATTTCAGTGACACAGGTAAAGTATAGTGTGATGGTTTTTAAACTTGATTGTGATTATTGTTTTTATTAAAGCAAAAAATTGTTTGAAGTGAAAACCCTTGAAGTTCAGTTTACAAAACAAATTAAAGTAGATATCTTTTGTTGAAGTGAGGGTAAAGACCAAGCCTTCCTGCTGCCTTTCCTCTTATAAAAATAATGTCTTCAGCTGGGCTAGTGGTGCTTTCCTGTAGTCCCAGCTACTCAGAAGGCTGAGGCAGGAGTATTACTTGAGCCCAGAAGTTTTGGGCCAGTCTGGGCAACATAGTTTCCAAACACCATCTCCAAAAAAGGGTTTCTTTCTTTCTTTCTTTCTTTCTTTGTTTTACTTAGTTACACATGACAGTACACTGACCTTGACATATCATACATTTGAATCAGATGGGGTATAATATCATTTTTCTGATTATACAGGTTGCAGAATCACATTGGTCATGCATTCACATATATATACATAGTAATAATAATGTCTGTTTCATTCTACTATCCTTCCTATCTCCCCAGCCCTCCCCACCCTTCCCATCACTTTTCTCTACCTAATGTAGGGTAACGCTATTCTTTTTTTTTTTGTCTCACATCTTCATACATGTATTTTGTATGACAATGAGGGTCTCCTTCCACCATCCATGCAATTCCCTTTCTCCCTCCTTTTCCCTCCCACCCCTCTTCCCTATGTAGAGGTAATCTTCCCATGCTCTTCCTCTCTTCCCCATTTGAGTCACCCCCCTTAGAGAAGACATTCGGCATTTGTTTTTTAGCGATTGGCTAACTTCACTTAGCATAATCTGCTCTAATGCCATCCATTTCCCTGCAAATGTCATGATCTTATTATTTTTTAGTGCTGAGTAATATTCCATTGTGTATATATGCCTTTTTTTTTTTTTTTTGAGTTTTTACTGAATATCAGGCCCTGTTCTTCTCACATAGGATGAAGTAGACAACATTTTTTGTTATTCTCACTTTAAAGAGGAGGCAATAGAAGCATAGAGAGGTTAAGTCACTTACTCATAGGTATTTAGGTAGTAATTTGGGATTCAATTTTAAAACCCAGCAGGTGACCATAGACTCCAGTTTCTTCAGAGTTATGTTTTATTGACTTCTCTGTATCCTCTGAAGTGGGCATCCCAACAAACCTAGCACTTTGTAGAGTGTAGTTTGGGAAACCCTAGTGGAGTGCAAAACCCTGAGTTCTAGAATTGACAGGCCACTTAAATTTAATAGCTCATTAATAACATGACAAGAGGACAGTCAGTTAGCCTGCTTGTTTTCTTTATTGACTGGTAAAATCTACCCCCACCCAGCTGCTTAACCCCACTGTCAAGCTTATCTTTAAGGTAACTAGAACTTATTTTATAAGAGAAACAAACCATATCTAGCATTATGTTGTTTATGTTATACAGACATTTGTGATAGTAGACTTTTTGGCTTCTCCCTTTCAAGAGTCTCTTAAATTAGTGCTATAACACCCCAATTAAGTCATTGCACTCAATCTTTGAGGTTGTTCTTACTCTGTTTCCTTTTCTGGTCATTCTCCTTCTTCAATGAACCATGGTTTTCCCAGTATGTGTCCTGTACTAGACACTGTCAAAGTTCACTGTCTAGGAGGTTTATTCAAGTTAACCATGGGTAATATGGTGAAATGGTTTGAAAAGCACTGTCCAAACTTTGCCTTAGCAAATTCTTTTCATTTTGTCCCAGGACCTCATGCAACAGCCGTTCCCATGTTTTCTAAGTCCTTTGGTTTGTGCTTCACAGTCTCAGGGTGTTAAACCTTTTTCAGGTCAAAAGTGCCTCTCCCTCAAATAGTGTGCATTATACCATCCTACAGGGCGTTTGTTGCCTCTTGGAGGCTTAAGTACTGTACTGAGTTAAGAACTGTGCTGAGAAGGAGCTGTGACCCAGTATTAAACCATTTGTGCAGTTAGATGATTTACTGTCACAGGTACCCCTATATTTCATAAATCAGCTCATTATTTCAGATTTCTCATTTCTAGAATGATTATCAGTTTCTAGGTTCCCAGTTCTGACTGAAACTATCAGGTCCATCCTATTAACTTGAGAAGTCTACATTTTAAGAAAGTTCCGTAGACATTTTAGATGTGCTGCCTTATCTGGAAGGTAATATTATGTTCTTTCCCAGAATAATAATTCCATCATGTTCATACCTGCTTATATAATATATTAGATCCCCAGCACTGGCCAGTGAGGAATTATAATAGAAATAAACATTTCAAGATGTTAGGAATGATAGGGCTCTGGCCAGTTTGTAGGATCTATTCCTTTAAAAAAAAAAAAATGTGGTGCTGGGGATTGAACCCAGTGCTCTACCAGTGAGCCACAACTTCGGCCCTGGGTCTCCTCTTCTTCTTGCCTCTCTGGGAAACCGACACTGTTTCCTCACTGGAGTGTGGATGAAGAATCCTTCCCCAAGTGCACCTTCTGAGATCTTCTCTTGAGTAGCACACTTTCTGTACTAACTTTCCTGAATCCTGTAGGGCTTATACCTCCAATGAAGGGAAAGCCATTGGCATTTTTGGAAAGATTTTTGACCTGGGAATCTTCCAGGACTAATACGTGGTATATTTTGCAAAGTTTCTATTGAAAGAAATAGTAGAACTACTAAAGGCATTTGGAGGGCAAAGACCCTCTCTATCATTCAGACTACAGTGTAGCTGCACTTCCTCATGTCACCATGCTGAGAAAAGGTTGTAGAGCAAACAAGAAAGTTAAGCAGTTGAGAAAGAGATTTACCAAATAAAAGCAGTTAAAAGATTAAAATTAAGGGCTAGGCTGTAGTTCAGTGGTATAGTGTTTGCCTCACATGTGTGAGGCACTGGGTTCGATCCTTAGCACCAGATAAAAATAAATAAATAAAGATATTGTATCCATCTACCACTAAAAAAAAAAAAAAAATTTAGAAAAAGATTAAAGTCAAAATAAAAGATAAAGAAATCGACACCAGAGTGCCCAGGGTAGAAAGAACAAAATAAGGGTAAAATATAAAAATGGGGTGAAAAGAATTAAATAAGGATGTATGGGTTGAAATTTAAAAGAAACCAAAATAAGACTGTTAAAACAGAAAATTTTAAAGAAACAGCATTACCTGGTAAAATAGATGATACAAAGGAAGATAATATTTTATTATTTTTAAAATGAAGATTATAGATAGCTAAAACAAAATATAAAATTTTAGATATTTAAAAAATTAACATGTAAGCCGGGCATGGTGATACATGCCTATAATCCCAGCAACTTGCAGGGCCCCAAGCAACTTAGGACCTTGTTCAAAATGAAAAATAAAAAGGGCTGGGAATGCAGCTCAGTGGTTAAGTGTCCCAGAGTTCAATCCCCAGTATCAGAAAAAAAGGGAACCAAACATGCTGAAGTGAGATATTTAAAGGAAAACTGGAAGTGGGTGTCTGACATTATTCATTAATTGGATGCTTGAGTTGCATTCCTGTCTCCTTACCAGAGCACTTGAGAGTCCTATTCAGCTCATTCAGGTCAGCCTTTGCAGCTCAGAGAGACGTGGAACTGATGGGCAAGCCAAATCTCCTTGGATGGAATAGACCAATCTGATGTTCAGAAAACATTTGCTGAACTTTTCCAAAAATGTGCTTTGGAAAATGGGATTTTTCAAGCAGAATTGAGATTCTTAGAGAAAGTTCAGAATTAGACTGAAAAAAGTTGTTTTTACTTGAAAAAGAATCTTATCATTTTACCTTTAAAGTAAAGAGAAAGGAAAATCATCCATATTTTTTAATAGTATCCAGAATAAATTAACTGTATGTTGCATTTTGGGGAATTTCTTCTTCTTCTTCCTTTTTTTTTTTTGTAGAATTTCATTGGCAGTCATGCTGTAAATATAATTTTAACTTCTGCCTTCCTCCCCACCTTCTGTACTGGGGATTTAATCCAAGGGTGCTCTGCCCTAGACCTTTTTATTTTGAGAAAAGTTCTCAATAAGTTGCCTAGGCTGGTCTTGAACTAGCACTCCTCTCACCTCAGCCTCCTGAGTAGCTGGAATTACAGGTGTGTGCCTTTGTACCTGGCTTTACTTTTTTGATGAGTGTTAACCTTTTCCTGGTCATTAAAAGAAAAAAAAAAAAATTTCCTGATACCGGGGATTGAACCCAGGGCCTCACACATATTAGGCAAACATTCTATTACTGAGTGTTTGCCCCCAGCCCCTTCTCATTAAAATTGTCATGACATCTTAATAGCAGTGTGATATTCCACATTTTAGAATCTAACCTAGTTCCTTAATATTGGACATCTGGAATATTTACATTTATGCTCTTATAAATATTAATGTATTAAGCATTTCTGTGGACAAGTGTCTGTATGAATTTGTTTATATTCTTATTAGATTAAGTAAGCATTAGGTAAGTAATGCTTATTAAGTAAGCGTTAGGTTTACTTTTATTATAACTCATGAATGTATTTAGACTAAAGGGCCTGAATTTATTTTTATTTTCATAAAGAGAATATGAACTTCGGAGATTTAATGATCTTATATCTGTAAGACTGCATTTTTTCTATTTTAATAGATGAAGTGTTTAGAGGACATGAGCCGGGTCAAGCAGCAAACAGATCTGTATCAGCAGCTGATGTTGTTTTATATGGGGTCAACCTAATTCTGCCCTTGATGTCACAGGATCTTTTGAAGGTAATTAAAGCAACAAAATGTGAACTTTAATACTATACATTGATGTCAAGAGCTTTGTAATGTTTTGAACAACCAATAAAAAAAAAATACTTTAGACATTAATATACCTGTGACTTAATTAAGTGTACATGAAAATAAAATGATTGCATTTCTGTTAGAGTGACTTATGCTTACTTCTTAGTAACACAGGCTCTAGAGTGTGTATGCCCTGGTCCATTAGTGACACATTTTGTCAGGGAGTGCTACAGAAAAAAAATGTCCTAGAAAAAAACATTTCTGTTTGCAGTTTTGATTCCCTCAGTATTTGTCTTTGTATTTTTGAACATTATTCTCAGGCTGAAGGATTGAGAAAAGGAGGGCATTTTCCAAGCTATTCTATGTAAAAATGGGATGGTAAGAAACCAAGACTAATGTAATATAAAATTTTTACACTTCTTGATTCCATTGGACCTGGATTTCACCAGTCAGTACTAGGTGTTGTGTAGATAAGACTGACCTTTTCTTACCTAAGTACCATAAGAAAGGGTCAGTCTCTTTTATCCTGAGTTATCATGGGGGGATAAGGGCAAGGACAAGGATAAGGAAGGAGAGGGGGTATGTATGCGCATGAGATTAAAGGGATGAGAGAGTAATAGTAGGAAGGAAGAGAATAGAGATTGAAGTGTGTTTGGAAGGCAAGGAACCAGAAGAATAAGGATGTTGTTCAAAGTAAACATAGACTATCTGGAATTGACTATAGCTTTTATTAACAATCTAGAATATAATTATTTCTACTATGTATTACTTTTTTGCTTAGTAATTAGTAAAATATTGCCTTTATTATAACGTATATTTTTACATTTATTTAGGTTTTCCTGTTTTCTGTATTTTGTACGTTTTAAAGAAGTCATTGTGCAGTAAAAGTTTGTCAGTTATTTTACTACATTAATGAAAATAAAAATTAGATACTATTGAGCATCTACATATCTAATTTCTTTTTTCAGTTTCCAACACTTTGTAATCAATACTACAAATTAATCACATTTATTTGTGAGATTTTTCCTGAAAAAATACCACAGCTTCCTGAGGATCTTTTTAAAAGTCTGATGTACTCCCTAGAACTAGGAATGACATCGTATCCTTTAAAATGAACATTATTCTCACTTGGGGGAAAGATGGTAGTTACTTAAAGAAAAGTTCTTTAAATTTGTTTTCTATTTTTATTTTGTGGTTTAGTTTTATCTCAAAAAAAGCTGTCATCTCTATAACTGCTCTAATTTTGTGTTTCTTTTGTTAATTTGCCTAATCCTGTTCTCTTTACATAGAATCCTAAGGCAATTGGCCCTTCATCCCATTGTTACTCCTTCATTAAGAACCCATTAGCAATGTCATGTGTTATTGCTGGAGTTTTAGTCTTAGCCCCCTGATGATACAGAATAATATGACTTCTTAACACTTGTATGTGTCTTAAGCAGAAATGAACTAAACATCACCACCTCCAGATTAAACTCTTATGGGTCATCTAAAAATACTGGAAATTGTCTTTCCTTTATAACTCAATTAAGATATATTGCATACTGATCTGCACAAACATCTGTATTCATTTCTAGAAATAGTCATGTATTTGATACTGGCTTTTTTTTTTTTTTTTTTTTTTTTAAATCTTTTGTAACTGAGTTATTTCAATCTAGTTTTTTCTTTGACCTTCATGATCAGAATGAGTTCAGAGGTTTGCCAGCTCTGCCTGGAGGCCCTGACACCATTAGCTGAACAGTGCGCAAAAGCACAAGAAACAGATTCACCACTTTTTCTAGCAACTCGGCACTTTCTTAAGGTAAGATGTTTCATGAAAAGTCATCCACTTTGATAAGTATAGTCAGTGTACATAATTTTTCAGAGAAGAGGAAATACTTTCTTTTCATGGTGGGGTTTTTTTGAGATCAGTTCTTCAGGGACATATTGTTTTCATCCACTTTCATTTTGTATTCTTAAAAATTGAAATGGTAAATATAATGGGGAATTTGATAATTCAGCTATCACGACAAGTATTTACAATGTTTTTTTAAAAAACATTTAGAAGTCCTATTATGTAATTTCAGCTGGTTTTTGACATGCTGGTTTTGCAAAAGCACAACACAGAGATGACCACTGCAGCTGGTGAAGCTTTCTACACTTTGGTGTGTTTACATCAGGTACTGGACATGCCTCTCTTCAGGGGATTCTTCTTGTTAGAAAGATGGTGGGTTATCAACACCTCAATACTTACAGGATCAGTGACTCAGACTTGCAGTTATATTTCAGTGAGGCAGTATTTCTTATCTTCCTTAATAACTTTTAAGCTTTTTGTTTTGTGTTTATCTGGCAAACTGTTTGTCAGCTCAGAAGCATTTTTCTCCACTGTTGTGAGTCATCCTTTATAACAGTTAACACTCCAAAGCTTGTCCTTAAACAACTATACAGGGAGCCAGGAACATAAACATGAATGAATAATGAATACTTTGAGGAACTAAAATTTTATGAGAGACAAGATGAATAAAATTAGGGACCAGGAGAAGTTTGCCTTCATAAAGTATAAAGAACGGCATATTATTCTTGTTTTATGTTGTAGAAAAGAGCAGATTATTTTGTTGAATGCTTAAGGTCTGAAGCATCACTGATCTGAGATTAATGTAACAAAAGAAGTTAGGCTTGCTTACCTGTCTCTGTTCCTTATTCTGATATAGTAGGTGTCCCTCAGTATATAAGAACCCTGTTGGATTGTGCACTTCATCAATTTACTCCCCTCTCATATACAAGTACACCTCCCAGCATGGCCAAATGATTGGCTAGAGAAACTTTGCATTTTATTATGCTTTGTAGAAAAGGTAGAATTTAGGGGAGGTTCATATACTTAAAACCTCTTCCTTTAGACTTCCTGTGCCACCTACACCCAAAGATGAAGTTGCTCTAGGACCTTATTTCTTGCACTCTGCTCTAGTGGCTACTTGCTGCTGATAATATGCACTCAGTTGTGTGGCCTTTCTCTGAAATTTGACTTCCTTGATGCTTACTAGAAAGATAGGCCTTCTGTCCCCACATGTATAAGCCATTTCTCTCTGGTTGCTTTAGTGTCCTTTTTGATTTTTGTTTTTAACATGTTTATACTGTTTTGAAAAGAGAACAGGGAGTTAGGAATAGCTAGTAGAATCCCCTGCTGGCCTGGCTCCATATATATATAATGTCAAATCATTCTTACAAGTAGGGAAATGATTTGACAATTATACTTGATCCCCTCTGAGCAGGCCTATCTCTTGGAGAAGGCTCTTAGGACAGCCATCCTGTCTCTGTGTTTTAGGGGGAGGGCTGGGATGCTGCACTCTATTCCTCTTTCACATGCAGTTAACATTTGGTTTCACTGTTTTGGTCTGTTATGATATCCCAAGAAGCTAATGAAAAAAATTAGCAGACCACCTTTCTTAGAGTTTATGTCTGTCCCGGGAACATTTCCCTTAAACCCATACCCATTCCCATCCCCTGTATAAGACAGGATATTAAAAATAGAAAACACCACTCCATATTCCTGTACTCATGAAAGTCCTTTTCCTGCCTTTTCTTGAAGAGCTGTTAGGTACAGTGCTGATGTGTAGCTTTCAAAGTGCTCTGCCTTCACCTTTGAGAAAGCTCTGAAACACTTCTCCACCATGCTTGTGCTCCCAGACACCTGATGTAGCACTGTATGTGTCTACTATCCTCAGAACTGGATTGACAAGTTGTCTCTATACAACTTTGGGGAACTATTCATAGCCATATTACAGTTTAGGTTTTGTATAAAATAAAAGTAAATATGAATAATGTGCTTTGAAAACACAGAAGAGGCAATAATACAAAGTTGGTAATTACATGGATCTGGAACTAGATTGCATTGAGTTGTCAGCTTTTACCTCTTAGAACCCATCCAGTAACTGACACAGTCATGTTTGTGATACTCTTAGGAAGATACATTCTTATGGGCATCTTGTCTTTTCCACAGGCTGAATATTCTGAACTGGTTGAGACATTACTGTCAAGTCAACAAGACCCAGTTATTTACCAGAGATTAGCAGATGCCTTCAACAAGCTCACTGCAAGCAGCACTCCTCCTACGTTGGATCGGAAGCAGAAGATGTCCTTCCTAAAGAGTTTAGAAGAATTTATGGCAAATGTTGGTGGTCTCCTTTGTGTAAAATAAACAACAAAACTCTATGCTTAATATAGATCCTTTCTGCAAAGTGCACTGAATTGCTGAAAGTTGACATGAGTCTTGTCCTGTTCCTCAGTTCTTTTGGCCATTTTGGATTTTGGAGAGCCTGAAACTTCAATATGGAATGCAGTGAAACAGGAGAGGTCAACTTTGAATCAGCTTCTGCTGTTAGGTGTTAGCCACAAGCTGTCACATACATGTCTTCTAGATTTTAAATGGTGACTTCAATTTTTCAAAATGCAATTCCATATATGTGCAAACAGATATGGGCACCAAGAAATACATATCCAGTGCCTTTTCCCCTTTTATCAAAGCATAAGTGGCTAGCCAAAGTTTAGAGTTTTTGTAATTAAATATTAGGTGGATGTGTTCTAGGCAATGTTTCTCAAAATGTTGTCCATAGACCACCTGCACCTTCTGAGGATCTGGTGAAAAGGAAGAGTCTTGGGCCCAACCATAAACCTTTAGTCAGAATCTGGTGGTTGGACCTTGGGGTCTGCAATTTAGTAAGCTCCTCCTCTCCATCACCCCAAAAGTTTTGAATCAATGCAAGAGACATTGAAAACTCTTTAAGAGGTTTTGTGTTTTTTCAATGTTTCTTCCCTTTGATAATTAGGTTTGTGATTGAGCAGGAAAAAAAAAATCACCAAATGTTTGTTGGATTCTTTTTAGTTGATGTTCTTTCTCATTCTCTCACACTCTTTATTCTCTTCTTTGTCTCTCACTCTCTTCTTTCTCTCTCATCAACCCATGTTACAGGTTTTGTGTAATTAATACAGGTCTCTAATCATACTCTGATGCCTGAACTTGAGGAAAATATGTGTATATTTTTGTTCCATAAAAAGAACTTCTAGGAACTGTAGCCATTTCATTGCCTTAATTTTAAGGGGGTGGGGGGGAGGCAGATTTAAGTAAGAAATCAAGTCTTGATGCTCCAGAGTTGGTTTAGGGTATTAGCTGCTATGAACCTGTTGCCCCATTTGATTGTGAATTTATGTGGGTTTATGAGTAAAACAAAAGGCTTATCCCCATGTATTTAACTTTCCAAGTGTGTTTCTATCCAGCCACACAGCCCATATCTACTCTGAATAGCTTGCTTAAGCAATAACTATTTTTAAAGGATGTGAATTACTGATTCACACAATAGAATTACTGACTATTGCACGTTGGGGCATTAGGGGCAATAATTATGAAGTGGGTGTTATTCTTGTGTCACAGAAGTCACGCAAATTTAATTTCAGAAATTAAAAAGTCTACTCTAGATCCTCTAGTTGGATCTTTCTAATCAGGATTTTTATACTGCTGTCATGCTTCCTTTAATAATGTGTACCAGCTTAAATTATGGAAATGAAAGCTAATTTATAAACTGTAGGCATATGAAACTTCACGCTTTACAAACCAGAATCTCACAACACAATGACAAATAGAGGATTCTGGAATAGGTGCATTTGAATCTCTGCTACAGAGGGGTAGACTTTCTCCTTCCACATATCCTTAATAATTGTCTGCTAACCCACCCTGCAAGTACAGCTATTATATTTGAATTGCACATAGCATATACATCTTCACATGTGATGCTCTGCAAAACTTTGTGTAACTGTGCTAAAGACAGAGCAGACAATACTGGAAGCATCTAAATTCATCCCACCTGTGCATGTGATGTTAGATATGAGTGAATATGAGGTCCATAGCCATAACTTTTTGAGGATCATTTCTCTTAATTTGATCACCACTAACAATATAAGTGGAACAAAAACATCTTGCAAGATTGTGAGGAAGAAAACTAGTATTACTCTTGATGAAAGACACATTTTTTATATTTCAAAAAATACTTTGAATGATGTGTTTGTTTTTAGGTTGTTTTTTTTTCCCCCTTGAAGTGATGTGCAGTAGTGATCACTTTGCTTTGCATTGTTTTTGTTTTGTGTTTCTTCACTCCCTCAAGCTTCCTCAGCACTTGTGAGTAGTGTATATGTGTGATAAATATGGTCCCTGAGACACACAAGGGCACTGAGACCCATAACTGACTGGCCAGGACAAAACTATAATCAGGTTTTTATTAAAAGTAAAGATGGGTAGGAAAGGAATGCCTTAGTAAGTAAAAAGGCATCTGTATTTAAATAACTCCTATCCAGATAGAAATATTTGCTAAATTTTCCCAGATTCTAATACTCCAATTTTTGTAGACTATTTTTAATTAAAACAACATTTACTTCAGATTGGACCAAATAATGTTTAAGAGATCATCAGAATGTCAATTAGTGGCAAAGGGGATGGGGGTTGACACCACATTTTAGGTAGTAAGGATACCACTGAATTGTACCAGCTAGACTCTTCAGGGTGTTTGTGTAAACGTTTGCCTAATTGGATATTTGTTTAGTCTGGATCTTTTTCATTTTCTCAGTTTTGTCTTAAGCTATGTTTATTAGCTCTTCAGATTTTGTTTTACTTTGCTTAATGCTCTTGGCCCAGTGGGTATTGAACACTGGCTGAATTTAGTAAATTGGTTTTTCCAATTACAACTGCCTGTTAATTTGTTAAAGTTTTTTTTTTTTTTTTTAAACAAAAACATTATTTTTGTTCTTTATATATGTTAAAGGGGCACTGTTAAGTGTTCAATTTTTAGATTGTTTTATTAAATTTCTGTTGTTCACATAGTATCCTCTAAACTTAAGTTTTCCTTGTACCCTTTGTTTGATTTGTGATTCATTTTTGTTCCTTATTTGTTTCCCAAGGCACAATCACTAAGGAGTCCTAAGGCACAATTACTAAGGACTTTGTATGCTCACACTTTGTATTAATGTAACGGCACCTGTAACTCTGTTCTTGTAGTTCTGTTAAAAAGGGTGGTGTGATTTTATGATCCTTGTGCTGGATGGGTGGCTGCTGATAGCCAAACTGCTTGACAGTATTCTTTCCAGCACAGTTACTTGGGTCTTTTCTGCCTGGCAGTCTTTTACTTTGTTGGAAGACAGTGGCATGTTAACATCACTGCATTGAGTTTTCATCTGGTATAAAGTGTAACATTTTATGTAAACAAAACTTTGCAGGTTTTTTCAAACTAATTTTAAGAATTCAGACTTATTTTTATGGTAAACTGTGTATCTACTTAAATTACATTGCCCTGTTCAGAAGAGATGATTACTACTATTTTTTTCCTTCACAATTTTCATTTCAAAAACAAGCTTCTATATAATCCCCCCACCAGTCAGCATTACTAATACTGCCCTGTCTTGATTGAACTTTCTCCCTTACCAAAAATGTCAAGTCTCTAAAGTCCTAACATTACCATGTTTCTGTTTCTGTTAAAATTTCTATGAACCCCCTCAAGTATTGAAGGGAAACTAGCTGTCAGTTTCAAGGATTCCAAGTTTGAATCTCTTGGTAGACAGTGTTGGTATAACCCTTAAAATACGATTTTTATTACTTGTATTCTATTTGCCATCTCTGTTGTTAGAGGTGGTGGTTGTTGGACCTTGCTAAGTTAGCTGTCTCTGACAGGTAATTGTCATTATTGGTTCCTGAATAAAATATTAACCTTTTAAGTCAGAAGGAACCTCAGTATTTCTTAGGGGTTTTGTTTGTTTTTGTTTTTCAAACCAGAAAATAAGGAACTAATTCAGATATGAAGTTTTAACATAATTTCCTGTAATTTTTTCCATAAAACAAATGATTTGAGAATATAACAATCTTTTAAATTATTTTTAAATGTAAGTGGGTATTTCTCTGAGTTGGTAACTATGTTCTGAAAACACTGCATTTAAGAATTCTTTAAAAATTGATTATCTGACATTAAAATATGTCCAAGGTAGGCATCTTGCTGAGCCCAAATTGATTTGAAGTGCCATGGTTCAAGTTGAACTTTAAGCTTTTTAATTTAGATGTAAGAAATGCCACTGGGCAAATAATGAGAACCCATGACATATGTAGCCAAAGAATAATTTGGTTCAGGTAAAGATAGAAGCTTAATAGTGGGCATCCATTCTGTTTTATTTTTAAAGAAGATGAATGAAGAATTCTGTTTCTAGCCTGTAACTCTCTGTGTGGAAGTCTTTGTAAGATAGAATATTCTAAGCTAGCTGTGGTGGTTATTCCCTACCATGAACTGAGAGGTGTGGCTTACACATAATCTATCACCTGTGAGACTCACTCCATGAACCATCTATCCACCCTCCTCACCCACTGTGGTTTGCTCTTCCTTCACCTGTTCCTGGTCCTCAGCAGAGGAGAGGTCTGATTTTCTCTTTTTCAGACTGTATTTTTAGGTCTCTTAGCTATTAGGAGTTGTCAGATATATACTAACAGCAAATTTCCCTAGCCTGAAGTTAAATACCACATCTGCACTATGTTCCTCCTGGGGATCTGACCTCAAGTGTGCTCTGAGCCCAGGCTTCTGGTGTGATGTCTTTTACCGCAAAATTATGACAAATTGCAAATATTGGTATTGTGATTTGATTCTGTGTACAAAGAAAGAAGCTCTATGCAGTGAGTTTGTGGTTAATGGTCACAAAATGTTAGCACTGCTACCATTCAGCACGTGTAAAATTTTTTAAATTTATAAATATTAAAATTTTAAACTTATGCTGACTTTTCAATTTTTTTAAGAGACCCAGGGATGAGTGTACTATTCAAATATTTACCTCTCTTATAACAATGAAGGTATAAAGTTGCATTTAGTTTTTCAAAAATGCTGCAGTATGATTTTAGAAAATAAATCAAGGCTATGTATTGAGCCTGTTAAAAGCTGAATATCAAATTGATAAATTTTATTTGTATTTTTAAAATCCATAAATGGGAGTTAAAATGTCATTTCACTAAATATTTTTATTACATTTTTGTTATGACCATGTGTGATTTGTTCGTGGGTACTTAACTAGACTATTTTATGAAAAATATTGAAGTGATGCTAGTTGGACATCATAGGATGAATCACGCAGAACATTGTACATTCCTAAAATAATTTTTAAAATATACCTATAGAACAAAATCAAATTTGCATTACCTTCTGAGAGAACCCTCAACCCTCATAGGATACCCAGCAATCAGAAAGAAAAATTAAAATTTTGTTTATATTCTATAATATTTATTTTAGTCCACAGTCTTAGAAGCAATTTCAGAGTTATTAGTTAAATCATTAGATTTGGGGTATGATTTGTAGTAAATGTTTTTAGTAGTATGAGTCATTCCTCCTGTGTGCTACATACATCTTCTTTCACTCTTTGCCCAGTTTTTAAAAAATATGTATTTTTTTAGTTGTAGTTGGACACAATACCTTCATTTTATTTATTTTTATGTGGTGCTGAGTTTTGAACTCAGGGCCTCCCATGAGCTAGGTGAGTGTTCTACTATTGAGCCACAACCCCAGCCCTCACCCTTTGCCCAGTTTTAAATCTTATGAACATACTCTTTGAAAAGTTAATGTTTTTTTTAAATGCATTTTGAAAATTATTAATTTCTAATGTAAGTTTTCTTTGAATATTTGATTTATAGTGTTTTTATATTGAGGCTTGATTCTAATCTAAGGACGATAAAAGTAGTTTAAGAAGAGTAAATAGAATGTGTTTTGAATTTTTGTTTCCCTTCATTACTAAGGGTGGAACCATAGTCACAGGCTAGTTATTTCTCATTTCAAAGCTATGGATTATTTTTAAGATCTCAAACACATAAATCTACAGGTTACTGAGCTCATCATTGTGTATTAGTTATTTTTAACATCTAGCACAAGAGTGAACTGAGGTCTGAGGTAAGTCATTGGTGTTTCTTAGTGTTAGCAGTGTTGTACTTATTTTTTGGTATTGTTCATTTCTGTCTATGTTGCCAAGATAGGCTTTAAAAAAATTTTTTTTAATGTTCAAGATATATTAGTAGTGGAGCTTCTCATTGGTATGCGTGATCATAACTGCACTGCCCTGAGAACTGACTAGTAAGGCTATTTGAATTGGCAAAATACAGGGTGGACAGGCCTAGATTCAATTCCTAAGTTACTTAGAGAGGTTACATTAACTTTCACAGCTCCTTCATCTATAATCATACATCTTTCCAATGAAAAATTTTTAAAAACAGCGATGGATAAAATATAATAAATATTCAATAAGAGTTCCGTTGTATCTAAATATTTCTAAAAACACATTTTACTTCATCAGATACATGTACCCCAACACAAGTCTAATACCTGATAGTCACTAATAATTTTTAAATAGTTAAATCTTCAATACAGCATGATCCTATAGCCCTACGCCACAACCACCATAGTGCCATGGTAATGGAGTAAATATTACTGTCTTTTTTATGAAAAAGTTGATTTAGTAACTTCACTGCCTTAGTACATTTTTGCTCTTTTAACAAGATAGTTGATACTGGGTGATTTATAAAGAACAGAAACTTGTTTTCTTATAGTCCTGGTTGCTGGGAAGTCTAAGATGAATGTGTGGGCATCTGGTGAGGGCTTTTTTGCTATGTCTTTATGTGGCTGAAAGTGGAATAGCAATAAAGAACTACCTCCATCAGGCCCCTTTGAAGGGGCACCTACACTCTTATATGAAGAAGGAATCTTGCCCTAATCACCTCTTAAATGTAGCACCTCTTAATATCTGAATTTTGGAGGAGACTCATTGAAACCATGGCATAATTATTTCAATTTCTGCTGAATATGCTTATTATTCCTGTACCCCCCCCACCCAAAAAAAATCCTAACAAGAGATTCCCAAAGTGCATTTCATGCATCACTAGTTCTTTATAGCTTAGTCTGATGTAAGTTTGAGAAAACGTTTCTTTAGAGTTAAAGGCTTTAATACATCAATATTGTAAGACTTCGAAGATTTTAATCATTACATTCAAAGTATTTTATGGGGGCTGGGGTTGTGGCTCAGTGGTAGAGCACTTGCCTCGCATGTGTGAGGCACAGGGTTCAATTCTCAGCACCATATATAAATAAATAAATAAAATAAAGGTCCATCAACAACTAAAAAAAAAAATTTAAGTATTTTATGGGACTAGAATTCTAGGGAAAATCTTTTGCATTATGCAAAGGATAATTTGAATAATTCTATGTATGATAATTTGAGTAATTAATTTTGAGTAACTCAAAAATGGAAAAAAAAAAAAAACCCAGGATTTTGTGTTTTTGTAATATATGTAATTAGGTCTTACATAAAAGGGTCGGGGGCAGGTGTGGAGGTAGGCGGAGCCTGTCCTAGCTATTGAAGAAGCTGAGTGAAGCAGGGGAAAGGGATGATTGCGCGAGTTCAGGAGTTCCATACCAGCCTCAGCAATGTAGAGACATCCAGCTCAAAGAAGAGAAAACTGGGGCTGGGTTTGTAGCTCACTGGGCACCGGGTTTTATCCTCAGCACCACATAAAATTTGAAATAAAGGTATTGTGTCCATCTACAACAAGAAAGAACAAAGTGTGCTTTCCCTGCCTCCTTAAAAAAAGTGGGGGGAACTGTCTTAAAATAAGAGTTTTTTAGAGTGATCTCCATTCCTTTTTTGTACCATTTCCAGAAATAATCCCTGAATTTAAATGGATTTGAAAGCATCTTTCAAGTCTAATTTAACTGAACAAGTGATTTTCCTTTTACTGATAATCAAACTGATTGTAAATTAGTTTGCCTTTGATAATTAAATTCTTATGAGTGAAAACTACTTAAATTACAGTGCATACGTTTCACGAGGAAAGTACTAATCTTCCTGTACTACTGGCATGCTTTCTGAACAATCTTCAGCTACTGATGGAGGTAGAAATAGTTAAGCTCTCTAAAATCTATGGTAACTTTAATTGCAAAAATAACATGGTAAAATACATAAGATAACTTGTGTCTTACATGCTATTAAAACAATGGAAGCTTTGAAAACATTGTTTCAGAACAAGAATAATTTGCTTTAATATAAGCTTTTCTGTGAACTTATAAGCCAAGGCAGTCTTCTATGTATGGAACATTACCTCTATGAAAAATAATTCTGCCATAAAAGTTGGCTATTCTTTCTTGATTTGTTAAGTGATTTCATTTAATATGTTTACTTTCCTGCAAGTTACACCCGATTTTGAAATATTTAGTTTAAAAGACTTATCAGTTCAGATCAAAGTCAAAATATGGGTTACTACAGACTGGAAACAGCACTTTAAATAGAAACTATGGCCATCCAGTTATAAACCTACTCTTGTGAAGTACAATTGAATGGCATCATTTAGGAGCTGAACAATTTATTTATACCAGAAAGCGTTTAAAACTAGATATATTTAAAACAGTACGACAACTTAGAAAAATCATAAAATTGGTAAACAAAATGGAGGTGAGAGATAGGAACGTTATAGATTGCCTCATGGATGTAAAACAAATGTCACTTAGTCTGCCAAGGTGAAAGGGGACCTTCTAATAGTTTATACGTGCCAGGTACTGTAGTTGCTAGGTGTAGTTTACAAAAATTATATTTATGGGACTCTATGCTTGCTTTAATATACGTTGATCGATCGGTGCATTCCACGCTGAAGGCACTGGAAGAGGATGAAATTTTCCTAACCCTGCCACTAATCTCAATACGTTTCGATTATAACACTAGATAGATGAGGCTTGGATTCTGAAAACCTGAATCTCTCGGTGCCAAATTAGTGGGCCTAACTCGAGTCTAACTAAAAACTTTAAAAGATTTTTTGGGGGGAGCCACCGTTCTTGGAGGCAACTGTGGAGACACCAGCTCATGGAAGGGCTCCCCTCAGGAGCTGGCCCTCGCTGACAGTACAAGCCGGAGAAATTTTCCCGGAAGAGGCCCGCCTCGGCCGGGGTCTGCGCTTGCGCGGGCCGCTCCGCACCTCCCCGCTCCCGCCGAGCTCGGAGCTCTTCTGGGCGGCTGCGCACGCGTGGCTGGTGAGTGGACCGAGGGCGTGCACGTGGGGTGGCCTAGCGCCTCGGAAGGGTTTTGGGCTCGGTTTGGTTTTTATCGTTTGTTCCGCACCTTTTATCTGGTGCAGTAGTGGTGGAGAGGCCTAGTGGGTGAGCTAGAGCCTATCCAAGAATGGGGACCTGGTTGTTAGGTCGGTAGGTCCTGGTGCCTGCAGGGGCTGCGTCCTGGACAGCGCGCGTCTACAACCCAGCTTTGGACGGCACGGTTAACTAAACTGTAGGCTGGGGGTAATTGTAAACTCCCGGGTTATGACCAGCCGTGGAGTCCCCCTTCTGAGCACAGGCAGAACTGGGCCGCGCTCCTTTTCTTGTTTGATCCCAGACGTTCGATGCATGCAATTTGAGAAACGCACAGCCTAACTACTTCAGGGCGATCGTCCTTTTCATCATCTGGTGGTTGAGGACTTCAGAGACAAGTGCCCTGCTAGGGGCTGAAACTTGACCATAGTAGGATCCTACCGTGAAATGAACACAGAACAGGGAAGACTTCCCCGGAGTGAGCCACGTGTAATATATGAAGGCTGTAGGGGAAGTGGCTACATGGGCTATCCATACCAGACCATTGTAACTTTATGGTCTGCATTTTGCTTATGTCAGTTTTACTTAAGCCTTTTTTTTTTTAAGTTAAAAAGGATAAATGGAACTTTTTTTTATTTTGAATCTATATTATTTTAAAATTTATCTATCTATTTATTTATTTTTGTGGTGCTGGGGTTCCAACCCAGGGTCTTGAACATGCCGGGCAAATGCTCTACCACTAAGCTGCATCCCGCAGGCCAATAGAATTTATAAGAAAACAAAAATATCATCCATACAACAAGTTCATAATGTCTGACATTCAATTTAAAAAATCACCAGGCCTGCAAAAGAATAAAGCCCAAAGCAAGAGAATACAACACAAAATGATTAGAAAATCAGTCAACTGAAGCTGACTTAGAACAGATAGAATGTCAGAATTAGAAGTGTCTCCGTGGGAGAGCACTTGCCTAGCATGTGTAAAGCACTGGGTTTGATTCTCAGCACCACACATAAATGAAACAAAGGTCCATCTACAACTAAAATAAATAAATATAAATATATATATATATATATATATACACACACACATACATACACACACATACATACACACACATATGTATACATATATATATATATATATATTCTACAACTAAAAAAAATATATATGTGTGTATATATATATATATATATATATATATAGTAAACAGAAGGAAGACCTATAGAGTAGAGGAGGGAAATCAGGGGAATGGAAGAAGGGAGGGAAGGGAATAGTACTGGGGATTGAAATGGAAAAAACTTTATCATGTGCATTTATGAATATGTTAAAACGAATCCCACTATCATGTATAACAGTCATGCACTAAAAAATAAATATACCATAAAAAGACAAAGCTTAGAATAAATTGTTTTAAAATCCTAGCTATATGCTGTCTATAAGAAACTTACTTCAAAAACAATGAAAGTAAAAGGAATGAAAAATATATACCATACACTTTTTTAAAGTCATGAGTACTTTATTCTAGACCTAAGAGAAAAGAACTCATCAGCAATAATGAGAGATGTTACATAATGATAAAAGGACTAATTCATCAAGAACATAGCAATTCCAGGGCTAGGGATATAACTCAGTTGGTAGAGTGCTTGCCTTACATGCACAAGGGCCCTGGGTTCTAATCCCAAACACCACACACACACACACACACACACACACACAAAGAACATAGCAATTCCAAATGTCTACTAGTCACCAAACAAAAGTGGTTTAAATGAGCCGGGAGCCATGGTGCATGCCTGTAATCCCAGCGGCTCAGGAGGCTGAGGCAAGAGGATTGCAAGTTCAAAGCCAGCCTCAGCAATGGCGAGGCACTAGGCAACTCAGTGAGACCCTGTCTCTAAATAAAATACAAAATAGGGCTGGGGATGTGGCTCAGTAGTTGAATGAGTTCAATCCCCAGTGCCCCTCAAAAGTGGTTTTCATGACATGAAAGATGAAGAAAAAATTGGTAGAACTGAAAGATGAAATAGATCGATCCATAATTATAGGTGGGGACTTCAGTTCCCTCTCTCAGCAATTGATAGAACTATTATTCAAGAAATCAGCAAGGATATAGAACTTAATAGCAGCATCAGCCTAAAGGACCTATTCATGTTTATAGAACCCTCTACCCAGTGACATAAAAATATAACATCTTTTCAGTCACCAAGATAGATGGTATCTTGGGTCATAACAAAGACTTCAACACTTTTTAAAAAATTGAAACAATATACGTTAGAAAAATATCTGCAAACACTTGCAAACTAAACCTACTTCTAACAACTTATGGGTCAATGAGAAATTTAAAATACACTGGACTGAGGCTGGGGTTGTGGCTCAGTGGTGAAGTGCTTGCCTAGCATGCGTGAGGCACTGGGTTCGATCCCCAGCACCACATAAAAATAAACAAATAAAATAAAGGTACTGTGCCCATCTACAACTAAAAAAATATTTCTAAAAATAAATAAATAAATAAATAATACATTGGACTGGAGCTGGGGTTGTGGCTCAGTGGTATAGTGCTCACCAAGCATGTGCAAGGCCCTGGGTTCAGTCCTCAGCATCACATAAAAATAAAATAAAGGTATTGTGTTCAACTACAACTAATAAATAAATAATACATTGGACTGAGTGAAAATGGGGGATAAAAGTAAACAGTTAGTGGAATGTCATTAAGAAAAATTTGAAGCACTGAACATATTAGAAAAAAATGTTCTCAAATCAGTATTTTAAGTTCCCACTTCAAAAATGTAAAATAAAGAGCAAAATAAACACAAAGAAAAAGGAGGAGATAAAGATCAAAAATCAGTGAAATTGAAAATTAAAAAATAGAGAAAAATCAATGTTAAAAAATTTGAAAAGATCAATAAAATTGACAAAGCAACAGTAAGACTGAAAAAGAAAAATAGAAGACAGAAATTCCTGACATTAGGAATAAAATTGGAGAGTGCTAAGATCCTAAAGACATTGAAAAACAATAAGTGAACATTACAAACATCTCTGTACACATAAATATAACAACTTGGATGAAATTGACCAATTCTTCAAAAACTACAAACTACCAAAACTCACCAATATGAAATAGGTAATGTGAATAGTTCTATAAGTTTTAAAGGAATTGAATATGAAATTAAGAACCTCTAAAAAAAATAGAATTTTTCAGGCCTTAGATAGTATATTTTTCCATTATAGCTGCTGTAACAAAATAAAGTAGCATGACTTTAAAAACAGCAATTTTTTATTTCTTGTAGTTCTGTTGACTGCAGTGTCCTAAGATCAAGGTGTCATTAGGGTATCCTGGTGAGAGCTTTCTTCCTATCTTGTAGATGATTGCCTTTTCACTGTGTCCTTATCAGAGAGGAAGTCAGTTCTGGTGTCTCTTCTCATAAGGGTACATGTTAGACAGTGTTCCATTACTGTAACAAAATATGTAAGATAATTAACTTAAGATGATTTTTAATTGATTTCATGGTTTGGGAGGTTTTGGTCCATGGTTGCTTATCCCTGTTGCTTTTGGGTCTGGTGAGGCAGAACATCATGGTGGGGAATATGTGGTAGAGCAAGCTTCTCACCTCATGACAGTTGGGAAATGAAAGAGAAAGGAAGAGAGAAGGGTTGGTTTCCAGTATTTCCTTCGATGACATGTCCCCAATGACCTAACTTCCTCCCGTAAGCGCCACCTCTTAGATTCTGCTACTGGTTGGGAACAAATCCTTTAACACGTGAGCTTTTGGGGGACATTCCAGATCCATAGTATAACAGGGCTCTAATAAATTAGGGCCCCACCTGTATGACCTCATTTAACATATCAACTCCTCATAGAATATATCTCTAGATACAATTTCATTGAACTTCAGTGTATGAATTTGGGGAATGGGGACACAATTGGAAACAAAGCAGATGATTCTGTTGCAAAATTTTACCAAATATTTGAAAAATAGCACCAATTCTACACAGCCTCTTCCAGAAAATAGGAGTGATTTCCATGTCATTAGATGAGACCAGTATTATTACCATGATACCAAAACAAAAAACGAGAAAACTATAGACCAAAATCTCTCATTTACATAAGTACAGAACTCCTCAACAAAATATTACTAAAGAGAATCTAGCCATATATAAAAAGAATTATATGCCATAGTCTTGTGAGACTTATTTCAAGAATATAAAACTGGTTCACTGTTAGAAAATCAATGATTTTAAAAAAAGAAAAATGGGGTTGGGGCTGTGGCTCAGTGGTAGAGCACTTGCCTCGCAAGGGTGAGGCACTGGGTTCGATCCTCAGCACCACATAAAAATAAATAAATAAAGATATTGTGTCCATCTACAACTAAAAAAATTTTTAAGAAAGAAAGAAAGAAAATCAATGAATTTAACATATCATAAGGTAAAGAAAAATCACATGATTATAAATTAATATGGAAAAGAAATTTGAAAATTCAACTGAACTCATAATAGACTCTTAGCAAACTACTTAATAAGGGGACTTCCTCAATTTGACATAAAGAGCATCTACGAAAGCAGCCAATACCATAGTTATTGGTGAAAGATTCAATGTTTTTCCACTTAAAATCTTCGACAAGATTAGGGTTAGGAATGCAGTTCGGTGGTGGAATATTTGCCTAGCATGCACGAGGTCCTGGGTTTCATCCCTAGTACCACACACAAAAAAAATTTAGACTAATCTGGGATATCTGCTTTTAACACTCTTAAAACATAGGGAGTCCTAGCCAGTGCAATAAGGCAAGAAAAGGGAATAAATGGCATTATGATAGGAAAGGAAGAAATAAAACTGTTCTGTTGACAAACATGGTTTTCTAAGTTTAAAATTCCAAGGAATCTGAAGAAACTCACAGAACTAATATAAGTGAATTTGTTATGGTTACAAAACATAAACAGCAGTAACATCAGTAAGTAATTTTATAAATAATACTTAACACTGAAACAGAAATTTAATTAAAGTGCAATTCATTTGCAGTTGCTCCTCCAAAATGAAATAATTGTAAATCTAACAAAACACATGGGGCCTGTGTACTCAAAATTATTAGTTGATGAAATAAATCAAGGAAGAACTAAATAAATACAGATATGTACCACAGAGAAAAGATGTCAGTTATCCCTAAGTCAGTACATATGTTTAGCATATTTCCTTCCAAATTTCTAGCAAGATTGTATGTGTGTCTCTGTCTATCTATAGGTAAACGCATGCTAAACTTCATATGGAAAGACAAAGGAAGTAAATGAAGCAGTTTTGAATAAGAAAAATAACATTAAAATATTTTGAGTAAGAAAATTAAAATTCCTTAATCATGCTATTTGAATTTAAGACTTATCATTTGGCTATAATAATTAAAACTTTTTTAAGAGAAGTAGACACATTTATGAGTAGAACAGAATAAAGAACCCAGAAATATACCCTACTGATTTTGTACAAAAGTCAAAGTGTAATTTCAGAAATAATTTTTTCAACAAATGATACTAAAGCAACTGGACATTACAAAAGAAGGGAGAAAAGAATCCAACCTAAAGCATACACTTATATGAAAAATTAAATGAATCATAGATTTAAATGTAAAATATAAAATTCAAAATCTTCTAGAAGAAATTTTATATAAAAATTTTGGGTCACGGGAGAACCTAGTACTTGGTAAGTCTTTTTCAGATGGCACCAAAAACAAGATCCATAAAAGAAAACATTGATATATTGTACTTCACCAAAAGTTAAACTTTGTATCTGTAGAAGACAATTTGACAATTTAAAAAGATAAGCTGCAGATTGAGGAGGGGAGAGGGAATATTTGAAAGCTACCCTTTTGACAAAGGACTCAGAGCTAGAATGTATATAAAACTGCATAAACTGGGGCTAGGGCTATAGCTCAGTGGTAGAGTGCCCGCCTTGCATGTGTGAGGCACTGGGTTCGATCCTCAGCACCACATAAATAAAAATATTGTGTCCAAGTACAACTAAAAATATATTTTTAAAAAAAACTGCAAAAAGGTATCTTAAAATTCAACAAAATAAGGGCTCAAACAGTCCAGTTAGTTTATGACAAAAGATGTGAACAGATATTTCACCAAGAGTAAAATGGATGAAAAATGTACATACGAAATGTTCAAAGTTGTTAAGTATTCAGGAAGTGCAAATTAAAGCTACCATAAGGTAGTAAGTACTACAGACCTATTAAAACTGCTCAAATAAATACCAAAACCTGGTGAAGATATAAAGAAACTGGATCTCTCAGTGTGATTAGCATGTGCAAGGCCCAGCACTTGTTCAGGGGCTGGGAAGAATTGATCTCTCATACATTGCTGGAGGTGGGTAAAATGACACAAACGCTCAAGAAAAAATTTTACATTTTTTAAAAAGAATAAACATGGAATCATTCACAAAAGACTACGTATTGTGTCATTTTATTTGTATATAGAATATTGTTATGTGCAGAATAACCAAATGTATAGAGACATACAGTAAACAGATATGGTTTTCTAAGTTTAAAATTCCAAGGAATCTAAGAAGAAACTCATAGAATTAATAAAATAAGTGAATTCATTATGGTTATAAAACATAAAAATCAGTAATATTTTTATATATGTTAAATGTTATACATTTAACACTGAAACAGAAATTTAAAGTACAATTCATTTGGTTGCCTAGGGCTGATACAGGTGGGGAAACAGGAATCCACTGCTGAGGGATATGAGGGTTTCTTTGAGGAATGGTAAAAATGTTCTAAAATTTGTAGAATGGTTGTTCAACTCAGAATACATTAAAAGTAATGAATTGCATGCTTTAAATGAATTGCATGCTCCAGGGGGCCCAACAAACTAGATTTTACCACTTATTCCAAGATACTAATCAAAGAGTTGAGCAGTGAAGGTAGGAAAGGAACTTTAATCAGTATAGCTACCAGGAAGACAAGGGACCAGTGTCCTCAGCAGTCTTCAGGGCTACTGACAGGAGCAGGGAATGAAAATTTATGTCCACACAAAAATCTGCTGTACACAACTGTTGACAGCAAGCTCCAAAATTGTCAACAACCTTAGTGTGTTTTAGTAGGTGAACGGTTAATGAAGTGTGGCCATACTATGGATTATCACTCAGCCATAAAAAGGAATGGACTGTAGATAAACAAAATAAGTTGGATGCATTTTAAACTGTGCTGAATGAAAAAAAAAAAAGCCAGTCTCAGGTTACATAATGTGTGATTTCAATTACATAAAATTCTTAAACTGACAAAATTACTGAAATAAAGAACAGATTGGTGCTCTCTTTCTCTGTCTCCTTCCCCCTCCCTCTTTCTTTCCCCCTCCCTCTCTGCCATGTGAGGACACAGCAAGAAGACTCTATCACAAGCCAGGAAGAAAGCCTTTTCCAGAACCCCACCATTCTAGTACCCTGATTTTGGACTTCCTGGTTTCTAAAATTGGAGGTGAGCTTCTCACAAACAGGGGTCATGCTTCCTTCTCCTCTGGATTCTTGGCTTTGAGCAAAGGGTCTGGCACCCACTAGACAACTGGAAGGTTTGCTGAGTGACTGCATGATTACATGCTGCTGGCATAATTAAAAGCCAGCACACTGAGACTAGCAGGTTGGGTTAAGTAACCTAAAACATCTTCTGACAAGAAGAACTGCCCAGAGAAGACGCATTCTGCCTTGGATGGTGATGAGCTTCCCGACCCTAGAGGTGCCCAAGAGGAAGAGGATTGGATATTGTCTATGGTGGAAAATGGATAAGGAGATGCCTACCATGGGGAACAGCTCAGGCCACCAGCCCCTAAGGACAGTTCTTGCTCTGGGGCCTTCCCAGCCAGAAGACAAGGCAAACGCAGTGATTATCCAGATGCTGATGGCTTCACTGTCATAATTCCAGAGTTTGATACTTAGCTTAATCTGAAAATGTTTGCCAACCTATTATGAATAACTATTTGTAGCTTAAAATGCTGGCCCTCCGCAGCTCAAGAGTGAGAAGTTGTGCTCCACTCAGACAACAATGTATGCACTACAGTAAGAACAAATTGACACAACAGGCTCACAAGGTTAATTGTGGGAATCTCAGTCACAATTGCCTCCCTGGAGCCACTTTAATAAGTTGGCTATCTAAACGCAGGAGGGTCCAGGAAGAGTTCACAGGGCAGAGGGCTCGGTGTACCTGAATGAGGGGAGTTTTCTAGTTCCCATCCCAGTTCCCTGTTATAGTTGGAAGGTTTAAATCCTCCCAAGTTCATATAATAGAATCCTAACCCTCTATGTGATCATGTTTGGAGGTGGAGCCTTCACGAATGGGAATCCATACTCTTTGTCTTTCTCCTTCATGAGGATACAATGAGAAGTTGACAGTCTGTAATCGGCTGACGGCCCTCACCAGAACCAATCATGCTGGCCCCTCTGACCTTGGACCTCCAGCCTACAGATTTCGAGAAATAAATTTTTGTTGTTCATAAGCTACCCAGTTTATAGTAGTTTGTCAGAGCAGCCTGAAAGGAAAGATATTCCCCTTATTCCTCTCTTACAGACCCTGTTCATTATTGTGGGGTCTGTGTTAGTCAGGGTTGTCTAGAGGAACTGAAGCAATAGAATACATACATATAAGGAGAGACTTATCCAAATTGTATTGTTATATGGTGTGCATGTATAAATATGTAACAATAAATCCCATCATTATGTACAACTATTATACAACAATAAAAATATGGGAGAAAAAGAGGGGATTTATTAGATTGCTTACATAATAGAAAGCTGGATAGTCCCACAAATATCCATCTACAGGCCAGATGGAGAGCTGCTCACTCCAAGATGCAGGAACTTCAGAACAAGAGGGATCAATGATGCTACCCCAATCTGAAGCTGAAGGCCTGGAAGCTCCCTGGAGAGTTACTGTGTGGATCCATATGGAAAGGTTGAAGAAGATGGGAATCTGATGTCCATGGGCAATGGCAGTGCAAATGGATGCACCCACTCAGGAACAGTCTAGTCTGCATACATGCTGATGGGCTTCCTCCTCCTTCTACTTTGGTCTCTAAATTCAGGGAGGTTGCTAGTCCCCATCTCAGTATGTGGTCCCATACGCCAGTGGTCTCTGGAAACATCCTCACAAACATACCCTGAAGTGCACTTTACTCGTTTCCTAAGTGTCTCTCAATCCAACCACGTTGACAATGAAGATTCACCATCACAAGTCCCCCGCTTGTTGACTTGATGTCCAATCACATCTCCTTAAACCATAATCTTCAAATAAAATAATGACAAGGTTTTAACTCTGCCTAACAATGTAACTATTCTGCCTACAACTAAAAATACTCTAATTCCAGCTCCAGAATAGGAGGCAAAGTTTTGGGGTTTTTTTCTTGGTTCTTTTTAGTTATACATGACAGCAGAGTGTATTTTGGCAATTATACATACATGGAGTACAACCGGTTCTATTTAGGATCCCACTTTTGTGGTTGTACATGAAGTGGAGTTACCTGGTTGTGTATTCAAATACAAGGCCAGGAAAGTTGTGACTGATTAATTCTACTGTCTTTCCTATTCCCCTCCCTGTCCCTTCCCTTGTTTCCACTTTGTCTGATCCAGTGGATTTCTATTCTTACTCTTCCCACCCTCCTTTGTTTTGGGTGAACAGTGCTTACTCTTCTGATATCCCATGACTACTATGATGCAGATTTAATAACACTTAAGTACTTAAATTAAGTCAATAAATGTTATATTCTATAATAAAGAAATAAAAAAACTAAGATATCTGCTTAATATACATCTATATATGCATAAACATACTCTTAATAAAATAGAAAACACTCAAAAAAAGAAGAGGTTGGTGCTTCAAAGGAGTTAGGAATGGAGGTTGAGGCAAGGGAAGGTAGATATGGCTCTGAAGGGTTCATCAACTAATCTCTGTAGTGCTGGTATATTCTGTATTGTCTCTATAATTGTGGTTTCACGAATCTACACATGTGTTAGCATTATATAGAGCTATACCCAGAGACAATTGAGTGCTGTGAAACTTGTGAATTCAATGAATCCTACGGGTTATATCAATATCAGTTTCTGGTTCTGACATTTCACTATAGTTATCTAAATTGTTAACATTGGGGAAGATTTGATGAAGTGTACATGAGACCTCTCTGTAGAATTTTTGCAACTTTCTGTGAATCTATTCTTATTATAAAATAGAAGGCTTATGAATGAAAATTGGGTAAGAAAGTAGGAATTTTTTTCAATGTTTTTCAAATTGTCAAGTTCATTTTCAAAAGATAATACCAATCTAAATTGTTACCCAAATTAAAAAGTATACCATCATTACATTCTCATCAGTATTGCCTTTATTTTTATTTAATTATTTACTTTATTAATTTCCAGTACTGTCATTAAGTATTAATATATTGTCATTATTTTTATTTACTTTTATTAATGCAGAAAAAATTAAAACCAGTATACATGTTCATCTTACCAGCTCTATTTATAGTAGCCAAATACTGGACATAGTCCCAATATTTTTCAATGGATGAACAGTTAAATTTTAGCACTCCTTAGTTCAGATGCTCCTCCTACCTCAGCCTCCCAGGTAGTTGGGACTGTGGGCATGTGCCATTCTGCCTGGCTGTGTGTGTTTTTGATATGATGAAATACCTGAGAAAAACTACTTAAAGGAGAAAAGATGTGTTTTGGCTCATGGTTTTAGATGTTTCAGTCCATATTGGCCCCATTGCTGTTCTCATGGTGAGCACAACTGCTCAACTCATGGCAGTTAGGAAGCAGAGAAAGAGAAAAGTGTCATAGGCCCCAGTAGTACAGCCCAAGGACCTGCTTTTTTCAACTAGGTTCTGGCTCATGTTTCCATCGTCTCCCAGTAGTCCATTCAGCTACAAATCCATCAATGGATTCATAGATGAATCATCCAATCACTTCAAAGCCCTACCTCTGAACATTGCTGCACTGAGGATCAAGCCCCCGACACGTGAGCCTTTGAGAGACAAACATAACAATGATTCAAGCCATAACAGTGACCTCACAGTGAGTACTGGTTATATATTTTGTAAATGTCTCTTAACTAGGGCTTTTCAGGAGGAAGAATATGGAGTGAGGTACCATTCTTATCATAACATATAGGGTATATATTATCAACGTGACATCCTACTGGTGTTGACCTTGATCACCTGGATGAGGGCAGTGTTTCCTCAGTATTTTGTCTGTGAAATTTGCCATTATTCTGATTAACTTTTTTTAATCTGTTTTTACTTGAAACAATGTTTCCTGTATTAAGCTAGACAAAATATTGATAAATGGTTTAGATGCCATGATTTGTTTCACATATACATAAATAAAACTTTATTTATAATTATGTAACTAGGGACAATTTTTTCTTTCCAGTCTTATGCTTTCTCCCATTGTGTAGAAATACTTTGACAGAGTTAAATTAAGTTTAATGGCACTTTTATGGGTTTTTTTGTAGTTGCCCTTTTTCAGATTGAGGCAGTTTCCTTTTCTACCTAGTTTGCTCAGTTTTTAACATGGGTAGATGCTGAATTTTGTTAAATACTTTTGCACTATCTGTGTGAATGATGATAGGCTTTTCTCTCATTTATTTATTTACTCATTTATTTTTTGTGGTATTGGGGATTGAACCCAGGGGTACTCTACCACTAAGTTACATACTCAACCCTTTTAATTTTTATTTTGATATGAGGTCTCGCTAAGTTACCTAGGCTGGCATTCAACTCGTGATCTTCCTGCCTCAGCTTTCTGTAGAGCTGGAGGTGTGCACCACCATACTTGGCTTAACCAGGGGTCAGCAAACTCTGTAAAGGCCCAGGTAGTAAATATTTTCAACTTAAACCATCCTTGTATTCCTGAGATAAACCGTGTATCATCAATTTTATATGTTGTTGAAGTCAATTTGTTACTATATAGTACAACAAATTTTTGCTTCTGTATTCATGTGGAATATTGATCTTGCTGAAGGATAAAATTACAATCAATTTAGTTTAAAGATCTTGAGCCAGGTGCTGTGTATATGCCTGTGGCTTAGGAGGCTGAGGCAGGAGGATTGCAAGTTTAAAGCCAGACTCAACCACTTAGACAGGCCCTCAGCAACTTAGTGAGACCCTGTCTTAAAATTAAAAAAAAAAAAAAAAAAATCAAAAGGGCTGGAGATGTAGTTTAGTGATAAAGCACCCTGGGTTTAATCCCTAATATCAAAAGACAAACAAACAACAACAATAACAACAACAAAAAAAAAACAAGATCTTAATTGACTATAGTTGTGACTTTAGAATCAGGTAACACTTTATTCCATAAAATAGAAGAAGCGTTCAAATGAGGCAAGCAGAGGAAGGTTTTATAGACAAATAAGGGTTAAAGAAAGCAGAAAAAAAAGATTAGTCATTTCAAATTACTTTCCTTATAAGGCAGATATAGGGAAAACAGAACAATAGAAAAATAACTGGTTAACATCAGTTTACTGATGTTATTTTATATGAATTTTTTAAAAGTTCATTCATGCCTATTAAAACTGACTTGTTTAGAAAACTTGGCTGTTATCTTTTGTTCTTCTGATTTCTCTAAGGTTAGATAAGAACTTCAGTTTTGATTTGGTTATAAAGAACTTTAATATTAGTGATTCCATTTTTATTTTGGTCTATTGGGACCTAATATAGTTCAGTTCAAAACTCCTATAATATTTAATCTGTAATTTTATTTTCTTATCATGGTTGGCAAGTTTTCACATTAGTTTTATGCTGGTTTCATAAAACAAGTTGGGAAGTATTCCTTTCTCCTTTGCTTTCTGGAAAAGTTTCCATAAAATTACCATCATTTCTCTTTAAATATTTGATAAAGTTCACCAGTGAGTCTTCTCAGAGTGGAATTTTCTATTTGGAGAGATCTTTTATTATAACAAAATTACTATCTTTGATAAATAGAAGGTTATATGCATCCTTAAGCAATATTGTTTAGTTTTACTCATTTTTGAAATTTACATTAATCATATTTTGTGTGTTTTTTATTTTGTTCCACCCTCTCCAAGAAAGGAAACTGCTTAATCATAGAGGGTTTGTTTGTATTTTTAGATTAACTTGTACTGCTAGATGCTTATTAGCCATCTTTTACATGGTAGGTCTTTGATGAAGAAAGAAAGAACTAACAAGCTCTTTGTATAACTGTGGTCTACTTTATTCTTTGACTATATAGCCCTTGCTGTCCTGCCACTGAGACTTATTTTTTAAAGAGACATGTTTCTTTCTCTTCCTCTCTCCCTGCTCCTCCCTAATTTATCCCCCTCCCTAATCTCAAGGAAAGCAGAATTACCTTTATTCCCCATTCTAGGCAGGGTTATCTGTCCTTGAGCACACACACACAGGAACAAGTAATTCAGACTTTGGGAATGGCACCAGATCTCCAGAAATGACAGTCTCCCGAATTAACAAATGAATTACAACTCCAGACAGAACACATGGAATATAGCCTTTGAATCACCTCTTTAAAAGCCCCCTGCTCCCCTTGAGGCCAGACTTATACCTCTGGGACCCAAGTCTCCTATGCTTCTCCTTTGCAATAAAACTTCTTTTTCCCTTTTCTCAAAACTGTATCCTCATTATTGGATTGGCATTGGGGACAAGGACAGAGCTTTGGGTAACATCTGTACTTAATGAAAACATGCTGTGTTGTCAGTATTGGTAGATAAAAGGTTTTGGTTGTTTTAAGGATCTTATGTGGAATAGCTAGTTCTTTGATTTTGATTAGGGGGAAAAAAGCAACATCTAGTAGACATTTCTCACCTTGAATAACTGCTCAGCATCTTTTGAACACTTCTCCTAAATCTGGGAATTTCTCAATTCTGAGTCCTCCTTTCCTAGCTCCCTTGCAGTCCAGACCTAGGCACTTGCCCTGGACTCTGTCAATCAGACGTGCACACAGGCCTTTCAGTGGGAAGAGATCTGCTGTAGAAGCCCTTTGCTGATTTTCAACATATCACTTACTGTGAAGCTTAGACATAATATTTTAAAAAGTAAATTGGATGTTATCTTTTGCTCTTAGATAACTTGGTTTAGAAATGTGTTTGATTCCTGTGTTAGTAAGGAATGTGACTCCACTCAGAGAGAGGTCTGGCCTTTGTCTTGGGTCATGGGTAGCAACCTCTAAACACTTGGAATACCTTTGTTATTCAGGGTAGGACCCTGAGCTCAACCTTGAGGGAAGTAAATTTGGAGACTGACTTCAGCTAGGTGGGCAATCATTTCATAAATCATGCCTATACATTAGAGCAAATTATGCTACGTGAAGCTAGCCAATCCCTAAAAAACAAATGCCAAATGTCTTCTTTGATATAAGGAGAGCAACTAAGAACAGAGCAGGGAGGAAGAGCATGAGGAAAAGATTAACATTAAACAGAGACGAGTGGTGGGGGGGAAAGGGAGAGAGAAGGGAAATTGCATGGAAATGGAAGGAGACCCTCAGGGTTATACAAAAGTACATACAAGAGGAAGTGAGGGGAAAAGGGAAAAAAAATCAAGGGAGAGAAATGAATTACAGTAGATGGGGTAGAGAGAGAAGATGGAAGGGGAGGGGAGGGGGATAGTAGAGGATAGGAAAGATAGCAGAATACAACAGTCAGTAGTATGGCAATATGTAAAAATGTGGATGTGTAACCGATGTGATTCTGCAACTTGTATTTGGGGTAAAAATGTGAGTTCATAACCCACTTGAATCAAATGTATGAAAGATGATATGTCATGAGCTTTGTAATGTTTTGAACAACCAATAAAAAAATAAAAAAAATCATGCCTATAATAAAATCTCAATAAAAACTGAACATTGAAGTTTAGTTGAGCTTCCTGGGTTGGCAGTTTTCCATGCATATTCTCACACTTCAGTGCCAGGAAGTTGATGGGAAACCCTTGAAATTGCAGTTTTTGTCAGGAGGCTCAACAGACTTGGCCAGCGCCTTAATCTCAGTTTGGCTGATTCTGGATAGTACCCCAACAAGTCATTGTACTTGGCTGTTATTTTCTACAAAAAAACACTTTCTTCCCCCCCCCACTTTCTAATTGGTGCATTATACTTATACATAATGGTGGGATTTATTGTTAAGTATTTGTACATGCACACAGTCTAACAATATAATATCATTCCCCAGTATTTCCCCTTTCCCTTTCCTCCTCCCTCCCCCTGATCCTTTTCCTCTATTCTACTGATTTCCTTTTGATTTTCATGAGATCCCCCCATCTTTCTTTTCCTTTCTAGGTTCTACATATGAAAGAAAGCATATAATCTTGACCTTTTAAGTTTGGTTTATTTTGCTTAACGTAATGTTATCAAGTTCCATCCATTTTCCTGCAAATGACTAATTTATTTTGCTTTAGGACTGAATAAAACTCCATCATGGGGGCTGGGGATGTGGTTCAAGCGGTAGCGCGCTCACCTGGCATGCGCGGGGCGCTGGGTTCGATCCTCAGCACCATATAAAAATAAAATAAAGATGTTGTGTCCATCGAAAATTAAAAAATAAATATTAAAAAATTCTCTCTCTCTCTCTTAAAAAAAACCAAAAAACTCCATCATGTATATATACTACATCTTCTTTATCCATTTGTCTGTTGATGGACACCTAGACTGGTTCCATAGTTTGGCCATTGTGAATTGTGCTTCTATAAACATGAATATGCATGTATCATTGTAGTATAATGACTTTAATTCTTCAGGATAAATACCAAGGAGTGGTACATGTTGAGAGCTACATTGTTTGGTGGTTCCATGCCTAGTGTTCTGAGGAACCTCAGTGATTCCTGTAGAAAAACATCTTGGGCTGAGGTCATAGCTCGGAGGTAGAGCGCTTAGCTGGCATGTGTGAAGCATAGGATTTGATTCTCAGCACCACATATAAATAAATAAAGATCGATTGACAACTAAAAAAATATTAAAAAAAGAAAACACCTTCTTTTAATCCCTCTATTTTACTGTTTTTCTTCCCTTTCTCTTTATCATCCCTTTTAATTTTCATCAATTTCTGTATCTCTCCTCTTGAATTGATCCTTCATATCTACCAATGACACACCCTTAAGCTTTAGCTCATCCAAATAGTGGTATTTGAGCATGAAAAGATCTCTGATTTAGATTATGGGTTGTGATATGTCTGCTTGTGGCCTTTGGGGTACCAGAAGGAAGCAAAATCTCTTTATATATTTGTAATAGACATTTTTCTTCTGCAAAGTATCATACAAAATGTGAAAATGGGGGCTGGGGTTGTAGCTCAATGGTAGAGCACTTGCCTCACATATGTGAGACACTGGGTTCCATCCTCAGCATCACATAAACATAAATTTTAAAAAATAAAGGACCATGTCCATCTACAACTAAAAAATATTTTTTAAAAATGTGAAAATGTCTTATGATTTGGGTATGAGGAATCCCCCAAAGAGCTCTTGTGTTAGGCAATGCAGAAATATTCATAAGTGAAATTATTAGATTATGAGAGCTATAATCGCTTCAGTGTATAATCCGTTCAATGGATTATAATTCAAATAGACTACTGGTCATAACTGTAGGCAGGTGGACATGGCTAGAGGAAGTAGGTCCCTAGAGGCATGTCCTTGGGGTTAATTTTGTCTCTCTTCTCTCTCTTCTGTCTCCTCTCTCTCTTCTCTCTTACACCTCTCTCTCTCTCTACCCGCCCCCCCCCCCCCGCCTTCTTGGCTGCCATGAGCTGAGCAGCTTTCTTTTGCCATGTTCTTCTGCCATGTCATTCTGCCTTACCTCTGGCCCAAAACCGTGGGACTGGCTGACTCTGGACCAAGCCCATGAGCCCAGAATAAACTTTTCCTCTTCTAAGTTGTTCTTGTTAGGTATTTTGGTCACAGCAAATGAAAAGCTGACTAACACAATGTCCTTTATAAAAACTGAACACATTTCTAGGAAAATCCTATGTTTGTTGAACAATAATTCAGAAGAAGTCCGGACTTTGATTCCAGAAGTTTTAAATGTATGTGCTTTCTCCATAAAACTCACTTCAGTTTAGATCCTTGCTATAAGTGAAATATGAACTTTAAAACTTTTTATTTGATGGAAAGGGTAAACAAAATCAGCATAATACATTTACTCCTTGACCTGCAGGTCTTAGACAGTTGGTGAAATGACTGACTCAGAAGACGATGATACCCCCCAGCTTTCCTCCCATACCTTAGCAGCGCTCCAGGAATTTTATGCTGAGCAGAAGCAACACGCGGACCCAGGTGGGGATGACAAATACAACATTGGAATAATAGAAGAAAATTGGGTAAGTAAATACATTCCACATCCACCAGGAATTAGTGTTGTAGAACCTATTCTGTTCCAAGTCCAGTGTTTGATTCTTCCCTTGATACCAGAGTCTTATCACCTGTCGTTCAGGAGCTGATAACCATGGGGAACAAGGACAGAAAGCAGTCCATGGACATTTTTGGATGGTGTAAATGCATATTCTCCTGGTTCTGACTATCAGGCTGGTTGGTGAGGGGGCTTTTAAAATTGGGGATAATGTGTCATTGTGTCTAACACAACCTGTACTTTGTTCTCGGATAGAGATTCACATCATTGATTTTCCTGGAGCCCAATATTCCTGGTAGGAAGAGATAAATATATCATTGCAATAAGTAGGGTAACTGAACTTAAACATATAGTGAAAAAATTGATGAAAAGGAGTTTTTAAGATGTTAATATTCCTATATATAATAACTTATATGTATATGTGTGTATACATATGTGTTATGGTTTAAATGTGGTGTCTCCCAAAAGCTTATATGTGAGACAATGCAAGAAGGTTTGGAGGAGAAATGATTGTGCTATAGCCTTAACGTAATCAGTGAATTAATCCCTAATGGGATTAATTGAGTGGTTACTGGAGGCAGGTGAGGTGTGGCTAGAGGAAGTGGTTCACTGAGAGCATGGCTATGAGGTATATAATTTATATCTGGAGAGTGGAATCTCTCTCTCTCTCTCTCTCTCTCTCTCCCTCCCTCCCTCCCTCCCTCCCTCCCTCCCTCTCCTTTCTGATCATCATGTGAGTCGCTTCCCTCTACTACACTCTTCTTCCTCACCTTGAGCCCTGAGGAATCTGTGGATTGAGACCTCTGAAACCATGAGCCCCCAAATAAACTTTTCCTCCTAAAATTGTTCTGGTCAGGTCTTTTAGTCAGAGCAGCAAAAACAGCTGACTAAAACAATATGTGTGTGTATTACACTCATATATATATACACACACACACACACACACACACACACTAAAAGGGGAATTTTAAAAATGAGTTGAGGGAAACCCTAATACAGGAAATTTTTGAAGGAGACAGTTGAGAAACAGATGAGACCTGAAGTTTTTTTTTGCAACTGGAAAGAAACTAACATTTTTATTTTATTTATGTACTTATTTTTCAGACTTTTACATTTTGTGTCTAGTTAGGATCTCTGAGATATGTAAATTTTTATTTACCATCTGTTTGAAATCAAGTGTGATGAAATGTTTCTTTCCACTTATTCCTTGTGTTATACCTATTCCAAATCCCCTTTCTCAGGATTTCCCTTCTTTACGTATTTTCACCTTCTAGCTGGATGTTTCTGTAGATAATAAATTTATCAGAATCTTGAAGTATTGCATTATTCTTGAGGTCGTCTTTTTCCCTTCTGCTTCATTTTTAAAATACTGTCCACTCTTTTCTTGAGTGCACTAACTGGTTGTTGTAGAACATATATAAAAGCATATATAAAAGCATGAACAAGAAAATAATAATTAGTCCTAATGGAGGAAGTCTCCCAGGAAATAGAAAAAAATAGTAATGATATGAAATATAGGAAAGAAAACATTAGAAAAACTAGAAAATAAATCCAGGATACTCATTCAACTAGTAGGGAGTTCCAGAAAGAATAGAACAAAAACAAAGAGGAAAGGACATCTTCAAAGAATAACATTAGAAATTTCCTAGGACCAAAAATCTTACTAAGGCACATGATTATGATGATTGTGAAAATTATAGATTTGGGTGTTAAAGAAGATCTCAGAACCTTCCAGAGTAAAAGCAGGTCAGATACAAAGCTCAGAACTTTGTTAAGTCTTCCAGATAGCTAGCTGTATTAGAAACTAAGACACTGAAATGCCTTCAACCTTTGAGTGAGAATTTTGTTCAGCTTGGAGTATAGACTCAGCTAAAGTAATAGTCAAGCATGAGAATAATAAAAACATTTTGGATATAGCAAATTTTACAACATTTACCTCCTGTGCTCTTCTCTGGAGCTACAGGAGGATTTGTTCCAGCAAGTTAAGATGTACCCTTCAAAGAAAGAGGAAGCTTCAGGGAAAAGGAGGTCTGACACTTAAAGCACGAGAGGGAATACATGATAGTGATTCACAAAGTCCCAGTGTAATATCTATGTTGTAGGCCTGGGGAACAATTGGTCCAGATTACCTTAGGAAGATGGCATCATTCAGGATAGAGATCTTTAAAGGAAAAAGTAAAAATTATAGGAAGAAAATTGTATTGAAAGGCCAATGGAGGATGTTGGAGAAATTTGGCATAAGTACAAAGAAACCAAGCAAAAGAAATGAAATAATCATGCATTTATTTTTTATTTTATTTTTTTTTAGAGATAGAGAGAGAGAGAGAGAACTTTTTAATATTTATTTTTTAGTTTTCGGTGGACACAACATCTTTATTCTATTTGTATGTGGTGGCATGCTAGGTGAGCGTGCCACCGCTTGAGCCACATCCCCAGCCCCATAATCATGCATTTATTAACTGAAGGGAAAAAAAAGTATGCTGGAAGGGAATACAATCATAATTTGGCTCATCAACGGACACTTATTATTAATTCTAACTAAACACAACTGGGGTTACAACTATATTGAGAGGGTGAAGGAAAGAGGAAGGGTATGTATGAGAGCGCAAAATCCTCATCTTCATAATAAGTAATACATAGATTTGATTAACCAAGAGAGAGCATTTAAACATAATATTTAGAGATATGGGGTAAACAATTGAAGGAAGGATCAAGGGTTGAAAATGGTGGCATCTGAGAAGTAGGTCCAAAGGTGGGGAGATATGGGATAGGAGGCCTGTTTTTCTTTAGAAGCATAGTAGTCCTTTTGACTTTTAAAGTCATGTTCATGTAACACATTGATGAAGAGTAGGATTTTTAATTTAATTGAGTGACATAAAGAGGGAACCAAAACACATCATTGTCTCCTAACAGTGTTATGTGAGGGAGAAAGACAACTCAATGCCAACCAGCAGGTAGCTCCTACCACTTATGATACTTGAGAGCAGATATCATCTGCCATCTCCCAAATCCATGCTAAATGCACTTTTATAGGGGCTTTCCTCCAGCTGTCCTAGCAAAGAGGGCAAGGTCAGAGCTGGGCAGTTCTTCTGTAGCTAAGAATGGATAGATATAGAGGTACACATTAAATCATACATATATACAAATGTATGTGAATGTTCTCCTCTTTGGAAACATTTTAAAATATGTAAGTATATATTCAGTAAATACTGTGCAGACATCTAGATGGAAATAAGTGAACCAATCTTACTTCTAATTATAGTCAGTTAATATTATTAAAGATTTGTTTACATGTTCATACCATTTGCCATTTAGAATAACACCTTATTCTAATTGTTGTAATCATTTTGAATGCTATATTGTTCTGAATAACATAGAACTGTTAAATCTTAATAAGACCTTCCAGATAAACCTTTTAAAAGGTCAAAGAGAGTGCAACAATAAATAAAGCAAACTATTCTAAGACTGAAGCAATGACTGTTTTTGATGTGTGCTATGGGAACAACATGTGAGGATAACAATGTAGGCTATTCAGATAGTGGGAAGTCAAGGAAAGCTACCCAGAGTGAAAGGTGGGAATTAAGTGCCATAGTGTTCTATATTTAAAAAAACAAAGCACTTCAACCCTCATTAAATTAAAATGAAACATAAAGTAATGATGTATTAAAAGAAAATACGATATTTTCATGATCTAAAGTAGAGAAATAAGAAGATTGATTTAATATATAATTAGAAACTTACCACCATGTGCAGTGGTATATGCCTGTAATATCAGCTACTTGAGAGCCTGAAACAGGAGAATTTTAAGTTAAGGCCAGCCTGAACAGTTTGGAAAGATCCTATTTCAAGACTTTTTTAAAAATATATATTTTTAAAGGGCTGGGTTTAGTGGTAGAGTGCTCTTCTGTGGGACCGCAGGTTCATAAACAAGGTTAAAAGACAAGGAAAAAATATCTGTATCTGTGAGAGCTAAAGGATCAACATGCAGATGTTTGTGTACACCAAAGATACCAAAAAACATTCCTATTAGCACTCAGAACTGGTTCTATTACTTCTTATAACAAGAGACTGTACACCATGGGGAAACTGTGAATCATCTTAGTAAGAGGGAGTTCAGAGATTGTTTTGTGATATGGGCTTACATTAGGTGTTGGGGAGAGTCTGTCAGAAAGCAGGCAATTCTATAATTTGAATATCTTAATTACTGTCTTGGAGGTGGGAGGAATCAAGTGGGCTAAAGCTATAATTTGTAAAGCATCAACAAGCCCTCATGTTATCTGGGAAAAAGGTCATTTTTGTGACTTGCAGTGTTCTTGTTTTATCTGTACTAAGACATGATTACAGAGTGGTCATTTTTGTCTTGCTCCATCACAGTCAAGAATAACTCTGATGCATTTTCTAAAATAGTTTCTGTTAAGAAGAGAGCAACTGGGCCTAGGCACTAGTTGCAGGCTGGCTCTGACACCTGTCATTTTTCTTTTCTCATAATATATATAAAGAGCTTCTACAAATAAATAAAAAATAATAAAACAGTAAGCAACCCAATGAAAAAGTAGGGAAGAATAGGAACAGTTTGGGCTGGGGTGGTGGCTCAGCAGTAGAGCATTTGCCTAGCACATGTGAGGCCCTGGGTTTGATCCTCAGCACCAAATAAAAATAAATAAAATAAAGGTATGGCATCCAACTACAACCAAAAAATAAATATTTAAAAAAACAGGAACAGTTTATAAAAGAAAACATAAAACTGAATAATTAAACACATGAAAAAATGTTCAGCTGTACCAGTAGGGTAATGCAAATTAAAACAGTTAAACATGGTTGATAGTAATTTAAATTGGTTCAACCACTTTTGGAGGGCAATTTGGCAGTAGCTACCAAAATATTAAATGCATATACCCTTCAATCCAGAATTTCATTTCTAGAAATTTCTCCCAGAAAATTATATGCACAGGAATACAAAGGGGGAAACTAAAGAGGTATTTATTGTAGCACATTTGTAATAATAAAAAACTGGAAATTTTGAATCACCATCAAAGAGGAATAATTAAATTCTGGAATACTTTTAAAAAATGCAATTGTAATGTTTCTTAACTTTATTTAAGAAAGCTCAGCAATGATGCCTTACAGAGTTAGATTACAGAGTCAGTTTGAAGAGGTAAAATCATGGTACACATCTACTAAGTGAAATTATTTTTTAAAGTATTGGATTTTCTGATGCAAGATGGTAGACTGGTCGTATGGATTATCACTTTACTTTTTGCACTGAATGAATAGTAAAGATGTTTTTTAACCAAATTATTACATTAGAGTCCTAGCCACTTGGGAGGCTGAGGTGGGAGTATCACTTGAACCCATGAGTTAGAGACCAACCTGGGCAACATAGCAAGATCCCTTCTTAAAAAACAAAAAAATTGGGCTGGGGTTGTGGCTCAGGGGTAGAGTGCTCACCTAGCATGTGCAAGGCCCTGAGTTCTATCCTCAGCACCACATAAAAATAAATAAAGATATTGTGTCCAACTGCAACTAAAAAATAAATATTTTTTAAATTACCTTAGAAAATAATAAAAGAACAAAGAATGCCCTGAACTGATCAGAACTTTTAAGGAATTTCTGGAAGAAAAGCAAGTGAGTTTCAAATGGTCTGTGAAGCAACAGAGAAAATTGCCATCATAGTGAGAACCATCATGAATAGGGAGCTTTTTGCCCGTGGAGAACCAGGAGTGCTGGTTCCAGTCCCAGAGCCTATGAACATAGCATGTAAAGTGGTCATGGACCAATATCATTGTGATGAATTATATGATGTCCTGCTACCATGACAGGGCCAGTCGGTCTCTTCCCCTTCTAGTCATATCTGGAAGTCAAACAGAGCATCAGAATCATTCACCTCCAGGCCAAATCCCAAAGGATTCCTCACTAATCAAACTGGAGATCCTGCTTTGGGAATGCTCTAATTTGGGAAGTAAAGGCAGAAAGAAACATAAAATTGAATCCAAGGTAATTCTAGAGCTCCATGATAGTAAAGAGGAAAAAAGGCAGCGCCATTCCAGAGGGAGCTATACTACAGTCCTCCATACTCAGCACAGTTTTCTTTCTGATCAGATTTTAGCCTTGAGATACAATTCACAGACCATGCAGTTCAGCCTTAATAAAATTCAGTATAGAATTCATAGTTTTTAGTATATACATAAGATTATGAATATACTACACCGAGTTTAGGGACACAATTCATGAGATTGTTGCAACAATCACCATGGTCAATTTTAAAACATTTTCATTGCCTTAAAAAGAAACCCTATGTCTTTTCACTGTCACTTTGTAATCCCCCAGTCCTCCCAGGCCCTAGAAGCTGCTAATCAACTTTCTCCATCCATGTCTTAGTGTGTTTGGTACTCCATTTTATGACTGAATAATGTTCCATTGTATGGACGTGTACTATGTTTTGTCTATCCATTCATCAGTTGATAGGCATTTGGGTTATTTGGACACTAAACAGATCAAGATTAGGATTATTATTTTTTGCAGTGCTACCAGTTGAACCCAGGGCCTCTTGCATGCAAGATAAGCACTCTGCCTCTGAGATATATCCCTAACATTTGGATAGATTTTGGGGGGGGGGGTGGTACCAGGAATTGAACTCAGGGGCACTCAACCACTGAGCCACATCCCCAGCCCTATTTTGTATTTTTTATTTATAGACAGGGTCTCACTGAGTTGCTTAGTGCCTCGCTTTTGCTGAGGCTGGCTTTGAACTTGCAATTTTCCTGCCTCAGACTCCTGAGTCACTGGGATTACAGGCATGCACCACCATAACTGGCCTTTGGATAGATTTTTTTTCCTTTTTTTTTTTTAAAGAGAGAGAGAATTTTTAATATTTATTTTTTAGTTTTCGGCAGACACAACATCTTTGTTTGTATGTGGTGCTGAGGATCGAACCCGGGCCGCACACATGCCAGGCGAGCGCGCTACCGCTTGAGCCACATCCCCAGACCTTTCCTTTTTTTTTTTTTAATATATTTTTTTATTTGTTCTACTTAGTTGTACATGACAATAGAATGCATTTCAATTCATTGTATACAAATGGAGAGTAACATTTCAATTCTCTGGTTGTACGTGGTGTAGGGACACACCATTTGTGTAATCATACCGTCCTAGGGTAATGATGTCCGTCTCATTCCACCATCTTTCCCACCCTCATAACCCCTCCCAACCCTCCCCTTTGCCCAATCCAAAGATTCTCCATTCTTCCCAAATCCCCACCCACTATAGATCAGCATCCACTAATCAGAGAAAGCATTCAGCCTTTAGTGTTTGGGGATTGGCTTACTTTGCTTAGCGTAATATTCTCCAACTCCATCCATTTACCTGCAGATGCCACAATTCTATTCTCTTTTAATGCTGAGTAATGTTCCATTGTGTATATATACCACATTTTCTTTATCCATTCATCTATTGATGGGCATCTGTGTTAGTTATACAGTTTAGCTATTGTGAATTCAGCTGCGATAAACATTGATGTGGCTATCTCACTATAGTATGTTGACTTTAAGTCCTTTGGGTATAAACCAAGGAGTGGGATAGCTGGGTCAAATGGTGGTTCCATTCCAAGTTTTCTGAGGAATCTCTACACTGCTTTCCAAAGTGGTTGCACCAATTTGCAGTCCAACCAGCAATGTATGAGCGTTCCTTATTTTATTTTAGTATTTATTTTTTAGTTGTAGTTGAACACAATACCTGTATTTTATTTATTTATTTTTATGTGGTGCTGAGGATTGAACCCAGGGCCTCGCACATGCTAGGCGAGTGTTTTATTTGTTTTTATGTGGTACTGAGGATCAAACCCAGTGCCTCATGCATGCTAGGCAAGCACTCTACTACTGAGCTACACCCTCAGCCAGTCTGAGTGTACCTCTTTCCCCATATTCTCTCCAGCACTTATTATTGCTTGTATTCTTGATAGTGCCATTCTGACTGGGATGAGATGAAATCTTAGTTTCGATTTGCATTTCTCTAGATACTAGAGATGTTGAACATTTTTTCATATATTTGTTGATCTCATGTATATCTTCTGAGAAGTGTCTGTTCAGTTCCTTAGCCCATTTATTGATTGGGTTGTTTGGGTTTTTTGTATTAAGTTTTTTGAGTTCTTTATATATCTGGAGTTTACTGCTCTATCTGACATGCATGTGGTAAAAATTTGCTCCCATATTGTAGGTTCTCTCTCCACCTCATTGATTATTTTTTTTAAATATTTTTTTAGTTATACATGGGCACAATATCTTTATTTTGTTTATTTATTTTTATGTGGTGCTGAGAATCAAACCCAGGGTCTCACACGTAAGAGGCGAGTGCTCTTTCGCTGAGCCACAACCCCAGCCCCCACCTCAATGATTATTTTTGCTGAGAAGTTTTTTAGTTTGAATCAATACCATTTATTGATTCTTGATTTTATTTCTTGTGCTTTAGGAGTCTTGTTAAGGAAGTTGGGGCCTAATCCAACATGATGAAGATCTGGGCCCACTTTTTCTTCTATTAAGTGCAGGGTCTCTGGTCTAATCCTTGATCTCCTTTGAGTTGAGTTTTGTGCATGGTGAGAGAGAGTGATTTAATTTCATTTTGCTATATATGGATTTCCAGTTTTCCCAGCTCCATTTGTTGAAGAGGCTGTCCTTTCTCCAATGTATGTTTTTGGCACTTTTGTCTAGTATAAAATAATTGTATTTATGTGGGTTGGTTTCTATACCTTCTATTCTGTACTGTTGGTCTACATGCCTATTTTGGTGCCAATACCATGCTGTTTTTATTACTATTGCTGTGTAGAATAGTTTAAGGTCTGGTTTGGATGCCTCCTGCTTCACTTTTCTTGCTAAGGATTACTTTGGCTATTCTGGATCTCTTATTTTTCCAAATGAAATTCATGATTGCTTTTTCTAGTTCTATGAAGAAGATCAGTGGGATTTTAATAGTAATTGCATTAAATCTGTATAGCAGTTTTGGTAGTATGATCATTTTGACAATATTAATTCTGCCTATCCAAGAGCATGGGTGATGTTTCCATTTTCTAAGGTCTTCGTCAGTTTTCTTCTTTGGAGTTCTGTAGTTTTCATTTTAGAGGTTTTTCATCTCTTTTGTTAGATTGATTCCCAAGTATTTTTTATTTTTTGAGGCTATATTGAATGGGATAGTTTTCCTAATTTCTCTTTCAGTGGATTCCTTACTTATGTATAGAAATGCATTTGATTTTATGTGTATTGATTTTATATACTGCTACTTTGCTGAATTTATTTATTAGTTCTAGAAGTTTTCTGGTGGAATTTTTTGGATCTTCTAAATATAGAATCATGTCTTCAGAAATAGTGAGGCAAATAGTGATAGTTTGAGTTCTTCTTTTCCTATGTGTATCCTTTTAATTTATTTTGTTTGTCTGATTGCTCTGGCTAGAATTTCAAGGGCTGAGTTGAATAGAAGTGGTGAAAGAGGGCATCCCTGTCTTGTTCCAGTTTTTAGAGGGAATGCTTCCAATTTTTCTCCATTTAGAATGATGTTGGCCTTGGGCTTAGCATAGATAGCTTTTATAATGTTGATATAATCCAACTTTTCCTAGTTTTTGTAGTGTTTTGAAAATGAAGAGGTGCTATATTTTATCAAATGCTTTTTTTTTTAGCTTCTGTTGAGAAAATCATCTGATTCTTATCTTTAAGTCTATTGATATGATGTATTACATTTATTGATTTCCATATGTTGAACCAACCTTGCATCTCTAAGATGAACCCCACTTAATTCAGGTGCACTATCTTTTTAATATGTTTTTGTATGTGATTAGCCAGGATTTTATTGAGAATTTTGGTGTTTATGTTCATCAGGGATATTGGTCTGAAGTTTTCTTTCCTTGATGAGTCTTTGTCTGGTTTTGGTATCAGGGTGATGCTAGCCTCATAGAATGAGTTTAGAAGAGTTCCCTCCTTTTCTCTTTTATGGAATATTTTTTTTAAGAGAGAGAGTGGGGGGGCGGGGAGGGAGTTTTTTTTTAATTTTTTTATTTTTTAGTTCTCGGCGGACACAACATCTTTATTTTTATTTTTATTTTTTTTTGTATGTGGTGCTGAGGATCGAACCCGGGCCGCACACATGCCAGGAGAGCGTGCTACCGCTTGAGCCACATCCCCAGCCCTTATGGAATAATTTTAAGAGTATTGATATTAGTTCTTCCTGGAAGGTCTTGTAGAACTTGGCTGAGAATCCATCTGGTCCTGGGCTCTTCTTGGTTGGTAGGCTTTTGATGGCATCTTCTGTTTCCTTGCTTGAAACTTATCTGTTTAAATTGTGTATGTGGGCTGGGATTGTGGCTCAGCTGTAGAGTGCTCGCCTAGCATGGGCTGGACCGGGTTCGATTCTCAGCACCACATAAAAAAATAAAGGCATTGTGTTGTGTCCATCTACACCTAAAAAATAAGTATTAAAAAAAAAAGAGTTTTGAAAAAAATAAAATAAATAAATTGAGTATGTCCTTTTGATTCAGTTTGGGTAGATCATATGTTTCTAGAAGTTGTCAATGTCATTGAAATTTTCTATTTTATTGGTGTATAAATTTTCAAAGTGGTTTCTAATTATCTTCTGTATTTTAATAGTGTCCATCGTGATATTTCCTTTTTCATCACAAATTTTAGTAGTTTGAATTTTTCTCTTCTTCTCTTTGTTAGCATGGCTAAGAGTCTATCAATTTTATTTATTTTTTCAAAGAAACAACTTTTCATTTTGTCAAATTTTTGAATTGTTTCTTTTGTTTTAATTTTATTGATTTCAGCTCTGATTTTAATCATTTTGTCTTCTACTTTTGGTGTTGATTTATTTTGTTTTTGTTTTTTCTAGAGCTTTGGGATGTAATGTTAGGCCATTTATTTGTTGACTTTTTATTCTTTTAATGAATGAGCTCATGCAATGAACTTTTCTCTTAGTACTACCTTCATAGTGTCCCAGAGATTTTGATATGTTGTATGTTGTTTACCTCTAAGAATTTTTTTTATCTCTTCCCTGATGTCTTCTGCTACCATTGCTTATTCAATATTGTATTATTTAGGCTCCAGGTATTAGAATAATTTCTATTTTTTATTTTATCATTGATTTCTAGTTTCATTCCTTTATGATCTGATAGAATACAGGGTAGTATCTCTATTTTTTTGTATTTGCTGAGAGTTGCTTTGTGGCATAATAAATGATCTATTTAGAGAAGGATTCATATGCTGCTGAGAAGAAGGTGTATTTGCTTGATGATGGATGAAATATATGTCTATTAAGTCTAAATCATTGATTGTATCCTTGAGTTCTATAATTTGTTTACTTTTTGTTTAGAAGATCTATCCAGTGATGAGAGAGGTGTGTTGAAGTCATCCAGTATCTTTGTGTTGGGATTTATTTGCTTCTTGAAATTGAGAAGGGTTTGTTTGATATACGTAGAACCTCCATTGTTTGGGGCATAGATGTTTATGATTATTATGTCTTGTTGATGTGTGGTTCTCTCAAGCAGTATGAGATGTCCTTCTTCATCTCTTCTGACTAACTTTGGTTTGAAGCCCACTTTATCTGATTTGAGGATGGAAACCCCTGCTTGTTTACATGGCCCATGTGAGCGATATATTTTTTTCCCAACCTTTCACCTTCAGTCTGTGGTTGTCTTTTCCTATGAGATGAGTCTCTTGAAAGCAGAATATTGTTGGATGTATTTTTTAAAAATTTAATCTGCCATTCTGTGTCTTTTAATTGATGAGTTTGGGCCATTAACATTCAGGGTTATTATTGAGTCATGGTTTGTATTCCCAGTCATTTTGGTTTATTTTTGATTTTTAACTTGAGTTGGTTTCTCCTTTGATTGGATTTTTCCTTAGTGTAGTTCCTCCCTTTGCTGATTTTCACTGTTGTTTTTTATTTCCTCCTCATGGAATATTTTGCCAAGAATATTCTGTAGTGCAGGCTTTCTTTTTTTTTTTAAATATTTATTTTTAAGTTTTAGGTGGACATAATATCTTTTATTTTATATATATATTTTTTTTAATTTTTAAATATTTATTTATTTTTTTAGTTTTCGGCATACACATCTTTGTTTGTATGTGGTGCTGAGGATCGAACCCGGGCCACACGCATGCCAAGCAAGCGCGCTACCACTTGAGCCACATCCTTTATTGTGGTGCTGAGGATTGAACCCAGTGCCTCATGCATGCTAGGTGAGCGCTCTACCACTGAGCCACAACCTGTAGTGCAGGCTTTCATGTTGTAAATTCTTTTAATTTTTGTTTATTATGGAAGGTTTTTATTTTATCATCAAATCTGAAACTTAATTTTGCTGGATAAAAGATTCTTGATTGGCATGCATTTTCTTTCAGTGCTTGATATATGTTGTTCCACAATCTCCTGGCTTTGAGGGTCTGGGTTGAAAAATTTGCTGACATCCAAATTGATTTCCCCCTATATGTAATCTGAAACTTTTCTCTTGTGGCTTTTAAAATTCTGTCCTTATTTGGCATTTTCATTATAAGGTGCCTTGGTGTGGATCTGTTGTAATTTTGTACATTTGGGGTCCTGTAAGCCTCTTGTATTTGATTTTCCAACTCATTCTCCATGTTTGATATTATTTCATTGCAGACATTGGCCATTCCTTTGGTTTGTATCTCTGTGCTTCCTCTAATTCTTAGATTTGGTTTTTTCATGTTGTCCCATAATTCTTGGAGATTCTATTCATGGCTTCTCACCTTCTTCACTGTGTGGTCAACTTTATTTTCAAGATTATATATTTTGTCTTCATTGCCTGAGGTTCTGTCTTCCAAGTGATCTAGTGTTTGTGATTCTGTTCACTTGTAACTGAATCTAGAAGCCTAATCAGGTTCAAGTTTAATTTTTTTGGAGGGGAAGACTCATATAAAGGTAGGGGTATATTCTCTCAAGAGAAACATTGACCAGTTGTCTCTTTTTGTCACATTAGCAGTAACTGATACTTAATGCATACTTAGTAGTCAGTTAGTAGTAACTGATACTTAATGCATAAATTTAATTCATACATATGGGCTTCAAAGAAATTAATTTACAAAAGAAGTGAATACATGCATACTGGCATAGTAGGTATAAATGAAAAGAGCAAAGTTTATGTGAATTCTGAAATGATATCAACCCTTCCCTCTGTTACAGCAATTGAGCCAGTTTTGGTATAGTCAGGAAACTGCTCTGCGACTTGCACAGGAGGTGATTGCTGCTGCTGGAGAAGGTGGCAGGTGAGATTCAATATTTGTTTCCTTTTTGTCTTCTACTCTAAATGAATCTGAGGCACATCTCACACAATGGCATGAAAACTGGTTATCATGCTTATGAACCCTAAATGGATCTGTAAATTAATATTTTGAACGTTCTTCCTAGATGAGAGATGGTTTGTGAGAAGTTTTACTATAATATACAAATATTGTGGGTTGCAGCACATGACCAATTAAGAACTGCTTCAACACTGAGTTTAGGGATGCATTCAGAAATCTATTCATCATGTCATTTCTAATCTCTCTCTCTCTTGTTTTTTTTTTTTGGGGTGTGTGTGTGTGTGTGTGTGTGTGTGTGTGTGGTTGTACTAGAGATTAAACCTGGGATCTAGCACATGCTAGGCAAATGTGATATTCTACTACTAAACTGTATCCCCGGCCTTTATTCCTTTTTTTTTTTTTGGCGGTTCTGGGGATTGAGCACAGGGTCTTGTGCATACAAGTCAAGCACTCTACTAACTGAGCTATATCCTCAGCCCACTATTCTTATATTGACATTTTCCAACCAATTTCTTTCCTTTATATGTCTAGAGTTTGCTTTAAAAGAGAACACCTTGGAGGCTGCGGGTATAGCTCAGTGGTAGAGCACTTGCTTAGGCCCTGAGTTTGATTCCCTAGCACAAAAAGAGAGAGAAAGAGAGACAGAGAAATCATAATGTTTGGTCTTTTTGAACTTTGATGAATATAGGCTTTCTTTTTTGTTAATTTGGTTTTTATTTTTGTCAAAGGTTTTCATGCATATAATTTTTGGGGGAGCGGGTACAAGGGATTGAACTCAGGGGCACTCAACCACTGAGCCACATTCCTAGCCGTATTTGTATTTTATCTAGAGACAGGGTCTTACTGAATTGCTTAGTGCCTCACCATTGCTGAGGCCGGCTTTGAACTCTGCAATCCTCCTATCTCAGCCTCCCAAGCTCCTGGGATTACAGGCTTGTGCCTTTGCGCCCAACTTCATGCATGTAATTTAAAGGGTCAAATGTTTCTAAAAGGTTTATTCAGAAAAACATCCATTACTAACTTCCCTCATGCCTGCCCCCTACTTTCAGCTTCTTTTCAGTTGATTCTTTTGGTATTTACAGTCAGATTTCTGAGTAATATGTTTATATTGCTACTTTGTGATTTGTCATTTTTAGACATTTACTATCATTCCCCCTTATCTGTAGGGGGATCTGTTCCAAGATCTCAGTGGGTACCTGAAACCATAGGTAGTATGAAACTCTTTATACACTATGTTGTTCCATACATACATTCTTTTTTTTTAAACTATAGTAGTTTTATATATATATATATATATATATATATATATATATATATATATATATATATAGTTGTATATGGACACAATATCTTTATTTTGTTTATTTATTTTTATGTGGTGCTGAGGATCTAACCCAGTGCCTCACACATGCAAGGCAAGCGCTCTACACAGTAATAGATCAACAATAGCAACTGAAAGTTATTTAAAATTTATGAACAACTTCTGGAATTTTCCATTTAATGTTTTAGAATTATATCAGTTACAGATTACTGAAACTGCAGAAAGCAAAACCACAGTTAAGGGGGTACTTCTTTCTTTTCACTGTAGAGGATTTAGCTCTTTTTGTGCTCTACCATAATCACATAATATGCATGCTTTCTGTCCATATTCCCAATAGTCCTATCTTAATTTTAGTTAGGACCGGTGAAAGGAAAGTGAGAAAACAAGAGACAGAAGAGCAAGAAATGAAGGACGGAGACCAGGCAGAGAGCCACACGAAAGTTTATTTGTCAAAGCCGACAAATAAAGGCCATCTCTCTATAGAGAGGAGAGAGAGGCCCCAAGATGTTCGGGTGCTCAGCTTTTGTGGGTTAGGGGTTTGGAGTTGTCGTTGTGGCTCTATAGGATAGGATCAGGGGTGCTTGCGTTAGAGCTAGGCAGGTGGGGTATAGCATGGGATTGGCTTAGGTCCATGGTACCATGGGGCTTTCCAGAGCAAAGAAGTAGTGTCCTTCTGGGATTGACTTAGGGTTATGGTACCATGGGGTGGGTAGGTCACTAATGGAGGTGAGGGGAGTTTGGGTAAGAGGAAGTACAGGAAAGTGAAACTTATCTCATAAAATGGCAATTAACATTTAAAATGGCTGCTCAGATGTTAAATCAGTACCCTATAACTGGCTCATGTTGTTGTGGCTGTATAGTCTTATTTATAGTTAAGACTTCAATTTTCCTCTTTTCTACAATTTTTATTTTCTATGCAGATAATAATTCTTTTATTTTTATGTATTCTGTATCCATATTATTAATTAACTTCCAAATTTTCTATCTAGATCTCCTATCAGTAAGTACAAACATGTTTTGTTTTGGTTTTTTTACTTTTAAAATAAAGTTTATTTTGCATATTTGAGGCTTACAATATGTTCTGAGATACATATAGATAGAATGGTTGCCGTGATGAGGCAGATTTCCAAAACATACTACATATTACATATTTCCCCAGTTTTTCATTTGCTTTTTATTTGTTAACAATGTTTCTGATGTGAACTTTTAAAAAATGATTTATTTTATTTTAAAAACTCATTATTGTACCAGTTTATGGGGTCAGGTATGATAATTATATATATGTGTGATATATATAATATATGTTATATTATATATATATAATATATATATATATATATCTTGATTTGACCAGTTCTCTCTCTCTCTCTCTCTCTCTCTCTCTATATATATATATATATATATATATCCCTCCCATCACTTCCTACTCCTAATCTAAGGTAACATTATTCTTCCCTAGTGCTTCCCCTGCATTACTGTGAATTAGCATCCACATCACCCTAATACAAAAAACAGACAAAGACACATTAAGGAAAGAAAACTTCAGACCAATAGCCCTGATGAACATAGATATAAAAATTCTCAATAAAATTTTTGCAAATTGCATATAAAAACATATTTAAAAGATAGTGCACCACGATCAAGGAGGATTCATCCCAGGAATGCAGGGTTGGTTCAACATATGAAAATCAATAAATGTAATTCATCATATTAATAGACTTAAAAACAAGAATCATATGATCATCTCAATAGATGCACAAAAAGCATTTGAAAAAATACAGCACTCCTTCATGTTCAAAAGACTAGAAAAACTAGGGATAGTAGGAACATACCTCAATGTTATAAGAGCTATATATGCTAAACTCAAGGCCAGCATCATTCTAAATGGAGAAAAACTGAAAGCATTCTCGCTAAAAACTAGAATAAGACAAGGATGTCCTCTTTCACCACTTCTATTTGACATCATCCTTGAAACTCTAGCCAGAACAATTAGACAAAAGAAAGAAATTAAAGGGATACAAATAGGTAAAGAATAACTCAAACTACCACTATTTGCTGATGACAGGATTCTGTACCTAGAAGATCCAAAAAATTCCACCAGAAAACTTTTAGAACTAATAAATGAATTCAGCAAAGTAGCAGGATATAAAATCAATACCCATAAATCAAATGCATTTCTATACATCAGCGATAAGTCCACTGAAAGAGAAATTAGGAAAACTACTCCATTCACAATAGCCTCAAAAAAAAAAAAAAAAAAAAGAGACAATCTAACAAAAAAGGTGAAAAACCTCTACAGTGAAAACTACAGAAAGAAATTGAAGAAAACCTCAGAAGATGGAAAGATCTCTGATGCTCCTGGTTAGGCAGAATTAATATTGTCAAAATGGTCATACTACCAAAAGCTTTATACAGATTCAATGTAATTCCTATTAAAATCCCAATGACAGTCTTAGAAATAGAAGTAGAAAAAGCAATCATAAAATTTATTTGGAAAAATAAGAGACCCAGAATAGCTAAAGCAATCCTTAGCAAGAAAAGTGAAGCAGGAGGCATAATAATACCAGACCTTAAACTATCCTTCAGAGCTATAGTAACAAAACCAGCATGGTATTGGCACCAAAATAGACTGGTAGCCCAATGGTACATAATAGAGGACACAGAGACAAACCCACATAAATACGGTTAACCTTCCAGAGTAGCTGGGATTACAGGTGTTATTGCACCAGATGTTATGGTTTGGATCTGGAATCCTCCAGTCTCGTGTGTTGAAGGCCTTGTCCCTAATGCAGTAATATTAATAGTTGGGGATTTGGGGAAGTGAATGCATCATAAGAGCTCTAACTTCATCAGTGGATCAATTCACTGATGGATTAATAATTTACATAAACTCTTGGGAGGCGGTATAAATTGTAGGAGGTGGGGCATAGTTGGAAGAAGTGGGTCCCTGAGGCATACCCTTGGGGACTATATCTTGTCCCTAACGCCTTCCTTCTCTCTTGCTCTTGCTCTCTCTCACTCTCTTTGCTTCCCTGCTGCCATGAGCTGACAGTTTCCTCTGCCACACCCTTCTTCCATGATGTTCTGCCTTACTTCAGGCCCAAAGTAGTGGAGCCAGCCAACCATGGACTGAGACCTTTAAACTGTGAGCCAAAATCTTTCCTTCTCTAAGTTATTTTTCTCAGGTGTTTGTCATAGCAAGAAAAAGCTAATTACTACACCTGGCTTCTCCCCTAACACTTGGTAGTGATAGTTTTTCTGGGTATTTAAATCTAGATTTGGAAGGAATTGCTCCATTTTCTCCAAGCTTCCATTGTTTCTGTTGAGAAAGCCAATGACACTCTGATTTCTTGTAAGAAACCTGTTTTTGTTTTGTTTTTTTGGTTCTTCCCCCTATAGGCTTAGGGTTTTCTTTTCTTAATCTTTGGTACCCAGAGTAGTTTTTTGGTTTTTGCCACTTTTATCTATTGCATTGAACACTAAGAAATCCTTTCTTTTTTTTAACTCACGTCCTTCAGTTTGGGAAAGAAATTGTCTTAAATTCTTTCTTTGATTCCTTCACCCATGGTTTTCTTTTTCTTTCTTTTCTTTTTTTTTTTTTTTTCTGTTCCATTTCTGGAACTTCTGCTAATTGAATATGGACTCTAATTTTCTCATTTTCTGTCTGTTGTCTCTTTATCCAGCTTTCTCGGAGAATTCCTCAACTTTATTGTCTAACTATTCTATTGAGTTTGTCATATATACTATCATATTTGTAATTGTATATAGCTCTTTTTTTGACCTTTGAATATTAATTTACTATTGTATCTTGTTCATCCCTCTTAGGAATATTATTAGTTCTGTAACTAATTTATAACATCAGGATCAGGATGAGCTATTTCCTAGAGAGCCCCTAGTGTCAATGTGTATAGCATTTTCCTATAATTTATAAACATTTTCTTTTCCCTGCATAGTTTCTGTTTACTCTGAAATGCTTTTATCTATCTAACCTCAGATACTTGTCTAATATTGGTGCTTCAAATGTCTGTTGACCCTCAGCTGTACATTCATATTTAAGCATGGGGCACTCAAAAGCTGGAAGATTTGACACGTGGGTGTTCCTTATTTACTTTAATTTATTGTTATTATTGTTTGGTTTGGTTTGGGGGTTAGCGCTAGGGATTGGACCCAGGACTTCACATGTGCTAAGCATATGCTCTACCACTGATCTACACCCCCAGCCCTACATTATCTACTTTGGTCTCTATAGTTGGAGGATCAGGATGAGCTATTTCCTAGAGAGCCCCTACCTAGTGTCATTGTGTATAGCATTTTCCTATAGGCTGGTCAGAGATCTAGGGAAGATTCTCTTAATTCTTCCCTGGAAGTTATGCATCCTTCAATGACTGAAAGAAGAGGAAGTCTCAATATCCATTGAGTTTAATGTATTTCTTCTAACTTCCTATTCTTTTGTTTTGTTTTGCTTTGCTTTTTTTTTTTTTCTTTTCAGTGCCAGAAATGGAACCCAGAACATTAGCCTGTTAGGCAAGTTCCCTGTCGCTGAGCTAAACACCCAGTTCCCTTTTATTTCCACATAGAACCACATCATCAATTGTGGTTATCATCCCTCTCTTGAGCATGCCCCAATCCAAAGAACATTCCTCCAGTTTCTGCCAGTTGTGGAAAGCATATGCTCTAAGACATGGGTGTGGAAAAGAATCCTGGGGATGAATTACTTCTTAAATAGATACTTTACCAGTCATGGTGCAGTCCTGTAATCCCAGCTACTTGGGAGGCTGAGGCAGAAGGACTACAAGTTCAAGACCAGCCTGGGTAACATAGTAAGACCCTGTCTTAAAATAAAATTAAAAAGCCTGGGAGAGAGAGAGAGAAAGGGAGAGCCTTGAAAGCAACTTTTTGTTTTTTTTTTTCTGAAAGGTGACATCAGTGTTTCTAGGTACTAAGTCATAATTTTAAACATGAATGATAGTAAAAATAATTTATTGATCACTGTGTACCCTCTCTTATAAGTGCTTTACCAGCGTCGTTTTATTCTGTCCTTTCGTCTCTGTGGAGTCATTACTTTTATGCTCTCCATTCTAAAGACAGACAGCAAGGCTGGAGAAATTCAGTCATTTGCAGAAGGTCACCCAGTGGTTAGCTGGCTCATCAGGTGCTACCTGATAACCTTCACTATCTTTTGCCAACTTCTCCAGCCTCTCCGGTCTCATTCCATCTTGCAACTTGGTCCACTGCCCTGCCTGAAGTGCAGGGAAACCTGCTCAAGCAAGCACTGAGATTTTGTTTGCCTGGAAATAGCTTTATTTCTTCTTTCTCAGAAAAATTTTGCATTGTATGTAAGCTGGGTGTAATGGTGCACACCTGCAACCCCAGCAACTTGGGAGGTTGAGGCAGGAGGATAACGAGTTTGAAGCCAGCCTTGGCAACTTAGCAAATCCTTGTCTCAAAATAAAAAATAGAAAGGGCTAGGGGTGTAATTCAGTGAAAGGAAGGGAGGTTGGGAGGGGAAAGGAGGGAGGGAGGAATTTCCATTGTGCATACCTGATCCTGAATGTTGCAGTTTGTTCTTTCAGCGAAGTAGAGATAGAATTGCGCTGTCCCTGTGTCCTCCCAGCCCTGTGCAGAAGTGCTGAGCTGGGAGGGCCCTGTCCCCACCAGCTGGCTAGGACACACGTTTTGACCTCACCAGCCTTTACTATCCCATACTCATGAAATCATGTTTTACTCTTCTCTGTTCCTTGAATAGATCTTGGTGATCAGTCCTAATCAGCATACAGAGGTCTATTTCAGTCTTTTTAAAAGTGGCTACCATGAAATAAACATACCATAGTCAAGTCAGCATTTCAATATTTAGGTTACCCCTGGATTTTTCAGCAATTGGAGTTAAAAGTTATCTCTTGGAAAACTACCCATTCATATAAACTGTGCACTACTTGTAATGAAATAAGGTCTTTGAACTGGGAATGTAGCTTAGTGTGCCTAGCATGCACAAAGCCCTGCATTTGATCTCAAGCAAAAAAGAATACATTCTTTGATTTTCTTACATGCACAAAAAAAGATGCAAACATTCAGAGTAGTTTGTCTGCAATAAGACCTCGCTTTATTATATCTTTTTGGAAAACTGGAGGTATTTAGGGATCTACTTGGGATTTTTCTTGCAAGATCATGAATATTACAAAATGACTTCAAAATATCTAGTTTGGACTAAAAGTATTTGAAAGGAGTATTAAAAACTCAACATGAAAACACTTGGTGAATTTAGACTTTGGGCTAACTACATCTAATTTTTATCATAATGTGTTCCTGATGTTTTTAACATTTTTTCTATAAAAGTACATTTATTATTTCATAACCTCAAATTATGAGTTACGTATTTTTAAATAACAAATTCTTTAAAAGTGAGACTATATAATGTTTTTCTCAAAAATTTACTAATCATTAGCTTGCACTATTATTTGATTCAAGAAAATCTGAACACAAGGACCCATTATTTTGAGGAAAGTAGCACCATTAAAGATCTCTCACAGTGTATTCATTTTGTATTGTAGAATTGCGTGTGTGAGTGCCCCCAGTGTTTATCAGAAACTCAGAGAACTACACAGAGAAGACTTCTCTATATACATCTTTGAATATGACAAAAGATTCGCCATGTATGGAGAAGAATTTATCTTCTATGATTATAATAATCCACTGGATTTACCTGAAAAAATTGTTGCACATAGTTTTGACATTGTAATAGCAGATCCTCCCTATCTTTCTGAGGAATGTCTCAGGAAGACATCCGAAACCATCAAATACCTGACAAGGGGCAAGATTCTGCTATGTACAGGTAGGTACCACATTTTGGGTCTCATGTAGGCTGATGACAGTGGATAGTCAAGTCTTGGGTTCCAAGAGCTGGAAGAGATCTTAGAACTCAGATCCTTAGAACTGAATCTTAGAACTTACCATGTGACCTTAAACAAGTTATTTAACCTCTCTGTGCCATGGGTTTCTGATCTATAAACTGAAACTGATAATAAATACTACCTGCTTTTAAGGGTCATGGTGAATCGTGCTGACCATGAAATGCTTAGCTTAAGATCTGACACTAAACTGTCATCATGGTAACAATAGTATTTGATCCAGACTCCACAACTGATAAAGAGAAAATCAGAATCTATAAAGGGAATTGTCTTAGGTTATAGAGCTAAACATTACATTAGGTTCATTAGTAAAAGTTTTCTTCATGCAACTGATACACTTTCTTAAGATTATTTATTAAAATTTGAGAACTAAAACTTCACCTACCCATCTCTTTACTTCTGTGCAGCCCTGTGTCTGTGTGCTTGGTGTGGTCGTGGGTCCTACTCCCAGGTCCTCAGGGCCACAGCTTCTTTCCTGCATGCCCTACTCTGCTCTTTGCCCTGGAGCTGCAGGGGGTCTGCTCTTGGGTGGTGTAGAATTGTTTATTTGGTGAAGAATGCCACTCTTTGTCCATACCAATGTAATTTACTTAATGTTCATTCATTTGACAACTATTTACTAACCCTTTGTGCCAGCCAACAAGCAAGTAATCTGATCTCTTGGGATATACCTTTTAGTTTTAGGAGAGAAATATTGTAAAAATGTGACAAAACAGACCTAAGAAATGAAGCTCTAATTCTCTTCAAGTGTAATGAAGAAAGAGAAGCAGGGCTGGTACTGAGGAAGACAGGGAGGGAACTCCAGACCCAGGGCAAGATCTCAGCGGGAAGTCCAGGTGCCCTCAACCCTGGCAGGGGTGGGCCAGCACAGACCAGGTTCAGGGGCTCAATGTGACCAGAGGGTGGTGTCAAGTAGTGTGGAACAAGAGGTGTTCCCCACCCAAACCCTGTACAGATGAGAGCCAGGAATCAAGGCTTTCTTTTACAGTGTTTAGTCCAAAAACCACTGGGTCCAATTAGTCTAATTGGTCCAATTGGTCTCTGGAGCTTTGTACCAAAGTGGCTAGTGGATACAGGTGCCACGTGGGGCCACCACAGTGTTCAGCTGAGAGTGACAGCAGTTCTGGCAAGGTTACAGCATTAGGAATAGATAAAAGATCATGTTGGGTGATAAAATTGGAAGAACTTGCTATGATCTGAATGTGGAGGGGAAGAAAGGGCAAGAATCAGGGATTCTTCTGTTTTCTGGCTGGTGCTCTCTGCAACATGTGAGTGTTGGGAGAGGAGCACTTGGGCAAGATGGACCACAGGGCAAGGAGTAGGCTGGGAGAGAAATTGGAGAGATGGGCAAACAGGTGGTCCATGTTCATTCATAGGCTCTGTAAGATTATATGCTAACCAAAAAGAAGTTATTGACTCAACCGGGAAGGCCTAGTAGTTCTTTTTGCTTTCCTCGTCTTCCTTTATAAATATAATCCACTTCTGTTTCTAAGTGTCCAAGCTTTGCAGAAATAGGAAGATTACTTATTAACTAAAAAAGAAATGGAAAAAGTAGATAATTTATAAAAATGTCAGAGAAGGTAAAGGGGGACATAAAGAATGGACCCCCACTCTCTGTGTTAGTTGTTTCAAGTGTTTTAGTCTAGAATCTGCTCCACAGCCATGATTGGTCCCCTCTCCTGGTTGGTATTTCACTCTGTTTCATTGGATTTGTTCTCCTCAGGTGCCGTCATGGAAGAACAGGCAGCGCAACTCCTGGATGTGAGGATGTGCAAGTTTATTCCAGAACACACACGAAACTTGGCAAATGAGTTCCGCTGCTATGTGAATTATGATTCTGGACTGGACTAGGGAACCTAAACATGGACAGGGACATGTTACAGGAAAGGATCCCGGTGACATTTTCATTTCCCCCTTTTTATTTTCTTAGTCAATTGAAAAGCTATAACCTCTTCTCCCACTCCCCCCAAACTGGGGCTGTCCTGGCCTAATTTTCAGAATAAAGGAGAAAACTGTCATTATTGTTTCTTTAATGAGGGCATCCCTGGAGTTTGGGATTCTTCTGCCAATCAAATCCATGGAATTAGAGTTGAAAGAAATCTTAAAACCTGTCTAATGCATTCCTCATTTGATAACATATGTGGAAAAAACAGAACAACTTGCTGGCTTACCCAAGCCTCTTGAGGTGAACAGGATATTGGTGTCTGCTTTGGGCCAGAGGTTCCTTAAAGTGGGCTCCTTCTGACCAGCAGTGGATAGTGGGTGCTTCTAGTGGTTGGCATGCAGCATCCTTGGTCTTGTGAGAGCACTTGACATCCTGCTCCAGCCACCCAGGGAGACTTGACTTGCCTCCATGAAATCAGTTGATAATCCAAGGAACCAATTTTTGAGTGCCTTTTATATTTCTCCTCCTTTTCCCAGTTTGGGAGGGGTGACTTGAATGTATCTCAGGTGCCCTCTGCCAGTGGCTGAGCCTCAGCATTCTCATTCCAAACTGCCTGAAGAAGTCAGTGCCACCTGTGAACCAAACATTGTTACCAAGAAACAGCTGGGGACTGCACTAGATTCTTATTGTTCAAAAAATATTTCTGATACATCTATACCCCAGAAGGCTGCATGGTAATCAAAAGGAATGGACCATTGAAATCTATAAGTTGGATGGATCTTAAGGACATCATGCTGGGTGAAAAAAGCCAATTCCCAAAGGTCACGTGCTATAGGTTTCCAGTTATATAACATTCTCCAATGGAGAACAAATGGGGGAGGGGGGCTGTGGGGAGGGGCACGGCCACAAAGGGAAGTTCTCTGTGGTCCTGGATTGTTTTGTGTCTTGTCTGTGGCTTGGGTTTCACATGCACAAATGAGTATGTAAAACAAAATGTGAACTTGGAATAGAGAATGGGGTCTGTGGTTGTACTGGCCTTGGTTTCCTGGTTGTGACATTATGCTGCAGGGGGGAAACTAGGTAAAGGGTACACACCTCTCTGGTAATATTGCAATTTTTTGGAGATCTATAATCATTTCAAGATACTTTCCCCCAAATCAACACTGTCTCTCTGGGAAAGGGTTATTCCCACCTCATATGACTTGCTTTGGCTGACCGAATGTGAAAGGAAGTGACACGAGTCACTTCTGAATAAAGCTCTGCTTCCGACAGTGACCAGCAGCATTCCAGACAGAAGCTGCTCTGGCTACGTAGTCCTCAAGGGTGGCAGGGCCATAGCCAACAGGCAGGGGACATGAGGAACAGTGAGAAATGAGCTTTTGCTGTTGACCATCAGACTGCGGGACTTGTGACTCACTGGAGCTAAACCTGTCCTATCCTGACTGATCCAGAGAGGAGGGGCTGGGCATGTGAACCCCAGGGGAACTGGGGGAACTGCTCTTGTTTTTTTCTCAGAACTCAGTAATCATACTTCCAGACAACTTTTAATTTAATAATTATTTTTATGAGACATTGATTTTTATCAGCACCTGACACATTATTTAATAAATGTTTTTTAAAAATCACTCCTTCCCAGGCATGGTGGCACATGCCTGTGATCCCAGCGGCTCAGGAGGCTAAGACTGGAGGATTGAGAATTCAAAGCCAGCCTCAGCAACAGCGAGGTGCTAAGCAACTCAGTGAGGCCCAGTCCCTAATAAAACACAGAATAGGGCTGGGGATGTGGCTCAGTGGTTGAGTGCCCCTGAGTTTAAAAAAAATCCACCTTTCCTTATGAATTGGTATGCTAAAAATCACCTAGGCCAGTGACAAATTATGTATAGAAATGAAATGTTCAGCTTACAAATTGCAGACAAGTAACAACCTAGAAATCACAGAATTTTGTCCTGTAAATCAGTCATTTTGTTGAAGAAAAACCTTATTTCTTTTCCAGAGGAGAGAGAGGGAAAGGGAAAGGCTTAATTCATTAAAAATTTATACAAGTTAGAAGGCTTACAAAATGAAGTAATGGCATTTTTTGTTTAATAAGCAGCCAAAGTGTGTTTCACAGCTTTGGACCCCTGATACGATTTCAATTATAGCAAATCTGTGCTCAGTACAATCCACTTCTGGATTTCATAAATAGTCTGCAGCTATACCTTTGCGACCTTTAAAACAAAACAAAACAAAAAAACCATTAGGCCTGGTGTGTTCCTCCCAGTCTGCCCGATTAGGGGTGGAGGCACTCCAGACATCTGCCAATCATCATATACTCTCAGGAGGCTCCTGGCCCCTTATTCTCCAAGAACTTAAAAGATTGAAAAGTATTTTATTTTTTTATATTTTTAGTTGTAGATGGACACAATGCCTTTATTTATTTGTTTATTTTTATGTGATGGTGAGGATCAAACCCAGTGTCTCACACATGCTAGGCAAGTGCTCTACCACAGAGCTACAATCCCAGCCCTGAAAAGTATTTTAATAGACATTTTTGTAAGTCAGAGGTTTGTACTGAGAGACAAAGTAATGAACCCATGAGTGAGAAAGAATAGTTTCACTTTTGCTAACAGAATCTAAATAATTATTTGGCTGTATATTTGGAGCAGTGAGGTGCCTAGAAAGTTAAGAGCAAATGTAATGCACAGGGCGGCTCTTTTCTTTTTGGCAGTACAGGGGATTATTGAGCCTAGGGGTGCTTTACCACTGAGCCACAGCCCTAGCTCATTTTTATTTTTTATTTTGAGGCAGGGTCTCACTAAGTTGCCTAGGCTGGCCTCAAATTTGGATCCTCCTGCCTCAGCTTCCTCAATCTGTGGGATTATGCACAGGGAACTTTAAGACCTCATTTCAGATAGGAGTTCCATGTTCCTTCCCTCTCCATTCGATTCTAAAATCAGAGCTCGAGCCAGTTACTAAAAATGATCCTATTTTTTTCCTCTTTACTCTGCTGAAAGTGATGGAGTGAAATGGGATGTTCAGGAAACTGGCCCCCTATATGGAACTGTTGGTATATGAAAAATATATTTTATTTACTATTCCCAAATGATTGTTTTAACAAAACAAGCATACGATAGAAACAGTAATCTGTCCTCTAATGGATGCCTGAAAACTCAGATGGTATCAAGATCCATATTTTTTTTCCTGTACTTACATACCTATGACAAAGTTTATCAATTAGGCACAGTAAGAGATTAATAATAATAATAAAACAATTATAACAATACACAGTAATAAGATGGCCACCTCAGTACACTTATACTCTGTTTTTTTTGTTTTGTTTTACTTTTTTCTTTTTTTTTTTTGGTATGAGACCAGGTGTCACTATATTATCCAGGCTGGCCCCAAACTCCTACGTCCAGGCGATCCTCTTGCCTCAGCTCTCTGGTAACTGGAACTATAGTTAGTTACTACTTCCTACCATATCTGACTTCAGCTTTGTTATTAAGCAAAATAAGGTTTATTGAAACATAAGCACAGCAATACCATAGCAGTTCATCTGATAACCAAGATCCAGATAGTCACTAAGTGACGCACAGATAGATAGTATATGCAGGTGGATACACTAGACAAGGGGATGATTCAGGTCTCGAGCTGGATGGAGTGAGACACTATAAGATCTCATGACAGCATTTAGAACAGTACACAATTTAAACTTATGAATTCTTTCTGGAAGTTTTCATTTAATATTTTCAGACCATGGTTGACCAAAGAGAACTGAAACCAAAGATAAGGGAGGGCTATTATACTATCAGTTGGAAGAGATCTTTAATAAACAGCAAAGTACCTCTATTCCAAGGGGTATCGTAAAATCCTCAAGATAGAGGCTGGGGATGTGGCTCAGTGGTAGCAAACTTGCCTATCCTGTGTGAGGCACTGGGTTCAACCCTCAGCACCATATAAAAATAAACAAATAAATAAATAAAGGTATTGTATCCATTAACAGCTTAAAAACATACTTTAAAAAAATCCTCAAGATAGAATTTATTTGAAGGGAACACTCACTGTGGCACTTTCTGGGAGGAGGAGAAGAAGCTATTGAAATGTACAGTATCCAGCACGGCTCCCTCATAGAGCCAAGGAATGAGTGGTACCCGAGCAGATGAGTGTAGCTGTGTTAACTGTGTGAGATAAGATTGGGTGGGGGAGGGAAGCAAAGATTGTGGCAGAGGGAAGCAAAGTTTCACTGAAATTTAGCTGGCAGTTTCTCTAGTCCGTTTTCTCTATTTGGTAAAACACAGTATTCCAACCTCCCCCCAAAAAACATTAGTTTTAACAAGAGAATAAAACTGTCATTGTTCATTGAAACAGCATGTCCCCATTCTTAGTCACCACTTCTATTTCAACTTGCCTTATCTAATTGCTGCTTCCTGGTGAAAGTACTAAAGATTTCATTTTAAACATCTTTTATACAAAAACAAAATGAGTCATTCAAAGTGTTATATACCTGCTCAAGCAATCCATTTAAAATAAAGGATTTGTTTGATGTTTGTTTTATTCATTTATTTATTTATTTGTGGTACTGGAGATTGAACAAGAAGCACTCTATCTCTAAGCCACATTCCTTGCCCTCTTTTTTAATTTGTTTTTTTTTTAGTTGTAGATGAACACAATACCTATATTTTATTTATTTACTTATTTTCATGTGGTGCTGAGGATCAAACCCAGTGCCTCACACATGCTAGGCAAGTGTTCTACCACTGAGCTTCAACTGCAGCGCCATCCCCTGCCCTTTTTATTTTGAAACAGAGTCTTGCTAAGCTTCTGAGGCTGGCCTCAAACTTGAGGTCCTCCTTCCTCGGTCCTTCCTCAGAGGAAAAGTTTATTTGAGGGCTCATGGTTCCAGAAGTCTCAGTATATAGGTAGCGGGCTCCATTCCTCAGGTCTTTAGGTAAGGCTGAACATCATGGCAGAAGAGTGTGGCAGAGAGAAGCAGTTCACATTATCATCAGGCAGCAGAGAGAGAGACTCCACTCACCAGGTACAAAATATATACCTCCAATGCCCACTTGCTCTAGTCACACCCTTTTGGCCTTTAGTTACCACTCAGTTAAATCCCTACCAGGATTAATTCACCGATTGGGTTAAGATTCTCACAATCTAATCATTTCTCCTCTGAACCTTCTTGCATAGTCTCACACGTGAGCTTTTTGGGGATATCTCATATCCAAACCGTAACAAGAAGTAATGAAAACAGCTCACACAGGCAAAGGAACACAGACTGATAAGACAGCACTCCTTGTGTGGATCCAGGTAGGTATCAATAAATACTGTTCGTCAGCTTTCTGTCACTTTAACAAAATACCTGCGAGAAAAGGCTTACTTGGCTCACAGTTCTGAAGCTTCTGATCCAAGGTTAGTCAGACCTATTGCTTTGAGCCTATGTTGGGCATTCCAGGTGGCAAATACAGAGAAGGCATACAGAGCAAAATGGCTTCAATCGTGAGCCAGGTGCAAGAGAGAGAGAGAAAGGGACTAGGGTTCCTTTGACCTCACTTTCTTCTTTGAGGACACATCCCCAATAACATAAGAACCTCCAGGGGGCTCCTCCTCCTAAAGGTCCACAGCACCTCCTAATAGCGCTGCCATGGGCCTGTGGAGGGGTACCCAACATCCAAACTAAGGCACTTGGGTGTAGTCCAGGGGTAGAGTGAGAGCTTGCCCTGCATGCACAAGCCCTGAGTTCAATCTCCAGCCCTGAAACCATAGCAGATGTTTAGTAAATGGATGAATATTCCATTGGGGGGTGGACACAAAAAGATTACCTTTCTAGATCTTAGAATGGGAAACTAATTTCTTGCATTGGAAATGTGCTACCCTTTAATAAGTTGAATTTATATAACATAAGGAATAAAATAGTGGTGTTTTCCCCATGCAAATAGCTTCTTAATATCCTGACACTTGCACCATTTGTATTTTGAGGGGTGACCTGGTAAATGTTACACAGCAGTATTGATAACAGGAATAATTACCCAAATGGCTAATTTGAAAGCCACTCTCTAACTTATAGATTTTCGTTCATATTCTAAAAATTCTGTGTTTTCTGGATAGGAATGTATTTAGACAAACCACCACCAGGGATATCATTCTCCTTCCCCCAACCCTGAGTTTGAACAGGGAAGTAAAATTTCACTAACTCCACAGAACTGCCTATAGTTTTCACTTTAAATTTTGAATTTTTTATTTGGACCATCTGGATTTTTCTCATTGGTGTGTATTTCTTCTGTCAGCATTTAGTAGGAGTTGAAAGTTCTTGAATGACTCTTCTGTCTAGATCAGACTCCAGCTGTCAGTAACATAATAACTGTTATTTCCATGGTAAGTGAAGTTTGGTGGTTAAAATATATACCAATATAGGATATTTCTTGGTTTGGGTTTGTCACAAAAGATCAAAAAGATTTAACTTTACATGACTAGATGATCTTTGAAAGACCATCAAGTCTTGATTACTTTGAACCATAACCATAAAATTAAGATGTAAAGCCTCTAAATTTCCTGTAAAACTCAGTGGGGTTCTGGGGGTGTCATTCAGTGGTAGAGCTCACGCTTAGCTCTTAAATCCTGTGTTCCATTTCAGTCAAACTCATCTAAGCAGAATTCAGAAAGAAAGAAAATGCACACAGCCAACATAACTTCCATCTACAATTGTTTTAATCATTAAAAAAAAAAAAAACTTTTACAAATAATTGCATTCAGGGACAGACTTTAAACCTAAATAGAAAAGTAAGATAAACCTCAACATTGATCTCTGGAAATTCTAATTTGGCCCACATTTCCTTCATACTGGCCTGGTCTTAACTAAGCCAATACAGGATAGGATTCTTCCTGAGAGTTGGCAAAGATGTCATATTCCACTTTTTTGTCCAGAAATTGACAACTGTGGCTTTCAAAAATAAAAACAAACAAACAACAACAACAAAATAATGAGAAAAATTTAAGTTATTATTGGTCTGAAACCATTTATGTACTCCTGAATAAAAACAAGTTTGGATTTGTGGAATTCACTTCTAGGCATCCTTTCTGCTCATCTGTTGGCCTGTGAAGACTTTCAGTGGAAGAAAGAATAGGTCAAATTCAGATATGTCCATTTCATTATTGTCAGCCAAGGGCGGGCAGGTTGAATTCAAAGCCCCAGGCCACATGCAAGCTGAAAAGAGTTTATCTGATGAGTCCAGAGGAAAACAATGTTATATATTGCTTATATGTCAAATAAAAAAATTAAATATAGTTGCTCTAAATTGCTAATATAAAAATAGTTTCTGCTCCTATTCAAAACAGTTGCTTTAAAAAGTAGTATGTACTCTACTTTTTAAAAAAAGATTTTAAAGAAAACTTATGTATCTGCATCTCCTTCCTGGATCAACCACCCAACTGTTGAGCCACACACAGCCATACACACTGCTGCAATCACAGGAAGCCTGAAGAAACCATTTCCAAAGCCACTTGCCTGCTACTGAGTTCTGTGTGGCTGGCCTTATGCCAGTACCACACGGATGCCCTGTACCTGGTCATCTTCCCATCAGCCTTTAATAATTCTGTGCCCACTTTTGCCTAAAAAAAAAGAATAAAACCAAGGAATACCTGGGTCAGATAACCTGCCAACTATTCTATATTGAAAGACTGCTCCTATTGGGCTGGGTCCATTTTCCTTGCACGTGTACTGTGCACAGGTGGCTGACCAAGTCTTCCCCCAACCCTTCCCAGATGTTCTTCAGGGGCTAGACGGCTTGCCGTTGGGGCCAAGAAGAAGCTTAACACCCTGCTTGTCGATGCTGGAGTTGATGCTGTCTGTGTCCTTCTCCTGCTCAGGGACACAGGTGCAGCCCACTGGGATGGTGACGTAGTCCTCCATGTACACTGAGCGACCGCCCGCACAGGCAGAGGTCCGGCGCAGGATGACAGCAGGCATGTACACTGGGGTGCTGCGGAAGTGGAAGTCCTCCTCCCCAAAAAGCCCAGTCAGGCAGCCCCGGCACAAGCAGTAGGCTTCAGGCAGGTACCTAGGGAACCTTGCCGGGTCATAGGAAATTCTGAAAAGAGAGATTGAGGGATTAATTTGTGATTTGGGGGCAACTGACACACACATGGAGAAAGGACAGCTTCTACAAGGTTTGTGCTTCTGAGACCAAACACCAGAAAAAAGGTGGGGAGCATAGCAAACACTCTGTTGAAATAATTGATTAAATGAAATGGGTTGAGGAGGAGGCTAGGCCTTACATCTGACATCCTATCATACAGTTAGTGTCCACTTGAGGCCCCACACTGAAATAGATACACTTGAGCTTTGTTAAATGCTGAAGACAGCATTTATATCTATCCTTGAGCCAACCCATAAAATTAACCTAAAGTCTGCAATAATGTAAATAGAAAAAAAATTCTAGGCAGCCTGCACATGTGACTACAGGGGCCAATGGAATAGAAAGAGACCCAGTGTCTGCTTGGGGCCACCTCTGGGGCCTCTCCACTGGCCAGTCACAGAAGATGCGCAGGCTGGTACAGATGCCATGAAGGGGAGACACTGATGCAGAACCACAAGCAAAGGCAACTGCAGGACACCTGTGTTGAAGTGCAAGGTGACTGTGTCCATCTGTCTGTTTGGGTCCATATGCCTTTCTGTTTGAAGGGACCCACATGGCACAAGGAGAGGGCAGGACTGGCTGGCCTGGGATATTCAAAATCTGGTTTAAATTGGATAAATTTCATTCTCCTTCCAGTCTTCCTATTTTGGGATCAAATGCCAAGAACATGTTGTCTGACTGCCTGTAACAAAGACTCAGTCTCTTCACTTTTGCCTGAACCTCTGCCTCCATTTTGCATCTGTCTCTTTTGCTATGAGTTGCCTTGGATTCTAGGAACAACAGGTCCATTATGGTGGTGTCCTTTCAAAAGCTCATGTGTGAGTTAATGCAAGAAGGTTCAGAGGTGAAATGATTTAGTGATGAGCACTGTAACCCAATCAGTGGATTAATCCCCTGGTAGAGATTAATTAGGTGGTAACCCTAGGTAGGCAGGGTATGGCTGGAGGAGGGTGAATACTGGGGGAGTGGGGAGGGCATGCCTTTGAGGTTCATATTTTATCTCTGGTAAGCACAACTCTCTGCCTCCTGGTGGCCATGTCCTGAGCTGCTTTCTTCCTTCACACTCTTCTGCCATGATGTTCTGCGATGGAGTTGGCCGTCTATGGACTGAGACCTCTGAAACTATAAGCCCCAAATAACTTTTCCTCCTTACTTTGTTCTTGTCAGGTCTTTTTGGTCACAGAAACAAAAAAGCTTACTAAAACAAGTTCTGATTGATAAACATCTTGTAATGTCCTGGAACCACTCCCCAGGCAACAGTAACTGTCTTATCACCAACATGCAGAATCGGGTAAGAATGGACAGTCCATGCCTGATCAAGATCATCTGCTTTAGTAGCTGCATAGAACCTCTGGCTATGCAAAGCCCCAATAGTTGCCCTCATTTCCCTTTCTATTAACATCAAAGTCATTGTCAGTCCCCTGCAGACAGGGCTAAAGTTGTGGGTCCCCTCATCTTCCTAGTGTAAATGTACTGATTAAAGTTTTTTTCCTGCTTTTCACCATTACTTTTCTGCTTAGTGTTTGGGGCAAGCGGCTGCACCTTATTTGTTGGACCCCAGAGTCAGGCCTCTGGCCTAGGATTCTGGTAACATGCCCTGGACAGAAAGGTCAGACTGTGTGGTCATTTCTCCTCTTTTCCTCATGGCCCATTCCAGCCTGTCTTCAAAGAAAGAGTCAGGAGCTAGGAGCCGGGGACGGGTTAGTCTGCCTGTGTTGGCTTCTGACCTCACAACCCAAGGTCAATTCAAGACCCTAACTTAACATTTGAAGGAAAGACATTTATAGTTAGTATTCACAATATCATTTTCAACATTTATCCACTGAATATCTGAGGGCTTTTTCAGGCAATAAGGATATAGACAAAACACATACCCACTATCCAAGATTCACAATCTGGAGGGAGACATACTAATAAAAGAAGTTCACCTGGCCTGTGAGAGGCTTTAGGAAAAGGTGGCTCTTGACTGGATTTATCTACATGAAGAAATGAGAAAGAGCATTTGGGATGGAGGTCAAAGTATAGGATAGAGGGAGTAGGTACAGGTGGGAGGTACAAGTTGAGAAGGTCACAGGGATGAAGAAAGCTGCACCTTGTCAGGAATTCTGGTCTGACCCTGAAGGCAACAGGATGGGAAATGACCTGAACAGATGGATGGTTAGAGAGATCCCTTCATCTCTGGGGAGGAACAGCATCTGGGGCCCAAAATGGGGATCTTAGCTGAAGCTAATTTTGAATTGTTGGTATATGGATGGTGATTAAGAGGAGCATGTGAGGGAGAACAGAAGGAGTAGAGGTCACCAACTTTGAGGGAAAGAAATCTGAGTGTGGATACTGTGACATCCTTAAGGCCAAGAAAGGCAGAGGCTGGAGAGAGAAGTGGTCAAAAGCTGAACTTGAATTGGAACCAGTTTATCAGACATGGGGATGGAAAGTCTTAGACTGTGTGTCATTACTATAACAATCTGCCTGGGATTGGGTAATTTATAAAGAATTTAGTTCATGGTTCTCGAGGCTGGGAAGCCCAAGAGCTTGGAGTTGGTCTCTTCTCAGTATCTGGGGAGGGCCTCATGCTGCATCATAACACAGTGCAGGGCAGCACATGGTGAGACAGAGCAAGGGCGCCCACTCAAATCTCTCTTCCTCTTCTTATAAGGAAGAGGAAGCCCCAGGAAGCCCCAGCTCGTGACCTCATCTAACCCACTTCCAAATGCTACCAACCTGTGAGTTTGGGAATTAAACTTCCAACAAATGAACTTTGGGGAACACATTCAAACCACAGCAAAGCAATATGAATGTGGGAAACTTGATAGGTTTTCCAAGAAAAACTAGGAGGGAACCTACATATTAAAAGGGCTTGAGAGAGGGACACAAACCCCAGGGGCATCACTGCCCTGGTGCAGTGAAGACTCATTGAGCCTCTGCTCGTTCCCATGTGTTTCTGTCTCAGGAATCAATTATATGGTTGCTTTAAAAACTTATCAAATCCAAACTGAGGCACATCCCACAAAACAACTGATCTCTGTCCTGGGGTAGAGAAGAGGCATTAGGAGGGCACTTTGAATGAAGTCTGCAGATTAGATAACAGTGTCCTATTTATGTTCATTGCCTGATCTTGATTAATTTGCTGGCTATTGATGTTGCCATTTGGGAACACCTGGGTAAAGGGTGTATGGGAATTTCTTGTCCTAATTTCACAACAGTTTTGGTACTTTGAACAGTTAAAAATAAAGAGGAAAATTTTAAATTTCAAAAACGTCCCTGATGGAGAGTGATCAGGGAAATCGGAACCTGACTGAGTATGTAGATATTAGGGAAGTATTAATTTTAAAGTGTATTAATGCATTGTGGCTTGACAGCGCCCTCACTTGAAGATGTGCACACTAATAGAGACTGCTGAACACTGGGGAAGTCACTGGGTACCCTCTGGGTTTGGCCAACAGGAGATGGTGATATGGTAATAAGCAGGGCACAGATTTGGGCTGTGCCCTCCAGGAGTGCACAGGTCTGTGGGCAGGACAGGCTGGCATCTGTCAGCTCCATGTGATACCAGGTTCAGGGACTGTGGCCAGTCCCAGTGTGTTAGTCAGCCTTTCGTCTCTGTGACCAAAATATCTGATAAGAACAACCTAGAGGAAGACAGGTTAGTTTCACAGTTTCAGAGGATTAAGTCCATGGTCCATCAGCTCTATCACTCTGGGCCTAGGTGAAGCAGAACATCATGATGGGAAGGCATGACAGAGAAAAGCTGTCAGCTCATGGCACAGGGAAGGGAGGGAGGGGGTGAGGAAGGGAGGGAGGGAAGGGGGAAGGGGTGAAGGGGAAAAGAGCGGGAGGGGGGGAGAGAGAGGGAAAGAGAGTGTGTGAGTATGTGTGCATGTGTGTGTGCGTGTATAAGGGGTGGGCATGCCCTCAGAGACTTACTTCTTCCAACTAGTAGTCCATTCAACCATCAGTGGATTAATCTGTTGATGACATCAGAGCCCTCAGATACAATCACTTCCCAAAGCCTCACCTCTTGAACACTGCTGCATTGGAGACCAAGTCTTCAACACATGAGCTTTGGGGGGACATTCCAGATCCAAACAATAGCACCCTATGAGGGGTCTGAGGAAATGATCTACATACATTGGAGATGAGGATAAAAGACAAGAGGGCTAAGCAAAGAAGAGAGCTCAGGGACCTGCAAACACGAAGCAGCAACACACGCCTGAGCCAGAAAACAGATGACTGCAGTGGGTGGGAAACTGCAGCTGGAGTGATATGTGAGTGTGACTGTGATAACTTGTGTGTGAGCATATCCAAGTGTGAGCATGTCATCATGTGATATAAGCATTGCATACCTGAGCATGTGTAAGCATGTGTGAAAGAGTGTGGGTGTAAGCATTTGCATGTGTGAGTATAAACAGCATGTTTGTGGGTATATGTGTGTGTGATGTGTGTGAATGTGAGGGCACATAAGTAGGTGTGTATGAATGTGTGTGAGCATGCACGGGCACAAGCATGTGTGAATATGAAAAGTGAGAGTTTATGTGTGTGAATGTGTGGGGGTGTCATGTGAATATCGAGTGGGAGAACGTGTGTGGGGGGGTAGCGATCTCATGAGAAATTCAAGGTGGAAGCGGAGCAGAAAGTGGAGATTGAACCCTGCAGCTCCTGGGAACCAGGAATGGAGGATGAGTTGCCCAGCACAGTTGAGATTCCTGGAGGAAAGTTACCCAACAGCAAGACAGAGAGTAAATTACAGGAGCACTGGAGGGCTGGGGTGCATTAGGTGCTATCCCCCAGGCTGGTTTCCTCTTTGGTGATGTTGGCTTGACCTGCTGGCATCGACCATCCCTTTCAGTTTCACTTAAGATTTGTCTTTCTGTACAATGTGGTGTCTAGGTCCCATCACCCTGGGTGTCATTCAGAAGCAACTGGTGCTTGTGCATCACCCTTGTTAGTTTTGTAGGTGAAAGACAGTTGCTTGGATGCATGATGGTCAGAGGCTCACTGACTAAAAATATTCATCCCCAAAATATCTTATTGGTCCCTAGGATAGACCTTTTGACCATCACCATGACCCCTTTTGGCTAAGGACTGAAAAAAAAAAAAAGCCACCTGCCCTTCCTCTTCATTTCTGCCTGGGAGATGAAAAGAAGGATGAATATGAGTTGTTTTCAAATGGTGTACAGACTAGGGGGGGTTCTCTTACAATAGAAAGACCTTATGAAGGTGGGGGGCATTTACAATGAATGGACCAGCCTATGGCCATGGCATTGATGTCAGCGGAACCAGTGCCACAGACAGAACAGCCTGGTGTGTTTGGAAGGAAGCTGGTTAGAGCTGGAGAAGTCACGCCAGAAGCCCTGGAAATCTCAGCAGAGCCAGGCACAGACACTGAACTCAAGTCTGTGCCCCCAGTTTCCTGCCTGAAATCTGGGTAAATCAGCAGCCAGGAGCGCCTTTTGGTTTCAAAAAGCTGCCATGGGAAAGAAACAGAAAGACACTCCATCTGGAAACCTTTCTTTTCCCATACATGGAAATGAAACCCAGCAAGAATTCTGCACTGTGTCCTTGCCTCCCTGGGAGCAATCATTCTTTTGTCTCCACATTTTCTGCATGCTGATTTGTGCAAACTTGGCACAGGGACATGCTTGAAACACATCAACTTTTCCCCTCTGCTGGATCTCAGAAGTGGCCAGGGCCACGTGTGAAGTTTGGCTTGAGTGAGTGACAGCTGGCCTGGCTTAATCCAAGAACAAAGGACAAGTCCTCCAGGGATGATTAGAGGTGATGGAAACTGAGCTTTGGGAGGAATGTAAGTGACAGCAGAGACAGAAAAAGAGTGCTGCCCCTGGGGCCTGGACATGTTAGGAAACAATTCCAAGCGGTTCCGGAGGTCAGCTCAGAGAACAATGAGCACATTCCCAGAAGGAATCGGCCACCTGATGTGTTCTATCTGATGCCCAAGTATAGCTGGAGCATTACTGGCACAAACTTGATGTGGCCCACCCTCCCACCCTGCAAAACATGCAATTATTTCAATTTCAAAGTAGCAGAGGCTGAGTATTATTGTTTCCCCTCACAGTTATTCAAAGACCCCAACCCCAGGAACAAAGTTGGGAGGAAATGCCTTCCCCATTCCTATCTGGAAACCTACTTGTACCAGAGGATCTAAATAGAGACAAAATAGTTTCCACCATGTTATTCATCAGCTCTGAAGGTCGGTGCATTCAGCCAGGTTAAGACTTTCTGAAAAGGGCAGGATGGAGTTGATATGAGTCTTAGACTTGAAATTTTGGTCCAACCGGTGACCTTGGGTAAATCACTCCAACCTGCCTGATTCCTTGCAAAATGAAGAGGAAGGCTCTTCCCCAGTTTCCTGAAGGCAGGACCAAGGATGTGGTATTTGTTTCAATGTTTTGTGCTTAGAAAAGAACTTAAAATAAACACATTGAATCTCAAAGGTCTTGGAATTGCCCCCGAATCAGTCTTAAAATCAGTACAGTTCTAACTAAAATCCCAGTAAGACTTCTCTAAGAACTTGATGAGCTCACTCTAAAATTTATATAGAGGCAGAGATAGCACTTTGGGAGAAGAATGAGGGAACAGACTAGATATAAAGACATTATAAATGGAAAAACCAAGATGCCTAGCATCCCCTGGGACACTGAGGGACAAACAGCTTCCCTTGTCAAGAATGGAGAGTTCTCTGAAAAACCCCTCTCACTGAGGGAGATAGGTAGGTGGCTCAAGATTTCCAAAGTGTGCCACCTGCATTGGAACTGTATGTGAGCTCTTCTTAAAAATGAAGATTCCCAGGGAATGATAAATGTGTGAGGTGACAGATATGCTGATTATACTGATTTGTTGATTACATAATGTATACATACATCAGATCATCACAGTATGCCCTGGTTATTGTGTCAATAGAAAAAATATATATAAAAAGAACAGAAAAAAGGTGGATTCTCAGACTTCACACACACTTGCTGAGTGAGAAGCTCCATTCTCACATGCTGCCCAAGGGATCTGCTTTGTTCATTTAAACTGGGAGTCACTAATTGACATAAATCAACAGAAACCCATTCCTGGTTGCACTGTCAACAGTAGTTAAGTGATGTTGCCACAGGGTGTTTTGTGATCTGTTAACCACCTATATACTGATTGCAGTTGATGGCAAATGATTGGATGGTTGCATTTTCCTGGTACTTGGATTTCATGACTATACCAGCCCAGGAGTGTCTTATGCTGCAAAGTCTAATTCGTGCAAAAGAACATTATTAATCCAACAAGAATTAGCATTACCATTAGCATCTCAGTTGGAGGCACATAAATGAGTTTCTTCAAAATAGTGAAGCTGTTCCCCCACCCCTAGAGATCTGCAATTAATTGCTGTGGATGGGGCCAGGCTGTTGGTATTCTTTTAAAAGCTCCCCAGATAATTCTCAAAGATAGCTCTTGTACAAGCCATTTTGGTCTCCACATTTAAGAGAAGTAATGAGTCATTAAGAGAGAGGTTTTAGGGCTGCGGATACAGCTCAGTGATGGAGCATTTGCCTAGCATATGAGAGGTCCTGGGTTCCATCCCCAGCACTGAAAAAAGAGACCAGGGTTTATATTAACCTTCCATCTTCTCATTTTCCCTTTAGAACATGCCCTGCATGGTTGTGATGCTACACAAAAGTCTCATTGTGTACCATAGGCCCCCCCAACTACAGGGCCAGGTTCAGGGGGTAACTGGGGACACTGGAGGCCACAGCTTCCCTCTGGGGGAAAGCTGTAGCCAGGAGGCCCATCAGCTCCACCCTCTTTCCATCTGCTAAGGCCGGAGGGAGCCAAAGAGCTGCAATACATGCTGCCAAGAAGCTCTGAAAAATGCTTTTCTGGCCCCTACAGGAAAACATCAGTGTGCATTTCTCATGAAAGAGGGCATGGAAAAATCAGTCAGGGATTGCAGCAGGCCTGACCGGGGCACAGTTCCCCAGGGCATTCACCTGGCCAAGGAGAGCTAGAGGTCGGTCTTGTTCCATCTGGGGACTGCAGTTGCCTTCGGTGCCATCCTGAACTTGGCACCAAGGCCCGGCCTGAAGTTGAGCCAGTGAAAAGGGCTCCAGAGAGAACCTGCTCATCTGCCAACAAGCCAGCTCAGGGCCACCAGGAGCAAGAAGGCTCTGCCTGCCCGCCCTCCCCTCACTCATGAGGGGAAACTGAGTCACTGACAGAGGAGGGAGCTGGCCTATAGTCACCCAGCTCGGCTGGATTTGCCCAGTTGCCTGCACCACAAGCTACATGGGCCACACAGACCTAAGACTCTACAGTTCGTGGATATTTCGCAACCAGACAAGCGCCTGGTGTGGCAATTTTACAACCAGGAAATCCATTCATTTCATGTAAAATCTGCTGTTTTGGGAGGTCTGGAAAAGGAGAGATTCAGGCTTTGGAAAAGAATTTGGAAGATAATTCAAGAGGGAAAAATTTATGGCAGAGGGAAAGAAAGAGAAATGAGAATGAAAGACCAAATTTCTTGAAGGCTTTTATTCTTCTGTCATGGCAAATGCCACGCATTGGGCACAGCTGGGAGACACTCTTCAAAGGAAAACACAACTCATGCCCATGGGATAACTAAGCTCTCTACCCTGGGGAAGCTGTAGAACGTGGGTTCAGAGCCATCTTTGATGTGTCTGATCTTGGGGCATGAGGGAGGTGCCCCTGTGCACAAAGGGAGAAGCCCACCTGGCCCCCAGGGAGTCAGCTGTCACCACACACAGGCCACGAGAGATAGTTAACATCACATTAGCCTAGCTTCTTTCTTTAATTCCAGAAAAGTTCCTGGTATTTTCTCTTTGATGGCTTAGTAAGTTAGGGAGCAATGTCCTTATTGTCCTCCTTCACATTCTTCATGTGCCATCTCTGGAAGACAGACACCATGAGGAATGTCACTTTATGGCATGCAAGGAACTTCCTGCATTTGCCCAAATCTTTCTATTGGCATGAAGGGCACACACATTCTATTCAGGTGAGGAACATGGATAGAGGAGCCCAAGGAATGATATATTGTCATCCCTCCTGGCTACTCTAGGAATGCTAAAGTAAAACCCAGGCCCTCAAGGGAGATAACTATCAAAGCAAAAACGATAATCCCATGACAATGCTCCATGACAATGCTTTTATTTTTACTCTGTGAAACAGTGATAGGTACAGCAGAGCCTGATGTATTTTGAGAAACCCAGAGAGGGGAAAAGTGAGCTGTACTTTGGATGGCTCAAGGTCACTTTTCCATAAAAATATTTTTTTGGGGGGAAAATACCAACTTTTTTTTATGTAAGCTGCTTTAACCAATGCATGTCTCCTTTTCTACCACAGTGAATAAGGATGAATAATACCAGCCCTCCATTTCTCTGGCTGTAATGGAGACTTCCAGCCAGTCACACTCTGTTCTATTCTCTTTTCCTGGCCCTTTCTCTAGATCTCCCCCTTTTTTTTTTATTAACACAACATTATTATTATAATATTGTGCAGATAGGATACTGTGCCCATGCTTATATGGATATGGATATATATATATATATACACACACACACACACACTAGATATGATATATAGCTATACCAGAATTATACAGATTTTCTTTGAAGACAAAAAGGCTAGTTTTAAAGTCATAAAAGTAACCCATAGGTATGAAGCAGGTGCCCAGCAAAGAGTGAATATACTAAGGAAAAAATTATAGAAAAAGAATAGGAATCCCCAACCCCACAAATTCTAAAGATCACTGGGACGGGCCACCCCAGAACAGATGATTAGACTGGATTTTGGCAAGGTGCTGCCCCCTGTTGTCCACAGTTGCCACTGCAAACATCTTTGCTGATGGGAGCCCAAGGCAGGGAAGGACAGAAAGAACCCTGTTACCTGGCTGCGGGTGCTCAGGCCATGGGGCTTCTCACTCAGCAGGAACCCTTTGTTCTTAGTGTTGGCACACACATTTGGAAGTACATAAAAGAGGGATGATGCATTTGAACAAAGATGAACAGGAATATCTTTAAAAGGCTACTTGTATAACTTTCCCTGATGTTATACAGCAGTCCTCACTTATCTACCAGGTATACTGACCCTGCAAGACCCCCTGTGGGTGACCTGAAACTGAAACAGATAGTAGGAAACTCTATATATTATATAGTTTCCCTATATATACATGCATACCTATTAAAAAATTTACTTTATAAATTAGGCACCATAAAATATTAACAAAAACTACTAATAAAATAGAACAATTTTAACACTATAATAAAAGTGATGTGAATGCAGTCTGTCAAAATATCTCACTATACTAAACTCACAATTCTTGGGATGACATGAGCTGATACAATGCCTGCCTGATGAGATGAAGTGAGGTGGATGACGTAAGCAGTGTGATGGAGTATTAGGCTACTACATAAGGGTCACTTGAACACAAGCATTGCAATATCACAACAGTCAACTTAATAAGATGGCTATTATGTGACTAACAGGAGGGTAGTATATACAGTGTGGGTATACTAGACAGAGGGACAATTCACATCCCAGGCAGGGGTGGGATGGCACGAAAGTTTACCACCCTATTCAGAAGGGCATGCAACTTAAAACTTAGGAATTGTTTATTTCTCAAATTATCCATTTAATATTTTCCGACATAGGTTGAATAAAACCACAGGATGTGAAACTGTGGAGAAGGGAGGGATTGACGTTACTCCTAACTGTTCTTTCTCTAATATTATATTCCTTTGATAAAAAAGTATTAGATGGAGAGAAAGTGAGGTGAATTTTAGGAGGGAAGCTCTCAGCCTATAGCTCTCCTCTATTCCTGCTTGGACCCTGCACAGCCCTCAGTCAATATTTGATGAGTGAATGTGCCATTAAGTTTCTATGTTGGTAAAAATGGAACAATTAATGGACAGTCTACATGAAAAACAGGATGTTTGGATTAGCTAAACTTAAGGGTTAGAGGAGTGGTGAGCAAAAATATTCCTTTTATAAAATTCAGCATTTTCCCAATGAAAACTGTTAAAGTGTAGCATCAATAAACACCAGATGATGGATTTGTTAGAGCATGAGGTCACTCTGAATGGACCATCAGAAAGGCAGTGATGACCTTGCCCAACTCACAGGTAGAAGAAGCTGTGCTGAAGTGCTCAGGATATTTAATAAGTAGAGATGTTCTCAGGTGCACTGTCAGTATTTCATCTACTTGTTCTACCTGCCTATTGGTGGATGCTGAGGTAACTCCCAGCTCCTTACTATTACTAATCTGTGTCTGTTTTTCAATCAAGATTCCTGAGGGGAATTCATTTCCTTCAGATTTCTCCTCTTTCCAAAGTCACTTGCTGAAAGTTCTGGCAACTTGAGTTCTCCATAGGAAGACATCCAGGTATTGCAGCCTGGGCTAGGTTGACTCTCCTTTGCAGGCTTGCTCTGCCTAAGGCACCCAACTGCACCTGCATCAGCCTGCTGGGACGGTCTCTTTGCCTGTTCACACTCCCCAGTGGCCTGTATGCCTATTTTTAAGTCACTTGACTTCCCCATCCCCTGTCCTCTCTCTCTTTGCTTCCTGTCCTGTTTTTCTTTCCACTTATTTCCTTGTTGTTACTGCTATCCATGGAGCTGTTTACTGCAAAATAAATTTAGGTATAGTCTCTTAGATGCTGTGGAGGAAAAGAACTATATAAAAAGGGTAACAAATAAAGCCTAAAAATAAATTGTTGTACATTATTCGTATCCTAGAGAAAAGTTATCTTTAGACTATGCGTCAAAAATGAAAAATATAAACAATTTAAAATTACTTTAAGTATTAGTAGGTGTTTATCTCTGGGGCTTCAGCATATGTGGGTGTTGTGTCGTTAAAACCTTAATAAACCTCAGTGTCCTTGCAATATATTTATCAGTATTTTAATGTGGCTTTTAAGAATCATACTGAGCAAATTTATTTTATTTTTGGCATTTTGTTTTTCAAGTAAAAGAAAAACAAACATTATGCCACAAAGTAAATGAGAAAATATTTTTGTATTCTGGGAGTTGAATTTTTTTTTTTTTTAATACCACATTGGGCAGGAGCCCTGGCTCCATGGAATCAGAGGGGTCCAGGATGAGATCCTAGCTCTACCATTTTGGACTTCTCACTGGGGGACAATCTCTTGATCTCCAGGCCTGTGCTCCTCATCTTAGCATAGCCCAGAAGTGGAGTCACAGGGCTCTGAAAAATTCCACCCCAATGTTCAGGGTGCCTCTTTTGCCAGACCCACAGCCTGTAAGGGCAAACAGCTCCTTTCTCACCAAGGTTCTTGGTGTGTCCCAGGCCATGATGTGCTGAGGCTTCATTTCCTCAGTATCTGCTTTTCCCTCATGGTTGGGAAATTTCTCTTTCTGCTCTTTAAAAATGAAATGTCTTTAGCATAGTGGCACACACCTGTAGTCCCAGCCACTCAGGAGGTTGAAGCGAAAGGATCCCTTGAGCCCAAGAGATCAGCCTGGACATGATAGCAAGACCCTGTTTCTTTCTTTCTTTCTTTTTTTAAAATCCTTTATTATATACATATGTCAGTTTCTCTCTTAGAAAGAGCAAAATGTGATATACACCTTTCCCTGCTTTATGCCAGTGATAGATTGATCTACTTAGGTACTCTAGAAGTGCCTCATTCTTCTTTTTAGTTGTATATAGCATTTTACCTAACTTGTAGATATTTAAGCAGTTTCCAATCCCTTGCCATTACAATAATGAACTCATACCTATCATTTGGTACACGGACATGTGGGCCCATAGGAGAAACACTGATGAGAAATTGCTGAGTCAAAGGGTATATGAATTTAAGAATATGGGTATAAGATTGTGGCTCACTGGTGGAGCGCTTCTCTAGCATGTGTGAGGCACTGGGTTTGATTCTCAGCACTGCATATAAATAAATAAAATAAAGGTCCACTGACAATTTAAAAATATTTTTTAAAAAAAGAATGTGTTAGTCAGGTGTAGTGGCAAATGCCTATAGTCCTGGCTATTTGGGAGAATAAGGCAAGGGGATTGCAATCCTCATGGGAGTTCAAGGCCCGATTGGGCAACATAGTGAGACCCCCATCTAAAAAAAAATGTTTTTTGATAGCTAATATCCAACTGTCTTCTATAAAAGTTGTGCCAATTCACACTCCTCTACTGTAGAATGCCTTTTTCCTTACACCCTTGGCAAAGTAGCCTAATGCGTGTATTAAAAAAAGGATTCTCATATGGTTTTAACATGCATTTCACTTACTATGCCTGCAGTGAACAGCTTTTCATGCTTTATCAAGCATATGAGTCATCTGAACTTCCTTCCCTGGGAACCATCCCTGCCCTTGGCTCATCTTTCCATGACCTTAACGGTCTTTCTCTTATTGGTTGTGGGAACTCTTTAGGAAATGTGCCCTTTGTGACATGGGTTGTAATTAATTTTTCCCCCAGTTTGCTCTTGTATTTTTATTATTTTATATTGCCAAGAAAAAATGGTATACAATTATGTAATTATATTTCTCAACCTTATCTCTTATGACATTTGGGGACTATGACCTACTAAATAGGCCTCCTCCATTCTAAGATTATAAATTGCTCGTGTTTTTCTCCTTCTTTGTGATTCTGTTTTTCACCTTTAAATCTTTGAATCATCTGGAATTTAATCTTCACATAGAAGTGAGATCCAATTGTATTTTTTTCCAGCTGGCAACCCAGCTGTCCCAATACCATGATCCACCTCTCCCCAAAACATACAGAAAGCCTGCTGATATTCCAAATGCCTATTTTTATTATTTATTTTTTTTTTAAAGAGAGAGTGAGAGAGAGAGAATTTTTAATACTTATTTTTTAGTTATCGGCGGACACAACATCTTTGTTTGTATGTGGTGCTGAGGATCGAACCCGGGCCGCACGCATGCCAGGCGAGCACGCTACCGCTTGAGCCACATCCCCAGCCCTCCAAATGCCTATTTTTAAACTCATCTTATCCACCTAAAGTGATCCATTTTGTGCCAGTTAGTATTTCTGACTTGTAGTCTGCTTTCCTATCTTTCTTAGAACAATGGATCTTTCTTGATCTCCCCCGGCACATACACAATATTTTGCTTATAGAAATATAGTTATCTTGCTCTTCAGTATCCACAGGGGATTGGCTCAGGAACCCTGAGGATACCAAAATGCTCAGATACTATTTGCAAAGAATCCACACACATCCTCCTATATTTAAATCAACTTTAGGTTGCTTATAATACCTAACAGTGTAAATGCTAAGGAAATAGTTGAATAATAACAAAAAAAATTCATATATGTTCAGCACAGTTGCGATTTTCTTTCCAATTTTTTTAAGGGGGTACCCAGGATTAAACTCAGGGCACTCAACCACTGAGCCACATCCCCAGCCCTATTTTGTATTTTATTTAGAGACAGGATCTCACTGAGTTGCTTAGTGCCTCGCCTTTGCTGAGGCTGGCTTTGAACTTGCCATCCTCCTGCCTCAGTCTCCCGAGGCACTGGGATTACAGGTGTCCGCCACTGGACCTGGCTTTTTCCAAATATTTTTGATCTGCTGGATGAATGGATGCAGAACCTGCAGATATGGGGAGAATGATACACCTCTGAACCTAAGCTGATGGGCCTGTGGGAGAGCATCTTTCATCCAGGGTCCTTAGAACTCCACTGAAAGACCAAGCCAGTCCTTCTACAACATCTCTTGCAGAAGAGGCTCTGCACTTCACAGGATCTCACATTTTTTTAATCTTCCCATTAACACAAAATGGTGACAGGTGATCAAAGGAAGATGCAAAGAGGTGGTCTCCCGGCAGGAAAGCAGGGCCAGCTTTAGTGGCCAGAAATCTGGAGCTGTGGCCTAGTACCAACTCCTGAAGACCACCTTTCCTCCAGTGGGCATTGGCTACCTAGTTCACATTTGCTCATGGGAAAAACAATCTCATCACTGTTGCTAAATAATATGAAAAACCATGCACAACATGTTGCCTCAAGCCACTGGATACAGCTGTCCTGCTCCTGGGACCATTCAGCTTTGAGGATCCATATAAGGAAGATCAGAACAGCATCTATAGGACCAACCAATGCAGTGTGTTGATCACACCCCACGGCCTCTTTGCTATCACTGTTTCCTGCTCTCCCAGGTGACCTGGGGATACACAAGTGTCAGCCTATAACCAGGGCAGCTCAATCAATAACTATGTGCAGAATTCTAGGGCTGCTAACTCCCAGTTTGTCCTTAAGCCGGCTTTCTCCTTAGCTCCAACACCCACATTCATGGCTGACTGTCACCTATTTGTCTTTCAGGCAGGTAAAAATTAACCAGCCCATGGACTGGGGCTGTAGCTCAGTGGCAGACACTTGCCTACCATGTGTGAGTCACTGGGTTCCATCCTTAGCATCACATAAAAATAAACATATAAAATAAAGGCATTCTGGGGCTGGGGTTGTGGCTCAGTGGCAGAGCAGTTGCCTAGTGTGTATGAGGCACTGGGTTTAATTCTCAGCACCGCATATAAATAAACAAATTGACAACTAAAGACATTAAAAAAAAAGGGCATTCTGTCCATCTGCAACTACCAAATCAACAAAAAGAAAATTTAACCAGCCTAATATGGAACTCCTGGTTTCCTCCCAAAACATTGGCTCTGCATTCTGTTACCCCATTTTGCTTATACCATTGTCATGGATTGAATCTTAAATGTCTTTAAAAGGCTCATATAAAGGCTTGATCCCAAATGCAGCAGTGTTCAGAAGGGAATCCTTTGGGACATGAGAGGATCATGAGGGCTCTGATCATGAATGGATTAATCCATTTGTGGATTCATAGCTAAATGGATTTAGATTGTTATAAAAGCCAGCTCTCTTGGGCTGGGGCTATAGCTCAGTGGCAGAGTGCTTGCCTAGCACGTGTGAGGAACTGGGTTCAATTCTTAGAACCACATGAAAATAGACAAATAAAAGTTCAGAAACATTGAAAAAAAAAAAAAAGCCAGCTCCCTCTCTGCTTCCTGGCCACCATTAAGTGAGCAGCTTTGCTCCACCACATGCTCCCTGCCATGATGTTTTTCCATGCCATAAGCCCAAAGTGATGGGGCCAAGTAACCGTGGGCTGAAACCATTAGCCAAAAGAAATCTTTCCTCCTTTTAAATTGATTCTCTCTGGTATTATCTCATAGTGATGGAAAGCTATCACAGAAAATTAGTACCAACATTGGTTGTTGCTGTGACTGTGACAGTGTGATTCAGAAGCCTTTGGAACTGATTTGTGAGAGGAGTTTGGGAATGTTTGGAGAAGCAGACTAGACTAGAGTAAGCTCAGAATATTGTAAGCAGAGTTTAATGGGAGATTCTGGTAGGTGCTCAGAAGTCAATGCTGATAGGAATGCAGACAGTAAAGGCTGAGGTCATGAGGTTTCAGATGGTAATGGGAACTGAGGCCATTCACATGTTATATTCTAGCAAAGAATATATCTATATTTTGTCCATGCCCTGAGAGAGTTTGTGTCAGGCTCAGATTAAAAGTAATTAATCTGGCAGAAGATATTTCAAGGCAGCACAGCATTCAAGCAGTGACATGGATATTACTGGCTAGTTTTAGCAATATTTATTACAAGAAATAGAGCAGAAAGATTAGAAAAACCTGTAACTTGGCCAAAAAAGAAGTGAGAAGTAGCCAAGAAGGGTGCAGTTGTTAAAAACAGTAGCATCATTTAAAAGAAGCCAAGTACTTGGCTCCAGGACAATTGGAAAGATACCTTGAGGGCATTTGGGGAGTCAGCAAAAACCTGCCCTTTGAAGGCTCAAGGGTGTAAAAGTGTAAATCACTTGAAGGACTTTGCTTGAAGAAGAGTTCCAGGGAGCCCAGCTCCCACAGGACCATCTAAAAATGAGCTTCCCTGTGTTCAGCCATCTAGGCACTCCAAGGTCTCTGTAGCCACGGGGCCAGCTAGTGCTGCTACTGGCAGCCGACCTTGATGTTATCTACGACCTTGATGTTATCTATGTTGTGCTGGTTTTGCAGGCATGCAGAATGCAAACGTTACAGGGTCACAGAGGTTTCCACTGAGTTTTCAAAGGAAAGCTTGGCAAGCCAGAAAGTGTGTGGCAGATTCAGAGTTCCTGCAGGCAGGCCCTGGCAGGACATGCATAAAGCTGTAAGAGTGATGACAATGCTGCAATCAAGACTGTAGGAAGTTTAAGATATCAGAAATGTGGAACATGTGGAAAGGAAAGTTGTAGGCAGCAAGTAGAGTCAGTCTAAGAAAAACACCATGTGGGCTGCAGTCAGCAAAGCTGTAGGGGTGGGGCTACCCAAGACCACAGAACTCACATAATGCTACCATATTCCCCAGATGCAGGAGATGGAGCTATATGATTTAATTTTTTCCTTGCTGGGTTTCAGTCTTTCTTTGGTCACATCCTCTTCTTTCCATGCTCCATTCCCCTCTTTTGGAATGAGAATATTTACCCTCTATCTGCCTTACCATTGTATATTAGAAGTATGTAACTTGATTATTATCATTTTTAGAGGTGCTCACAGCTAAGAGTTTGCCTGAAGTCGTGGAGGAGACTTTAGACTTGGACTTTTGAGTAATGTTGGAACTGTTAAGTCTATGAGGACTCTTAGAGATCGACGACTGGTTGTGTTTTGAATTGTGAGATGGACAGGTGAGTAGCCAGGTAGAAGGAGGCCCTAAATTTTAGCACCCCAGGGTAGCCTGTGGAACCCTTGGAGTCCAGGGACAGAATATTATAGTTTGGATTTAAATGTTGGCAAAAGGCTCATGGTTTGAGGTTTGGTCTCAAATGCAGCAGTGTTCCCACGTGGGTCCTTTCAGAGATCACGGGGTCATGAGGGCTTTGACTTCATGAATGGATTAATCCATTTATGGATTCAACACTTAGAGGATTTGGGGAGAGGGGCTTTTGTTATAAAAGCCAGCTCTTTCTCTGCTTCCTGACCATGATAAGGTGAATAGCTTTGCTCCACCACATGCTCTTTATCATGTTGTTTTTTTTTTTCCTTGCCAAGGGCCCAAAATGATGAGGCTAATCAACAGTGGACTGAAACCATTAGCCAAAATAACTATTTTCTTCTTTCAAGATAATTTCTCAGGGGGTTGGGGTTGTAGCTCAGTGGTAGAGCGCTTGCCTTGCATACACAAGTACCTGGGTTCGATCCTCAGCACCACATAAATAAATAAAAAGTTTAAAAAAAGAGATAATTTCTCTGGTGTTTTGTCACAGTAACAGAAAAGGGACTAACACTGACAACTCAAGCTACAAACATGGCAAACATAGCTAACAGAGCTTGAGATTCACTGCTGTGTGTGAGGGATGTATCTTTTGACCCACAGGATCTTCAGCCCAACTCAGGCATCCTTTTGCCTGGAGAGACTAGAATTTATTATAGAGGGATGCAAAGGCAGCAGCTTCTGTGCAGAGAAGTCAGACTATTGTCTCAAGAGATTTTCTCTCAATTCTATTTAGCACATCAGAAGCATAATATGAGGTTGGAAAGAGAAGGATAATAGATTAGCTGATACTTTTAGGTCTTGGGAATGGTGGTAAGAGAGGAAAAGCAAGAGAGGGAGCCACCAGAAAGAATGGGCTGACATGTGTCCTGAAGGAATGAAATGAATGACAAGATGTGGGCAGAAGGGGTTCTGGGCCTAACTCACATGTGGACAGGGGTTCTGTGAAGGCCTTAGACTTCTGCAGAGTAGCCAGGTAGAAGGAGGCCCTAAATTTTAGCATCCCAGGGCAGCCTGTGGTGTTAAGTAAAAGCAAACCACCCACCTCATTTAACAGCAGGTGTAGGTATAGGAGAAAGCCCATTTTATACCTCTTTTCCCTCATTCCAAAGTAGAATGAATCACCCTTATTTAATCAGGACATTTCACATTTGAGTGTGAAAGGGAAACTGCAGTCTTTCTTTTTCCTTTGCAAATTGAGAATCTCACTGCCTTCTGCCGAAAGCACTGCAGTGTGTCTATCTAGTATCTCCCTCTCTATTTCTCATGGAGACAGCTGCTATAATTTGGATCTTAACAGTTCCTCAAAGGTCCATGTGATAAAGACTTGCTCCCAAGAGAGGTGGTCAAGCCTTTAAGAGGCGGGGTCTAGGGAGGGTTTCTTTCTTTTAAAAAAATTTTTAAAAATTTGTTCTTCTTTTAAAATTTTTTATTTGTTCTACTTAGTTGTACATGACAGCAGAATGCATTTCAATTCATTGTACACAAATAGTGCAACATTTCAATTCTCTGGTTGTCCATAGGGCAGAGACACACTATTCGTGCAATCATACATGTACCTAGGGTGATGATATCCATCTCATTCCACCATCTTTTCTATCCTCATAACGCCTCCCCTTTGACCAATCCAAAGCTCCTCCATTCTTCCCATGCCCCTAGGGAGAGTTCTTTAGGTCACTGGGGAAGTACCCTCAAAGATAATTTTGGAACCCTTTTTTTTTTTTTTTTTTGCTTTCCAGCCACAAGGTGAGTGGTTTTGCTTGGCCACACTGCCACACGTTCCCTGCAATTGCAATCACACACCCCAACCAGAAGTCTAAAAAACCTTGTGTCTGCCTAACCAAGGACTGGAACATCCATCTAAAACCATGAGCCAGAATAACACTTCTTTTCTTTTCTTTTTTTTGTAGTTGTAGAGGGAAAGCATGCCTTTATTTTATTTGTCTTTATGTGGTGCTAATAATCAGACCCAGTGCTCATGTGTGCTAGGCAAGCACACTGCCACTGAACTACAGAACCAGCCCCAATGATTTTCTCTATATAAGTTGATTATCTCAGGTATTAAAGTAATGGAAAGCTAATGTATCTTTCTAGAACACAGTGGCTACATGGCTTTGTTGATCCAAAGTATTTTTACATGGCTGGGGGTGTAGCTCAGTGGTAGAACACTTGCCTAGCATGTATAAGACCCTGGGTTTGATCCCCAGCACCACAGAACAAAACATTCTATTAGGTAAGTTTCAAGCATTGAACACTGCTTAAGTGTTGAGCACAGCCTCCCCATGACACACTCACCCTGCTCCTCAGAGAGCTAGGCTCTCTGTGGACACCATGCTTTTTCTTCTCTCTTGCCATAAGCAGTCCTTCCCTTCAAACCAACTCATCACTTGGTTTCTCATCAACCAAGATGCAGCCCTTTCTGGACAGTGTGAGAGCTCCCTCTTTAGGTCTGTTCTTGTCTTCTCCTGCCACACTGGGAGCCCCTCCTCTAGAGGCCAGGGGACATCACTCCAGTCTGCAGAGAACACCCTAGCTCAACCTCACTGCACATTCCCAACATTCCTCAGCCTTCCTTTTTAGCATATTCCTTTCTTCCAAAATGACCTAGTGTTAATCACTTTTTTGATATAATAAGGAAGAAAGGTTTATTCTGGCTCCAGTTCAGAGGTTTAGGTCCATGGTTATCTCCATTGCTTTGGGCCTGAGGTAAGGCAGAACATCATGGTGGAAGGGTAGATGCGGCAGAGGAAAACTGCTCAGCTCATGGCAGCCAGGAAGTGAAAAGAGACTGAGAAAGGGGCCATTAGCTACCAATGGACTAATCCACTAATGAAGTTGGAACCCTCATGATCCAGTCACTTCCCCCAAAGCTCCACCTCAGGACATTGCTGCACTGGGGACAAAGTCTTCAAAACATGATCTTCAGGGGGACCATCTAGATCCAAACTGTAACAGATTTCTTTTCTAGGTCAATCTCAGAATCTTGCTCATTCTTCATTTTGAGGGCCATTTTCATTCCCCAAAATGCAACTCCCCCACACCCACCTTTAAACCACCATGCATTTGAAACTTTCCGAGTCCTGTCATATTCTGCCTTTTATTATGATTTCCTTCCCAGTTATTTCTTCTACTCCCCAAGACTGTAAGCTAAATGGCTCTGAGAGGGTACCTCTCAGGGCTCAATGTCAAGCAGCCGAGATCACACAGGCTCTCAAGAAATGTCTGCAGACTTCCACATTCCAACTTCAACAGGCCTCCTACGAAGAACCCCAAATTAATAAAGGATCCCTGGGTTGGTTCTTCATGGAACCCATTTAACTACATACTTGAAAAAGAATAGGTGCTCAAAATATATGATGCATAAGAAATAATGTAAGAGAAAACAAGGCGAAGCAGTATTTCTACAAGGAAGTGTGGCAGGCCTTTGTAGAAATGACTTGCTCTGAACCCCGCTGTTCCACCAGCTCCGCATCAACCCCCTTACCTGCCCCATCAGTCCTGTCCTGTGTGGCCCCGCCCCTCCCTACCTGTCTCCCACAAGGCTTGGCCCCGCCCCATCTGCCCCACCCTGCCCCGCCCCACCTGCTCCAGCAAGACCCGATCCCGCCCCAACCCTCTCGCTCAACTCGGCCCCGCTCACCTGTATGCCCAGGGTGACACGCTGCGCAGGTTGGTGGGTGGCCGGAAGCGGCGGTCCGCGGGCCTGCCCCCTGCCGGGCAGCTCGCGTTGCGCGCCTGCTCGCGGGGCCCCAGCTGCAGCGTGTGGTGAAAGGCGCTGAGCACGCCCGCTGCCAGCCGCCCATACAGCTGCTCCAGGAGCTCCTCGGGCCGGTCCGCACAGCCCCGCGGCCGCGCCGGGCGCCTGCTCGTCCTCAGCGCGCCCGCCGCCCGGCCTGGTGACAGCGCCAACAGGAAGCCAGCCACGAGCATCCAGACCTGTGGGACAGGCCGCGCTCAGCGCCCGCCGGAGGAGCCCGCCTGCGCCCAGCGCCCCGCGTCAGCGTCCCGCCCGCGGCGTCTGGAGCCCGCGGGCGCCCCGCGCCGCACCGCAGACCGTGAGGCCTTTCCCGAGAATGGGTGCCGCGCGGACCGGCCCCCGAGCGCCTTCCCCGCCCGCCCGCCGCCCGCGGGGTCCCCGGGGCCCCGCCCGGCGCCGGCCCGCGCGCCCCCGACCCCTGCCGCCGCCGCCGCCCCGAGCCCGGGGCCGCGAGGGGGTCGGGTGCGGGGCGCGCGTGCACGTGTGCGTGTGCCTGCCGGGCTGCTGCGCGGCGGGCTGCGAGTGTCTGTGACGCCGCCCGCGCCGCTTACCCCCGGGTGCGCCATCCCCGCGCCAGCCCCCTGCTCCGCGCGCCGCGCCTGCTGGCCAGCGAGGAAGCCCGCCCCGTGCCAGCGACGCTCGGACCCGCCGCCTCGCAGACCCACGCCCCCACGCCGTCATCCGCCCGCCCCCGGCGCCCGGCCCGCGTGGGCTCCCGGCCTGGGACGCTGGGGCCGGCCAGTGGGTCCCGGAACCTGACGCCCTGTCAGACCCCTGCGTCGGCGTCTCCTGGGCACCGAAGGACGCGGACGCAGCCCGGGTTCACAGACACGGAGCGGCGCTGCACCCTTGGCCTCCAGAAATGTCAAACATTTTGTCCCTCGTGAAATGTACTCACCAGTGTTCCCAACATCTCCCCGAAAATGTTTTCACGTTTGTTATGATACGGTGTTATGCAGCGATTCCTTAGCTAAAATAAAATTTAAAAGCCACACAAACTGAGGGCTCCACGCCTCGTGGATTGGGACCCGGCGGCTATATGGCTTCGAGGTGCCCGGTGTCTCAGAGCTGCAGACTGTTGGTTGTGCTGTGTGTCCTGGAGGAGGAGGAGAAGTGGATCTGGCACTGCCCCGTGGACTGGTGCGGTCCTGACTGGCTGAAGAAGGAGGTGGTAACTGGCCTAGAGGTCTCCAGAGCAGACAAGTGAGGCCTACAGAATGAAGTTGTGGGAGGCGAATTCTGGCTCAGGAAAATGATTTCTGTAGGAATTAAAGTAATCCAAGGATAGAATGGGCCACCTGCGAAAAGGATGAACTCAAAACCTAGAGTCTCTTTAGAGCTAATACGGAAGAAACATTAGTTGGAAGAAACATTAGAAATTTTTGAAATATCTATTTTTTATTGCAGTGAGGGGAGTCCGTTTCTCCTTTCTCCTAAACACCCATACAATGATCATGTGCCTCTTTATCATCTCTGAAAGCAAAGAATTATATACTTCCCCATCGGACGGTTTTGGCTGTAGGTGGGCATCACTTGTCTATTATTACAATGTTGGAGATTTCCTACCCCTTGTTAACTAAATTCTAAGTGTCCCAGTCATGTAAAATGAACCTAATATTATGTGAATAAATTGAATATACTCAAACGAAGGAATTATAATTCAAGAACACAAGAAAACTTGCTCATTTGTTCATTGTACAAATCAATGCTCATTGCTTTCTAGGTGTCAGACTAATGAATATAAATATGTTAAAGCTGTTATGCTTCGAAAATAAAAACAAATGATCAATACCAGCTGAAAGCTTTTTGAAAGTGCAAAGGATATAATTTATGACTCCCTCAGTGGTTTGCAGCTTTGTTATTTGACTAAATTGTAAACCATTGGTTAAACTACATTTCAGTTAAGCTGTGTAGAAAAAACACATGCCTTGAATGTTCTGTAACTGAAGAATTTAGTAATCATTTTATTTACTGTGAAAAATTCCTCTGAAATCTCCAGTTTAAGCAATTTACAACTGTTAGTGAGTAAACATTTATTTTGGGTTATAAAATATTTTCTCTGATAGCAGATAAATTGTTCATGTTGTTTGTTTCCTTTCCGGTAAAATGGGAATAAAAGCATTAGTACTCAAATACTGCTTATTTTCTATTTGGAAAAAAACCTGGAAGTCCTTTAAGAGAGAGAGTATCATTACAAGAGTTTCATGGGAATAATCACTATGTCTTATTACAACAGCCTTTCATATTATGGTAACACAGAATATTTTATGTATTTGACAAAATATCTTCCATTGTCTGATAACAAAACAACTTCCTACTTCTTCCTGATTATCTTGGAAGTAGGAAAGAAAATATTAGTCTCCAACAGTTTTCATTTTGTACAAGATCACAAATACTGAAAATGCTTATCCATTTGGTAGAATACAAAATTCATCTGTTAGATTTAACAGTGAAGCAAAGTCTTATAAACAGTTGCAAATGGTTTTGTTCTTTTTTACAGTGAATTCCCCTGAAGTTTTAACGTATTTGTGAAAATGGAAAATGCACGTTAATAATTAGCCCAAATTTAGCTGGCGTGGTGGCCCATGCCTGTAATCCCAGCGGCTTGGGAGGCTGAGGCAGGAGGATTGAGAATTCAAAGCCAGCCTCAGCAACAACAAGGTGCTAAGCAACTCAGAGTGAGACCCTGTCTCTAAATAAAATACAAAATAGTGCTAGGGATGTGGCTCAGTGGTTGAGTGCCCCTGAGTTCATTCTCCATACCTCTCCCCCCAAAAATTAGCCCAAATTTAATAATACAAGTGAAAAGAAAGGGTATAAAATACTCAAAACCAAGCCCATCATCTTCCCTTAGAAACTAAAGAAATTGTAGTGTTCTTCACTGAGGATGTTTCTGTTGGTGTAGTCATGTGGGTTTGATTTTACATCCTCTCATTCTTTTTCCTCCCTGATTTGCTCAGCCAACTCAAAACCAGCACAGCTGCAAGACTCCTTTGCATGGACATGCTGTTGGGGAAAGACATTTAAATCATTCTTAAGCACTAAGCCAATGTGTGATTGGCTATTTCCATACTGACCCTCTTGGGTTACTGGTGTATATATCTACCCAAACTTTTTTCTGTCCTTTAAAGGACTGTCCTCAGAATTTCATGCCTATACTTTTCCTCATTTCTGTCATCTGACTGGTCATCTCTTTAATGATTAATTATTTTATCACCTCTATCTACCATTATTCCTGTTCATTATTCTTGGCACCTTTAACCTGCACACAGATGATTTATCACTCTGGTTTCTAAGTGACTACCTTCAGTCATTTTCTCCCCATCTCCAACTATCAGATCATATGGTCATATCCAAGTTATTATCACCAATAACTGCAACTCCTCCCAACATTTGATTTCAAATCAAATATCCTATTCCTGACACAATCACTTTCTCTTCTTCCTCATTCCTGCAATTCTCTGATTTCATCCAATCTTCTAACCCTACCACTTTTCTCTAAGCATTCCACAACTGAGTTCTTATTTTCTTTCTTGTCTAGATTTCATTGTTCAATACTGTTACTACAGTCTTGCTTAATCCCTTGCTCCTTTTCCCCTCTGCTATACTTGCCTGGAATAATCCAACTCTAAAATCCTGCAATTGAGCTGACTAGATTCAATTCTAATTCATGATCACAAAGTCAGATTAGAATTTGCTATGATTTGGATAAGTATCTCCCCAAGGCCCATGTGTTAAAAGACTTGATTGCCAGCCTGTGGCTTTGTTGGGAGGTGGTGGAACCTTTAAGAGGTGGGGTCTAGTAAGAGGAAGTTAGGGCACTGGGGGTATGTCCTTGAAGGAATTTGAGATGCCATTCTCCTTCTCTTTCTGCATTTGGGCTCCCAGGAAGTGAATAGGTCTCCTCTGCTACATGCTCCCAAAGCAAAAGGGTCCAACAACATGGACTGAAACCTTTGAAACTGTGAACAAAGATGAACTTTTTCCTCCCTTGTAAATCGATTACTTCAGGAATTTGTTGCAGTAACAGAAAGCTAACACAGCATTCACCACAAGTATCCTATTACCTTTCCCAGCTATATTCCCCTTTTCCAAGATCTCCTCATCCTCAAATATCTACTTAAGGATTTCCCTTCTCATACATTCCATTGACACCTATAGGAGCTATTGCTCTCTTTGTATTCAAGCTCATATATCCTGCCTTCTTTTCTGATACATTTGATGAGATTTCTTGACTTCAGTCTTACTCTAGCTACCATCTGATTTTTGTGTTTCCTTTTACATCAAAGTGTCTTTATTCTCTTTCCCAAACTTAATTTCTCATTCTCTCACCCACTCCAATTGAGCATTTATCTCCAATACTTCGTTGCAGTGACATTCAACCAAGACACAATAATAATATAATTAGGGCCAAAGTCAAGTATCTTTGTTTATCGTGTTAGATTTTTCTGTACCTTTTGACATAGTTGACCACTCCTTCATTCCTCTTGATTAATGTTTGTATAGTATATCTTTTTTTATGCTTTCTTTTTCAACTTATCCATATCCTATATTTAAAAATGTGTCTCTTATAAGTAATATAGTTGGGTCTTATTTTTAATAGTTTAATAATCTTTGTCATTTAATTGAAAAATTTATTCTACTTACATTTGCCTTATTTACTAATTAGTAATGTAATTAGCATTTACTATTTATGTAATTACAAATATTACTGGATTTACTATTTTATAATTGCTGCTATGGTTTGGGTATTTCAGTACATCCACCCTTTTACACACACATACACAAGGCTCATGTGTTGAAATCTTGACCTTCAATGTGATGATGATGGTGTGGAAACTGAGGTGGGGCCAAGTGGGAGGACTTCAGGTGAGCAAAGCATGTGCCCTTGGAAGAGGTCATGGAACACTAGCCTCTCTGGCATTCTTCTGGTGACTGTGACGACGTCAACCATGGGGTCCTCATGAGAGCAGAGCAATACTGGTGATTTATCCTTGGATTTCCAAAACTATAAAATAAATAAACCTCTTTATAAGGTTAGCGGCCTCAGATATTTTACTAAGTAAAAATGAACTGATAAAATTACTGATGTAATATAACTACTAATATAATTGATTTAAGTCTTACCACCTTGCTACTTCTTTTCTCTTTGCCCATCTGATTTTGTTCCTTTATTCTTTTTAAAATATTTTTTAAATATAAATATTTTTTAGTTGTAGATGGACATAATACCTTTATTTTATTTTTATTTGGTGCTGAGGATGGAACCTAGCGCCCTGCACATGCTAGGCAAGCATGTCTACTGCTAAGCTACAACCCCAGCCCTGATCCTTTATTCTTTATCTGCTCTTCTCTGGATTAGTCAAGTTTTTTTGTTTTTTTTAAAATTCCTAATTAGCTTCTTTTTTGGTGGTGCTGGAGATTGAACCCAGAGCCTTGTGCATGCAAGGCAAGCACTTTACTGACTGAGCTATATCCCCAGCCCCCCTCATTAGCTTTTTAAAAAAACTAAAATTTTAAAGAGGGGGGAATCTCAAGAAACTTGAAGGGAAATCAGTAGAGGAAAGAGAATAGGAGGAGGGAGGAGAGAAGGGAAGAAGGTGACATTGGTGAATGAAATTGGCCAAATTATATTGTTATATTGTGTGCATGTATGAATATGTAACAACGAATCCCATCATTATATACAACTATAATTCACTATTAAAAATATGGAACAAAAATTTTCTTTTGAAATAATTTCTGACTTATGGAAAAGTAATAAGAATAGTACAAGAGAACTCATATACCCTTCACTCAGATCTGCTAGTTTTTTCCATGATTGTTTTATCATTGTACTTTTTTTTTTTAAGAGAGAAGTTTTTTTAATATTCATTTTTTTTTTTTTTGCGGACACAACATCTTTGTTTGTATGTGGTGCTGAGGATTGAACCCGGGCCGCACGCATGCCAGGCGAGCATGCTACCGCTTGAGCCACATCCCCAGCCCTTATCATTGTACTTTTTTCTGAAGCACTGAGTGATTGGGTTGTAGACATCAGGGTCATGTCCCAAAATACTTCAGTGTGTGTTTCTTGGATCAAAGACATTCACTTATATAATCATACCACTATAATCGAAATTGGAAAGATCTGTAGATACAATACTATCATCTGATAGACAGACCTGTTCACATTTAACCCATTGTTTCTATTACATCCTTTAAAACACAATTCCCCCCAGTCCAGTATCTGACTTAAAGCATGCATTACATTTGGTGAAATATCTTTTCAGTCTACAATCTGGGATAGTTCAGACATTTCTCTCTCATGTCCTGAATACTTTTCATTAGTTCAGGCCAGTTATTTTATAGAATGTTTATTCAATTTGGGATGTTTACTCATCATTAGGGTCAGGTTAGGTTTTTGGTAGAATTATTAATTAGGTAATTTTGTGTCCTCTAATACTTCAGAGTAGGAAGCACGTGGTTTGGATTTGTTCCATTATTGGTCTTGTTAACTTTAGTCACTGGTTAAGGTAGAATCCTTTACCGGATTTCTTTGATATAAAATGGCTATATTTATTCTTATAATTAATAAATAATTTGTGTAACAAGATTTCAGGCTATGTATAAGTACTGTTCCCATAAAACTTTCTTCTACTTGCTTTAGCATCTATTGATGATTCTTGCCTGAATCAGTTACTATTGTGGCAGTTTCAAAATGGTGATTTTCTAACTGTATCATTCCTCCTACATTGTTTTGGTTGAACTGTGCTATGGTTTGGATGAGTGTTCCCCCCAAAGACCATGTGTTAAAGGTTTTGTCCCCAGGGTGGCACTACTGGGAACTGTGCTGGGGAACTTTATAGGAGGTAGGGTCTATTGGAAGATAGGTCATTGGGAGCATGCCCTTCAAGGGGCCTCTGGTCCCTCCCTGTCTTGTACTTCACTTCTTAGCTGATAAGCTAAGCAGTTTGCTCTGCCACATGCTCTTGCCATGATGTGTTACCCTTGTCAGAGACCCAAAACCATGAAGCTGTATAACCTTGGACTATAATCTTCAGAACCATAAGCAAAGCAAAGTTTTTTTTATCTTTATAGAAGTTAATGGCCTCAGGTATGCAAATAGTTAGCTTTTTAATTATACATGCTTCTATTTTTCCCTTGGAGGGGGAAAAAGAATTCAATATACATTTTTGACTTATTACAGTCTACCTGTCTGAATGATACAACAGTTTAATACCCAATCCCCATTTTTTTTAGTACTGTCATGTTTTATTTCTATATATGTTTTAAAACCCACAGGCGGACTGGGGTTGAGGCTCAGAGGTAGAGCACTCGCCTGCCATCCGTGAGGCACTGGGTTCAATCCTCAGCACCACATACAAATAAAATAAAGATATTGTGTCCACCTATAACTAAAAACTAAATATTAAAAAACCCCACAGACATTATTATTATTGGTATTTTAAACTGTCAGTATTCTTTTATATATTCTTAGACATTTCTGGTGCTTTTTATCCTTTCTACCTTTCTTCCTTCTAGGATTATTTTCCTTTAATTTATAGAGCCACTTTTAGTATTTCCTGTAGAGCTAGTTTTCTTGTGATTCATTTTCTCAAATTTTGTTTATCTGACAAGTCTTTAATCTTAAATTTTAAAGGATATATTTACAGGAATACAATTCCAGGTTAATAGGTCCTTCCTTTTCCCAGCACTTTAAAACGTTACTAATTGTCCTCTGGCCCCATGGTTTTTATTGATAAGTCCACTGATAAGTCTTGTGAATGTTACTGTGAAAATAAGTTTTTCTTATTCTAGTTAAAGATTTTTTTTCTTTTTTTCCCCCTGTGGTGATGGGGTTGAACTTAGGGCCTTATACATATTAATCAAGGACTCTTCTCACTGAGGTACACTTCTAACTCTAAAGAATTTCTTTGACTTTTTTTTTTAACAGTTTGAGCATAATATGTCTTTAGTTTTCTTAGTATTTACTTTCCTTGGTGTTTGTTGAGCTTCCTGAAAATTCTAGACCCTAACACTCCAGATGTTATTTTTACCCTATTCTCTCTTTCTTCTCTTTCTGGGATTCCTATAATAATTATTTAAACTCTTCAACATGGTTCAAATCTTTTATCATATGCTTTATTTTTTCCATTCTTATTTCTCTCTGGACTTTCATTTGTGTACTTTCTATTGATGTGTTCGCTAATCCTGACTTTTACTATGACTGGCATGTTGTTCAATCCCCATCCAGATAAGTTATTTTAGACACTCTCTTTTTCAGTTCTGGTATACAGTTTTCAGATTCCAATACTCTTGAAATTTTCATCTTTTCCTCCATTTTGTCTTTTATCTATTTCATTTAATACACTAATCATTATTTTAAAGACCTTGTTAAATTAATTATGTCTATCTTATAAAGGTCTGCTTCTATTTGTATTTTCAGTTTTGGTCATATTTTCTTGTCTGCATGTATATCTAGTAAGTTTTTATTACACATCAGTCTCTGGTATTTACCACAATCATAAGGATTACAAATGATTATCTTGTTAACAGAGAAAAAAATCTCTCGATGCTAGGTAGAGAACACTGGGGACTAATTATCTCCATCCAATCAGGGTTTGAGTTAGGTTGTAGATTTTGTAAGGGTCAGTCCACCCCTGGTTCATGCCTGTCCTTCTAGGCTTTTGACTAAGAGCCCAGTAGATTTTACTTTCCAGCTGTGAAAGAAGGGAGTCAAGTTGGCTCCTGCAGGCTTTGAATTTATATCCTACTCCACACAGATTCATAAAATTGTAAATGTCTGCGGGTAGACTACCTACTTTTATGTTTGTGGACAGTTCTTTCCTCTAGCACGACTTTGTCCCTTAAGGACTATAAGGCTGTGTGAGTATTATCAAATCTTTAAAATCCCCCATCCCAATACCCTGGCTTTCAGCATCACTCCAGCTGGAGCACCACTGCGGTAACTGCCCGATGATGCATTTGTAAACCAGCCAAAAGTTTTGGGCACTAAGTTTCCAATTTGTTAGGTCCATCCTACATGACCATCAAAAGGTTGTTTCTCTTTTCCCTAGAAAGAGCCCTTTTCCCTCTGTCAAGTCAAATTCTCAGCCCATTCCCAGAATTGTGAAACAGCTGAGATGAAAACAGTTGGAATTATCTTATTTAGAAAATGGCTTTCCCCTCTGCAATTTTAGTTTAGTCTTAATTGCTTTCACACCTTTCCAGTGACTATGATTTTTTAAAAAAATTTCTTTTAGTTTTTTTTCCACATAATTATTAAAATTCTTCCCAGTTCTACTTCTGGTTATGTGTTGAATCTGACCAGTTCTTAGAATTGCCATTGCTAAAAACCTGGTCTCAGTCACTTTCATTTCTTACCTAGACAATTGCTAGTAGTTTCAATTCTTTCCACTCTTATCTACCCATCCCAATTCATTTTCCGGGCAATCAGTGTGATTACTGGCTTGTAAAGGTTGAATGAAAGCAAACTGTTTATTTCTCTTTCATTAAACCTTCCAAGGGCTTCTCTACCATAACTAGAATAAGATCCAAACTGTCTTTACAAGGGCCTGCATGGCCTGGCCTGTCTACCTTTTGGATCTCATCTGTTTACTTTCCTGCACATATAGTCTACCGCCCACACGGATGGGTATCAGTGTGGGCGGTAGACTATATCAATATCAGTCTAACTTAACACCACTCTAACATATATAGCTAATTCTCTTTTCAAGGTGTTGGTACTTGCTGTTCCTTCTGCCTAGAACACTGCTTTTTTCTCATCATTCTCATCAAATGCTACCTCTTAAAGCTGCTCCTTCACCACAATCACTCCCTATTGCATTTCAATAAATTTTGACTATACTTAATAAATCTAAAGTTCTTTTAAAAAATACAGTCTGCCCTTCCTACCAGAATTTAAGCTCCTTGAAGATAGATCTTATTCACTACTATATCCATAGAATCTTGGTTTTATGCATATACTAGATGTTTAATGTATTAGTTGAATGTCTCCTCTATTAGATTATAACCTTCTTTGGGATTGAGCACAAAAATCAGAGGTAGAGTTGGGAAGACTTTTACTAATTGATCGTGTGGAAAGAGAAGAAAGAATGATGCCAAAATTTATTGCTGAGGAACTGAGTAGTGTTGCCCTTAACTGATAAAGAGTAGAGTTAGAGGGAATCAAGTAATCATAGAGCCATGGGAGCTTGTGGTTTAATTCTGGTTTTCTTCCTGCTGTACCTAACAGTAGTATCTACACACACACACACACACACACACACATACATAAGTGCATGTGTGTATGCACACTGTAGTAGTATGCACATTGTAGAGATACGTTAAATAAGATGAAGGGGCTGGGCATCATGGCACAAGTCTATAGTCTCAGCTATTTCAGAGGCTGATGGTGGAGGATCCTTTGGGCCCAGGAATTTGAGACCAGCCAGGGCAACATAATAAGAATCCATCTCAGAACAACCAACCAACCAACCAACCAAAAAATAAGATGGAGGGGCCCATTGTCTTTAGTGTAGTGTTAAAAGTGAGCCACTTCTTCTGACTATCCCATCATTATTATTCCTCTGGACAGTCTAGACCAGTCAAAAACACTGCTAATAGAAAATGCAAGCAATCCTGCCCTCCACCTAGTACTCTGAGTCACACAAATAGGAAAAACAATCTCAGACTTGTTATTGCTCCACGATTTTTATATATACATCAGTGGGCTAAAGGTAGAAACTATAGAAAAGAGCAACAGGGTTATGGTTTAGTATTTTCTCTTGTTATAATTTATATTGTTTTTAAAACATAATTGTTTTAATATTGTTAGGATCCTTATAACTTCCAAAGACTTGTAATTTCTAAATTCCAAGCAATTTAGTTTGAATAAAGATCATTCATGTGTTCTAGCACTGCTGTAAACCATGAAATGTAGTGATTTCTCTACTAGCATTTTAATTTGTTTTAATGAAATTACACAAGATATTAGCATGCACTGCAGTATTAAGAGTGTATTATTGTGAATACGCACATGCACTTATATATGTGTGTATAGATATAATTTTTTTGGTATTGGGGATTGAACTCAGGGGCACTGAACCACTGAGCCACATCCCCAGCCCTATTTTGTATTTTATTTAGGGACAGGGACTCACTAAATTGCTTGGTGCCTCACCGTTGCTGAGGCTGCCTCTGAACTCGTGATCCCCCGCCTCAGCCTCCCAAGTCGCTGGGATTACGGGCATGTGCCACCATGCCCAGAGATCATAAAATATTCTTACTGTGATCAATGTTAACGAAAGGAAAGAAAGTCAATGACCTAAAGTATTAGTTTTACATGTTTTTATTCTTAAGTCCATACTCATATAGGACAAATATACATAAAGTTTTACAGAGTACAATATTAAGGTTTGGCTATTTAATCCAAGTTTAACATGAGTATTATCTTTTAAGGCAATTTCCTTTAATAAATAACATATTAAAGGGTATATTATTCTGGAAGCAAATCATCTCCTAATTCTTCATCAGCAAAATCATCTTCATCGATTCTTTTTTTGGCTGCAGTTTTTGGTCTTTCTATTTGAGGGCCAAGTGGATCCACATAGGAAGCATCTAGGTTTCAAAACAGATTGTACCATTAGAGTAATATAGAAAAACAAAAGAAATACGAACCCATTTAGTCTTAATTAAAACTGAACAACTCAGAGTGAACAGAAATGCTCTCCCAAGTCATTTTAAGTTTTGTCTATATGTAAAAATTTGTAGTAATCCCCAATTATACATTTGCCATCTCACCAGTCTTCTTAAGACCTGCTATCCTGTGGGAACTGAATGGGGAGTACCAGCACTTGCCTATTTCTTTGTTACTGCTACTTTCATAAGGTTCATTTGTCCCAGGTAAAGCTCTGAGTTTGGCACTGAGTCGTTCACCTTTACTACTGGCACTACTGTTCTGGCCACTATCTGAAAACACAAAAATAAAAATGCATTTGTTTAATAGGCTGAGAAAACAACACTACTTACGTATCTTAAAGAATATTTATTTACCAAGAAACAGATTTTTTTCATCTGGAAGCCAACTTCTTAGAAATATAATTCTTGTTTAAAAGAATTTCTTGTGGGAAATCTATAATATATAAAACATCGCTTAACAGTAGTCTTTATATATATTCTTTCAAAGTGTGCTTAGTTATATAGGTTTCAATTTTACAGAAGTTGTATGAGAAATTGAGAGATTACCCTGACTGGTATAACTTTCTATAGAAATAGCATCTGAATAAATAACAAATAAAAGGGTACAAGATGAGTACGAGCTTTATCATCAACCTTAAATCAAGGCTAGTGAGAGGCCCTAAAACTACAGCATATGAAAAATATCATTATAGGTTGATCAGTTGAGCTCAGGTGGCACAGAACCTAGACCACACAATCACTTTCTTCAAACATTTACAGAAGGTTCATGTACATGATGATTAGGTATTCCCTGTATAGTGGGATAGATTTTGGCTTAAATACAAGGAAAAATTTGTAAGGAATTATAGCTGCCCTACTATAGGACATAATCTATATCACTGAAGATTTCAGAGAGGTTTGAATACTAACACTAGTAGGAAATATTAGTAGTACTTTTTAACCTTTAATTCCTATTATTATGTTTTATAAAAGAACCACTCCTTCAGTGCCAGTTTTTAATTTCTTCTCCTAAAATTTTTTCTACAGACCTTTTATTTGTTTTGCAGTGCTGAGGATTTTCTGCATGCAAAGCACATGTTCTACCACTGAGTTCCATCTTCAGCCCAATGAAGTCATCTTTTTCTATTTTGTAAGATTTACTTTTTTTGCAGGGGAGGAGGTCCTGGGGATTGAACCCATGGGTGCTTTACCAGTGAGCTACCATCCAATCTTTTTTTTTTTTTTTTTTAAGAGATAGGGTCTTGCTAAACTGCTGAGGTTTGCCAGCCATGCCCAGTAATGCTGGCTATTGAGTACAGAGCCCCAAGGATATTCCTCGCCTGAAAGCTTCACCTTTAATGAGAGCAGTCTATTCACTATTACTTAAAAAGTATACTTCATATTTTAGTTTATTAATATTGTCTCTGGGAATAAACAAGATGCGTCTTTAAAAATCCCCACTTTTGTATGTTTGTGTCACTGGGGATAAAACCTAAGGCTTTATATGTACTAGGCAAATGTTGTACCACTAAGCCATATCCTCACACCTAAAATCTCTACATAAAAGATTGGGCAATGGGCTGGGCGTAGTGGTACATCCAGCTTGGAGGCTGAGGCAGGAGGATCACAAGTTCAAAGGCAGTCTCAACAATGGTGAGGTACTAAGCAACTCAGTGAGACCCTGTCTCTAAATAAAAATACAAAAAAGTGCTGGGGATGTGCCCCAGTGGTTAAGCACCCCTGGGTTCAATCCATGGCACCAAGATAAATAAATAAACAAGCAAGCAAAAAAACAAACAAATAAATAAATAAAGTGGCCAATGGACCCCCAATCATAACTCCTTTGAGTTCTTAACCAAAATATTATATTTCCCTTACTATTGATGTTACTGGAAAACAAAATCTTTTTTTTTTAATATTTATTTTTCAGTTTTAGGTGGACACAATATCTTTATTTTTATGTGATGTTGAGGATTGAACCCAGTGCCCTGCGCATGCCAGGGGAGTGCACTACCGCTTGAGCCATATCCCCAGCCCAACAAAATCTTTTAATGCATTGAAGGTGTTTATACAAACTTTGGTATGTTTTTAATTATTTGTTCTTTAATATTTTGTTAGAATAAAGTCAATTTTTTTCCCATCCTGAAGTGTATATGGGTCTCTTTTAAATTACCTAAGAAAGCTTAGGTCAAAACTTGAAAACCATTGCTCTGCCTGGGTATGATAGTGTAAGCCTGTAATCACAGCCAACTGGGAGGCTAAGGCAGGAGGATCACAAGTTTGAAGGCAGCCTCAGCAATTCAGCAAGATCCTGTTCCAAACAATAAATAAAAAATAAAAAGGGATTGTGGTATATCTCAGTGGTAGAGCACCTCTGAATTCAGTCCCTATACTATGAAACAAAACAAAACAAAACCAAAATACAACAAAACTCCCCACCATTGGTCTAGGCAGTGTGTGTGTGTGTATATGTATATATATTTTTTTCATATAAAAGTTAGCATTAAAACCTTGAAATTGGGTTGGGGCTGGGGTTGTGGCTCAGTGGTTGAGCACTTGCCTAGCATGTATGAGGTACTGCGTTCAATTCTCAGCACCACATATAAATAAATGAATAAAATAAAGGTACATCAACATCTAAAAAAATATTTAAAAACAAAAACAAAACCCCAAAACCCTGAAATTGCCCTCAGGCACCCAAAACCAAAACCTTTCTGAAATTCTAACTTATGATTCACAACTTGAAGAACTTAAATCCTGTGGAAGAATAAAATAAAACCTGACCTCCTTTGAAAAACTTCACTTGTCCAAGTGAAAAAAATCAAATCAAATACTTTTTTTTTGAGATGGGGTCTCACTGTGTTGTGTGGGCAAAGTGATTTTCCTGCCTCAGCCTCCCAAGTAACTGGGTCTGCAGGTGTGTGCTACCACACCTAGCCCATTAATACAATTCTAAAAAGTTTTCATTATAAACACTAGTGGTGGTATATTGTGAATGCTGTCTTTTTATTATTTTAAATAAACTCTCATGGAGTAATAATGCCATGCATGGTATAAAAGAATCAGGAGTATTTGTAAGCCTAGATGATTTTGTTTTTGGTACTGGGGATTGAACCCAGGGGCACATTACCACTGAGCTATATGTTCAGTGCTTTTTGTTTTTATTTTGAGATAGGGTCTTGCTAAATTGCTGAGGGACTGGCTAAGTTGCCCAGGTTGGTCTCAAATTTGCAATTCCCCGGCCTCAGTCTCCCAAGTCAATGGGATTACAGATGGGTGCTGTTGTGATCAAGCTGGTGGGTTTTATGCTTAAATAATAAAGTGATAACATTTTGTAAATTATATTCATTTCACTATAGCAATAAATAACAATTACTACTTCCTGGAGGGAAATAATATAATAAGTATGTTAAGAAAATAAAAATTTGGCAATCAGTTCATTTGAACTTTCTATTGGTTAACACTAAAACTTCAAATGGGTCTTTTATTTATTTTGTAGGATGAAAATCTTAGCATTCTAGAAATTAGAGTAAAAAGGAATCTGGAACTTATCTATGAAGAAAAGAATACCTGTATGAAATAAACAAGCAAAATTAAATATATTAATTGCATATAATTACATATGAAAAAGCAAAGAGTGGAAAAACATAAAACTAAAATTATACAAAATATCACACACACATATTTATATATTTTTATAATGTAAAAATAAAAAGAGGGCTGGGGATGTGGCTCAAGTGGTAGCACACTCATCTAGCATGTGTGAGGCACTGAGTTTGATTCTCAGCACCACAAAAAATGAAATAAAGATACTGTGTCTACCTAAAACTAAAAAATAAAAAAACAATTAAATAAAATAAAAAAATAAAAATAAAAGAACTGGCTGGGTGCGGTGGCACATGCCTGTAATCCCAGTGGCACAGGAAGCTGAGACAGGAGGATGGCAATTTCAAAGCCAGCCTCAGCAATGGTGAGGCACTAAGCTAAGCAACTCAATAAGACACTGTCTCTAAATACAAAATAGGGCTGGGGATGTGGCTCAGTGGTCGAGCGCCTCTGAGTTCAATCCCTGCTACAAAACAAACAAATAAATAAAAGAACCATAACTATAATTTAAGTCCAAAAAGGCTCACACTAAGATACACTATAATCAAATGGTCAAAAGTCAAAGACAAAGTGAATCTTCAAAGTAGCAAAGAAAAGTGACTTGTCACTTATAAGGAAACTTCTGTAAAACTACCAGTAGATTTCTCAAAAGAAACATTACAGGCCAGCAGTTAGTGGATGATATTTTCAAAGCATTGAAAGCGGGGGTTGGGGATATAGCTCACTCTGTAGAGTGCTTGCCTCACATGTAAAGGCCCTGGGTTCAATCCCTAGCACCACAAAAAAACAAAAACAAAACCACTATTAAAGATCTTAACACCTTTTGGATAAACAAAGGCTGAGGGAGTTTATCACCACTAGATATGCCTAACAAAAATTATTAAAGAAAGTCCTTAAAGTTGATGTGAAAGGATACTAGATAGCAACATAAAAGCCTATGAAAATATAAAGCTCTATGATAAAGGTACCTATAAAGACAAATACAGAATGATTCAATAATGTCATAATGGTGCAGAAATGATTTTTAATTCATGTACAGAATTTAAAAGATAAAAGTATAAAAATACTATGAAACTAGGTTATAGATAAAAAAACAAAATATATATAACCTGTGGTATCAATATAAAATGGGGGGATATAAAGGAGTAGAGATTTATATGCAATTAAAATTAAATTGATATCAGTTAAAAATATTGTTATATTCTATAAAACATCTGTAAATACTACAGAAAAAAATGCACACAGATGGATGGTAGCACAAAAGAAAATGAGAATACCAGGCATAATGGCACAAACCCAGGAAGCAGAGGCAGGAGAAACACAGGTTCAAGGCCAGCATGGGCACTTAGTGAGACCCTGTCTCAAAAGAAAAATGAAGAAAAAGGTTGAGTGGGTGGGCTGGGGATTTAGCTTTGTGCTTAAATGTGAAGGCCTCAGTTTAATTCCCAAGTACTGCAACAACAACAAAAAGAAGAAGAAAAGAAAGAAAGGAATCAAATCTTGTCACTACAAACACTCAATAAAGCACAAAAGAAAGCAGAAATAGAGTAAAATTTGTGTAAAATAGCTATAAGTCACATAAAAACAATTAACACAATGGCATGATCAGTTCTTCACTACCACCAATTATTTTAAATGAAAATTAGTTAAATCCCCCAATCTAAAGATATAAATGGGTGAATGGATACAGCAAAACACAACAAAAATAATAAAACTAAGATTCAATTATATGCAGATAATTTTAAAGATGTCATAAAGAAGTGTTAGAACTAGCTGGGCTGTAATCCTGTAAACCTGTAATCCCAGTGACTCAGGAGGTGAGGCAGAAGGATTGCAAGTTTTAGGATAACCTCAGCAATTTAGCAAGACTCCAAGCAACTTACTGAGATCCTGACTCAAAATAAAAAAATAAGAAGGGCTGGGAATGTAGCTTAGTGGTAAAGTGCCCCTGGACTAAATCCCCAGTACCAAAACCAAAAACCAAATAAATAAATAAATAAAATTACAATTAAATTAAAAAAAATTGTTAGAACTAATTAATAAGTTTCGCAAAGTTGGATATACAAAATTAACCCACAAAAATCATTTGTATATCTATACACTAACAAATAATGAATAATTTGAAAATGAAAGTAATAAAAAGAATTCCATTTATAATAGCATCAAAAATAATAAAATATTTAGGAAGAAAGCAAAGAGGTGAAAGACACATATACCACAATCTATTACTTAAAAGAAATTAAAGGTGACAAATGGTAAGGCAGCTAGTGTCATGGATTGGAAGATTTTATATTGTTAAAATATTCATACTACCCAAAGAAATCTGGAGATTGAATGCAATCCCAATCACCATTGCAATGATACCTTGTCCAGAAAGAGAAAAAAACCCATCCTGAAATTCACATGGACTCTCAAAAGACACATAGACAAAATCATCTTTGAGAAAAAGGAAAAAAAGGTACAATGCTATAGCAATCAAAATAGTATGGTACTGGCATAAACACAAATATACAGACCAAGGGAACAGAATAGAAAGCCTAGAAATAAATCCTCTTGTATATGGTCAAATGATTTTTGAAAAGGATGCCAAAAGGGTACACAGTGGAAAAAGGATAGTCTCATTAGCAGCCAATGCTGGGAAAACTGTATATCCAAATGCAAAAGAATGAGGCTAGAGCCTTACCTTACACTATATATGAAAATTAATAAAAAGTAGCAAAGGCCTTGCCAAGCGTTGTGGTGTGCACCTGTAATTCCAGTGATTTGGGAGGCTAAGGCAGGAGGATCTTTCCAGGCCAGTCTCACAATTTAGCAAGATCCTGTCTCAAATTAAAAAAGGACTGGGATGTAGTTCAGATTTAGTGGCAAAACCAACATCAAAATCTAGGTTTTTCTATCAATGTTTTTTTTTAAATGTAACTTAAGATGTACACTTGTGTTAGTCCTACCAAAAGTTAAGTAAAGCTGGAGGCTGTAAAGTAAAGGTGCTTATGAGAGTGCCTAATATTTATATATCACAAAGGACTCTAGAGATACAAGCTTGTCCTGCATTTCAGAGACTGGTTAAAATACTAATTGTTTTCATATTAATTGTTTAACAAAAAAGTAATGCTTTGCTGTCTTGTTTCTTGTTGTCCTAGCATAAACCTTGCCCTATTTATACCTTGTCCAGTCACCTTCCAGCTGCCACCATGGACCTTTGTACTGCTGTGATGCTGAATACCCTTAATTGTCTATACCCCACCTGAGAGAAAACAAGGACTTTGCGTCACTTCCCCACAACTTGGCCCTCTCTCAGCAGGAAATAACTTAGAGATGTTGTCACCTGCTGGGAGCCATTAGCCAAGTAGGTATGACAATTTCCTTGCCAGCGTACCCCATGTTGCTTAGTGGAAGGACTCGTGGAAATAGGACATTTTGCAGTGACATTGCATGTATGTGACCTTGCTCAAGGACCAAGGCGGATCCGGGTTTAGGGTGTTCCCGGTTTAGGATGATCCGGGTTTAGGGCGTTCCCGGTTTAGGACTATCCGGGTTTAGGGTGGTTCCAGGTTTAAGGTTATTCCTGCTGGGAATAGGGCGTATCCTGCTGCCTGAGTTCCCCTTGAGTTCTCACGGGATTCAGACAGTATTTTTTGGGAGACAGAAGCCCAGTGGGGGTGGATTTGGGCAGAGAACGTGGATTTCCCCAGAACGTGTTTGTAGAGTGCTGGTGTGAGTTCGGGAATAAAGAGTTGCTGTTTGAATCTACAAGCTGTGTGGTGGCTCGTGATTGTGTGCCCAGCCAGACTGCGGCAGTCACCCACTTTTCCATCCCTTTGCCTTCTGAATATAGCCCTCATTGCTCTAAGGTTTATTTTTTTAAAAAATGTTTTTTTTTTCTTTCTTCTCCCTTCTCCCCAATCCCTAACAAGATTAAGAAGACACTGTTATCTTTTCTTCTCCTTTTCTTCTCCTTGAATACATCCACTACAGGAAGGAGATGCCTATTGAGGATCTGGGAAGTGAATGTCTCCAAAATTAACAAGTGAATCCTAACACATCATCAGGGTGCCCTGATGTGTGTAAAGTGTAGCACATGGACATTTCTCATATTTATTTTCCTACATGCTGTTTCAAGCTCAGCAGTGGTTGACCCTATGAAATGTGACTGTCTTAGTAATGAAAATTAAACATCTAAAGGGAACTCACAATCTCTTTACACAGCCCAGTGTTCTCCTATCTCCAGAATAGCCTGGATCCCTTTGTTTTATAGGCAGATTTGCTATCTTGAGGCTTGGGATAAATCTCCCAAAATTTCTACTTGGTGGCAGCCTACATCCTACCTTAGTCAATGTTTTTACAAGGCAACTCATACTAAGAAGGCAAACTATTTACAATATTTTAGTGTTACAGTTGTTTTTTTCTCTTCTGGAATAGGGATTGAACCCAGTGGTGCTCTACCACTGAGCTACAAGCCCTGTCATTTTCATTTTTTATCTTGAGTTAGGGTCTTGTTAAGTGGCTGAGGCTGTTCTCAAACTTGCTATCCTTGTGTCTCAGTCTCCTGAGTCACTGGGATTACAGGTATGTGCCAACATGTCTGGCTAGTGTTACAATTTTTAAATATATATATTTTGGTGAGAACATGAGTTTTACAACATAGGGTCTATTCACAGAGCAAATTAAGTAAGGCTAAGGGGTTTAACTACATAAACTTCTACTACATATTCTCTTCAACATAAATTCAGTTTTCAAGGGAATATAGTCTTATTTAGAAAGAATGTGGTAAGGGGCATGAAAATTATTTAGAGTAATAGATAAATTTAAGACAAAAAACTGTGCAGAGAAGATAAAATGTAACGCATTTAATTTCTGTTAGTTTTCTACACTATTAAAGTAGAGATTTTTTTTTTTTTTTTTTTTTTTCAGGGTCAAGGACTGAACTCAGGGCCTTGTGTGTGCTAGGCCAGAAGTTTGCTATTGAGCTAAATCCTCAAGCCCTAAAGCAGAGTTTTCTTTTTTCTAAAATCAGATTTGTTCTTGCTCAGTAACTTATCTGTTCTACACTTGGCAGAGGCACTCTCTTTGAAGACTTTATAATCTGTGGGTGACTTTTACCTTAAACATTTACTATAATTTCCATGGTGTCACACCTACAACACATTTTAAAGATACAATAAAATTATATGCACTTCTTGCATTTTTCTTATTTTATTGATTTCTGTACACTTTTCAGTAAACATTTTTGTTTATAGAAAAGTAAAAAGTAAACCATATTGTGCAATTACTACAATTCATTACATTTTAGTTGCAAGTAAGATTGTTTCTAAGAAGTTACATCATCTCTGGAAGTTATGTTAAGTGATCCAAGTCTATGGAGCTCCTAATGGCATCATAATCTCCCTTAAAGATGGGCCAAGGAAGCCTGATGTCAGATCTCACCCCAGGGAAGGACAAGGGGGCCTGTAGTAACTGCCAATGGATGATGCAACTGTAGAGAACATAAGTGCACTTGGAATTATTTCCAGTTATATATTTAGTACATTCCCAGCATTTTCTACCATAAATAATGTGATTGATATGTATGTATGCAACTCTTAATCTGAATCTGATTTACTTACTTTATTTTTTATAGTATTGGAGATTGAACCCAGGGGTGCTTTCCAATGAGCCATACCCCTGGTCCCTCTTATTTTTTATTCTCAGACAAGGTCTTTCTGACCTCTAACTTGTGATCCTCCTGTCTCAGCCTCCTGAGCAGCTGGGATCACATGATTATTTCTTTAAAACAAGTTCCTATCAAAGGATATGGACACTTTAAAGGTCTTGATGAATATTAACAAACATCCCCAGCAGAGTATATCACCCCCAATGGCAGAATTCAGTTTATGTTTATAAAGAACGTGTATTTTCATCTTATCCTTGCTATCTTGAGTTATTTTTAAAAATTGCTAATTTTATAGGTTAGTTTGCATTTCTTTAATTTTCAGTGAGACTGCACATTTCACCACCATGAATAAGAGAACAATTTATACCTTCTTCTCTACCTCCCTGCAACCTATTCATTTCTTAAATCATTGGAGTCTGATTGTTGCCTCTGACTATGGACTGAGCATGGCTTTTTTTAGGGTCAGCAATAATATCTTAAAAAATCCACTTGTCCTTCTTAGTTCTTCAATACATGTCTAACATTTCCCCCAACCCTTGAGGTAGGCAGTCTATCCACTATCTCCTATCAGTTTCTTATTTTTTAAAAAATATTTATTCTTAAATTTTAGGTGGACACAATATCTTTATTTTACATTTATGTGGTGCTGAGGATCGAACCCAGTGCCCCGTGCATGCTAGGCGAGCTAACAGGGATACATCAAAATTGGAAAAGCTGACCCTGATGGCAACATCAGGTGAGGAGAGGGAGACTGAGGGATTCAGTGAAGATGTAAGAAAAGGAGGAAACTAATTTATTATATTTTTATTACATTTTAATTTTATTTTTCCTTTTTGTAGTACTGGGGATTGTTCCTGGGGGCTACCAGTAAGTTATAATGTCAGCCCTTTTTAAATTTCTTTGAGACAGGGTCTCACAAAGTTGCTAAAGCTGGCCATAAAATTGTGATCCTCTTGCTGCAGCCTCCTAAGTAGCTGGGATTACAAGTGTGCACCACCACGCCTGTCTATATTTTGCATATTAAGTGCTTAATTTGACACTTGGCATATAAGATATGGGTGAAGCTAAAGGATACTAATTTACTGAACACTTACTGGGGTTAGAAACTTGATAAATGCTTATTTGTTGATGGAAAGGCAGAAAGGTGGGAAGGGAAAAAAGAAGGAAGAACTGTTAAAATGTGTGTATTTGGGTATATGTGCATGCACACACACGTATATATAAAATGTGTGTGCTGTGTATATTTTATATATAACAGACAAATATATAAAAATATTAAAAGGGGCTGGCATGCATGTATATATAGAAATACACACATTCACAGATCTGTAAAATTTTTAAAATTTTTAAAAAATTTGTAAAATTTTTAGATTGGATTTCTGTGCTTTAGTAATTTGCCTCTGGTACTCAAGAGATGATTTACAAACATTTTGGCTAGCAAGGTTATTGAATAGATAGTTTTTAAAATTACTGATTTGGAAAGATGACTAACACTGATTTTTATAGTTAATTTCTATTATTTTTGTTTAAAAAATTATAGTACAGTAAGCTAGAGGTGCATTTGTTTACATGTACTTTCATGTATGGATAAACATGACCTAGCAGTGGCAGGAAAAACACTGAGAATAACAAACTCAAGGCCACACATCCAATAGCTGTAAGAAGATGGATACTAGCATTAGGATGGGTGTTAGTATTTCCAGCACTGCTCATGTGCTCCTTTGTCAAATAGAAATCAAAGTGCCCACACTGACCCTTACTGAGAGTTTGCTTATGTTGAGAATTATTTTAAGAGCTTTCCCTGTATTAACCCATTTTCTTCACTTATTGGGTAGGTCCCATTTTCAGTCTCATTTTGTTGTCCAAGGTCCCTTTAGATGTGGTGAGTTGACAAAGGTGGTCCATGGATACTGAATGAATACCAAAACTAAGGAATCGATCAGAGTGACCTCGAAGTCAGGGAACAGGCTAAGGGGTCAGAGGAAAGAACATGTTCTGTTGAAGATATAAACCCACATACACCATTGTTATATTGCTGGTAAGAGAATTTCACAGATACAGAACCTTAGTGTTCAAACTATACACCTCATTAGAAGGTGGAACCAGTGCTTTGATCACAAGGATAATTTCTAGGTCCAACCTCTCCCTACCATTCATGGAGAGTGGTTTAGAGTAGGGTTTACTAAACTATAATCTGAGCTTCTCCTATTTTTGTACATGAAGTGAGCTAAGAATGGTTTGTACGCTTTTAAATAATTAAGGAAAAAGCAAAGAAGATTTCGTGACACTTGAAAATTAAATGACATTCAAATTACTACCATGCCAGTTCACTTACATACTGTCTATAGCTGCTTCCATGATACAAGAGCAGAATGGGATTGTCTCTACAGAACCATGGCCTTCACGCCTAAACTATCTGACCCTTAACAGAACAAGTCTGCCGCCTCTGAGAGAATCACCAAATCCAAAAGCAGGGGAAACCCTGGCAGAGCAGACTAACAAGACATACTAGCACACACAAATTTCTTCTTGGCTATAACTATAGTGACTCTAACTATAACTTGCTACAGTGATGTAACTATCTTTTAATACCTATTTCTAAGTAGGCTTCCTTTTTGATACATACATGCTGCAAAGTAGTCAGATACTAGGGTATTCAGAAAAAACTATGATCTAGACTTCTCGGATAAAGGGGTGCACAAGTTGATATTAGGAGAAATGATAGCACCCAGCACCAAAGCCTCAAGACTCTCTCCTTCACATGCATGCTAATTCCTGTTTCTCTGCGATAAGCTTTATAGGCACCTTCTCAGAGTGACTAGTCGTTCCGTGACAATAATTTCTGTGTCTCATCATTCCCAGGAGACATGGGACATGACTTCTTCACTCTCTTGTGAAGCAACCATCAAGATCCAGCAAAACTGTGGGAAAGTTTTCTACTCAAAGAACCTGCTCACACTTGTACTATACTCTTAAAATAAAACTAGGTTACAATGTACTTTATAAAAGATATGTTGCTCAAAAAGTTGACTGTAAAGTGAATTTCTGTTCACTGAGTCATAATATTCTGATTTTCATTATAACATTTTCAGTGTAAAACTGATACATTTTCATAGGAAGAATTCACATCTAAGACATCTTAAAAATCACACTAAAAAATGAAGCAAACCATTAAAGAAGCACACAAGCAAAAAACAATATAAAATGAAACCTTAATAACACAGCACTTGAAATAAGTCACAAAAATGCCACCATCATGCCAAGATAGAAAATGCTTTACAAGGAGACATTCTTGCATCTTGAGGACATATACACATGAGAAGCAGATGTGTTCAGTGGATTTCCCAGGCCTTTAAAAGTAGCTGTCAAAACAGGTGGGAACAGGGTTATTCTCCACCTCAGTACATCCATGGAAAACATAAACACTGTTGGTTATTGAGACTCTGAAATTGTAGAATATAGTTCTTATTTTGATGTTGAATTTCATTGTGACTCAACTTAACTTTTTTTTTTCTGGGTGGATTCATGCTTGACACTAAGTTGCTAAAATCTGACCCCCAAACTCTGCTTTTGAAAGAGCAATGCATTTTTACTTCAAGTAGTTAAAATGAGTGATAGTGTCAAGGTGTGAGGCCAAGGCTGGGTGACTAAAGATATCACACACTGGAAATCTGACTGAGGTGGTAAAAGCAGTAGCCACTGAATCTTGGCATTATTTTACTCCTAGAGTATGGTTTTCCCATTTAGGTCCTGGGATCAGCAGAAGCAGCACTGCTAGGAACTAGTTAAACATGACACTCCTCAGCTCCAGCATTCTAACAGGTCTTCCAGGTGATTGTAAATCTGAGAACCACTGAGGATGTAGGCAGGTATGGTTCATTAAACAAATCAATAGAAAAATAAGGCCTCAGTGAAATTAGTCTGATATACATACACAGAAACAAAAATTCCCCCATAATTTTCAAGGGCTCTTAAGTACTTCATAAATAGCTATAAAAAAATCAACAATTCTTATATATGAATTAAAGTCTAGATTGGTCCTCTCCTTAGGCAAAACTTTGAAAATCTAGTTGGAGTTACTGCATTTAACATATTAAATTAGCTTAAGACAGGCCTCATGTGGATTCGCATTAAAAAATTCTCTCCCCCAATCTGATCTGTGACTAACTCAGACAAAGGACCAAGTATTTCCATGTTAAGGTATAAAGGTGCATCTCTAGGTTTCAAAAGTTAGAGGTAGAAGATGGTGAAATGGGGCTCCCTTTCCCTACAAGTTAGGAGTGGGGATTCCTAAATGTGCTCCCCACTTAGTGCCTGGGGGCAGGGTGCAGCCACAGTAGGCTATAGGATGCTCTGGGAGGGATTCCCAAGGCAAAAGGAGGAAGTAGGGAGAGAGGCAGCCATAGCCTGGTTTATTCCAACTTTAAGGCCAGGGCTGACGTTGGGGTAGCCTGTGCTTAGAATAAGAGAAAGGGAGACAGACATGTATCCTGAACAAGTGTCAGGATGGAACCAGGGATGCCAGACAGAGGTTTTCAAATCAACTGCAGGATGAGTGAGGAGGTCTAGGGTGACATATACTTTAAGTGTCAGGAAATAAGGAACAAAAAGGCAAACAGTAGGATGAAAAAAATAAAAATAAAAATAAAAAAAACCAAGCACCCGGGAATGGACTGTTCAATGCTTTAAACTTGTGCCAAGAGAATTAAGCCTGTTTGGAAAATGCCTCAGGAGCACAGAGTTTCTTCTTGGAAATGTCTCATGTGAGAAGAAAGCTTACTGTGCATTAGGACTATGTGTGTTACACTAAAACAGACTGGATGGGAGGAAGGAAAATTGGTTGAATTTGATACAACAGCAATGGAGAGGACAGGGAAGGAGGCGATTTTCTTTTTAAATTTTTTTTCTAAGTTGTAGTTGGACAGAATATCTTTATTTTATTTATTTATTTTTATGTGGTGCTGAGGATCGAATCCAGCACCTTGCACATGCTAGGTGAGTGCTTTACCACTGAGCCACAATCCCAGCCCCAGGAGGTAATTTTGAACAGAAAGGCCTTTATTCTCTTGCACAGAGGTATCATACTGGGGGTAGTGTCCCTTCTTCTCTGAACCCCTAACGGTGGAGGAGCTGAGGCCCAGGTGAAGTCCTCTCCTTTAGATCTGAGGCACCATATGATTTAAAGAATGTTATGGGAAAGACCACCAGGGAGGCTGATTTTTTCATGTCAGAGGATCTGGACTTCAGTGGCCTCAAGGCGCTTTGGTCATCTGATGTTTCCAATGATAGATGTCGGAATATTCCTGGTGAGACTTTTCTTGCAGTTGGATTCTGCCTGCCCTCCTCTGGGTTTGGGAGCAATCTATGGCTGTGCTTAGAAGGCACTGAGATTTCTGAGGCAGGTTTTCAGAATGAACAATCTGGGAGGCTTGGACTCAGGCTTAGGGGAGAGGTTCTATAAGCCTTCAGATTACCAGGGAAGGCTCTGGGGACTTAACGTAAGGTTGCTTGCTGATGTTAGGAAGGAAGTGGTTGGTTATTCTGAACTTAAAATTTGCAGAGGGAAGTGCAGGGTCCTCAGAGGATGGTGAAGCTGGTCTAGAATTTTAATACATAATTATTACTTCCCTAAGAGTTACTCATGGCAATTATTCCTTAAAGGGACACTCAATTTTTCAAGAACATTTACATCACATATTTCTTGCTTCCTATGAGCAAGCAGCATCAAGTTGGTTTGGTGAGCCTTCAAGTTTTTTAACTGGGGCACAATGCCTTTGTCTGCTGACTTCTTGGATGCTAATAACATTTTTGATATAAATCCACAATCCCTCATCTACAACTCCAAATTCCAAAGAGCTGCTCTGAAAGTCAGGATTTCAGATGGCAATATTGAACTTCTTGGACATAAATCTTGATCTGAAGGTATTTACAGTTTTATTTCTCCTTAGTGTGAATATTCATATATGAACATTCATATTTAATAAGAAATACTGGGTTTGACTATGAAGTGCTAATGAGCCGTATCATTTTCCTACACAACAAACATTCTGAACTCCACCACAAGCGTGACCCTAAATAATTTGGATGAGAAGCTGTGGAGCTGTATAGCTGTCTCTAGATATTAAGAACTACTGGGTCAGATCTCTCAGACCCAAAACTTAGCTCACCCTAACTCAAGATGGTCAAATGGTTTCATTAAAGCAGAAATTATGGGAAGAAACTTTGGCAGAAGTAAGGAGATATCTGGATACAGGGGACATCAAGGAGAGAGCAGCTTCTGTCAGGATTGATGGAGGCCAAGAAGGTAGGAATACTGCTCCTTGATGTGGTAGGCTGCCTTTCATGCTCTTGGGACCCAGGCTCAATGCTGTTTCTACTCATTTTTCGAGCTCTGAGTCACAGGTTCTATGGCCCAAGGGCAAACATGCCAGGGGCAGGAAGTTTAGTTGGAGAAGCTGGATTGGCCAATGAGGAATCAAGCAGTTTGGCTACAACTAGATGCCACTGATGCTGTAAGTGCCTGAATATACCTGGAAAAGCAGAGCTCTAATTCAAGAAGAAATTTCCATTCTAACTGCAGTTTCTATCACATGTGCATTTCTTTACCATGGCAGCACAGGTAGCAGCATTAGAAACTTGTATATTTATCTTTACAAATAGGTTCTAATTTCCTTGCATGCAGGGAACCTTTCTGTTTGACCCTAGGTTGTTGACAGTTAGTATGGTTTCTTGTACACAGCATGATTCCTGTAAATGTTGTGAATGAATTCAAGGATGAGCTAATACAATAATTACATTTTTCTTTCATCTACTCCTAGATCACAGACAACTATGACAGAATGTAACTGGGTAGTTACATGAAGTTGGGTTGCATATGCAAGATAGTGCTAAGTATGGATAGGAGAGAATGTGGGTATATTTATGCTTCCCAATTTGGTATTTATTTTTTGAATTAGCTTCTTTAAAACCACCAAATTTCTACTAAGTTTAATTTCCACTACCTGCCTGAAGTACAAAGAAGATATATATATATATATATATATATATATATATATATATATATATATTTTTTTTTTTTTTTTTGGATAGGAAAAGGGATAGAAAACTTAATAAAACTTACTAAGAAAGGATGTCCCAAGGAGTCAGAGAGTCAAGAAATTTTAGAGATGCCAAGAACTTTAGAAATCATCTAAAGTATATAGTACTTACACAATTGTGCTAAAAACATATACATATGCTGTCATGATCAAGACTGAAACTTGAACCATGTCTCCTAATTCCTCAATTGGCACTGGATCTATATCAAGTCAGACTAAAGATCTGGGGCTATTTGCATTCTGTAAGATCATCCTACTTCTCATGGTACTTCCTTCAAATGGAAATTTTAAATATGTAACAGTAAAACCTCATTTGTATGCCCATCTATGATAATCTGTCCAGTTTGAACTCATTAGTCAATTAGCAGAAATAAATGTGTTGTTTAAGAACTAAAATGAAACATTTACAAATATTCACATACATACCAGAATGATTATTTACCAGATTAGAATAAGTGAGGCTTTACTGTGTGTAAAACAGACAGACATACATATAAAGAACACTTTGGATTATTTTGAGATGTTTCTAGAAGCTGATGTATCAGAAATCTGTTAAACCCAGTCTTTCAGGCACAGGAAACACTTACCACTGCCAGCACTTCCCTCTCTTTTGCCACGGGAGCCCCCACTGCCATCTCTGCCTGATTTTATACGCTAGAATAAGAAGAAGAAAATTTAGAAGAATGTGCGATATTCCTTCAAAACAATATAAATTTTAAATTATAAAATATAAATTATAAATTTTGAAATTAAAGCTACTGTGAAATCCTTAAGGACTATTATCATCATCATCTGAGAGTTAATTCTATGGGGGAAAAAAGAGTTGTTCTGGCAGTAAAGAGTTCAAAGCTTGTCTGTTTGGACCTGTAAAATATTACAAATCAAATGGACTTAACAGACATCTATAGAATATTTCAGCCACAGTGTGAATACTCTTTTCTTCTCAGCAGCTCATGGAACCTTTTCCAAAATAGACCATAGTTTAGGTCACAAAGCAACTCTCATCAAATAAAAAAATTTCCTTGCAACTTATCAGATCATTATAGAATGAAATTAGAAACCAATACCAAAAAACCCTACATAAACTATATAAACACATGGAGATTGAACAATACACTTTTGAATGATAAAGGGTAATAGAAGACATTCTTAGACTCACATGAGAATAGAGATATAGCGTTATCAGAACCTCTGGGACACTATGAAGGCAATTCTAAGAGGAAAGTTTATAGGTATGAGTGCCTATGTAAGAAAATCAGAAGATCCCAAACAACCTAATGATGCATCTAAAGGTCCTTGAGAAAGAAGAACAATCAGATTCTAAAACCAGCATAAGGAAGGAAATAATTAAGATCATAGCTGAAATCCATTAAATTGAGAATAAAAAATACAGAAAAAACCAGAAGACTCTAGAACAACAACAACAAAAAATAACTACACACCAAAGTTCACACATACATGAAGAAAAAAAATACATTTCAATTGATGTACAAGTTCAAAATCTTTGAAAACATTAGGAAATAGGCAAATAAATCTCCCCCAAAATACACAATCCCCCAACAAAAGAACCCACAGATACAGGAGTGGGCAAAATTCCATAAAGACTATAACAAATTGATTATTAAAATGTTCAATGAATTTTTAAAAATCTAAGAAATAAATTAAGAGTAAATATGGGAGGTAAAAGATTATTTCAATAAAGAAACAGAAATATTGAAAAGAAAGTAATCAGAACTTCTGGAAATGAAAGACACAATGAGTCAAATTAAAAATTCATTTGAAAATGTCACCAACAGAATAGATTACACAAAAAAATAGAACTTCAAGCCTTGAATACAGAACTTCAGGCCTTAAAGAGAGGATACATGAACTTGAATACTCAGTATGCGCTAATGGGGAAACAATTTTAAAAAAGACTATGATCAGAATATACAAGAACTCTGGAACAACATCAAGAGACCAAATGTGAAAGTCATGGGGATGGAAGAGAATATGAGATATAGGTTAAATGCATTAAGAACCTCTTCAGTGAGATAATAGCAGAAACCTTTCCTCACCTTAGAAATGAGATAAAAACTGTCAGGATGCATATAGAGCACCAACTGGACAAAATCAAAAAAGAACTTCTCCAAGACACATCATAATCAAAATGCTAAGAATATTATACGTAGCAAGAGAAAAACACCAGGTCACACTTAGAAGCAAACCAATAAGGCTCTCTTCTAACTTCTCAACTCAGACCCAAAAATCAAGGAGGGCCTGGAATAAGAAATTCCAAGCTCTAAAAGAAACAATTTCCAGCCAAGATTGTTATATCCAGCAAAGTTATCTTTCAGAATCAATAAAGAAATAAAAACTTTCCACAGTAAAGATAAACTAAAAAATTCATGACCACTAAACCAGCTACACAAAGAATACTTAAAGATATATTGAACTCAAAAACAAACCCCAAATCTCCCAAATACGAGTTCACTAGAAGAGCAACTACATGAAAAGCAAGACCAAAATGGCAGGAAATAACAAATATTTATAATAAGACAGAATGTAAATGGTCTCAACTCCCCAATTAAAAGACACAGATTCACAGAATGGATTAAAAAATAAGATCCACCCAAAAACTGTTTGCAAGAGCATCATTTCATAGGCAAAGATGCTTTCAGGCTAAAAGTAAATGGATTGGAAAAACATTCCATGCAAATGGAATGCAAAAACAAGTAGGAGTAGCTATTCTCATATCTGACAAAACTGATTTCAAGCAAAAATTAATAAGAAGAAACAAAGAAGGCCATTACATACTGGTAAATGGAAGAATCCAATGAGAAGATGTAACAACAGTAAATATTTATGCCCCAAATGTCAGTGCTTCTAATAACATTAAAAAACAAAAACAAAACAAAACAAAAAACATAACCCAACTTCTTAATGTTAAATCTCAGAGTCTAATGCAATAATACTGTGGTATTTCAACACACCCCTACTGAATTCAAGCCTTTGTTTAGAGTATCCAAGTGGTAGCCTGGTAGAACTGGAGTATGGGGCAGTGAGCATGGGCCAAGGCTGTATGAAGCCCATCATGCCAGCACAAGCCTGAGAAGCAGCAAGGTAGGGGAGAGGCAAGCCAGGGTGAACTTACCTGTCACCTTGCAGTGACCCAGGCCTAGCCTGATAAGCAGTGAGAAAACAGAAGTTGGGGCAGACCCGAATGGAGAATGCAGGAAAATTCAGACTCAATGATTAAACAATAGCATTGATACTTTCCAAATTTGGACAAATAGCATTGGCTCTTTCCTAGAATCTGATTAGCATAAATTTGGACCAATAGCATTGACCCAAGAGCTAGATAAACTCCTAGACTAGGACAATGAAGTGGCAACCCCTATTGGGTCCCCCTCACCCTGCAGAAGCTCTGTCTCTTTTTTTCTTACCACTTGAATAAATCCTACTCTTACACTCACTGTTCCTCATCTGTGGATTTCATTCTTTGAATTCATGAGACAAGAACCTGGAAAAAGATTGGTGGTGAGCTGCTGGGGTCTGCTATGACATCATAGCCCACCATTAAGAAATGCAACAGTCCACTCAATAGTAGTGGAAAAGAATCTGGGTTTGTTGGCTGGGAACCCCAGAGAGACACTGGCAGACATACCCTTCTGTGATTACTTACTAAAATAAACTTTCTTAACTGAGGAAGCCTGAAGTTTACATAGACCCTATCTGCCAGAAGAAGTGGAGAACTGAGTTTTATCACAAACTCCAGTTTCACACACACCAATTGACAGGTCATCCAAACATAAAATCAATAAATAATACTATAAATAAAATGACCCTAAAAGACATGTATAGAATATTTCATCCAAGACAGCTGATTTCTCTTTTTTTCTCAGCAGCTCATGGAAACTTTTCCAAAATAGTTCATATTCTAGGTCACAATGTAAGTCTTAGCAAATACAAAAAAAAAAAAAAAAAAAAGCTGATAAATCCCATGGACCTACCATATCACGTGGAAAGAAACTAGAAATCAACAGCAAAAAAAAAAAAAAAAAATTATAGAAACCACATAAACACATAGAGATTGAACAATACTCTTTTAAATGAGGAATGGAAGAAATGAGAGAAGAAATCAAGAAATTGTTAGAAACAAATGAAAGTAGGGATATATCAAAATCTCTAGGAGAGTATGAAGGCAGTTTGAGGAAAGATTATAGCACTGACAGCCTATATTAAAAAACAGAAATATCCCATATAAATAATCTAATGCTACACTATACCTCAAGGCCTTAAAAATGGAAGAATGAACATTTTCAAAGCAGTAGAAGTCAGAAAATAATTAACATTAGAGTTGAAATCAATGATATTGAGAATAAAACAATACACAAAATCAATGCAACAAAGAACTGGTTCTTTGAAAAGATAAACAAAATTGATAAACTCTTAGCCAAACTAACCAAAAGAAAAAAAGAGAAGGGCCAAATTAACAAATCATAGATGAAATAGGACATATCACCACAGACACTTCTGAAATCCAAAGGATCATTAGAAACTATTTAGAAAATTTATATGCCAATAAATTGATAACATCTAGAAGACATTGAAAAATTTCTAGACACATATGACTTGCCCAAATTAAACCAGGAAGATATAGAAAACCTAAACAGATCAATATCAAGTTATGAAATTAAAACAATAATTAAAAAAGCCTTCCAACAAAGAAAAATCCAGAACCAGATGGATTCTCAACTAAGTTCTACCAAATCTTTACAGAAGAACTAACATCAGTGTTCCTCAAATTATTGCATGAAATTGAAAGGGAGGAATAGTCCCAAATACATCTATTAAGCCAGTATTACCCTGATACCAAAACCAGACGAGGACACATCAAGGAAAGAAAACTACAGATCAATATCCTTGATGAACAAATATGTAAAAATTCTTAATAAAATCTTAGCAAACTATATTTCAAAATCACATCAAGAATATAGTACACAATGATCAAGTGGGTGTCATCCCAGGGATGCAAGGTTGGTTTAACATACACAAATTAATAAATGTAATTCACCACATAAATAGAATCAAGGACAAGAATCATATGATCATTTCAACAGATGCTGAAAAGATCTTTGATAAAGTCCAGCAGTCATTCACTTAAAAAACACTGGAGATGGGCTGAGGTTGTGGCTCAGTGGTAGAGCACTTGTCTAGAATGTGTGAGGCACTGGGTTCTACCCTCAACATCACATATAAATAAATGAATGAAATAAAGGTCCATCAACATCTAAAAATATTAAATAAAAAAGATACTGTTTTAAAAAAACAATAACACTGGAGGAACTAGGGATATAAGGAACTTACCTCAACATTATAAAGATATATATGACAAACCAAAGCCAACATCATACTGAATGGAGACAAACTGAAAGGTTTTCCTCCAAAATCAGGAAAAGGACAAGGATGCCCACTCTCACCACTTTTACTCAATATAATTTTTGAAACACTAGCCAAAGCAATCAGGCAAGAGAAGAAAATTAGAGTGATACAAATAGGAAAAGAAGGGGCTGGGGATGTGGCTCAAGCGGTAGCGCGCTTGCCTGGCATGCGTGTGGCTGGGGTTCAATCCTCAGCACCACATACAAACAAAGATGTTGTGTCCGCCGAAAACTAAAAAAAATAAATATTAAAAAAAAAAATAGGAAAGGAAGGGGCTGGGGTTGTAGTTCAGTGGTAGAGCACTTGCCTAGCATGAGTGAGGCACTGGGTTCAATCCTCAGCACCACATAAGAATAAATAAATAAAATAAAGGTATGTCCATCTACAATTAAAAATAATAATAATAAAAAAACTACAGGTAAGGAAGAGTCAAATTATCTGTTTGTTGATGACATGATCCTCTATCTAGAAGAGTTAAAAAAAATCCTACATCAGAAGACTTCTAGATGTGATAAATTCAGCAAAGTAGCAGGATACAAGACCACCATTCATAAATTAATAGCTTTCCTATATGCCAATAGTGATTCTGCTGAGAAAGAAATCAGGAAATCTATGCCATTCATGATAACCTCAAAAAAAAAAAAAAAGAACAAAAAACTTGGCACTTAATCTAACCAAGGATGAAAGAGCCTCTATGAAGAAAACCATCTAACACTGGAGAAAGAAACTGAAAAAGACTTAGAAATGGAGAGACTTCCCATGTTCATCCAAACAACCATATTACCAAAAGCATTATACAGATTCAATGCAATCCCCACCAAAATATCAGTAACATACTTCACAGAACTAGAAAAAAACAGTCTTAAAATTCATTTGGAAGAATGAAAGACCAAATATAGCCAAAGCAATCTTGAGCAAGAAGAGTCATGCTGGAGAGGCATCAAATACCTGATATCAAATTATATTAGAGAGCTACAGTAACAAAACAGCCTAGTATTGACATCAAAACAGACATGAAAACCAATGGAACACAACAGAAGACACAGAGATAAACCCAAATAGTTATAGTCATCTAATACTTGAAAAAAAGTGCCAAAAATATATGGTGGAGGAAAGACAGCTTTTTCAATAAATGATGCTGAGAAAACTGGATATCCATATGTAGAAGAATCAAACTAGATCCTTATATCTCACCCTGCTCAAATGTCAAATCAAAGTTGATCAAAAACTTAGCAATTAGACCAAAAGTACTGTGATTGCTAGAAGAAAACACAGTCAACACTCCAACATATTGGTGCAGGCACTGACTTCCTTAAATCAGAAATGATGGGGCTGGGGGTGTGGCTCAAGCGGTAGCGCGCCCGCCTGGCATGTGTGCAGCCCGGGTTCGATCCTCAGCACCACATACAAACAACGATGTTGAGTCCACCGAGAACTAAAAAATAAATATTAAAAAAATTCTTGCTCTCTCACTCTCTCTTTAAAAAAAAAATCAGAAATGATAAGTAAAGAGAGTGCTTATAGAATGGGAGAAAATCTTTGTCAACTACTCCTGTGATGGTACTAATATTTGGAATACATAAGGAACTAAAAAAGCTTAACAACAAACAAACAAACAAAAAACCCCAAACCAAACCAACAAACCCCAAATAATCCAATCAAGAAATGGACAAAAGAACTGAACACATTTCTTAGAAGATGAAACACAAATGGTCAACAAATATATGAAAAAATATTCAACATCCCCAGCAATCAGGGAAATCCAAATCAAAACTATACTGAGATTTCATTTCTCTCTAGTCAGAATAGCAATTATCAAGAATAAAAATGATAATAAATGCTGGCAAGGTTGTGGGGGAAAAGATACACTCATATATTGTTGGTGAAACTGCAAATTAGTACAACCACTCTGAAAAGCAGCATGGAGATTCCTCAAAAAAGTAGAAATAGAATGCCATTTGATCTAGCTACCATGCTCCTCAGTATTTATCCAAAAGAACTAAAATCAGCATATTACAGTTATACTGAAAATGTGGCAATGGAGTTTTACTCAGCCATAAAGAAGAATGTAATTCATAAAGAAGGTATGTGCCAGCAAATGGATAATATTATGCTAAGTGACAAAAGTCAGACTCAGAAAACCAAAGATCAAATATTTTCTCTCACATATGGAAACCAGAGTAAAGCAGGGAAAAAGGCAAGGGTCAGATATGATAAAGAAAGAAAGTCAGTGGAGTAGAAGAAGGAAAGTGAGGGGGAAGGAAAGAGGGATGAAGAAGAAAATGCTGAATGAATTTGACAAAATTACACTACATACATACATACATATAACACCATAAATCCCACCTTTATGTATATCTATAAAGCACCAACCAACCAACAAACAAACAGAATTAAACCAGTATGGGAGAGGGAGGAGAACTGGGGGAGGGAGGAGAGTGGGGAAAGCAGGGAAACCAGAAACTAAAATGGAATAAATTAAATTTCACCCAGGTATGATTACGTCAAATGAGTCCAACCATTATGTACAACTATAATGCACTAATAAGGAAAAAGCGGAATCCTCCCTTGAAACCCCAGCTTTTCCCTTGCCTTCACAAACAAAATAAACCCTTCAAAAGATGTAACAAAATAAGAATTTCAACATCTGACTTTATTTCAAAACTTGATTTTCATCTATTCCAGACTGATCATTTCCAGCATATCTGAAAGACCTGTAAATGCTAAAAATAATCTCATCAGGACAAAAGCCCATGTGACCCGACAGTTTCTCAAAGCAAAGACACCAGGTCAGAATAACACTTAGGAAGCTGTGTGCACTTCCATGATCACCACTCTACCTGTTGTATTTGCTCTCTGCCCTCATCTAGAATCTTCCACTTCCCTGGCTTGCTTAATAATCCTTTCATAGTTTTACTTTCTATCCATCTAGACTCCTGACCCACATCATTCAGCATAGCCACATCATAACCCTGACACCCTTGATCACTTCGTCTTTCCAGCTCACCAAGAGAAACCTAAGCCTGGGTTGCTTCGGTAACTTCACTCTTTCCTCTCCTCCTCCCAGGAAAAGTCCCAGGAGTGCAGAGTGACCTCAGGGTTTCCCAATAGCTTACTCAGTATCCTCACCTGTGCCCCACAAAACACCTCATTCTGCCTTCTTCAATTCTGGCAACTGTCTGTCCCTCTTGCATCCTGAGTTAAAGGCAACAGCATCCTCTTGGATATGCCAGCTTCTTCCATGTGTGAACTTTTTAGTTCCTTCCTTTGCCTGCTAGTCCCTTCCTTAGCTTCCTAACTCATCCCTTGGTGGACTTCCTGTGTATCTCAGGTGGCCCCTCCCTCAGTACACTCACTCTACCAGGTGCTCCCCGTGGTCATGGCCATGCTCTTCTGGCTTATCTTTCTCCCTCACCACCTTCCTATGCGCAGTGTGGTGCTCCACTCAGTTACTTGCTGGCACTTGAAAATTAATGAATTCAATCAGAATGAGTCTCATGTATCAATCACTGCAATAGCTGTAACAATGATTTTGTGTGGAAGTTACAGACATGGCAACTCCAAGTAAATACAAAACATTTATTGAAACATTAGTTTGAACAGGCCAGTTGTGGTGATGCACACCTGTAATCCCAGCACCTGACTTAGGAGACTGAGGCAGGAGGATAGCAGGTTTGAGGGCAGCCTCAGCAGCTTAAGGAGATCCTATCTCAAAATTAAAAAAGGGCTGGGGTGTAGTTCAGTGCTAGAGTGCTCCAGGTTCATCCTCAATACTGCCCCAAACAAGAACTCCATTAGTTTGATACAGTTCTAAATTTAAAGAAATAGGGAACATGAAGCCTTAGATCACTGGTATCTCCCATGCCATTTTAAAGAGGGAGGTCTAACTAGTAGCATTTTTAGCAGACCCAAGGACATCCTTAGCAGATGCAAAGTAAAGCCCTCTAGGGACAGTGCCATGAAAACAGGAATACTCCCCAGGGATTCCAGGGCTGGTCCAGGAGCTGGTTCTGTCCTGTCATTGTGGAATGAGAGGTAAAGCAGGCAGAGGTGGAGGAAAAAAGAAACCAGGAGAGGTGTGTTAGAGAGATTACAAACACACCCACCCCTAGGTCAGGCAGAGTAAAAAGACTATCCAATATATTTATTTACTTGTAAAGGATTAATCTTAATAGGCCATCTGTGAACAGGAAGCGTCATGGTTAGATTGACTTGAAGGGCACCTGGGAGATGAGAAAATAAAGATCAAGTGTATTTAATTTATGGTAGTTCTTGGGCTGGGAGAAAAGGGAATGATGATGGTGGGGTAGATCCAGAACTTGTGTGGGAAACTTCTGAAAAAAGAAAATAAAAAACTGAAAATAAAATAAGTTTCCAAAATAAAAATTTATTCAGAAGTAGGCCACTATAAATGAGGGCCTACAGCTAATAAGCTCCTTGGCTTCACAGTGGAAGCCCCAGCCATGGTGGCCCCTGTATCTCTACAGGGCATGCTGGTAGGGGACTGATTCTTGTGGCTCTCCTACAGATAAGACTGTATTCCTGGGGCACAAGGGGCCTGTATTATACTGACACATCTGATGATACATGACCCACCTGAAATCTGAAGGACCAGGTATATTTTAGGAACACAATAAATGCTTATCAAATACAGTAATAAAAGCTCTTGCCATGTGGTAGGATGAGGGTTTTGAATATGGGAAATACTCATTCCCGCCTTTTCAGAGTTTTAACACTTCATAAAGTTCACAGAAATTTGTACTCATTTGGAATAGTAAGTAATGGTAGACATGAAAATAAAAATTAAAAAGAACTGAAAAAATGATTTTCACCCTATCAATATTAAAATGGAAGAAAACAGCCACATAAGGGAATACAGAACCAAAATAATAACAGTAATCTGTATTTAATGACACGGAGAATTGCCCATGTTACTTTGCTTAAATAGGGGGTAAAAGTTATAAGATAGTAGTTTTGTAAAAATTTTTGTGAAAAAAGTCTCATTTAAAAAGCAATATATTTGTTTACAGACATTTGTAAAAATGACTGGGAGGATAAAATGCTAATAGTGACCTCTAAGTAGAGGGATGAATGAGTCATATTTTTCTTTATATATTTTAATTTGAATTAAAAATTACTTACAAAAGTAATCTGCCTGAATTTCTAAAAGAACATTTACTATTTTAATAATATAAAAAAAAAGAGCGGAGGGGGGCAATTTTATTCAGGAAAAAAATGAAGGTACAGAATAGAGGAACAAAGCAGATGCAAGTAAAACAATAGGACAAATTAAATAAATGTTTGAAAGGACAAAAAAAAAACCCACATCTTTTACCTTTAAAAAATCTATATTTTCTGATGGGAAAGGCAGCAGAGCACAACAGACACTAGTATGGCAATTTGTAAATCAATGGATGTGTAACTGATGTGAATCTGCAATCTGTGTATGGGGTGAAGGTGGGAGTTCATAACCCACTAGAATCAAAGTGTGGAATATGATATGTCAAGAAATTTGTAATGTTTTGAACAACCCACAATAAAAAATTAAAAAAAAAAAAAAATCTATATTTTCAATAAGGATGTATGACCATAAATGTCACATATTACTCTCTTGTAATGGAATAAAATCAACCATTACAAGGTGATGGATCTATAAATCATCTAAAACAGCGTTACCCAAAGTGTGGTCTGGAAACCACTGTGTCCACAAATTGCCAAACATCCTTGAGGAGATGAACACAGAGGTTGAGGGCAGGGACTTAAATGCTTTTATAATGATTTGATACTGTTGACATCCAAAATGCATGATTATTTTTCTAGTAATGTCAATGACAAACTACAAATAATAACTTCACCACAGATAGTTTGAGAAGTACTAATCTCTGAACACTGAGAACCAGAATGTGGTCCAGAGGTTAAATGTCCATTCCAGATTAAAAAGCTGACCAATGTCAAGTAAAAAAAATAGTTCAGGGTGTTGTCCACCATACTATGCTTTTATTCCATAAGAATTGGTGTCTGGGGCTTGGGTTGTGCTTAGCAGTAGAGCACTCGCCTAGCACATGTGAGATCCTGGGTTTGATCCTCAGCACTACATAAAAATTACTGAAATAAAGGTATTGTGTCCATCTACAACTAAAAACTAAATTAAAAAAAAAAAAAACTGGTACCTGTCCAATGAAATCAGAAGCAGTTCTTTTACCTAGTTAAGGATTCTTAAGAAGATCGGCTCTGACTTCATATTCAAGAAAAAAAATAGAATTCAAAACATTTCTTAGTGGCTATGAATTCATGAACATGACCTTAACTTCCTATGCACAGCCAAAGCCAACTATAAGGCCTCACTAGATCCTTTGAGATACACAGCAGATTTTAAGGAATGCTTTCTGAGTGAATGAACTACGGAACCAATACAAGGCAACGCATAAAACCCTTTAAGAAGGCTTTCAATGGCTTTTAAGAAGTGATTGGTAATCTTACTCAAGAAAATGTAATCAATGCACAAATCACCATAAATTTGATACCAACAATGTATATTCTATTCAGTACTTTATGAAATTTATTCAATTCAATAATGCATAACAGTTGTAAGACATTCTTGTAGATTTTAATACATACATGAACTTTAAAAATCTTTTTTAAGTATAGTCAATTTAAAGCTGTCTTTATGGGATCTTAAAATGGAATCTCTTTGTTATTATAATGGAACAGGTATCCATTCAACAAGATTGTAAATTTTGGGGCGTAATAACTGGAAACATGGGTAAAGTACCAACTACATATTATATTAACTTTGAATTAATTATATAATATTTTGTCAATCTGGCCAACAGAAAGAATTAAGAAATGTTTTCTGTTATGGTTAAGGAAGGAGATGGCAAATATTGGTAGGATATTTCTCTTTTTGACTATTTTGAACACTTAAGAACAATTTAAAAATATTAACTATTAACATATTTCTATTTGGGGGCTGGTAATGAAAACCTTCTGTATTTTGTATACTCTTTCTTTATCCATTTTATTTTTCTTCTTAATAGTTTCCTTTTGTTCTCTAACCTCTTTGGTATTTTGATTGATATTTTTCTCTTCCTTTTTCATTTTTAAAATACTCAGTCCTCAATTCTCACTCTTCTCATTTTGCTCTTTTCCACCTATACAATCTAATTATTACAGATTTCCTTGCAAGTAGTGCTTTTGATGTTTAGTGAAGCAAAAGAGCAAAACATCTTTATAAAAACAGTAACTAAGGGGCTCACAGTTTCCAGGGGCTAGTTCACATTGCTATAGGACTCATGGTATCCAGCAATGAGGACAAAAGGGAACAAGTGAGTCTGTCTGTGCAGGTAGTAAATCTGTCTGGCCTGGCATGGCCAATAGCACTATGCCCAGAATTGCTTCCTTCTGGCCTTAACAAATGCAGAATGTGCTAAGTTTTTTCCTTACTCAGAAATGGGTAGATTCCCCAAGCACAGGGGCAGAACAGTCTTCCTTTCTTTCCATAATAGTTCCAGAAAGGAGACTAGTTTCTCTGAAAAAAAAAAAAAAATCAATCTATATAAAATTTCTAACTCTAATATTTTTAAATAGGAGTCAGGAGTACAGGAAGATATATCCTGACCACACAAACCTGGATTGGTTTATCTTTCTTAAGTTTATACAAAACTTTTTCCATTTTAAAGAATCTTGACAAATGTATGATTTTGCAACACTATGAAGCTCTCAGGAGATTCTGAGGCTCTACTGGTTATGGACCACATCTCAAGTGACACTATTCCAAGACCCTAACCCCTAATCTAATTATGGCAGGCTGATTGCAAGAAACATTTAATATAATTCCTTGTACGAGTCACTAACTTTTCTGGATGAAGATTAAGTAAGGATTACATTTCAAGTGAAAACCCTTATTTGCATAATCCTATTTCTCTCCCATTCATTCATAAGGTAGAAAGGTACATGAGTTAGGAGCCTGGACTTAGGAGCCAGTGGCCTGGAATGATATTCCATGTCTGCCCCTCAACATAGTAGCATGTGGTTTCTTTTCTCATCTACAGAAAATAGCAATGATGAGACCATATTCAACATCATAGGATTAGTGAATTCATTGGATTAGTTAATATATTTAGAACAGTGTCTGCACTTAGGCGCTCAAATGTATGCCACTATTGTTATTTTGTGCAGTGCCAGGGACAGAACTCAGGGCCTCATGCATGCAGTTTACCACTGAGGTAACATCCCTGGGGCCCTCATTGTTATTACTAATTAATTACATCTAGTTAAGCAGATGTAATAAAGTGGAATTAATGGAAAAGCTGCTACTAGAAAAACAAAGACTGCTAACATTACTCAGGAATATGTTACCCAGGTTCTTCACTTCAGCTTCTCCTTTCTGCTGCCAAATTTCTACCTTACCAGCAGAAGGAAAGAGAAAAGAAAGGCAGAAAGACTGAGGGTCATTTCTGTGTTCCGTAGCAGCTCCAGATAAAGGTTGAATGTTATTATTTAGAAAAATCTCTGGTTTCAAAACATGACTATTTCATAAAATATCTCAATCCAACAACATGGAAGAGCTCACCTATAAATAATCATTGGGGCCACAAACTTTAACAAGAAACATCTGAAAACTAGACTGATCACAGAAAATTATCAAATATTAAAAAGGCATCTGATTGTCTAACAAAGTGAAAACGTTTAAATAAGTCTAAATATATCTGTATAATAAGCTATTATATAGACATTAATAATAATGTTTGGAAGAAATTTTAATTATATAGGAAAAATGTTTAAGCTTCTGCATCAGGATTTGCTCTAAACAAGAAACAGAAAGATAAGAAGAAATAAACAAAAAAGGTAACAGGAAGCTTTAGGTTCAAATTTAGAAAAGGAGAGAATCCTTAATTCCAATGTTTATTATATTTAGCATTATAATTAACGTTTTATACCCTACATAGGCCAGGAAACAGAATGTATTGCCACATAGGCTCACTATCTGGGAAAGACAAATAGAAATGGGATGGACAAGAGTTACCTGATGTGTGCATTCTTTCTCTTTAAGCCTCTTTTCTTCTTCCTAGCACCTTTCTTTTTCATTGATCCCCCTTGACCGTGTTTATAAGCAAAACTTAGATGAGAAAAACCTCAAGAAAATGTTTTTATTATTTATGATGCAATAATGAATATAGAAAAAACTCTTAAATGTGAATAGAACAATTTAAGGAAAAGGGAGAAAAGGGAAAATGCCACTGACTATGAAGTCCAAGAAACCAAGTAGATTTCAAGGAAATTGAAAAGAGAGACTCAATGTTTATTTTAGTACTTTGTAGATTTGGACTATGACTTTAATTCCAAAGACAGACTAAGGTCTGAGTTAGGACAAGATATATTCCATGCTTGCATAATTATGTCAAAATGGATTCTACTGTCATGCATAACTCAAAAGAACCCCCCCCCCCAAATGACTAAGGTATAAGAAACTTTGAGCACGAAATACTAAGGAAAAGCTGTAATAATGAGAGGATACATCCAAGTGGCATTGGGTTTTATATAAATTTTAATGAGACCAGTGATAAAATATTATGCAAAGAAGTAAATATAAGTATAGAGAGATGTAAGGAGATAAACATTGGATAGTTTAATTATATCAAGGGTAAATCATGTAAGTTCACTAAAGCAGTCTTTATAAAGCCACTAGGAAATTATTTAGTGAGTAGAATATTAGTTTTTATTTGCAATTAATAAAACATTTATTGGTAATTAATAAGACATTTATTTGTAGAAAAATGGATATTTCTAAAATTCCTGGGGGGTGGTCCCTGAAAATGATTTGTTCCCAGGTATTTTAAATATTCTTCCTTTTTTTTTTTTTTTGTGGTGAGTACCAGGGATTCAACTCATGGACACTCAACCACTGAGTCACATTCCTAGCTGTATAGAGACAGGGACTCACTGAGTTGCTTAGCGCCTCACCAAATTGCTGAGGCTGGCTCTGAACTTGCGATCCTCTTACCTCTGCCTCCTGAGTCGCTGGGATCACAGGAGTGTGTCACCATGCCCAGCCTCTTCTTTTTTTTTTTTTTTTTAATATATATATATTTTTTAGTAGTTGATGGAACTTACTTTCTCTCTCTCTCTCTCTTTCTTTCTTAATATATGGTGCTGAGAATTGAACCTACTGCCTCACACATGCTAGGCAAGCACTCTACCACTGAGCTACACCCTCAACCCCTTAAATATTCTTCTTAAAATATAGTTGTCCCTAACAATTATACCATCCCAATGAAAACAAGGCTTGCTAATAATTAACAAGCACAAGTTCTAATTCCTTTTTGCATACATTCTCAGAAGAAACCATTATTTTTACCAAAAATTGGTTGTTTTATTTTTCACAGTACAGATGAATATAAAAAGATTCTAGGTGTATGAGAATAATAGATAAAACCTGATTAATGAACATATAAATATTTTAATGGAAGAGTAATAAGGAGTCTAAGTAGCAAGGGAAAGCAAAAGTTTCAATGACATTATTCATTAAAATATAATAAATTTCATTAGCACTTATGAATATTAGTCCAAAGTAGTCAGATTAAAAAAAAGTTTAAAACTATATAGAGAGACTATAATAAAGCAAAGAGGATAAGGGAAGAAGAAAAGGTAAAGTTTGGACCCAAACCCTATAAAAATCAGAAGGAGAGAACAATATCTCTACTGATTCAACTATGATACAACTAAGAGTGGGAAAATTGTGTTAATGGTAAATGCTAAAAAATTTTAAGAAGTAATTCTACTTAAAGGAGGATGCTTTCATCTTAGTCCTTCAAGCTCATTTCCCAGGAATTCTCTGGAATCAATCCTAAGTTTACATTAAGATTCTTTGTGAACTGGTTGCAAAGAAGTTCCTAAGGAGTTAGTTAAAAGGCTACCTCTCACTGTTTAAAAGAGGTCAACACAAAAAAAGGTTTTCATAAAGATCAAAATTACTATATTGATTAAACATGTTTAGCAAATTATTTTAATCTGTTTTCTAAAGTTAAAATTTTTGCTTTGTAAAAAATTTAATGTTTGTGCTAAATAACATATTTAACAAATGAATATATTTTCATAATTTTTGTAAATTTTGATTTAAGTAAACCAGTTTTTGAAGCCAAAACCACACTTCACTGAATCTGCAAAGTGAAAACGTCATCCATTTTTTTTTAAATTTTTCTTTTAGTTTATAAATTGTTGACAAAATTCTTCCTTTGGACAGCCAATGCAATTACATATGAAAGAAAAAATAAGTAGTATTCTGATTGCATTTTGCAGCAATCTGAAAATAGATGGGACTGTGTAAGCTTAGATTTTATTAGATTACCATACTGATAATATTATGTGCATAATTCAAATTTATAGATTGGCACTTATACATGAGAGTATCTTTATGAGTAAAACAATATGGTACCAAAAAAAAGGGGTCAACATTAGAAGTCTACTAAATCACAGGCGCTAATGCATATACCATCATCTTAAGGTTATAAATTGTAAGAAGTGTGTTATGCATGATCCCTATTTGTAGTAGTTTGTTCATTCTTCAGTTTAACTAAAACTAATAATCCTTAAACTTGTAAAGTCTGAAGAATCTGACTCTGCACATTTAGGGTTCTATATTAGAGAATTTTACATGATAATGAACTGAGTTCCAAAAAACGTTCTAGGTTTGAAATATAGAAGGGAGAAAGGATGGGAAGGAAAAGGGGAATCATGAACTAAAATCGACTTCTGTATGAGGATGAACCCAACCACTACACATAAAGCTCTAATAATTAAAAAAGATATATATATATATAATATATACATATTATTTATATATATATATATTCATTTTTGATTCTGATTAATGAAACACATTCAATAGCAATTATGACAATTATGATCATTTGAACTTCAGTTAATATCAGTTTACATTTTACAAAGCTTTCATACAAGTTATCTAATTAATTAGTATTTGGTATATGGAATTATATTGGCCATTATAGCACATTTTAATATATACCCTACGTTAGCATTTTAAACCAACTTGATATTTTAGAGTTATTAAAGTAAAAAAATCTGTTTGCCCATAATCTTTTTACAACTGGATACCTTTACAAGAGAATTATCAGATTACATCTTTTTTTAAAAAAATATTATTTTAATTGTCAATGGACTTTATTTATATGTGGTACTAAGAATCGAACCCAGTGCTTCACACATGTAGGCAAGCGCTCCACCACTGAGCCATAACCCCAGCCCATAAGATTGCATCTTAAAATCAAATACAACAATTGTATTTTGAAAACAAAAACACAATTTAGATTTTCTCTATATCCAAGATAATTTTATTTTTAAATAGTCCTTTGTCAGCATATTTTCACAATTTAAGAAAAAATAATTTAATTTCTTATTTAGAATTTTTTCTAATATAGCAATATCAGTTTCAAGAACTTACTTTTTCTATAAAAGGAAATATTCAGAATTCACATTAAGCTTTTATTTATCTATTTTTTTAAATAATTTTTTTAATATTTATTTTTCAGTTTTCGGTGGACACCTTTATTTTATTTTATGTGGTGCTGAGGATCGAACCCAGCGCCCCGCGCATGCCAGGCGAGCGCATTACCCTTGAGCCACATCCCCACCCCCACATTAAACTTTTAAATAGTCTAGGCTCAAACTTTGTAGATGATTCTTTAAAGTAGTAAAATAAGAACACTGCTATTCTACATACTGCACAGAATATAGAAACGACTTAAAAATGCTTCAGTGTGTGCTAAAGTTATTCTCAGAGCCAAACTCCATTATATTAAAAATATTTAAGGAAAAATGACTATTGTTGTAGACAAGTGGTTGCCTCTCAAGGGATGCAGGACTCTCCAATTAAAACAAGCCTTCAAATTAACCTGTAAGTTATATCATGCTGTGGAAATTTACAATATTTGTTAATAGCTTTCCACTAAAGACTACACAGAATCCAGTTTTCTTTCTTCTATTGGAAACCCACTTCTGATAGAATTTTATCCTAAAACAAAAATTTCAGTTATTCCTCATCTTATGACAGGGCAGAAGAAAATTTCAACTCTGATTTTTGACAGAAGCTACTAATGTCATATTTTTCACCTATAGCAGGATGACATTTTGAAAACGAACAGACAACGATTTTCGGTCCATATGAGATACCTGTTCCCTTATTTCTTTCATTTTTTCCAATCTCTTGAGTTTTGTGGCATATTCTTGAACTTCTTTTAATCCAATATCTGTGCAGAGGCGAACCAAGAAACGCAGACCTAAATTGCAAAAAATAGATTTAGGGAAGAACATGCGTATAGTGATAAAAGGCCAACAAATGAACTCAGTCTTCTGGGAAAGAGGTAAAAATGATGAGCACACAGTGTTTCTTTTACTCCTGAAAAATAATTACATGTTACAATTTCTGGACCGCTGGAGAACTGACTCCCTTGGAGGGGATATAATGGATCCTTTCCACTTGCCTTGTCCTTAAACTGTCAGATCCTAGAAGAAACATGGCTCAAAGACACTGCCAGGTGAGAACTCACAAGGCAGATATAACATTTGTTTATGTGCTAAAGGGTAATTCATAAATACATGTAAACAGCTGTAAGGGAGAGTAGGCTACAAAATGCAGACAGTCTGTACATATAATAAAAATAACAATAATAATAAAAATTAGTAATATATGTTCTTTTTATTGTCATTAATTTGTTCTTTTAATAACTACTATTCACATTATGTGCAAAGCAATGGGAATGCAAAAAAAGTCAACATCAAATATATATAAAATAATTAGCAAAGGCTGGAACACCTATGGACATCATTATCCAACATATATATATATGATGCATTCCGCTGTCAGGTATTTAAAAAATAAAAACAATTAAAAAAAAAAAAAAAGAAATGAACACCTAAGAAGTGAGGAATCAGAACATCCCAATACCTTACCTCTGCCTATTTGTTCTTCCTGTTCAGTCCCATAAATGCATCCCTGAGCTTTCTGTGTTTATCATTTCAATGCATAAAACAATGATGAAAACTTCTTTTATCACTTACATACATACATATACTTAATCACCAGTGACATATTATTTAGTTTCACCTGCTATAGGTCTTATGCTATTCTGGGATTTGCTGCCAGGTGTACTTAAGATTGAGTTTACAAAATTTAAAAAGTAAGTAATGAATAACCAAAACCTCAATGATTCTGTTTTTGCATTAATGAGAATGGCTTCTGCCATTTATGGTCTCAATTACCTTAAATATTTTTATTATTTAATTTTAAAATAATTTGTTTCCCTCAATACAACAGCAATGCAGATCATTGTAGAAGATTTTAAAAAATGTAGAGGTATAAAGAACAAAATGAAAGTTTTGTCTTTTACCTGTAGACAAAACAAAACTAAAATATGTATTTTTCCTATACTTTTTCAGTTGCAAAGAGAATAACTTCAGGTTATATTAAAAATAGTTTCTAATATCTGAAGAATATTTTATGATATGCCATAATTTTATTCACTTTTCTGAATGTTGTTTTCAAATTTTTTGAGGCTCTCTTATTTCCTTAAGTTATTAAATAGTGGACTCACTGGCATTCAAACTTTATGATTATTTTTAGGCTCCTGATACATATTACCATTCTGCCTTCCTGAAACTGTATTAACTTCTACTATGAGTAGAATTTTAGAAGTCTAGTTGCTTTTTCTCCCATAAGAGAAGAATGCTGCTCACACAATAGGGAAGCTTGTTATTGTTATATTTTTCCTATCAGTATCTATATTTCAAAGGTATTTTATGATGCCCTCATAAATTAAGAGAAATATAGCATTCTTCTCATTTATACCCTCACCACAACTTTCTTAAATTATATTTTATAATTACCTACATTTAACTCTAGAAAATTTCATTTAGTTAATCTACAGTCAAATTAATTTTGACTCTGACTTGTTCTGATATAAAAGTATTTATTTCCCTTTTTGAGCTTTAAAGTTTGAGTCAGCTTTCCAGAGAGCTCCTACTAAGTTTTCAAAACGACTTTTTGTGGCTGAGGAGAGATGAGTACATTTTCTAGCCCCCATATATCTAAGAATGTCTTTCTGTTGCATTTACATGCAGAGGTAAAGACTGTTCTACTGCCTTAGGTATTTAGTATTTGGTATTTAGTGTGGCTGGTAGCTATCCAAATTATTTTTCTTTGCAGACAGAAGATTTTTTTTTTTTTGGTGGTGGGGGTGCTTATTATAGAATATTTCTTATATTCTGTCTTTGACTTTTGCTTTTATTGCAACTGTTCTGTTTTATTCTTTGTCAGTGCTTCTATTTTTTATATTGTGTCTTCCTGGTCTTCTGAATCTATCCAACTCTTAAATTCTTTAATCTTTTTTCTTTTCTTTTCTCCACATTCTGGGATAAATTATCAGTTTTCCAATTACTAATTTTGATTTTCTACTCTTTACTGCCTTTAGTTAGAATTTAACTATTATACATTTTTAGTTTCCCTATAATCCTTTCTTATATATCATACTGTTAGTATTACCCCCCCCTTTTTTTGTATCAACCTATTTCACCTTAGCCTTTGACTTTCTGCTTGTCTGTTCTTGACTTAGTCTTACCCTTAGCACTGCCAACAGAGAAAAAAAAGAGGGGGCGGGGATTACAAGGGACCAAATATGCATCTTCTCCTAGTTCCTATAATACTTTTTTAAACTCTTTCTCTGGGTTATAAAAATTATTTATATTTCCTTGTTCAATGGCACATTTTTTCATAGTTCCCTGCTGACTTCTCATCCCCTCTCCTTACTTGGGCTGAAATAAGGAGCAATCTATTCCAACCTGTAGTTGCCAACAAAATGTACCTTGGGCTTTGTCCTGTTCTTGGTCTACAAAGATACTGATAAACCGTTCTTGTGCTTTAGTATTCTGTTAAATATTTTCTTGTATGAGAAATGCTCTAGCATTTTTCCAAAGTTAACCCATCTAGCCTGTATGGTAAATTCCATTCCCTCAAACATCTTTTTCCATCACCATGGCTTCTCTGGGCATACTTTCAATTTCTCCTTTTCTACTCGACCATTCCTCTTATCCAACAGAAATGTTCACCTTTTCACATTCTTCAAGAAAATGTTCCCTGGATTCTGCTACATTCTTTAGATTTCATCTTCCATTCTCCTTCAAATATAAATTCCACAAAGTGGTCAATTACTTCAATTTCCACTCACATTTCCAACCCACAGTGATTCTGTTTCTACCGCTACTACTTCTCTGAAGATCTTTCAAAGTCACTGGCTTCCTGCCAATTCTTTTAGTTTTTTACTTCATGAACAACCATGTCTTTTCTTGAAATCCTTCTCCCTTGGCTTATCTTCCTGACTCCCCTTTTCTGTCTCTTTACCATTTCCTCTATTTCACTTAAATGTTAGTGTGCTCCAGGATTCCACTCTTGGTTATTCCATATTTACTTTATGAACTGCCCCTAGGAAGTTTTCTCCTTTTGTAAACCTCAACTGTATCTGTAGATCATTTAAAACTAATCTATAATTCCAGATTACACATTTCTCCTCAGCTTTTACTGCGTTTCTTTCTACGCATTATTGTAACTTTGCTAAAGTTAAATAGAATGGATAAATCTACCTGACATCCGCAATACCTCAAAGAAAATCTACCTTAAACTGACATCATCATTTCCCCTAAAGTCTCTTTTTTCCTCTGCATTTTCTCTCACTTTATCTCCTACTGTCCACATAAATATCCGAGTTATTCTTCTCTTTCTCCTACTTTTACAATTAATCATTTTGACATTATTAAATAACTCTTAAGTACATTTCACCACATCACCCACCAACAACCTCATTGCATTTTGCCCAATTTCTTGCTGTACAATTTAGGTAGGGGATTTGGAAACACAGCTGTTCCTTACACTAATTCTTAGCCAACCCTTCTGCTTTCAGCACCAGTAGACACAACTCCCACTCTTGAATGTCTCCAATTCATGGTATTTCCTGCAGTTCTGTGTTATGAATTGATTTGTTTCTTGTTGAATTTTTCACTGCCTACCTACCCCTGCAGCATTTCTAATCTGCTAATTAGAAAATGTCCTCAAAATTGCCCCAAATTTAATTATATTTTTGTGTTTATAATTTTTGGAAAATGTCTTTTTAGTTTGTTTGTAGTATAAGAAAACATATGTTCCATCTGCTACAGTTTTTGAAATAGGATACATTTTAAAATAGAATCTGCATTCTTAAATCTCCTTGTTCTTCTTAATGCTATTTTTCTACCTGGAATGCCCGTTTCTGCCTTACCTCCTTGGTAAAGCCTCTGTAACCTTCAAAGCTACTTCAAATGTTACTTCCTCTGTGAAACTTAATTATGGAAATTGTCTCCTGATACTGGTAAAATTAAGGGCTCTGTACTTCCACAGCACTTTGGACATTTTTCAATTAACTGTTATACTATATCAGACAACTGACTATCAGTGAATCCTAGGAAGCCAAAATCAAGACTTAACATAAATTGTATTCCTAGCACATAAAAAATAGCTGATAAAAATTTGGGGGAAATGAATGAATGAATAAAGAAACAGGGAAGGCTTAAAGCTAACACACACTAATTTAAAAATATTATTGAGAATATAAGGGGCTGAGGATGTGGCTCAAGTGGTAGTGCGCTCGCCTAGCATGCGTGAGGCACTGGGTTCGATTCTCAGCACCACATTAAAAAAAACAAAATAAAGAGAATACATATTATAACAGAAGAACACAAAAAACATACTTAACACATTAAATTTATATGCTGATGACCCCCAACTTTAAGTGACCAAATAACAGATCCTCGTGGCTATCTAAGAGGTAGGTCAAACATAACATGTTTAATACAAGCTGAATTTTTTCTCTAAATCTTGCTCCTTCTCCAGTTTTCCATCTCAGTGAATAGGGGCTCTACCCTTCCAGTTGCCCACTTCTAGATCTATGGGGTTATCCTTGACTTCTCTACCCACTGATCCCTCTCTCTCATATTACATCCAAACGGCCAGAAAATGCTGTCACCAATACCTTCCAAACACATTCAGAGTTTGACCAACTTTCATCATCTCCACTCTTATCATTTGAGTCCAAGCTAATACTTTCAGTTCTCATGTGAATCTGCCCACCCCAGTTTATTCTCCAGACAGCAGCTGAAATGATCTTTTGATCTGGACCTAAAGTACAGGAGGGTGAGTTAATCCTACTTTTAGTGATGCTCTGTGAAGTCATATTACATTTCTGGTCCAAATTCTCCATGGTTTATCATTTCCCTAAAAATACACCCTGAAGTCTTGATATGAGGCCTGAGAGGACCCTGTAGAAAACACAAATTATCTTCTACTTTCTTGTAGAAAATACACATTACCTGTTAAGATAAGTGTATACACAGGCAATTATTTAAACATATATCCTGTCTGTTCATACAGCCCACCTCCTCTGACTCATCCTTCTGCTCTTCCATAACAAGGTCCACTGTGCTCTGACCAATTCCAAGTCTTAGTGTCTTGCTTCCTTCTATCTTTTCATGTCTGCTCAAATGCTACCCTGGGCATCTGAAAGATCTCCCCTGATCACCCTGTCTAAAACACTAGCTTTTCCCATATTTCTACCTACTTACCTGTGTTTCCTTCACAGCACTTATGACTACTAAATAAATAATCTTATTGTCTTTCTTTTCCCACTAGAATACAAACCACGACACCAAGGATTTCAGTCCATTTTGTTTTATGCCACATCAACAGTGCTAGTAGAATGGTGTCTAGAATACAGTAGTCACTCAAGAATTTGTACATAAATAACCAGTTTATGACCATTAAAGTATTGCAAAGTATCAAGACTAAAATAATTTAAAATGTCCACATACTACTATAAAAATTGCCTTTGTATACACTTATATTAACAGGTAATTTGTATTTTCTATAAGAAAGTAGAAGGTAGTTTGTGTTTTCTTTTTTTTTAATATTTATTTTTTAGTTGTAGTTGAATATAATACCTTTATTTCACTTATTTATTTTTGTGTGGTGCTGAGAATCGAACCTAGGTCCCGCATGTACAAGGCAAGTGCTCTACCACTGAGCCACAACCCCAGCCCCTGGTAATTTGTATTTTCTACAAATAACACACAACTGTTTCTCTTATCTGCCTAAGTTCCAAAGAGTGTGTCTTAGGATATTTAATGTAAAATAAAAATCATTTATTTTGGTGAATGTCCTATGAAATGTAGAATACCACCTGCAGTCTATAGAACAGGCCAATTTTTGAGTGAAGAATATATTTTAAAACTAAATTATCCTGTTTGGTTCATTTGAAACTACTCAGCTAAAAATAAGACATGCTACAGGTATCAATATAATTTTTCTAAAGCTACAGTTAAGATAGTCTATTGATAACACTTGTATTGAAAACTGTATAGGCCAAAATCATGTTGAACATTTCTTATGGCATATAATCTTTCATTTAATTTTTAGAGTAATTCTGAAATTCTCTATAAAGGAAAAATCTTGGCTTTGCTTAAAGGTATTCCCTGCCCGGACCCTGTGCAGAAGGGCTGTGGCTACAGCAGTAGTTTTCATCTGGCAGCAGTTTTGCTCCTCAGGGGACATTTGGCCTTGTTTGAAGATTTTCAGTTTTCATAACTGGGGATGAAAGTGCTATCACATCTGGTTCATAGAGGTCACGGATGCTGTCAAAAATCCTAAAATCTACTGGATGGCTTCTCATAACCCAGAATTATACAATCTCAAATGTCTGAAGTGCTAGGCTGAGAAACTCTTCAGCCTGCCAGACTGTTGAGCTGCTCCATTTTTATAGCACTATCACTGCTATCACGCTCTCTCTTGTGTAATCTCTAAAGCACCAGTTCTCTAGTGTAACAGAGATACCATCAAAAGCCTACCAACAAAGAAAAGCACAGGACCAGAGAGATTCTCAACAGAGTTCTACCAGACCTTCAAAGAAGAACTAACACCAATCTTCTTCAAATTACTTCATGAAACAGAAAAGGAGGGAATCCTTCCAAACTCATTCTATGAAGCTAGTATCACCCTGATATCAAAATCAAAGACACATCAAAGGAAAGAAAACTTCAGACTAATATCCCCAAAAAACATAGATGCAAAAATACTGGCAAATCGCATACAAAAATATATTTTAAAAAATAGTGTACCATGATTAAATGGGGTTCATCCCAGGATGCAAAGTTGGTTCAACATACAGAAATCAATAAATGTAATTCATCACATCAATAGACTTAAAGCATCACATAATTTTATATCTTAATAGATACAGACAAAGCATAACAAATTACAGCATCCATTCATGTTCAAAACACTAGAAAAACTAGGGATAGTAGGAAGATACCTTAACATTGTAAAAGCTATATATGTTAAATCCCAGGCCAACATCATTATAAATGGAGAAAAATGGAAAGAATTCCCTCTAAAAATAGGATGCCCTCTTTCAGTACTTCTATTCAACATAGTCCTTGAAACTCTAGCCAGAGCAATAAGGCAAAAGAAAGAAATTAAAGGGATACAAATAGAAAAGAAGAACTCAAACTATCTCTATTTGCCAATGACATGATTCTATATTTAGAAGACCCCCCAAAAAAAAACTCCACAAGAAAATTTCTAGAAATCATAAATGAATTCAGCAAAGTAGCAAGATATAAAATTAGCACCCACAAATCAATTGCATTCCTATACATTAGCGACAAATCAACTGAAAGAGAAATTTGGAAAACTATCCCATTCACAATAGCCTCAAAAAAATATTTGGAAATCAATATAACAAAAGAGGTGAAAGACCTCCACAATGAAAACTACAGAATGCTAAAGAAAGAAATTGAAGAAGACCTTAGAAGATAAGATGGAAAGATCTCTCATGTCCTTTGATAGACAGAATTAATATTGTCAAAATGGCCATACTACCAAAAATGCTATACAGATTTAATGCAATTCCCATTTAAATTTCAATGATGCTCTTTGTAGAAATAGAAAAAGCAGTCATGAAATTCAGTTGGAAAAATAAGAGGACCAGAATAGCCAAAGCAATCCTTAGTGAGAAAAATGAAGCAGGAGGTATGACAATACCAGACCTTAAATGATACTACAGAGCTATAGTAATAAAACAGCATGGTATTGGCATCAAAACAGACATAAAGACCAATGGTACAGAATAGAAGACATAAAGATAAACCCATATAAATACAGTTATTGAATACTAGAAAAAGGCACCATAAACATCCATTGGAGGAAGATACCCTCTTCCACAAATGGTGCTAGGAAAACTGGAAATCCATGTGCAGCAAAATGAAATTAAACCCCTATCTCTCACCATGCACAAAAACTCAACTCAAAGTGGATCAAGGACTTAGGCATTAGAATCAAAGACCCTGCATCCACTAGAAGAAAATGCAGGTTCAACTCTCCATCATGTTGACTTAGGAATAGAATTCCTCAACAAGACTTCTAAAGTACAAGAAGAAAAATCAAGATCAATAAATGGGATGGAATCAAACTAAAAAGCTTCTTAATAACAAAGGAAATGATCAAGAATGTGAAGAGAGAGCCTATAGAATGGGAGAAAAATCTTTGCACTTGCACCTCAGAACAATAATCTCCAGGATATATAAAGAATTAAAAAACCTAATACCCCAAACCAAATAACCCAATCAATAAATGTGCAAAGGAACTGAACAGATACTTCACAGAAGAAGACATATAATCGGTCAACAAATATATTTTAAAAAGTTCAACATCTCTAGCAATTAGAGAAATGCAAATTAAAACTACACTGAGATTTTTATCTCATTCCAGTCAGAATGGCAATTATCAAGAACACAAGTAACAGTAAATGTTGGTGAGGATGTGGGGAAAAAGGTGCTGGTGAGACTGCAAATTGGTACTACACAATGGAATATCACTCAGCCATAAACAAGAATGAAATGATGGTATTTGCTGGTAAATGGATGGAACTGGAGACTATCATGCTAAGTGAAAATAAGCCAACTCCCCAAACCAAAAGCCAATGTTCTCTCTGAGAAAGTTGGAAAACTATCCCATTCACAAAGATATATGGATGCTAACCACAATAAAGGTGGGGAGGGAAGAATAGAAGTTTATTGGATTAAATAAAGGGGAAGGAAGGGAAGAGGAGGGGATGGGAATAGGAAAGACAGTAGAATGAATGGGATATAACTCTTCTATGTTCATATATGAATACATGACCAATGTAACTCCACATCATGTACAACCACAAGAATTGGAAGTTATACTCCATATATATATATATATATATATATATATATATATATATATATATATAAAATATGTCAAAATGCACTCTTGTCATGTATATCTAAAAAGAACAACAACAACAAAGAATCACATCAAATGCTTTTAAAAAGAAAATTAAGGTAAAAAAAATGTCATTTAGGTATGTCACTGCATACCTAAATGACAATCTGAAGGTAGGAAACTAGAAGTCTGTACTTTCAAAGAATTCTACAAGTAATTTCCTTGTAGCCTGCTTCCTGATTGGCATGCAGCTATGAATTTATAAACCTACTTCTAAATAGCCTTAAAGAATACCTTGATCCTGCACCATTACCAAAGATCACAGCTGAGCTATCTACTGCAGAGCTAATAAAAGCTAAAATAAAAGACACATGGAGAAATATAATTAAGGGACATGCAGAATGTCTATTTAATCCTTGATTCAGTCTGGGTCATCAGAAAACTCGGTTCAGGACAGATTTATTTCTATTAAACTGTAATGTGCCTTTTTGTATTCATTGTCAGTAAAGGAAAAAATTAAAAGTAGTCTTTTCAAACATGTTGTTTCATTTGATGCAGATGTTTTTGAAGTATTTACTGTATCTTTCGATGACTATCTGCTACATGTCTTGGTGTCTCAAGTACAATTAAGAATTGAAAGTTTTCTTCTCAAGGAACTAGTTTTTACTTCTTCATAAAATAATATTATATAACTAACTCTTTTCTTTCCTTTGTGTACAAGGCAATTCAGGGCAAAAAATACAGTTCAATGAGTACACACAGTAAATGAATTTAGGTATTTTCTCTTTTTCTTTATCCTGATTTTGTTGTTATTGTTGTAATACTTCACATTATCATAAAGTTTGCATGAAATCTATTGTGTAACATGATGAGAAATCAATGAATATTTTCTACAAATCTAATTTACCGCTGAGAAATAAAATATTGAAATAATATTTTAAAATTAAAAGCAACAGGGCTGGCGTGGTGGCTCAGTGGCAGAGCGCTTGCCTCATACATGTGAGGTGCTGGGTTCGATCCTCAGCACCACATGAAAATAAACAAAATAAAGATATTGTGTCCATCTATAAATAAAAAAAATTTTTTAAAAATTAAAAGTAACATTAAAAATCATTTGCTATCAGCATCAACAAGACTATTAATGTTCTATTTTCATAAACTCTAAAAGTATTTTTTCAACCTCAAAACATCATATATGAAAATGAACAGTTAAAATGCCACAGTTTATAAACTTTAAAAATTCAATAAGTTAAAATTTATTCTTAAAAAATTTTATAAAACTTGAGATATTTTATTACTGAAGAGAATTCAGTATTCTATTAAAAAATCTATCAATAATTAAATTCTATAAAAATACATATTTACATAGTCAAATTTTCTGATTCTATGAAAACATTAAATACATGTATCAGAAAACACAGGTGACACTTTTGTATGTAATTACTTCAGCAAATGTAATTTTATATTAGAACTAAAATATGAGACCGATCTTGTGCCTTCAAAGTTATAAAATGTAAGATCACTTACATTCAACATTTTCAGGAAATTTTCTGTGAATATCTTTGTAAGTATCTAATGCTTTTTGGTAGTTACCTATAAATAAAAAAATATAATACATTAGCAAATTATACAAATCAATAGGATTTGGCAAAATATTAATTTTAATCTAATATGCTTGCACACCTTTGTGGTTTGGCAGAAAGCCTTCATATTTGCCACAGGCTATACACATTCTTACTATAACTTGTGAGAGAAAAATGTACAGATAAAATAAATTTAAAAAGGGCTAGAGCAAAAGCAAATGGGTAATGGTTGGAACTTATTTTACTTCTTAAAATAAATATTTTAGTGGCTAAAATTAAGATCCATTCAATTTCTGAAAAAGGAATTTTCCAGATGAACAACTGATAAATTTAAAAATAATTTGTGATAAACTAAAAGTAATTTCAATGTCATTATCTAGTAGGAAAAGGTAATTTTTTTTAAAACATTGAAAAGTCTACTGAAAGCAATTTTTTCATAATAAAAAATGTGGCTTCGTGTAGCAGTAATAAATAGGAAAAATGAGTTTAGGTCAAAGATCTTTCCCAAAATCTCACCAAATAAGTTAAAAATCTCTCTGGGCTTCACTGTGTAAGACAAATGGCTATTCTAATTTTTGAAAAGTTGTTGTGAGATCTAAATGAAATAGGGATAGGAGACATGTAGCATATAGCAAATTCTTAATAAATGTATGCTGTTTCTTCTAACCTTGCACTTCAATAACTCAAGCAGTCAGAAGAGCTTGTTTTCGTACATTTTACATGACTGACATTGAAATGAATCTAGACAACTGGAAACTCACACTGATATAAATAAAACGTATATAGTACAGTCAAATTGTATATCCAGTAGGATTATAGTAATGTTATAGATCAAGCCCTATACTGGAGTGTGTATAAAATATTCTCTGGTGCCATACTGAAGGTGCTCAAAGATAAAGACACTTCCTACAAAACTGAGTGAGAATACACAGTCAACACTTTCACAATTTGTGTTTCCTTTGAATTGAAGACTATCTTTACCTGGGTCATTTTTATATTCTATAAGAGCGATTATAAATTTGTTAACATCAATCTCCTAGCTTAATTTCAGATATTTTAAGCAAAGTCATTCACTTCACAGTTATTCTAAAATTATTGTCATCTCTATCCTTCAGGACAAGTGGTATCAGCACAGAATGTAATAAAAGCAGTAGCAGAAAATATAAACCAAGATATCTAGTGATCTTAGGTATTAAAAAGTGTCTAGTTCTATTTCTGAGTTTTCCTTAAGCTTTTCAGATGTGAGATACTTTTCCTATTATAAATTTGGGTGAATACACATGGCATTTGAGAATCATGTGAATAGAAAACGAAAATATAAAAAGAATCTGGGGCTTGGGCTGTAGCTCAGTGGCAGAATACTTGCCTAGCACATGTGAGGTTGCCTAACTGGGTTTGATCCTTAGCACCACATAAAAATAAATAAATAGAAGGCATTCCGTCCATCTACAACTACAAAGAAAAATTTAAAAAATATAAAAAGAATCCTTATTTTTCTGTAGCTAACTTGTGAAAACGATTACATGTAATTTTGAGAACTAATCCATTTTTAATACAGGTATTGGAATACATAATTAATATCTACTTTGCAGGGGCTGGGAAGTAGCTCAGTGGCAGAGGCCGTGGGCTCAACCCCCAATACTGTAAAAACAAAAAGAAAAACAATACCTACTTTGTAATATGCAGTAATTACTGTGTTTTTCATATAATGCTTAATTACGTATAGTTATTTAAAAAGCTAGTGTTTTTAAAAAACATGCAACTTGAACACATTTATATGCATAATTAACTGAAGGAAGGAAAGAAGCAAAATAAATAAAAAATGAATAAAGTAAAAATATTTACCACTTCTTCTAAAACAACTAGCTACCATCAGCTGCCATTTCACTTGTGTAGGCCTACAAAAGAAATAATAAATTAGCTGAAATTAGAGATGAAACAAATATAATTTGAGACGTTCAGTTTTATAAACCTTTATATCTGTACTTTCAATTACTTTTTGACCTTGTTATTTGATCATTGTTATTACTGAAAATGGAAGATATATAGTTCTTTCATTAAAGCTCGTTACATTTACATTATAACATCTAAATTTAAGAGCCTTTCAAAGTTCATTATTTCATGCTTTATTTAGATATTCTTACGAACCACTTAACCTACTTAGTTAAAAAACATTTCATTCTGTTGTAAACATGACCATCATTTTTGCCATAATCTTTAATCATAACATTTAAGCTTACAAATTTAATACCTAAGGGTCAATTTTTGATCTTATGTTTGAATAATCAAGCTTAAACCAAAAGAGAGAGCAAAGGAGGAAGGAGGGCATGGGGAAGTATTAAGGAATGAAATCAACCAAAATTACACTATATCTATATATGATTATATCACAATGAATCTCATATATATAATTATAAAGCACTAATGAAAAAATAATTAACTGAAGGGACACCAGTAGAATAGAGCAAGAGGATCAGGGGAAGGGAGGAAGAAAGGGAAAGGTGGGTACCAGGGAATCAGATTGATCAAATTATGTTATATGCATATACAAATATGTTAAAATGAATCTTGCTATTAGGTATAATTATAATGCACCAATAAAAAAATAAAAAGACAGCAAAATAGGATACTATATTTCTTTATTTTCCCTTAAAAAGGAATAATTTTTTTCTCTAAAATAAATACCTATAGGATTTCTATAAATAAATACCTGACAACTGTTAAAAATACCTAAGAATGAAGAGATTTTAAGACATAAAAACCCAGGAAACATTTTAATGCTCCTCTTACTTTTTTGAATATCCATTCTACTTACCTGATGGCTTCAAAAACAGCCTCATTCCCTACTCAATTTGATGGCAAACTTTCCAGCTTTGGAATCAGATAAATCTGGGTTTAAATCACAGCACTGCTACTTGGGCAAATTATTTAACTTCAAACCCACTGCCTACACACCCACCTACTATGATCTAAATAAAATATATATCTAACCATATTACTTCCCTCCTTAAAATCTGTCACCTCCTCCACCCACATGTTAAATCCAAGATTCTAACCCAATTTATCTACTTTCTAGTCATTTTCTGCTTCTCCAACTCGTCTTCTACCTTGCCTTGTCTAACATTTCAGGCCACTGAAAATCCAAGGAGGAGCATTTGCTACACTCTTGGTCTTTGTGTATACCAGCACCTCTACTTGGAGGCTTATTCCAACTTCTACACTCTTCCCTGACAGGATGGATTGACTGGTTTATGTATTCCCAAAACACTCTAAAATCTCTCAGCAGTGCTTTAATCATACTGTTTTATTAATATGTGTATTTCTGAATACTAATGTTATCCTTCTTCTTCTATAAATGTAACCACTATTCTGACTTCTAACACTGTTAACTTGGTCAGTTTTTGAACTTTAAATGAATTAAATTATACAGAATGCATCCTTTTATAAATAGCTAAATTATTAAAATATAATTTACATAGCACACAATTAAAGTAGACAACATAATAGTTTTAGTATGTTCCATTAACTTTTCAAAATTATAACTATATACAACATAAAATTTGCCATTTTAACTATTTTTAGGTGTACAGTGGCATTAATTACATTCACAATGGTGTACAAACACCACCACTATCAATTCCTAAAACATTTTTCCCCCCATGATACTGGGAATTGAACCCAGTTTTGCCATTGAGCTATATCCTCAGTCCTTTTTATTTTTAAATTTGAGACAGGCTGACCTCAAACTTGGGACCTTACTCCTGCCTCAGTCTCCCAAGTTGCGAGATTATAGACATTTGCAACCGTGCTCAGCTCCAAAACATGTTTTGACATGACACAAACTCTGTAATGCTTAAGCAGGCACGTTTCATCCTCCTCCTCCCAGTTCCTGGTAATTTCGAATCTCTTTTCTGTGTCTGTGCATTTACCCTAATCTTAGACACTTCATACAAGTGAAATCATAGAGCATTACTTCTTTTGTGTTTGGCTTCACTCACTTAGCACAGTGTTTTAAGGTCTTTCTACATTATAGTAAAAATCACAGCATCCTTCTTTTTTATAGTAGAATAATATTCCATTGCACATGTATACTGATGCACAGTTGGGTTGTTTCCATCTTTTGACTACTATAATTCATGCTGCTATGCAATATGTATTTGAGTCTCTGCTTCTATTACTCTTGTATATTTACTTGGAAGTAAAATTGCTGGATCATATGGTAAATTCTAAGTTTAGCTTTTTGAAGAACTGCCAAACTGTCTTCTAGAAAACACCATTTATACCAGTAATGAACAAAGGTTTCAGTCTTTCCCCATCCTCCCCATCACTTATTTCCTTTTTGATAATACTACCCTAAAAGGCATGAGGTAGTATCTCATTGTGTTTTTGATTTGCATTTCCCAAATGATTCATTATGGTAAGTATCTTTTCATACGCTTGTATTCTTTATTGGGAGAAATGTCTATTCAAACCCTTTGCTCATTTTAAAAATGTTTTGTTGTTGTTGAGTTGTAGGATCTCTTTATAAATTTTTCATACTAACCCCTTCTCAGGTATATGATTTATAAAGATGTTTCCCACTCTGTAGGTATCTTAACTTTTTTGATTATTTCTTTTATCAAAAAAACTTTTATAAGTTTTATGAAGTCAAATTTTCTACTTCTTGTGCTTTTGGTATCATACACAAGAAATCAATGCCAAACTTAATGCCATGAACATGTTCCACCAAGATTTTTTTTATAAGAGTTTTATAGTTTTTTAGCTTTACTTTTAGGTCTTTAGTCCATTTAAAAAATATTTATTTATTTATGTATCTTAGTTTTAGGTAGATACATTAGTTTGTTTTTTAATATGGTGCTGAGGATCAAACCCAGTGCCTCATGCATGCTAGGCGAGCACTCTACCACTGAGCCACCACCCCAGCCCCATCTTTAGTCCATTTTGAGTTAATTTTTGTATATGGTATAAAGAATGGGTCCAATTTCATTCCTTTTGTTGTTCTTGTTTTTTGTTTTGGTACCAAGGATTGAACCCAGGGGTGCTCAACTACTGAGCCACATACCCAGTCCTTATTTTTTATTTTGAGACAGGGTCTCACTAAGTTATTTAAAGCCTGGATAAATTGCTGAGACTGGCTCTGAACTTGGATCCTCCTACCTCAGCCTCCCAAGTTGCTGGGAGTACAGACATGTGCCACCGCACCCAGCCCCAACTTCATTCTTTTGCAGATGAATATCTGGTTTCCAAGCACTTTCTTGAAAGACTGTCCTTTCTTCATTGAATGCTTTTAACACTTTGGTTGAAATGCAATTTACCATATATGAAGGTTATTTCTGGGTTTTAGATTCTGTTCTGTTGGTCTATATGTCTATCCTTTTGCCAGTACGACAATGTTTTGATTCCAATAGAATGGAGGAAAATTTGGAATCAGAAACTATGAGTCCTCCAACATTGTTTCTTTTCAAACTATTTTATCTATTTAGAATACCCTGTGATTCCATATGATTATCTGCATGGATTTTCTATTTCTGCAAAATAACAACAACAACAAAATAAAAAACAACATTGGTATTTTGATACAGACTGTATTGAATCTAAGATTGCTTAGAGTAAAGTATTGTCATCTTAATTATATTAACTCTTCTAATACATGCACACAAGTGTTATATTAACTCTTCTAATACATGCACACAAGTGTCTTTCCATTTATTTATGTCTTTAATTTCTTTTTTTTATTGGTTGTTCAAAACATTACAAAGCTCTTGACATATCATATTTCATACATTAGATTCAAGCTGGTTATGAACTCCCAATTTTACCCCAAATAGATTTCAGTGTCTCTCAATCTTCATGGTTAAATTAATTATTTTTATTTTATTCTTTTTTTTTTTTTTTTTGAGGCGGGGAATTGGAGTGGTAACTAGGGATTGAACTCAGGAGCACTCAACCACTGAACCACATCCCCAGCTCTATTTTGTATTTTATTGAGAGACAGGGTCTCACAGACTTGCTTAGTGCTTCACTCAATTGCTAAGGCTAGCTTTGAACTCACAATCCTTCTGCCTCAGCCTCCTGAGCTGCTGGGATTACAGGCTTGTGCCCTGGCCTTATTTTATTCTTTTTGATGTTATTTTTAAATGGAACTGATTTCTCAGTTTCCTTTCTGGATTGTCTATTGCAAGGATACAGAAATACAATGGAATTTTGTGTGATTTTACATCCTTCAATTTTGTTGAATTCATTGATTAGATATATTTTTTGTGGATTCCTTTGCAATTTCTTTGTAATCAGGGATAATTTTTCTTCATCCTTATCAATTTGGATGCCTTTTATTATTTTTTTCAACTTATGAGATTATTTAGAGTTTGTTTAACTGGAAAAGTCATAATTTCTCCTTCATTCTTGGAGAATAGTTTTGATGGAAGCTTGATTGACAGTTTACTTCTTATTATTATTTTTTTTAATTTCAGGACTTTATCATCCCATTGTCTTCTGGCTTGCAAGGTTCTGCTGAGAGTCTGCTGATAATCTTATGAGAATTCCTTATATGTGATGAGTTAGTTTTCTTTTGCTGCTTTCAAGATTCTCTTTCAATGGTTTGTTTATAATGTATCTCAGTGGGGTTTTTCTACTTAGGAGTTCACTGAGCTGCTTAGACCTGTAGATCCATGTTCTCCTTCAAATTTGGGATGTGTTGGCCATTATTTCTTTAAATAATCTCTCTGCTCCTCTCTCTCTCTCTTCCCCTTGTGCAGCTCCCAGATATACTGCATATACTAGTCTGCCTGATGGTGTTTTATGATAATAATCATAATAAAAATTAAAGAACATTCTCTAATTCTGTGCAATAGGATTACATTAAATGGACCAGTTAGCCTAGGATTTCTTGAAGTTTTACGACATAATTTACAGAAATAAAGAAAATACAATAGTATAGGCTTAAACTAATTATAAAAAATACCATATTACCAAGAAATACAAAAATATAAAAGATACAATAAAGTGAGAAGTTACTTCAGTAAAACAAACAAAAACATAATAGGAAATTTGCTGGGAGCCATTAGCCAAGTAGGTATGACAATTTCCTTGCCAGCGTACCCCATGTTGCAGTGACATTGAATGTACATGACCTTGCTCAAGGACCAAGGCAGATTAGGGTGTTCCCGGTTTTAAGATAATCGTGTTTAGGGCGTTCCCAGTTTAGGTTCCAGGTTTAAGGTTTAAGATTATTCCTGCTGGGAATAGGGCGTATCCTGCTGCCTGAGTTCCCCTTGAGTTCTCACGGGATTCAGACAGTATATTTTGGGAGACAGAAGCCCAGTGGAGGTGGATTTGGGCAGAGAACGTGGATTTGGGAAGAGAACGTGGATTTCCCCAGAACGTGTTGGTAGACGGCTGGTGTGAGTTCGGGAATAAAGAGTTGCTGTTTGAATCTACAAGCTGTGTGGTGGCTCGTGATTGTGTGCCCAGCCAGACTGCGGCATTTGTGCCCAGCCAGACTGCGGCAGAAATTCAATTTAATTCAACTATATATCAAGTATTTTATAAACTGCAAAGAACTATGTGACATAAAAACATTCCCTGCTAGGCACAGTGGCGCATGCCTGTAATCCCAGTGGCTCAGCTTGGAAGGAGTTCAAAGCTAGCCTGAGTAATTTAGTGAAGCCGTAAGTGACTCAGTGAGACCCTGTCTCAAAATACAAAATAAAAAAGGCTGGGGATTGGATCAGTGGTTAAATGCCCCTGGGTTCAATCTCTGGTACAAAAAACAAAAAACAAAACATTCCCACCCCAAAAGAGCTTACATGACAAATAAAGATATCATATATAAATACAATTACTATGTGTCAATTAAAAACAAAAAATATATTTTAAAAAGAATTTAGCATGTAAAAATAAAAGAAATTAAGATATCTGGTACAGAAAACAAATGCTCAGAAAGAGGAGAGGTAATGTGATTTATATTGAATATCATCAAGGAATAAAAGTAAAATTATAGGAAAGTAGGAAGAGGAAAATGTTAGGGGAGTTTCTAGAAAGGACATCTATTTTCAGTGAAATTGAAGTATTAAAAAAAGGAGAGGAACTAAAGACATCTGAGAAGAAAACAGGAGAAGGAGAAACACTGAGCAGTATTGGTTTCAATTCAAATCTTAGGCAACATCAATCCTAGGACTAAGATAGTGATTTTATCATTTTAAAGAAATAATATTTTGTTCACAGAGATATGAATAAAAAAACACATAAAGGAAAGTACCTTATAGAAGATATTTTTAAAATCCTATGCAAAGGGAAATATATTTGTCACAATAAAGACCAAATAAAATACAAAGGCTGGGGTTGTGGCTCAGTGGTACAGTGCTTGCCTAGCATGTGTAAGGCAGTGAGTTTGATTCCCAGAACCACATATAAACAAATAAAATAAAGGTCCATTGACAACTAAACAATATTAAAAAAAATAAAATACAAGAAAATGAAAATAATTCATGAATGTTTATTAATAACTTTTCTTGAATTTATTAGGTCTATGAGATACCAATTTTCTAGGGCTAAAAAATTTTAACACAAGATAGTAACTAAACATAAAGCTTTAATAAAGTTACTTACTGTATAAGAGAAGCTCTTTCAAAGTATTGAATGGCTTTTTCACAAAACTGAGTATCAATGTAGTAGGCCCCAAGCCACTCAATGACTTCAATATTAGAAGGGAAACACCTATATGACTGAAAAAAGACATGGAGTGTGAAAATATTCTCAGAAGCAACAACCTATATGACTGAAAAAAGACATAGAGTGTGAAAATATTTTCAGTAGCAACACAACATACTTCTTGAATACTTTATCTATTGAATGGATTTATTTATCCACAATGTAGCTTTCTTAAACAAAAAGTATGAGCTGTCATAAGTACTTCTCAAGTTTTGAAGCTATACAAGATTTAGAAAACTTCAGCTTTGATGCATTTTCAATTATCTATAAATATCTTTTAGATATACTGATATATGATCTGAGTCAGATTAAATATTTAAAGGAATAAAAAGGGTTACAAACATGTTTTAACTTAAAAATGAATTTGTACCTTCTCATTTTCTAGTTATAATTAAAAATATTTACCATTTGACTCAGTCATCCCGCTCCTCAGCATATATCCAAAGGATCTAAAATCAGCATACCACAGTGACACAGCCACATCAATGTTTATAAGCACAATTCACAATTTACACTAAGCTATGGAACCAACCTAAGGTGCCCTTTAACAGATGAATGGATAAAGAAAATGTGGTGTATATACACAATGGAATATTATTCAGCCATAAAAAGGAATGACTTTATGACATTTGCCAGTAAATGGATGGATCTGGAGACTATTATGCTTAGTGAAAAAACCAAAGGTTGAATGTTTCACTGTAATGAGGAAACTAAACCACAACGGGAGAGGGGAGAGAAGTTCAGTAGATTAGACAATCAAGAATGCTTTATTTTATTTTAAATAAATCATTATTCATTTAAAAACAAATAAGCTTTTCTAAACTTTTAAAGGCTTACAGCCTTTAAAATTCATAAAGTGCTAAAAAGAACAGAAGAAAAGTAAGAAAATACACATACCTCATAGTAATATTGGAATGCTTGGGACTTATCTCCTTCACTATCATATAGTTCTCCTAGTTTAGACAAAGCTTTAGAATCAGTGGGAACAACACTGATCAGTTGCATTAGCCATTCAATAGCTTGATTGGGATCTTCCATTAATTCATATCTTAGGCAATATCAGTTAAGGGCAATAGAATTTTTCTAAATACATTAATCAACAAGCAAAACTGAAAACAATATTATAATACAAACATTTCTTAGCCTACATTAATGTGTTATTTTATATTGATTACTCTAGATTTCTTCAAGAAAGGAGATGAAAAATGGAGCAGTTCTGTACATAACACTCTTGCTTTGTCTATGTATCTTTTCTTTTTACTTCATTATGCTCCCCTGAGAGTAACTCCCAAATTTCTAGCAGAAATATTCAAAGCATTATGCAAACTGTGTTCTTAAAAAAAGTCTGAATGTTCAATTATTCTATTCCTCACAATGAGGGAATCACCTTTATGCATTTTTCCTGGGAGTTTTGCTTAACTAGATTATAAACTCAAAGATAGGAAATTCTTTCTTTATAGCATCCTTTAATACCTAGTAAATCTTCTGCATATATGCATATAATCTGCTCATACCAATAATATTTACTTATTATTTATTTTTATGTTTGATGTCTTAATGAAATGAAAATATTTCAGTCCAAAGTTTAATTTAAAAAGAAGAGTCATTTGTGTGTGTGTGCACATGCATGCATGTGTGGTTTGTTTTTGAGATTAGATCTAAAATTTTTTACTAAAACTTAAAAATCTATGCTATCAAAAATATGGCAGATAATACTTAAAATTATTAATGGTATACCTCACAATACACTTTTTTCCTAAACATTTTACATGAAATTTATATCAAGATAATAGTAAAACCTACCTAGATGTTACTCTTCTCAATGCTGTGGTCAAACATTAGTAATATGAGGGAACTTACCATTAAGCTCTAATAAACAAACAAATAAATACATAAACAAATAAAATGAGGAAACTTAAAGTGCTTTTCAAATAGTGTGAAAGGCATTAAAAATGTTAACTAATTTCTGCTTTTCTAAATGTTAGTAGGGGAAAAACACAACTAAAGAAAGCTAAAAGTTGTAAAGAAACTGACATGAAAGCAGCATTTTACAGTTTGACATTCCCCCGAGTTCTAAACATAATACTGGCACACACAATTCATATTCAACAAATGACTACTGAATGAATTGAAATGAATAAGTTCATACAAAGTATTGCATAATTTTGGAGGATAAAGGTCTTTAGAGAGTTATATTTACCATATTTACTTGTTAGCCAAAACAAATACATCATCCAAACTCAATCAATAGTACTAATTAGGAATGAACAATATTTTCCTTTTACTAGTAAGTTACTGCTTCAATGATACCCTGCAAGACTAAGTATGAATATAATGTTCTAAAGTATCTACTTTACTTTTAATGAACAACTTATGTCTACTCAAAATACTATATTTCTAAATATTAACAAATGATAATAGTTTTAATTTCTAATTCTGCTTAGAGTATAAATGATTTTTTTAAAGATTACTCATAATGTTTTCATAAACATTAATATTTTTGTTGCTAGTTAGATTATGATCATCATTTACTTAAAATATTATCCTCATCAATTACCTCAATGGTTAAACTCATTCACCATTGATAATCACCAATTGAGTGAATTAATAACTGTCCTTAGGTTTTACAAATTAAGATACACATTTGCTATCTGATAAAGAACTTGGGCACTGTTTCGTAGAATTGCATGAAGCTTCAGGAAACAATCCAAAGCCTCATCCAGTCGGTTTAGCTTCTTATAAGTAAGGCCTTAAAAAAAAGAAAGGAAAATCTATAACCATTATTATTAGCATAAATTCACTCAAAGTACAGACTGAATTTTTAAATGTATGTAAATAGTCATTCAGGAGAGAAAATGAAGATGAACTGAGAATTTTTAAAAAGAACAATAGTAGTGGGCTGGGAGGTGGCTCAAGCGGGTTCGATCCTCAGCACCACATACAAAGATGTTGTGTCCGCCGATAACTAAAAAATAAATATTAAAATTCTTTAAAAAAAAAGAACAATAGTAGGTGGGAATCTCCACAGAGATACCAAACATGTTACAAAGCTTCAGTAATTTTAAAAGTGTGACGGGTGGGGGTGGGAGGAAAGCATCAGATAAACTGATCAAAAGAATATATAGTTCAGAAATTTACTCAGCTATAGGATTTAGTTAGTGGGCATTTAAAAATCAGTGGGGAGGGCTGGGGATATAGCTTGGTTGATAAGAGTGCTTGTCTTGCATGCACAAGGCACTGGGTTCAACCCCCAGCACCACAAAGGAAAAAAAAATAGGTGGAACAGAAGGAACAAGTAATAAGTGACACCAGAACGACTGATTATATATGAAGGAAAAAAAATACATAGATTCTCATTTCATTAAAAAAATTCAAAATTTATTTTGAAACTACACAGAAAAAGCAAAGTTGTAAGAATATGAAAAGAAAATATAGATTGAGCATCCCTTATTTGAAAATCTAATATCCAAGATGCTCCAAAATCTGAATGCTCCAAATCTTTTGAGCTTCAACATATCACAAGTGGAAAATTCTACACTTGACCTCATGTGACAGGACAGAATAAAAACACAGGAACATTTAAAATATCATATAAAATTCATTCAGGTTGGGGCTCAGAGGTAGAACACTCACCTACCATGTGTGAGACACTAGATTCGATCCTCAGCACCACATAAAATTAAAATAAATAAATAAATAAAGATATTGTGTCTACCTATAACTAAAAAATAAATATTAAAAAATTCCTTTAGGTTATGTGAATAAGGTGGATATAAAATGAAAATGAATTTCATGCACAGACTTGGTCCCATCCCCAAGATCTCTCATTATGTATATGCAGGTATTAAAAAAAAAAAAATCCCAAACACCTCTGGTCCTAAGCATTTGGGATAAGGGATGCTCAACCTATATAGGAAAATGATTTTATAATCTTAGGGAAAGCAAGGGCTTCAAAAAGCAATGAACAAATACATTCATTTTTAAAAAAATATTTATTTTTTAGTTGTAGTTGGACACAATACCTTTATTTCACTTATTTATTTTTATGTGATGCTAAGAATCAAAACCAGGGTCCCACATGTGAGCGCTCTACCTCTGAGTCACAACCCCAGCCCAAAAAAACATTCATTTTTAAGAAGTGAAAATTGATTATATTAATAAAATTTCTGTTTTACAAAAGAAATTATAAACAAAGTCAAAGTAGAAAAGTGAGGGCTGGGGCTATGGATTAGTAGCAGAGTGCTTGCACAACATGTGCCAGGCCTTGAATATGATCCCCAGCATTGGAGAAAGACAACAATGAGTACAGAAAACAGTAAAAATTTATTAAGTGAATAAATAAGCATCTATCTAATCAAGCAAGCTCTTGCATGAAGGCCTCTGCTCTTTTCTTCCCTGTGTCACAAATGATCTTTCCAGATACCAAATGCCACACCCTCTGTCCCTTCCAAAATGATGTGTTACTTCTCAGTGAGGCTTTCTCTTCTGACTCCATCTAAAATTGATACTATTCCAAGGCTGGCTACAGGTCTTTCTTTCTCCTTTTAGGCAGGAGACTGAAGAGTCTCCTATGAGAAAAAAGATCCAAATGACTAAAGGACATATTCCCAACTAAAAGACCAGACAGCCTGCACTGAGTGCCAGTCCATCAGCCTCTCTCACGAACTCAGACTCTTTCCACTCAGCTTTTAGCTGCAAACTGCTGAATACCAAGAGACAGCCCAAGAGTATCAGATATCTAAAGAGAAGTCACAACATGGAAAAAGATAATAAAAGAAAAAAAAACTCAAAAAAGCAAAAAATATGTGTGCAAGCAGAATTAAACTTTAAAAGAAACTTCAATAATGACCTAAGAGACAAGACTCAGTATTATGTAAACATGTTAGTTTGCAACATTGCAAACTCGCCCAGGAAGCAATGATGCCCATTTCAGGTAACCTCTGAAAGCAGGGAAGGGAATGAGATGGCGGGGAGCCTTAATGTCTTGCAATATTTTGTTTCTTAAAAACAAAATCTAAAGTAAATATAGCAAAATGTTAAAATGTGTTAAACTGGGGTGAAAGGTACTATGAGTATTTAAGTTTTCTGTGTGCCTTTTTTTGTATATTTGAAACTTCTTTTTTAAAAAAAAAATTAATTGTAGATGGACACAGTACCTTTATTTATTTATTTTTATGTGGTGCTGAGGATCAAACCCAGTGCCTCACATGTGCTAGACAAGTGCTCTATCATTGAGTTACAACTCCAGCCCTGAAAATCAGATTCTTACTTGTTTGGAAAAGGTTAAAAAGAATTATATTATCCAGTATCAATAAGAATTTGTGAAATTAGTCTTATATGCTGTGGTAGAACAGAAATTGAAAAAGCTTCTTTGTATGGCAATGTAACAGCATCAACCCAAATTTTATATATGCACAGCTTTGGAATCATTAATTTCATATTCAGAATAATCTGTAATCTCAGAGGCAAGGTCTTTTCAATTTTTTTGTTGGAAGGAAGTCAACTTCTCCTCCTAATGAGTTAGCAAAAATATATATATATAATACAAAAAGCAACTTCAGCCTTGTTTCTTGTTTCACTTACCAATATTATAAAGGGCTTCAGTACAAGAAGAATCATTTCTTAGAGCCTCTTTATAGAATTCAGCTGCCTTCTCATAATCACCATTTGCAAAAACTGTATTCCCTTTATTAGTAAGAGCTGATGGGTTATATCTATCAGAGTTCACAGCTAAATCTGCATAGCTGCTGGCTTGTGCAAAATCATTTTCCTAAATAAAGTATAAAAGATATACAAATTGAGTTTCATCAAATAGCTTTTCATATTGTTCTGAGATTACACACATCATAAACAGTTTTTCAAACTGTAGATAACAATGAACAGAAACAAGTATTTTTTAAATATCTTGGTTTTGATAGGCTATTTCTACAAAAGATTTTTATTTGTCAAGCTCAACCACCCAAGTGTCTTATGACTGACTTCTCCAGTCTCATGGTTTGAATAACACTATTTATATGTAGGTGGTACCATGTTCAACGCCCAAATTCCATGTCCTCATTTATTGCAGTGCTCCCCTTCCTACCTGAAGCACTGAAATAGCTAGAAAGACATCCCTGTCCTCCCTGCCCCTGCACACTGGCTGCATCACCCACAAGGCCTCTGTTCTTTTATTTATTTTTATTTTTATTTTTTTGAAATATTAATGCACACTTTTTATTATATTAAAATCAGGCAATGGTCTGACAAGAAAAAGGCTGCTTATGGAATACTGTTAGGTTAAACTTTACTTACAGGATGTTAAATCCTTAGAACTAAGATTTCCCCCAGAAATAGATTAATGGGAACATCCATTGCTTTTCAGACTTGATAGTTGCTGCTTCAAAAGGTGGTTTTACACAAAATAGTAAGAAAAAAAAATAAACCCTTCAGAACACCATGAATTGCCTTTATTTGTTTGCATCAGGTCTCAGCACAGTGGTCCTGAACAGGAAAAGTGGGAGGTGCAGCAACGTGCTGGAGGCCAGGACCCGCCAACGCTGGGAGCTGCTGTGCACACCAGCTCCTCCTCAGTCCCTGCTGAGCACCGGGGAGGCAGCGGCACCAAACCCAGTATCTGCGCTGGGTCCAGGTTTCTCTGGTTCCAGTTGTCAGATTCCACACTGGGCCCGCGGGGATGGCAGGCGCGCCCCACAGGGAGCCCTGTTCACCCTACTTCACGTCTGAAAGCCACGTCATTACAGGAAAGGGAATAGTCCAGAGGGGCCCTGTGTGCTCACAGGCGTCTCCACGAGGCCTCCTGCAGGTCTAAACAGAGGGACCCTGAGGGCTGGCAGGCTATGTCACCTGGGGACTGCCCTGTCCATCTTACAAAGACGTGGGCCAAAGATGCATCGGCTGAGGGTGACAGCAGAGTGGCAGGACCCAGGACCCAAAGCTCATTTCCCGGGCTGGTGGAAAGTGATCAAACGTGGTTCCAAATGTGGAGGAGGAGGTCAGAGATTTCCAACCTGACCTGATGGCTTCTGGCCAAGCCAGGGGTGGGAGGTGGAGAGTGCCGGGTGGTGAAGGTGGACAAGGAAGTTGAGGATGAGGGAAAAAGCAGCACCCCTCGATCAAGGTGGGGGAGGGGGAAAGCCCTGAATTCTTCGCGAAGGCCAATTTCAAGGGGGGCGGAGGGTTACAATCTATGCTTCGGCCAAGGACGGGAGTGGAGGAGAGTGGGGCAGGACGATGGCTTGGAAGGGGCGTCCTTTAAGACTTAAGAAAGTAACCAGGGTGCAGGCAAAGCACCCCACACCCAGCAGCAGTCCCCAGGGTGTGACCTGAAACCTTTGCTCTACTCTAGCAAGCCTCTGCTGGAGGGCTGTCCCAGGGCTGCCCCAGGGCTGGCAGGGCAGGGGGGTAAGGCAGAGCCCCCAGGCCGAATAATCAGCAGCAAGGTGACTGTGTGAAGTGTCTTTTCACAGTTGAGTTAGACGTGCCCCACCGGTCAGGATGGGAATCAATTTAAATAGACTCTCTTGATCCCAGAAGTTCAACTACATGGACAGTGGTCACACTTGACAGGATGATTTGTTATAGCACGACTTATATATTTCAAATGGACAAGAAATTAGTATCATTTACAGTATCTTAAGATAAATTGCCTTCGAATGGGAGCTTCCTTTCCAGTACTTTGAGGTCTACAAGACCCATCTAGAAAATTTACTACGGTGGAGAATGAAGACTGCTTAAATCGAATGGGGGGAGGGCTGGTGGCGTTGCTTTTGATTAATTGCTGTAACACTGTCCTTCCGGAGGCTGGGGGAGTTTCATATTTTCTTTAGACATCATTAAGCACCGCAGCTCTTGCAGAACAACTTTGATGCTATATGAATTCTGCCACTTTGCTAGCACTGATATGGCTCTTGGGTCCACCACTCCATTAGAACTATTAACTCCACTCATATTAATTTTTGTTACAAATCTTACAAAGGGGGATGCTTCTGGGTATTTAGGTTCACATTCTATTTTAAGGCTGTATATTCGGTTTTCATAAATTGCGGACTTTGCAGCCAACGCCTGGCCGTGTGGGCTGCTCCTTCGCCGGGCCGCGCTCCTCCGCCCTACCGCCCCCGGGCTCCTCGCTGTCCGGCGAGCACACGTCCCGGGCCCCACACCCGGAGGGGCCTCCTGGCCCGCTCTCCTCCGTGGCAGCGCCGTGGGGCTCGCCCGGCCTGGCCCCCCGCGGGGCCCTCCCGCCGCCCAGACGGCCTCTGTACTTTTAGCAATCTCTTATTTCTCTCCTTCTTCACTGCCAAATGCTTAATCATGACCTTGCCATCACTCACATGAGCCATAAGAATCTATCTCTTTTTGCAGTTCCAGGGATCAAACCCAGGAGTGTTCTTTTTTTTTTTTTTAAATATTTTTTAGTTGTAGATGGACACCATACCTTTATTTTATTTATTTTTATGTGGTACTGAGATCAAACCCAGTGCCTCACACCTGCTAGGTAAGCGCTCCATGACTGAGCTATAACCCCAGCCTGAGTGTTCTACCTTTGAGTTACATCTCCAGTCCTTTTTTAAATTTTATTTTGAGACAGAGTCTCATTAAATTACCTAGACTACCCTCAGATTCTTGATTCTTCTGTCTTAGCCTCCTGAGTAGCTGGGATTATAGGCATGCACTGGGCCTGGCAGAATCTGTTTTTAAGTATTGTGGTAGCCTGTGCCAGGTCAGGCTCTTCTCTGACTCTTGCCTAGATATGGCTACAAGAGGAACTTGTATGGCATCTGGAATACAGAACTAACACAGCTAGTGGCCTTCGCACTGCACTCTGTTTTCTTGTCACTAGGCGCAGGACCAATGCCCATAAGTGCCAGCCTATCCTCGCCGACCTCCACTCCATATCAAACTCTTCTTTCCAAGTGTGTTCTCCCTGCTATGTGGCAGGGCTTCACTGCAGACCCCTAGGAGGCAGCTGTGCAGAAGCCACAGCTTCCAACAGATATTCCCCATGATGGTATCCAGGTCCTGCTGTGGCAGCTGAGTGTCATTGCTACTTACCAATTGATAGTGATTCCTCCTCAGATCCCAGCCCTCCTCTGTACCTTACCATCAAGGCTCCTGAACAACTATGGAAGACCTAGTGTCCATACCTCTTTTCTCATAAAACTACAATGACTGTCCCCCATTAAACTTTTTAAAAACTGAGATAGAATTTATATATCATGAAATTAACCACATCATTAAAATGTCCAAGTAAGTGGCATTTAGTACATTCACAAAGTTGTGCTGCTATCACTAGCGTCTACTTACAGAATATTTGATTACCCTCCAAAGAAACCCTATACCCATCAGTAGTCTCTTTCCATTTTTCCTACCTCCGTAACTCTTAGTAACCATTAATCCGTTTTCTATCTTTGTGCCTATTCTGGATATTCCATATAAATGGAATCATGTGACATGTGGCCTTTTGTGTCTGGCTTATTTCACTCAGCCTATTTTTAAAGTTCTTATAGTACATATCAGTAATCTGTTTTTTTTTTAACATTTGACGAACATTTCATCATGTGGATATACCATTTTGTTTATCCCTTCGCTGCTGATAGATTCTTGGGTTGCTTCTACCTACCTTTTGTTTATTATGGATAATGCTGTTGTGAACATTCATGTACAAGATTTTGGGTGGACTTTGACTCATTTAAACTGTTTCCTACAAGTAGGTGCTGCTGTCATAAAAACTAAAACACACAACACTGTCTTTTGTACTAGGCAGCAGGAAGAATTTAGAAAAGATGTGAAGGGCTGCTGTTGGGGACTGGAGAGATAAGTGAACTGGGACTGGAACGTGGAAAGTCAGGAAGAAACTGTTATCAGAGGCTGTGTAAAGGGCAAGTCATGTTGGTAGTTGTGAAACAACTGACAAAACTGATACTTACAGGAGATTTCTAGCAGGATATTGAAATTGCCAATGAACTTATTTTTAACTGGGGGTGACAAGGCAGAGGAAGAGAGAGACAAGCTAAAGACAGAATCATTCAGTTTGCAGACAGAATTTAGAGGAAATACAAAAGAAGCAAGATTTTCTGAGTTGGAAAATAAAATTATTTCATGTCTCTCTTGGTGGCAAAAAATTCTCAAAATAGGAAATGGATGCAGGGTACGATCAACTCAAGGGCATGGTTGTAACACTTTCTGTAAACATCTCAGAAAGATTTAAGGTAACTGTCTTGCATACTTTCTCAGGTAGAAAAAAAGGCTTCTATGACCTCAGGGCTCTATTCGACAGCTTGTACACCTAAGCAAAAAGGGTTTTGTCTTGAAAGGAATTATGCATGTGGCTTTTAGGTCATGAAATTAACTTCAATGAGACTTATAGAAAAAATCCTCCACGTTTTTAAGAGAGTCAGAATGACAAAAGAGTTACTAACTTGAAGTAAAGGAACAGATCCAGTACAAAATAAAAGTAGGCCCGTGGGCCACAAATTTCTCTGGGTAGAAAGCAAGATTGAGAAAGTTCACCAGCTGAAATATAGGCTATTTCTTCTGTAAAAGGATGATACTCCCAGAGGACAGAACTACTAGCTATAGTGGACAATAGACTAACAAACTGCTCCCAAGCAGCAGAGTGGGGTTCTAATCAAGGAACATGCCTTCTTTCCAGTCTATGGGATGTTGATCATGTGTGCTTAGCTGGGTTTCAGAATTACTAAGGACCACTGACTGCCATGTGCCCTATTCCTCTCCTTTCTGAATATGAGCATCTATTATAGTAATCCTACTTTTATCTGACCTTGTATTATGTTAAATATAAAGGGGAAAACAATGGGTCTTCATCCACAGATCTTTGGCTCAAGATCTTTCACAGGGAAGAGGAACTGTGCCAGAGAAAGCCCCATCTACCCAGACCTGCCGCAGATCCTTCCTTTGAGCCTGATATGGTGAAATAGATGAAACTCTGATGTGTCTTGAAAGGGGGAAGTACATGAGGCTTATGAAAAGAAAAGTGCAGGTAGTGGCAGAGTGTTACAATAATGGTCCCCAATGGATCACACCTCCCAGTAGTTGTGCTCTATTAATGGTTCTACCCCATATTTGATCTGCCCAATAAAACAGTTATAAGCTCTATGCTGGGGTTGTGGCTCAGAGGTAGAGCGCTTGTCTATCATGCATGAGGCACTGGCTTCCATCCTCAGTACCACATAAAAATAAAATAGAGATATTATGTCCACCTATAACTAAAAATAAAAATATTTTAAAAAAATAGTTATAAGCTCAATTCATGCAGGAGCCTAATATGTACCTGTGCACTGAGATTCACTCTCATGGAATCCTGTGCCACATAAGAAGCTTGGGATTCTCCTGCTGTGATGTCCTCACCAAACAAGTGCTAGATATCTTGAAGAGAGGCATTTGGACATCCAGCTTCAGTGAAATCTTAGATGATGGGAGCTAAAGGAGTAACCCCATGCAAGACCAGCAGAAGAAACACCCAGGTAAACCTAGCTCATGAGGCAGAATGTGAGCAAATACATGGTCATTTTAAGCCATTAAATTTGGGGGACAGTTCTTTACACAGCAACAGAAAACTGAAATATATGCTGGATAACAACAATATACTTTCAATTATATATCATATACTACTACATAATAGACTCATCAGTTTGTGTCATAACTACTTTTTGTGATGTGTGTAGCACTGGGGATTGAACCCAGGGATATTCTACCACTAAGTTACATCCCCAGCCTTCTTAAAAAACTTTTTTATTTTGAGACAGACTTGCTAAGTTGCCTGGCTGGCCTCAAACTTGTGATTCTGCTGCCTCAAAAGCCTCCTGAGTAGCTGGGATCACAGGTATGTGCCACCACGCCTGGCTATGTCATAACATTTTTGGTTATAACCTCTTTCCTCAGAGTCAGGTACAATAATTTACTGATCAGATGCTCCAACAGCTCTGCAAATACAATAGTTCTTTCCCTTCCTTCCTTAAAAGTTGCTGTTAGCTTTCTCCAATACATTTTTCAAACTTGGTGAAGATGTGGTTACCAATTCAATAATTTTCACAAAATTCATTCATGACTTTCTAAGCTCAAAATTTAATGGATGTACTAGATACTGCACTTTACCCTCTAGCTTTGTCTTTTACAAGTGCTGATAATGCTGCTGTCTACCAGCCTGAGCTGGCAGACCTCTCTGGAAATTACCCTGGGCTGCAGAGAGAGAGAAAGAGAGAGAGCCATTTTGCTTACTTTTTGTGAATGCCCTCTTCCTGGTGGGGAGGCTATATTCGATGACTGGTTGATGCAGGGGTACACAGACCCAGTCCCGCACCCCAATGGGGGATATTCTACCTTCAGAGCATCATCCAAGATTGGCAAGGACTTTGGGGATTGCATTATAGCCCAACTTGTCTTTCTGCTCAATTCTGCTTGTCCCTCCAGATCCAAATTCCCACCCCTACCCCTCTTACCCTACCCCTGAAACTGATGTGAAGAGCTCTGCCAAGAGAAATCTCCATTTTGTATTTTGAATCTGCAATCTAAATGGCATCAGGGGCCTTTTTAAAGTTCCATTCTTTTGAACTGCCCCTCTGGTGAATCAATGCTGCTTACTTTCTCTTTGTGCCACCTTTTACTTCAAAGACATCATGCTATCTTGGTTGTTTTCCTATCTTCTCAGTATGAATCTTACTCTTGCCTCCTCAGTGTTTATATATCCCAAAGTTATTTCTCAATTTTAAGCTTTCACCTCTACAGAGATGACTACTGAATATTATCTCCAACCCCAATTTCCCTTCTGAGATCAGTTCATATGCCTCCTGGACATTTTTCTCTAGATGTATCACCATTAATATAAAACAAATTTTAAATATATTCAAAAACATACAGCCTCTTTCCCCCCTAATCAGTACCCTCTGGACATGCAACTGGCACTATTCTTCTGCCGGTAGTTTCTATATACTGGATTCCCTTTTTTTTTTTTTTAAATATACATATTTAGTTGTATATGGACACAATATCTTTATTTATTTATTTTTATGTGGTGCTGAGGATTGAACCAAGGGCTTCACACATGCTAGGCGGGCGCTCTACCGCTGAGCCACAACCCCAGCCCTGCAGTCCTTTTTTAACCAGTAGCTTTCATCTATTTCTTCGTCTTAGCACACATAAGGGATAGTACCTTTCCATTAATAACAGCAGGTCAGCACAACAGTGATTCTCAGTGGTGCATAAATCATAAGTTGTAAGAGGACTGGATATAATTTAACAAAACACAATCACTGTTCTGTACACTTCCTTCCCATCACTTTCTTGCTTCTATGTTATATTCAGACCTTGTAGAACCAACTTTTCTATGAAATATTTTCTGAAAATCCTAAACTAAAATGTTATTTGTCTTTTCTGAATGCCTTAGTACTTATTACCAACATTAATTTATTGTTCTCTATTTTGAACCTTCCCTCCTCATCTACTTACCCACCATTCCCAATTTAAAAAACAATCATTACAAATTAAGAAACAATGATTTGCAGTCAGCAGGCACTCAATGAATGCTTGCTATAGATGATACTCCATCTACAGTACTACGATTACGATACTCGATCTAAGCTTTCACCTCTACAGAGGTACTCCTCTGTAAAATATTTTTCTTCACCACTAACAGGAAGGAGTTGAAAGATATCTCTAGCTCACACCTTAGCTGTAGTTCCATAATTTTATGATGTTCACTACCACAATTTTTCTCCCTCCCATCTCCATTAGAGATGGTCTTCTCACTCATGTTGGCAAACACCCAAGTCCAGCACCTGCCATGATCAGATCTTCTATACACCTCACATTCCACTAACATTCTCCACCACTCTTTTTTTGGGGGGCCTCTCATTAGGCATGATTCTTAGGTAGATATTCAGCAATATAAAAATAACACATGACCAATTCTTAATTGTTAGAAATAAAACTTACCAGATAATAAAGGAATGAAAGGTTGGTTGCAGCTGCACTTTTCACTCTACTGTCCTTTTTCTCAAACATTTTTAAGGTATCTACTGCCTAGAAATGGAATATCTGAATTTAATACCATTGTAAATGACAGTACTCCAGTTCAGGGTAGAAAAAAAGATCAATATGGAGGGTTAAGACCACGGAAGAGTACAAAAGGGATAGGTTAATATGCTCAAGAAAACAGATGACAAGATGGAAATTTCATTCAAGACTTAGATTTCATAAAAAATAAAAAACAAATTCTGAAGCTAAAAATATAATAATTGAAATTAAGACTATTAGATGGGTTAGATATAACTGAATTATATCTAATTCAGAATTAGATATAACTGAAGAGAGGACTGTGATAAAGAAAAGTCAATAGGGAATACTAAAGTCTTGTGATTCATGTGAAGCAGTTTAGGGTTCTTCCTACCTAATGGGGTGGGAACGATGGCTTGCAAGGTTTTACCTAATAGACATAATATTATTTGCTCTTTACAAAATATTCTAAATTTTTTTTCTTTTGACTATTACTACCTTAGAAGACCAGTATTCCACAGAGAACAACAAAAACAATTATATAAAATACTAAAAGCAGTTTTTGAAGAAAGAGAACCATAGAGTCAACCAGAATTTTAAGGCCAAAATTTTAGAAAATATTCAGAATAGATACTGCATGGCAAAAAAAAAAAAAATTCTTAAAAAAGAACATAAAAGAGACATATGAGTACACAGTGAAAAAGTTTACTAGAAATGTAACTGAAGTTCCAAAAGGGAAAGAAAGATCAATGGCTGAGAATTTTCTAAAACCAGTAACAGAAAATAATTTGGGGGTGGGGGGGCTGGGATTGTGGCTTAATAGTAGAGCGCTTGCCTGGCATGTATGAGGCACTGGGTTCAATTCTCAGCACCGCATATAAATAAATTAGTAAAATAAAGGTTCATTAACATCTAAAAATAATTTTTTAAAAATAATTCTGGGAATATTATAAAAAATGATCTGAAGTAGATCCAAATATAATTACATTTTCAAATCAAGAGAAATGAAAGTATATTTTTAATCATCTGGCAAATCTGAGATAATGTTACCCAAATAAGATGTGGAATGGCCAGATACCTTACATGAAAGCTGAACTCGTATTCAACCTGGAAATTACTGCATAATATCAGAAAGAACGAAACAGGTAGCAAAAGGCAATGAGTTTATCTTTTCTTCCTTCTTTTAAAGAACATTTACCAAATAGAAAATGCTTTTGGTGCCTCCTGTTCCTGGTAAACAGTCATGTTCAGGCAAAAATCCTGCTTTAGCTTTTACAGTGGTCATCATCTTTAGCTACTCCAAGTGTTTGACCAATTCTTCTGTGATGGAAATACCAGCCAGCATGTCAACTCAATTTTTTGAAGGGTAGATAATTTTAAAATACTAGATTGCATATATTCTGGTTACAATATTAGTAAATTGTTATTATTTTAAAGGGTTTTTGATGACTTTAAAGAAAACTGTTAGAAGTTTCTAGGGCAGTTGTTTATAATTCCACAAAGTAAACACTGGAAAAGAAAAACCCAAACATCACATCCTTACTTTTGGGATTGTGTTCCTCACTTATTTTTTAAGAAGAATTTTATATAACTGCCAAAAAATTTCTAAAACTCACTTCAAAAATTATTGTTGCTACTATTGCTCATCCTATACAAACCATTTCATGGATACTTTACATAACTTCTACAGGTATTAATGTGAAAGCCCTGCTGTTTTGAATCTCTAAGTTATGTAAGCCACATTTCACTTTGAATAAGATTTGCAATGTTTTAATCTTCACTTTTACATTGTGTCACAATAAATGTGTTACTTCAAAATATAAGGCACGTAAATAAGTATAATTCATATATTCAATAAGTTCTCTGAGATAAAGTGCACAGGAAAAGAAAGCTGTTCTCTAGAATTTATGACATCCTTAAAATGGAATACAAAAAGAAACTAACAAATAACAATAGTAATTTTTTAAAAAGGTAGCCATTCATTCTGTAGTCAAGGAAATATGTTAAATTCATTTTTTTTAAAGAGGAGAAAGGAGAGAGGGAGAGGGAGAGGGAGGGAGGGAGGGAGGGAGGGAGGGAGGGAGAGAGAGAGAGAGAGAGAGAGAGAGAAAATCTATTTTTTTTTTTTGTAGGTGGACACAACACAATGCCTTTTTTTAAAGTTTTATGTGGTGCTAAGAATTGAACCCGGGTCCTGCCCATGCTAGGCATGTGCTCTACCACTGAGCCACAATCCCAGCCCAAAATTCAATTTAAAAAAATATATATTTTTAGTTGTAGATGGACACAATGCCTTTATTTTATTCATTTATTTTTATGTGGTGCTGAGGATCGAACCCAATGCCTCACACGAGCTAGGCTAGCACTCTACCACTGAGCTACAACCCCAGCCTCTCAATTTTTTAAATTACTCCTTTGTAGTTCAAAAATAATAATTTAAAGCTACACTTAAAACAAAAACTAGTTTCTCTCAAATGTTTTTTTCCAAAATTGAAGTAACACATAAAAAAGCCATGCAATTCAAAGCTATTTCTTAAGAATTAATGAAAGTATTTAGAACTTAAATATCTACTTAAAAACATTTGACACAGTAAGAATATATTTCATACTTTAAGTTTTTAAACTATGAAATATTCTAAAAAGGTTATACTATTAACTATTCTAGTAAAAGGAACACTCTCAGGTATTTTTTGGCTCAGTTTCATTTCTGAAATAATCTGTTTTCACAACTGTTCTTTACATATCCATGAATACATTATCCAATATCTGTTTTTAAAAGTAAAATGTCATAAATTATTTATAAATGAATCTGATAAAAGTACACTGAACTGATAAAAGTACACTGAATATCAATATTAAATTTAGTTAAAACTAGTTGTAAATGACAAAACAAAGAAAATAAACATCACTAATTGTATTTTTAATCCCCTTCCCCCCAAATTAGGAAATTAGCTCTATGTCCATTTTCATTTTCTTTCCTGGTGATGCCTCTAGCTCCTGGCTTCAGTCTTCTACTGAGTCTGACTCTCTGCTCTTGGTGGCCTCCAGACCAGCTGCATTATTTCATTTACTATTACAAAATTTACTATTTGGGTGGTGTTTTTTTCTCTATTACAAAGTTGTCTACAAATACCATCCCATCTCAAAGGATTACACTCTGATTTCAGCATCTTTTCTAAAAAAAAAAAAAATAGGGATAATTTCAGAATTATAGCCTTTTAGAAGGCATAAATTCTTTTCTGTAAACTACATGTAGTACCGACTTAATCCTTTTTAGCCTGATAGTGTTCCCTTCAAATTAAGATTATACTATACACACCTCATCATACTTACAATATACAAATAAAAGAAACACAAAGTGAAAGCAGCAATGTTGAAAAGCAAGCAGAAGTGGCATTTTAAAAATATAGGTAAACTAATTGATGTTAAAAACTTGAACATGCAAATGACATAAAACATACTTTAAATGAGAACAGCGATAAAAGTAGCAGACAGTAAGATCTGGATTAAACAATTTTAAATGTGAAAAAATTAAGAGGACATATTCCTTGACAGACACAGTTTTAAAACAAAATATTGTAATGCATTGTTCATCCTTTCTAAAAAGAACATTTAAAAATAAAACATCAAGGGAAAACTAACAACTATGGTTTTCTCCTTTTTATCATCTATAATAGTAAACGTCACATTCATAAAAAAGTTTGAAAGTATTTTAATGCTTTATAAATGCTAAACTAATTAAGTATAGTAAATGAATACATGCAATAGAAACATTGCACTCTTTTACTCATATAATTACTACATGAATGTTGGGGTTACTTTATTCTACTCTCATATTTTCTGAATAGATGGTTTTCTTCCCTTTCCCTGGAGAGTGATTAGTCCTTTCTGTTTCTCAGAGATAAGAGGAAGGTCCTTAAATAAGAAGAAAAACTGAAAGTACAGGTTGGAGAGGATGTGGGGAAAATGCTGTGGCTTTCTCTGGCCCTTGCTCTCTTGGTCTAATCTGGAGGAGTTGAGTTTTCTAGCTGCAGGACACTAATCACTGGTTTACAAACTAGGAAATCAAGTTTCATTCTGCCTACTCTCTTTTGGTAGCCCTTCTTTTTCTTAAGGCTAACTAAGCCTTCTGGTTTTATTTCAGTTATGTCCCATTTGAGAGACTATGGAAGGCAAAGCACCCACTCCACTTCTGCCCAAGGCAGCAAGGTAGCAGTAGTGCCAATGAGACCCATAGGGTTCTAACCCCATGTCTAGCAGTGGGACCTTTTCATTTCTAGTGCAGAGTAAATGAGTAAGTCAAATATATAAACAATAGACAAGAATTTCTCTGGAGAGGACAGCAGGATGGAAGTGCATCTGGCTGCTATTTGCATTCTCAGTCTTCCTTCCTCACTGAGCATGATCCCCGATTCTGAAAGTCTTACTGCTTTGGGGAACTCTGAAAACTTCAAGGGAAAATTACTCTCTGGACTAGAATATGGTTTGGTAATTTAGCAACTAGATAAGAAAAATATTTACATTTTAAGATAAAAATTAATGAAAATTTAAAATTATATTATTGGAAATTATAGACATATAAATTTACTAAACTTCAGAATAATCACAAGTAACGTTATTCTAGGAAGGAGTTTCCCTGTTTTCATTGCTTTGACTAATTAACATAAGAAATTTCACTGAAAATTGTTTTTTAAACTTACTTGGTTAAAGTCTTTCTGTCTCAAGTATGTAATTGCCTTGTTTATTTCCAGATCATTGGCTAGTTCTACATATTGAGAAGCTTTCACTACTTCCACACACCTATAAAAAAGGTAAAACATAAAAAGTTACTTGATTTCATTTTAGTATTTTTTATGCTGTTGGTTTTCCTAAATGTGACTTTTCAAAGCTTTTTTTTGGCAGTGCTGGTTATGGAAGCCAGGGCCTTCCACATACCAGGCAAGAACTCTACCACTGATGTACACCCAGCCCCAAAGAATGTTTAAAGTAGCCCTAGTGCTTTGTAAAGTTAAAGCTGATTTCTTCCAATACAGGCTTTACATTACTGAATTTTTGGTTCTAAATTAATTTTCTTTTCCAATTTCTCAATAGCCTATTGCCACTCTAATTATTTATGACATTTTAAATAAAAATTGGATTGATATCTATATTGTATTTTTAAATTAACTACTATATAGCAATTTCAATTTTTAAGAGGTGAAACTATTTCTGTATTTTTCCCTCTTAGATGTTATCATGATAAAAATTTTGAAGAATTTATAGAATATATTAATTTTTGTGTATTAGCTTGAATAGACCTATTTGGGGAATAAAACTATTTCCCAAAGTACAGAACATTTATTGTTTATTATATATCAGGCACTGTGCTAATTTTTTTAGAAGCATTATCACATTTAATCCCACAACTGTGAAAAAAAGATCATCATATGTGAGATCACACAGGTCAAAAAGAAGTTGATCCCAATTTTTGTTGATACCAAAACGCAATTCCACAAGGCTGTTTTTCAAACTGAGGTCTTGAAATCAATTTAGAGGATCATGACCTTATTTTTTAAAATTAATTTTTATTTATGTGTGACAGCAGGTGCATTATAATTCTTATTACACATATAGAGCACAATTTTTCATATCTCTGTATACAAAGTATATTCACACCAATTTGTGTCTTCATATATGTACTTTGGATAATAATATCTATCACATGACCTTATTTACCTTATTTTTAAAACAGAATAACTGAGGTATGGGAGGTATTGAGGAGATGTTGGCCAAAGGACACAAATTTCAAGTAGAAGGAGGAATATGTCCAAGAGATCTATTGTACATCATAGTGACTATCATTAATAAAACACATTGTATACTTGAAGACTGCTGAGATTTTAAGTGTTCTTAACACACACAGAAATATATGAGGTCACGCATATATTAAATGACTTGATTTAAACATTCTACAATGTATACATTATCAAAACATCATGTTGGGTTGGGTACGGTGGCACACGCATATAATCCCAGCAGCTTGGGAGGCTGAGACAGGAGGTTCTCAAGTTCAATGCCAGCCTGAACAATGGCAAGGCACTTAGCAACTCAATGAGATTCTATGTCTAAATAATAATTCAAGAATATAGGGGTGAGATTCTACAACAGCCTGGGGAAAGATATTCCAGAGATACCTGAGCTCAGTTTGAAGGACAAATATGAAATGATTTAAGGAGAAAAAAAGACATTCTAGGTAGAGGGAATAACATGTCTAAAGATGTGAAGATAAGAAAACTGGAACAATTTAAAGAGTAGATTCAATCACCATACCTGGATTAGACAGGATGCTTATGAAAAAGTGGGAAAAAAAGGTCTGAGAAGTAGGCAGATGCCATATAATACAAAATCTGTACGGTAAACTAAGGAATATGTACCATGCTCTGAAAGTCCCAGGGAACCACTAAGGGTTGTAAGCATGTGAGTGATTGTATAAATTCTAGAAAAATCACTTCAATAGGAACCACAGGGAGCAGCTAGGAGATAGCCAAAATAGTAGGCCATGACCTATGAAAAAATAATGAAATTTTGAACTAATACAGTATACAGAAATAAAAAGGAGGTCATTTTGAAAGATGTTAAGGTGATATAATGAGAAGTAGTTGATGGTCAGATATAGGAAGTGAGACAGAGGACATAGAGGAATCTAAAGTGATGGTCTAGATTTTTGTGTTATGCAATTGGTTAACTGGTAATACCATTTATCTCGACAATATATAATGAGATCATGTTTAGAGTGTAGGAGAAGATGCACTTAGGATTGAAAATGATGAATTTACAGTGCATAAACAACATTAAAGAGGATAGTCCAATTGTCAGATGTGTAAGCCCATAATATAATACAGTCTTCTAAAATAAATGTCTGGGATTTGGCAACATATTAGCGACAGAGACATGGGTGTTAAAATGAAAACTATTTTTCTACTCACACTTCTGATAACAAATGTGTGGAGATTTCCCCTACACCAATCAATTCTCCAATTCTCTAAAAATATCAACTGTTTTGTAATTTAATCCAATTCTGCCATTAATTTAACCAACTGCATTTAAGGGCTCAGTTACACAAGACTGGACTTCAATTCATATATCAATCACAAGCAGCAAGTTTCCACAATCTCACCTGGTTATAAACTAGAGGTTCCCATGACCCTTCTTAAGTTCACAGATTTTAATGGTTCATAGAATGTAACTATTACCAGTTGTTTACAAAAAATATAAAAGATTCAGATAAAGAGTGAGATGAAGAGGTACATAGGTCAAGGTCTGAAAGTGTTCTTAGCACAGAAGCTTCTGTATTTGGAGATATTTGGAGTTTGCCACCCTTCCAGAATGTAGATATCTTCACTAACCTGGAAGCTCTCTAAACCCTCTCAGTCATAAGTTTTATAGAGATCCCATTACACAGACACAATTTATTAAATCACTGGCCATTAGTGTTTAACTTAATCTCCAACCTTTTCCTTAGAGATGTGGGAAGGAAAGTTCCAATCCTTAAATCACATGGTTCTCTGGCAACTAGCCCTTATCCTTAGGCTCTGTGGAGTTTTCAGCCAATCAGTTATCTCATTAACACAGGAAAACAAAAAAACAAAACTCAATCACATGCTAGTGATTTCAAGGGTTTTAGAAGCTTTTGTGACAGGAAAGATAACTTTTGTTATCTTGTAACAAAAGATGTTACTATCATTCAGGAGTATTGCTCAGGAATTTACAAGAGTTTTAGTGCTCTAATAAATTTCACAGGTATGGATCAGGCCATCTGGGGTAAGTAGAGAGGAGTGAGAAGTGAGAAGGCTGACATTCAGAGAAACAAAACTTCCGTGTGGCCAGAAGAGGAAGAATGGCTGAAGTAGTCTGATGAAAAATGATCAGAGGCATAACAACCAGAAGGGTATAGTATCACAGTAAGAGGAGAAGAATGGTTCAATAACAAAAGAAATACCAACAAATCAAATGCCTCAAAAGTAAACACATCATGCTCTTCTCCCTACTTTCATCAACTGGGGTTCTATAAAGAATTAAGTCCTATGGAAAATTATTTGAATTACTTTTTCTCATTTTTTTCCTAAGGAGAGTACTTAAATTCTACTGTTCTTGTGCATAAGGTTCCTCAGAAACTTAGAGCTGAATTATTTTGAGGAACATATATCATCTGGATCTTTATCTTTCCTCTACTTAGAATATCTTCTCTCCCTGCTGTTTTTATCTTTACTAATTCTTCAGCTCTCAATCCAAATATCATTTAATCTGGGAAGCCTTCCATAACGCTACTCTATACTGGGGACTCCTACTATGTAATCTCATAACAGCCTAAAAAGCACAACTTGTTATGTTAGTATAACAAAGCATTTAGATTGCTTTGTTATTGCTAACAAATACAAAAAACAAAAAACATAACACCAAAAAAACCAAATAACCAATCAATAAATGGGCAAAGGAAATGAACAGACACTTCACAGAAGAAATACAATCAATCAACAAATATATAAAAAAATGTTCAACATCTCTAGCAATTTAGAGAAATACAAATCAAACTACTAAGATTTTATCTCACTCCAGTCAGAACAGCAATTATCTAGAATACATGCGACAAAAAATGTTGGTGAGGATGTGGGGAAAAACGTACACTCATACCTTGCTGGTGTGACTGCAAATTGGTACAACCACTATGGAAAATAGTATGGAGATTCTTCAGAAAACAGACCCATACATAGTCACTTGATATATGTCAAAGATGGTATTACAGAATATTGGGAAAAGCATAATCTTTTGACGCTGAGTCAAATGGATAGCCCTAGTAAAAAGAGCAGAGGGAAAAAGAAAGATCTTTCCCTATTTCATGCCATACTAAAAAAAAAAAAAAAAAAAAAAAAAAAGGAGAAAAACCCACGTGGATCATCTATCTAAATTTGAAAGGTAAAATTATAAGAAAACATTGGAAAATATTTTCATAAAGTTGGGGTATGCAAAAGTGTCCTAAAAAGGATACACTAAGCAAACAACAACAAAGAAACAAAAGGAAAAAAAAATGAGGGCGAGTGTTGAATGGAACTTTAGAAAAAATAGGTACTTGTATGGTAAATATAATGTGAAATTAATCATTGGTATATAGGAACACAATTGATTTATGGGCGTTAATTTTGTATCCTGTTACTTTGTTGAATTCATTTATGAGTTCTAGAAGTTTTCTGGTGGAGTTTTTTGGATCATCTAAATATAAGATCATATCATTGGCAAAAAGAGATAGTTTGAGCTCTTCTTTTTCTATTCATAACTCTTTAATTTCTTTCTTTTGCCTAATTGCTTGGGCTAGAGTTTCAAGGACTATATTGAATAGAAGTGGTAAAAAAGAGTATCCCTGTCTTGTTCCTGTTTTAGAGGGAATCCTTCTAGTTTTTCTGTTTAGAATGATATTGACCTTCAGTTTGTTATATATAGCTTTACAACATTGAGGTATGTTCCTATTATACCTAGTTCCTCTAGTGTTTTAAACGTAAATGGATGTATGGAGATTGTTCAAAAAACTAGGAATGAAACCACCATTTGACCCATTTATACTATTCCTTGGTATATATTCAAAGGATTTAAAATCAGCATACTACATTGACACAACATATCAATGTTTACAGCATCATAATTCACAACAGCTAAGCTGTGGAAACAATCTAGATGCCCATCAACAGATGAATGGATAAAGAAAATGTGGTTCATATATACAAGAGAGTATTACTCACCCATAAAGAAGAAAACTTTATGACATTTTGCCGGTGAAAGTATGGATCTGGAGATTATCATGCTAAGTGAATAAGCCAAACCCCCAAAAAAACAAGTCAAATGTTCTGATATAAGAACGCTAACCTACAAAAAGATGGGGAGAGGAGGAATAGAATAGTTCAGTGGATTAGACAAAGAGGAATAAAGGGAAGAGAGGGAGGATAGAAATAGGAAAGACAGTGGAATAGCTCTGATATGACTTTCCTATGTACATATATGAGAATCTCAACATTGTGTTGCATCCACAAGACTGAGATCCTAATTAGAACAAGATATATTCCATTTTTGTATAAATATATCAAAATAGATTCTAATTAAAAGGGACAAATAAAAAAACTTTATAGATAGACTTGTTAGGTCCATTTTATCTATATTATGCTTTAAATGTAGGCCAGATTTTTGTTTTGTTTTTTTTGTACTACGGATTGAACTCAGGAGCACTTGACCACTGAGCCATATCCTCAGCCCTATTTTATATTTTATTTAGAGACAGGGTCTCACCAAGTTGCTTAGCGCTTCACTTTTGCTGAGGCTGGTTTTTTGAACTTGTGATCTTCCTGTCTCAGCCTCCTGAGCCGCTGGGATTATAGGCGTGTGCCCCCAGAATGCCTGGCTGTAGGCCAGTTTTTTACAGCTAAAAGATAAATGTGATCATGTATACTATCATGTTTCATATTATCACAATAAATTTGGAATAAAAATCATGGCAAACCTTGGATACTGGATTATGAGAAAGCAGAGTTGGTGATAAATAACTTATAAAAAGCATGTTTTATAGGTTAAAAGTACAAATTGCCACAATGTCCCGTAAAATTAAAATGGATAAACTGCAATATATTAACATCATGAACCATAACACAGCAATGAACAAACCACAGCTACCTGCAAGGATATGTATGTCTTGTAAAGAAGACATATGAAAAAAATATGTAAAATAAGATTCATTATATATAATGTTTTTTAAAACTAGCAAAATTAAATGATGGTGTCAAGTATGCCTGTTTAGGATGTTTAAGTATGAAGAAAAGCAAGGAAGTGATTAACAATGAAGTTGAGACAGTGTCACCTTTCAAAGTAGGAAGTGCAGTGACCCAAATCAGGATCTTCTAGATACTGACAATGTTCTATCTTTAAATTTTATTTATTAAGCTATGCAGTGGTCACACAGGTGTTTATTTTGTGATACAACACTAAGCTGATGTTACTGTTTGTGTTTGTCAGCTTTTGGTTGCTGTGACCCAACCAGAACAACTAAGAGGAGGAAAAGTTTATTTTGTTTCACGATTTCAGAGGTTCAGTTCATGGTAGGTCAGTTTGATTGCTTTGGGCTGGAGATAAGGCTGAACATCATGATAAAGGATGGCTGCTCAGCTCATTACAGCCAAGAAGTAGTGAAAGTGTGGAAAAAGGGCCACAGGGAAGAAGCACCACTCCAGAGCATGCCCCAATTTGCCTATAGGTACCACCCAGTCCATTCAACTAGGATGGACTAATTAGGTTGCTGTTCTCATAATCTAATTTTGTACCTCTAAATATTCCTGCATTAACACAGGGGCTTTTTTTATTCTTCTTTTTTTGGGGACAGGGGGCATGGTGATGGTGCTGGGGATTGAACTCAGGGACACTCAACCACTGAGCCACATCCCCAGTCCTATTTTTGTATTTTATTTAGAGACAGGCTCTTACTGAGTTGCTTAACACCTCACTTTTGCTGAGGCTGCCTCTGAACTTGCGATCCTCCTGCCTCAGCCTTGCAAGTTGCCAGTATTATGGGCATGCACCACCTCGACCAGCTATCACAAGAGGTTTTGGGGGATATCTCATTTCTAAACCATATACTATTTTGTATAATTTTTATTTTTTTTTTAAGCAGAATCCCACCGTGTTGCCCAGGCTCAAGGGATCCTTTCTAAGCCTGCCGAGTAGTTGGGACTATGAAAATAGCATCCAGATATTTTATTTATTTATTTAATTTTGTTATATATGACAGCAGTATGCATTACAATTCATATTACACATACAGAGCACAATTTTTCATATATCTGGTTGTACGTTCGTGTTTTCATACATGTACTTAGAGGAATGATGGCCATCCGATTCCACTATCTCTTCTACCCCCATGCCCCCTCCATTCTCCTCCTTCCCCTTTGCCCTATCTATAGTTCATCTAATCTTCCCATGCTCTCTCCCCCAACCACATTACGAACAGCATACTTAAATCAGAGAAAATATTTGGCATTTTGTTTTTGGGGATTGTTTAACTTCACTTAGCATTATATTCTCCAACTCCATCATTTACCTACAAGTGCCATTATTTTATTCTCTTCTAATGCTGAATAATATTCCATTGTGTATATATTCCACATTTTCTGTATCCATTCATCTACTGAAGGGCATATAGGTTGGTTCTGCAGTTTAGCTATTGTAAATTGTGCTGCTATAAACATTGATGTGCCTGTGTCTCTGTAGTATGCTGTTTTTAAGTCCTTTGGGCATAGACCGAGGAGTGGGATAGCTGGGTCAAATGGTGGTTCCATTCCCAGTTTTCCAAGAAATCTCCATACTGCTTTCCATATTGGCTGCACCAGCAATGAATGTATGAGTGTGCCTTTTCCCCCATATCCTCACCAACATTTATTGTTGTTTATATTCTTAATAGTTGCCATGCTGAGATGAAATCTTAGAGCAGTTTTGATTTGCATTTCTCTAATTGCTAGAGATGTTGAGCATTTTTTCATATATTTGTTGACTATCTTTTTCTGAGAAGTGTCTGTCCATTTATTGATTGGTTTATTTGTTTTTTTGGTATTAAGATTTTTGAGTTCTTTATATATCCTAGAGATTAGTGCTCTATGTGCACATCCAGCTGTTTTGTATAATTTTTGTGTGTGCTTTATATTTCACCAAAAAAAGGTTTAAAATAATTTAATCATATGAAAATAACAGAAATATAGTAAGAATGCCAGAAAATTTATAGTGAAAATCACAAATAATTTCAGGACTGACTTTCCCTTCTGTTTCTCAATAAAACAATTGGATTTCCATGAGTATCCAAACCTGGCAGCATATTACCAAAGAGCACTGAAAAAGAGGTTTTTCTGTCCTATTCAAGACTGAAATCTTTACTTTTAATGATTTCCTTAGTCAATGGCATTCCAAAATTATTGACATGGTACAAAGTACTATTCATGTGTTTGATACATATCACAGAACCCATAGGAGGCTTTTATTTATTCATGAGTCTTAACACCTGGAATTTCTAGAGTACAGACTGGGCCTTAGAATTTTTTGACTCCTCTGATGATTTTAATATTCAGCCAAGGGTGGTATCACTGGTAAAGAGAATACTGCATGTATCAGAATCACTTGGTGGGGAGTTGATAAAAATGCCAAGTGCTCCTCCTGATTTCAGAATCCTGACTATGGTAGGAAGAGAATAGGAGAACTTGATAGTAATCTGTACTTCTTTGTTGATTTGTTTGTTTTGCAGACACAATCCAGGGTCTTGCCCGTGCTAAGCATGTACCCCAGGTACTACCTATACTTTTAAAAAGTAACCAGGTCATTTCCAATGAATACAAAGTTTAATAAGACTGACCTAAACTAACTGTCTTTAGTCAACTCTACATTTCTTAGCTACAAAAAGGCAATGATTATGCTTACCTCCCTGCGTTAAAGTATAAAGGAATACTAATAAATAATCTAAAATAGCATTGTGGTCATTAAATTTAAGCTGAATTAAAATATTTTATGCCACAATTTAAGGCATGAACTTGATATCAGGCTTGCTTACATGCTCATTGAAAACTGGCCTAGAGAAAATTAATGACTTTGTCTTTAGAAAAATGTCTATAAAATTCCTGGCTTTTTGACTAATTTATTAATATCAACTAGGTTTTGAAAGCTGTATATTTCCAGATTTCAACAGGATGAAATAGTCTAGTCAGTAAAACATTAGCAAGCACTTTTTCTTATGGATCCATTACCATGATGAAAAATTTAAGCCAATGTGGGGATGTAAACCTATAGTCCCAGCTAATTGTGAGGCGGAAGCAGAATTGTTTTAAGCTTAGGAATTTGGGGCCAGTCTGGGTAACATAGAAAGACCTGTTATTGAAAAACAAAATTTTTTTTTAAATGGAAAACAACTTCCAAAAGCTAGATCTGAATAAAGAGAAAATACTCTTTCAACTTCAAAACTGTGTCACTTTTATTGAATAATTTTAAAATATAAAAATAAAACTGTCTAATGGCCTCAGAAGATTCTACATTGGCTTTTTTCATATTGAAAATATAATTTAAGAATTATCTAAACAGATTAGAAATCAGATGACTTTGTGGGGATACAGCGCATTTGTAGAGTGCTTGCCTCACATGCAAGTTTCAATCCTTAGCATCATAAAAAAAAAAATCAGATGGCTTAATTTAAATCTTTTGCTTGTTTAATTTCAAATCTTAAAAGTTCTCCAAACAGATGTTATTTATGTCTTAGAATGCCTGTTCCTTAATCCTCTACAATTTATATGAAAAAAGCAGACAAGGAGAATGTATGACACTTACTTATAAGTAGTCATTACATTATGAAATATTTTTCTACATGTATTCTTTAACCTCAGTCAGAAGCTCTGATGTTGCCTGCAAAGAGCACTGTTTAGTATTTTAAAACACATATCTGTACATATATTTATATTCCTGTGCTTAGTTTAATATATATATGGGCATCATTTTCAACATGTATGTATACAATAGGCACATATATTCATATATACGTACACAATTATTACAATTTATGAAAAAATTATACAAGGAAATTCTATGAATATACAAACATCTTTCTTCAAAGTTCCTAAAAATGAAATTTGCACTTCACTTTTCAGTTATCTAAGATTTGGCAAATATTTTGAAAAGCTGCCAGGTCCAAAGAAATCGATGCCTGTATAATTAACACATAAGGAAATAAGACATCTTAGGTTGCAAATGAAATCTTGACAATTCCTTTGAATTTTAACAATCATGATAAGAATTAAGATCACTATGCTCTTTGGCTAAAACAAACATTTTAAAATGTTGATTCAGGATAAAGTAATATGTGAGGGTAAATCTGGAAGCTCAGTAAAAGAATGGATGGTTAAGTCTTAGATTCCTTCTTTCATTGTATTAGTATCCATATAAAAAAACCCTGGAAATTTAAATAGATGCCGATATGTTCACTTTCTATTTCATAATAGCCATTTGTCAATGTTTCTTAAGCAAGCCTATCATTCTTTTTTTAAATATAACACTATCATTTTACAACAGGAAAATATTCAAGTGAAAGCATATGCTTTGGCTTGATGCAGGGTCATTAGGCTAAAAAACCCTAATGTTCTACTTGAATATATTAAAAATAAAGGTAAGATTATACATGAATAGAATCACCTAGTCTGTCCAGATCTTAGATCTGATATGACAAAAGCAATTACCCTTCGAAGTTAAAACTTTTATTTAATGGAAAATGGTTGGCATTTTAACAAATATTCAATATTTCACTTAAAAACTAACTGCTAGATTGCAAAGATGAGTATTATCATTTTTTAAACATAAAAACATTCAAAAATTAAATATATATACTCTTATCAAGATAACTTAATTTATACTTTGTAAAACAAATAATTTTTACCATTCAGCATAAAGATATGACTAAAAGAGCAGAGTTAATTTATTGTGAGGTGGTTGTCCCAAAATCAAGAAGATCTTAGATGACAACCAAAATTTAGTGTGTGCAAAAATGGATCTAGCTATTCCCCATTACCATGGTTGGTGAAAAGAAAATGTACATGGAGTCCTGTACACAGATACAATGACACATTTTAAGGGACTCATTTATAAACTAGGTGGACAACCAGTCTGGCAGAAAATCAAATATGAATATATAAACATCCTATCTGAAGTGGGTAAAGGAATTGGAACTGCTTATCCAGAAAGAACAAAGATTTGGAAGAAAGCCCTCCATCACAATTAACAATAGGCAAGACTGTGACTCAAAAGGGGAGCAGACATAGACATTCATGGCTCACTTCTTCCCGGACTCCCACTTAAAATGACAGGAAAAGAAATAAAAGTGGTGAAACTCTACAACAAAGATCATGGCAGGAGGGGGACATGAGCAAATACAATTTCTAAACTAATATAAAAAAGATAAAGGTGTGCTTGTATGTAAGTAGAACAAAGGAAGATAGTTACACTAAGAAAGATTCCACAGAAGTGTGTTGACTGCCCCCACAGAGTTGAGGTGAGGTTGTGGATTCAGGCCCCAGTGGCAGAGATCAGGCTGATCAGAGGTCTGTTACAGAACTACTGATCACTCCATCTGTGTGAGTGGTGAAGCCTACAGGTGCTCCTCACACTCTACAACAACAAAGGAACAACCAGAAGAAAGAAGGTGTGCTTGGAAATATTAAGTAATATGTAAAAAAAAAAATTTAAAGTAAAAATAAAATAATTAAATTGGAGAGTTGGATCAAAAAGTGGAGGTTTCTCCCAGAAAGCAAAGAAAACCACAGACAGAAAATACTCTATCAAAGAACATAAGTTATAAGAACTTCTAAAATCCAATTAATAGAAATTCATAGCTGGAGAAGGGAGTAAATTGTAAAATAATTAATAAAATAATATTTTTTCAAGTTGAAATATAAGAGGGGTCATGGAATGCTTAGGAGAAAGAAACACAAATTTAAAATGTGGTTATATAATTTCAAAATAACAAGTTAAGGAGAAAATTATAAAAATCTTCAGAAAAAAATGTAGAGCACAACAAATAACAAGGATGTGACCAACATTAGAATCATGTCAGCAACAATGCTAGTTAACGAATGGGTCACTGTTTTTAAAGTTCTGAAAGAAGATATACAAGTTATGACCTAGTTATACCTGATCTATCAAGAATGATGACAGAATTAGACCCACACAGAATGACATTAGGGGGTTAACTGGGGATGAAATTAAGAGAAGAAAACAAAGCTGTTAAATGAGATAGAGGGTCCAGACCAGAAGAGAAATGAAGGCAAGCCCCAAGATAACATTTAACACCAAATCAAGCCAACAACCATCTTGTAGAAACTAGAGCAGAGAAAGATTCTTGGAAGGAAAAACACCAGAAAAACCAAACTCTACAAAGAATGTAAAAGAAAGACATGCAATTGGAAACACAGTAAAAACAAATGTCATGGGCCAAATTAAAGCTGCCAGTGTAAATTAAAACAGGAAGATCATGAACTCTAGAAACAGAATAGATTCCAAGGGATAAACAGCATGGGTAAGAAGCTGAAAGACAATGAAAATATAACAAAGAAAGGCTATTTTATTCTATCAATAAGAACTATGGAGAGTAACTAGGAAATCAGAGCCATAATTCTTCCATACTGACCTGATATTTTAACCACATATAGACATCAGAGATAAACTCTGTATTTGTTCATTCATGAGAGGCAAATTTGGATTCAATATGAGGAATAATGTTATAAACCTTTATTAAAGATGTTAGAAAGTAAAGCAAATGAATCAAAACACCAGAAGAATCCAAGCAGAAATTAAATGATCACCTATATGAGACGCTATAAAAGAAGACAGGAGATTCAACCACATGCTCATTCAACAAATGACTGGAGCTTTCCTAAATCTAAAACACTTTACTACTCACTACTCACTAGGAAATATATTATTATAACAGAAAACAACAGCCTTTTTAGATGTGAGAGCTATTACCCAGGATGAAAAGTTTACTACTAACAAAGCGGAAAAAAAGTAAAAAGAAAGAAGGCACAAGCTGGAATTTATACAACGGAAGAAATCCTAAGAAATGGTAGGTAGTTCATTTGCCCTAAATTCACTTAATTTGTGAAATAACATGAACAAATAGAAAACTTCACAACTTTTATGATAGCCTATGTTAACTTTAATACTATTATATGTTTCATAAGTA